>NC_045982.1:17615344-18289879 GCF_010909765.2 Amblyraja radiata | reverse complement strand
AAAAATGTTTTGTACAATCACAGTGTCTATACACTTAATAGCAGTGGCGGACTGGGTCTAAAAATATTGGTTGCCAGGAGACAAAGGGGGCCCACTTCATCAGGAGCCCACTTGCCATCGGGCAAGCTGACACCCTGGCCAGTCCGCCACTGCTTAATAGTGTTATACTCAGTAGTGTCTGCACCTATCTTTAAACAAAACACCCTTGTCACTGAGCATCAGAAATGTCCCTCCTCTCTGCCCCAAATAACGAGACATCAAAATATAAAAGTGTCAAGAAGCTCAGGCAACATGGAGGAGGCAGAAATACTGTATATTGACTGGGATCTTATCACAAACGCAGACACAGATCACAGATCACAAGATTTAACAGTATGTCAGACAGTCTGGGCAAGCTAATTACTGTATGTGCTCTGCAAAAATTCCTTTGCTAATTTGCAGAGGCCTGTAATTACTGCTTACTAAAATATACATTTGGAACAAAACATGGCTCCTGGTTATAGAAATCTTGCAGTTTCCTGTTCAGCTGCGCCTGTGGTTCAGGAAGAGTTACTGTCCACTTCCTGGAGATTTCTTTGTTCGGACTTGTATGCAAAGAGATCAATAAGAACGTTTTCTCAATCTTATCACCTTCTCTTGTTACGAGTAAGAGGCAATAGTTTTATTCCACCCCAAAATCTCCAGCACTCTGCTCAGTTGATCAATCAGTCCATGAAAGTTTTAAACTTGGTGTTGTGAGGGAATCGGGATGATGGAATGAGGTGGAAAGGAATAGCACCCATACAAATACCCAGCCTGGTCCCTACCTGAGGTCAACACCTCTTTCCCAGCTCACCACTCATCCAGAGCAAAAACCCCAGTCAATCTTTATTTCTCTTTTCCAGTGCCCAAGAAACTGAAATCCATTGTTATTCTTCTTCCTACCTTTTAGGAGCAGCAGCTGAAACTACTGAGTTTAGCACAGGGTGGATGTTTGGATCTAGCACTTTCCCCTTTAATGTTTCTACTTTCGCTTCCTTTGCTGAAACTATGACACTGCGCTCTATTATTGGACATGGGGAACCCATGGTGCCTCGGTTCTGCATGTGCCTATAACTGGTTTGACTGCCCTGGGGGAAAGCAGTGCCAGATTCTATGTGTGCAATATCGTCATAGATGCAGTGAGGCACAGCATATATACATCAAAGGGGCAGTGGTTTATTTGCAGAGCAGCATATTAAACACATGCTGAGTCTTCAACCTTCTGCTCTTAGGCTGCGTTCCATACAGCATCATCATTACCAAGCAATCATACTACATGTCTCCAGTACAACAGAATTCTGGTTTATCCAGAGAACATAGTACAGGACAACACAGGAACACGCCGTTTGGCCCACAATGTCCGTACTGATCATGATGCCAAGATAAACTAATCTCCTCTGCCTGCACATGATCAATGTCCCTTTATTTCCTGCAAATCCATGTGTTTATCTAAATGCTCCTGAAACACCACGATCATATCTGCCTCCGCCACCACCCCAGGCACCCATCACTTTCTGTGTAAAAAAACCTGCCCGCACAGCTGCTTTAAATCTTGCCTATCTCACCTTAAAGATACAAGATACAAAGTGGCCAAGTGTGTAAGAATATACAAGGAATTTGATTTGCTATACAGTCATACCAAAAAGCAGCAAGACACACAACTACATAAAAATTAACATAAACATCCACCACAGTGCACTGTGATGGAAGGCAATAAAGTCTTATCTTCTTCTCTCCTTTTCTCCCGCGGACGGGGCAGTCAAACCATCCGCAGTCGGGGCGATCGAAACTCCCGCAGCCAGCGATCAAAGCTCCCGTGTTGGGGCAGACGAAGCTCTTGCGGCTGGAACTCCCAAAGTCGGTCCCTAACCAAGGCACTGCGAGTTTCACGATGTTAAGTCCACAGGCTCCCGTTGTTGGAGCTCCCAAAGTCGATCCCCAGCAAGAGGCCGCCAACACGATGTTAGGCCACAGTAAGGACAGAGATATAATTTGGAAATAGTCGCAGCTCCGTCAAGGAAAGAGATAAAAAAAGTTTCCCCACCCCCCACATACTACAAAACTGAAGACACACTAAAACATACATTTAACAACAAACTAAAAACAACAAAAGAAGAAAAGGACAAGACAAACTGTTGGCGATGCGGCAACACCCTATGCTCTCTAGTCTTTGCATTTCCACACTGGAAAAATGGTTCTGACTGTCCACCCTATTTATGCCTCTGATAATTTCATATACTTTTATATTTGAGATCAAGAAGGCTGAAAACTGTGCATGGCTCGATTGTAATCATATACTGTCTTTCCGCTGACTGGCTAGCATGCAACAAAAGCTTTTCACTGTATCTCGGTACACATGCCAATAAACTAAACTAACTAACTAACTAAACGTAGATACATGGTGACTCCAGCCATATACATACACCACTATGCTCCCACTTTTTTTTAAGGTAAAGTATTTTTGTCTATGCCATGTTTGTACAGGTACTTCCAACAGTAAAGTGCAAATAACTTTTCAATGCACACATTCAATGCACACATATAATTAACCAAGGATAGACACAAAAAGCCGGAGTAACTTAACATTGGCTTTCTTCTTTAAGTGTATAGCAACTATGAACTGGTCTAGTATTTGGTTTTCAGAAAGATGATTAGCCTGAAGTATTGCCTTTGTTTCTGTTTCTACATATACTGCCTAACCTGCTGTGTGTTTCTAACACCACTGTCGATTTTCAATCTTCCTGATCTCAACAAAATGTGCTGAGCTCTCATGTGCTAAGATGTCATGGGAGATGTCTTGTTTGCCTAAGGTGGCTGCACGTACCACACAGACAGCACACGAGGAGAGGATCGAACCTGGATCTCTGGCGCCGTGAGGCAGCAGCTCTACCAGCTGCACCACTGTATCATCCACTGGTTAATCTTTCCTTTCATTGCTGCTGCAGGTTAGCATTGGTTGTGGATTTGCAGCTCACTCTTTATGATAATTATTTATGTTAACGATTTAGATGTGAACGTACGTGCCATGCTCAGTATGTTTGCTGATAGATTTACATCCTGGCAAACATTATAGGTTACAGAGTCAGGCTACCTTTTCACATTCTTCTACGTGGCGGCTTACTAAGATAATTTAACCAGATCTCAAGCCTTTGCCATTGAAATAATGTGGAACTGAATCTGTTAAAGGAGACAGAATGTGCTGGCATTTCAACATGCTGTACCCAATGAAATGCTGCATTGTAAACTTGCACTGGCAATTGTTCGTTGAGTTTCCAACCACCTACCTGTTTGAATCACACCAAGCTATTCTCATATATCTCCCAGAATTCGGATACAGAGCAGGGTATTATTCCAGTTGAATAGACAGCCAACAACACTTAAGAAGTTCAACACCATTGAGAACAAAGAAACTACTGATATTTTCTTATTCATATTTCCAGATGTGAGCACCACTGGTATTTATTGCCTATCACTTATTGCCCTTGAGAAGATGGTGGTGAGCTTTGTCCTTGAACTGTTGAAGCTCTTTTGGAGCATTGGCATCCCCTCTACCATCCCTCCCTCCTCATTAATCCCTCCCTCCTCCATCAATATATCTCTGCTTCTACCGTAGTATTTCCCAAACATGCAATGATGCCACACGAAACTTGCACTCAAAGTAACACATCACCCTGACTTGGAAATGTATTATTCCTTCATCAGCATTTGACCTAAGCCTGGAGGAAAGTAAAACAGTCATGGAGTGAACGTGCACACTCCACACAGTAAGCACAAAATGTCGAGATCAATCCTACATTGATTGAATTTTAAGGCAGCGGACCTACCTTTTGCGCCATTGGACCTTATGAGACATCCTGTAATGGCTCAAGAAGGCTACTCTACACCAAATTGGGTTGGCAAGTAAATACTCATCTACCACCAATACTTATATCATAAGATAAACACAAAATGCTGGAGTAACTAAGCGGGACACTTAGCATCTCTGGATAGAAGGAATGGGTGATGTTTCGGGTTGAGACCCTTCTTCAGACTGTGAGAAGACTGACTCTAAGTCTGAAGAAGGGCCTCAACATCACAGTCTGAAGACAGGTCTCGACCTCTCAGTCTGAAGAAGGGTCTCGACCCAAAATGTCACCCATTGCTTCTATCTAGAGATGCTGCCAGTCCCACTGAGTTACTCTAGCATTTTGTGTCTATCCTCGGGATAAACCAGTCTCTGCAGTTCCTTACAACACTTATATCATAACATTACAGGTTCAATGTGTGTAAATAGTGGCTGTGGAAGAAGGGTTTCGGCCCGAAACGTTGCTTATTTCCTTCGCTCCATAGGTGCTGCTGCACCCGCTGAGTTTCTCCAGCATTTTTGTGTACCAATGTGTGTAAATATTGGGTAAAAAAAACCTCATAGTTCAGCAGCTGCTCACATGTGCTTCTCCGTTAACAATGCTGCTTTACTTTTGGAGGAAGACACAAAGTGCTGGAGTAACTCAGCAAGTCAGGCAACATCGCTGGAAAACATGGATGGGGTGGGTGACGCTTCGGGTTGGAACCATTCTTCAGATTGGATGTCCAGAGGAGTGAGATCGGAGTGATTAGAGGGAGTAGCGAAGTCACTACCGTTGATATCATGTCAGCAGTTGGAAATAAAAAGGCCACAAGGAGGAAGTGTTGGAAATGGGTTAGCTTTGGGAGGCGAGGACTCTTTGCCAGAGAAAATGGACTGGATGTGGAGGCAATGGAAGTGCTCAGCATCATGATAGGCTCAGAACTCATTGAGGTGTGGGCATAGGAGTACATAAGTAATACTAATGCTGAGGACTGATCGTTCTGCATTAGAAAGGAGGAGTTTTGGTGGGGATGGTGAAAACCAGGCAGTGGCCAAGCTCTGAGGAGGGAAAGGGGGAGGTACTGTGGAGGGAGGAGAGGGATTTGATGAGGTGCTTGGAGGAATTTGGAACAATAGAATCATAACATGTCATAGAGGAACATCTCCCAATTAGGATTAGAGCAAGCCTAAATTGAATCCCAAAATTGAATCAAAGATAATATTTTGGAGCACCTTATCCAAGCACACCCAGAAATAGAGGGGGAATCTAAAGAACATTAAAGTTAAATAAAATGGTAAATGAAAAATCTGAAAATTGTGGTTACTGCAATTCTGTAAACAAAACAAAACTTCTGGAAATACTCAGTAGGTCAGGCTGCATCTGTTGAAAGAGAAAAATACCTAATGTTTTGGGCCAAGAACCTTTCATTAGACTTTAGACTTTAATTTAGAGATTTAGAAATACAGCATGGAAAGAGGCCCTTCGGCCCACCAAGTCCACACCGACCTCACCCTACACTAGCACTATCCTACACACAAGGGACAATTTACAAATTCACTGATGCCAATTAATCTACATACCTGTATGTCTTTGGGGAATGGGAGTAAACAGAAGCACCAGGCGAAAACTCATGCGGTCATAGGGAGAATGTACAAACTCCGTACAGACAGCACCCGTAATCAGGGTCGAACCTGGGTCTCTGACGCTGTAAGGCAGCAACTCTACCGCTGTGCCACTGTGCTGCTCCATGGGAACTGGGAAAGATAAAAACACGTTAGTAGAAAGCTGCTATAAGAGTGGAGAGGGCAAAATGGATAGAGTGGTGCCAGATTGCTTGGGGAAGAGGCTGTAAATGAGATCCAATGGTCAGTAGGTAAATGGGGACAAGTAGGCATTGTTCATGTAAATTACAAAATGAGGGTAGTTAGAGAGTGAGAAGGGACACATTGATGTACGAGTTTTGAAGAGCAGGTTTGAGGATATGCTCAGCAGAGTAAGCCATGCTAGTGCAGCAAAAAAACGGAGCCAAAAAGGAAACTGTATTGCAATAGAATGCATTTATAGCAAAGTGTGCAGTTTTATGTAGATAGTCCTAAAGAAGAATGTACATACCTTGAAAAGGATGCAGTGTTAATTATTAATATTAAAAATTAGGAAGCAATTTGCCTTTCCAATTGCTAGCTCTACATGCATGTATGCATGTGTTGCATACAAGATCATCCAGAACATTCTGCACAGCAACAATTATTAATTTCTCTTCATTTATGAATATTCTACCAAACAAATCAAATACTCACATTTTCACAATTTGTATTTTTCCTTCATTTTATTCTGCATCCACACAGCTCAGTCTCCCACCTAAACTTTGCATCAGGTTACACTCCGTCCTTTCATCCGTCATTGATGTGGATCATAAAATATTGAAGCCAAGGTTGGTTTATAAGAAGAGCTTGAGCAGAAAGTGCCTGTTTCCTATGGAGCTTTTTAAGAATTGAAACTTAAGATTCTGGAAGGAATTCATAGGTGAGACATTTAGAGACAATTTTCTCCATCTGGGGGGTCTAAAATTAGAGAATAGTTTCAGTAAAAGAGTCTGCCATTTATGACTGAGATGAGGAGTCAAGGGGCAAGAGAGTTTAATTGTGATATGTCCTGGCAACAGAACAATGAAATTCTTACTTGGTGCTGCCTTACATGCCCCATTAATGCAAAACACACAAATAAATATGCATTATCATTAATACAATGAAATAAAAATCAGTTATACTAGGTAACCATACTATAATAGTGCAAAGCTGAAATCCGTAGTGCAACTAAAACAAAGTTCATAGTTGATCATAGTTGTGAGGTAGTGGTTAGCGTTGTGCAGAGTTTAAGCACCTGGTTGCTGGGAAGAAGCTGTTCTTGAACCTGGAGGTCACAGTTTTCAGGATCCTCCTCCTTCTTCCCAATGGTAGCGGCGAGGTGAGAGCATGGGTGTGGGTCTTTGATGGCATTAGCTGCCTTTTTGAGGCAGTGCTTCCTGTAGATCCCTTTGACCTGGAGAATGGTCTGGGCAATGCCCACCACTTTCTGCAGCTCCCTTTGTGCTTGGGCATTCGAGTTGCTGAACCAGGCCATGATGCAACAAGTCAGTATGCTCTTGACCATGCACCTGTACAGTTGGATGGAGTAGTGACATACTGAATCTCCTCTATGTTCTCAGGAAGTAAATGCATTGACGAGCTTCCTTTATGATTGCATCCAAATGCTGGGCCCAGGGGCGAACTTCAGAAATATGTATGGCCAGGAACTTGAAGCTGTTCACTCTTTCTACTGCCATCCCATCGATTAATACAGGTTCAAGGATCCCTGTCTTTCCTTTCCTGGAGTCAACAATCAGCTCCTTGGTCTTGCTAATGTTGGAAACAAGATTATTTTTCTCACACCATTCAATCAGGATATCCATCTTCCTGAGTACTCTGTCTCATCATTACTCATAATTCGCCAACAACAGCGGTGTTGTTGTCGAATATAAAGATGGTGTTAGAGCTGTGTCTGGCCACACAGTAATATGTTTAGAAAGAGCAGGGGACTAGGCACACGGCCTTGATGTGTTGTTTATTATCAAGGAGGAGGTGTTGTTGCCAATTTGTACTGATGGTGATCAGTCGATAACAAAGTCAGGGATCCACTTACATAGGGATGAGCAGAGACCCAGTTCTCCAGGTTTTGAGGGGATGGTTGTATTGAACACCACATTGTAGTTGACGGTAAGAACACATACTGTTTGTTAGAGGTGTCCTTATGGTCCAAATGGTCCAGTGCAATGTGAAAAGCCAGCAAGATCGCATCCGCTGTTGATCGTTTGTGATGATAGGTGGATTGTACTGGGTCCAGATTCATGTTAAGATAGAAGTTCATATGCGTTATGGCCAATCTCTCAAAGCATCTAATCACCAAGGATGGTAGTGCTCTGAGGCATGACACCTTGCGTTTCTTAGGCACAAGTCTTATGGATGGCCTTTTAAATAAATTACTTCACTCACAGGATTGCAAATCTGGAGCTTTCCATGTCAAAGTCCCAAAGAATTGTAAATATTCAGTCACTAAGAATGTTCATGACTTAAAATATTAGATCATTGGGCATTGTGAGGATTAAGACGTATGGAGATTTATCAGAAAGGCAAACTTCGTACTGGATTATCTTGTTCTAATTGAACAGAGGAGTTCCTTTTTTAGGCTGTTTAGCCGGCTCTTACTCCAGTTTGCTATGTTTTTATGTTCTTTTTAAAAATGGCTTTATTAAAATTATATCCCAGCAGTAATCAAACCTTTCAGCAGAGAAGAGGGAGAAATCAATAAATTAGCAACAATAAAAATGTAGGCATTTATACAGCTAAGTCTGGTTATTCCATTTTCTCAGTATCCAATAAACATATTATATGCAGCAACTATTGATGGAATATATACTTTACTTCAATTTAATGGTTTATGATATCAATAAAGTGCTTTATTGTGTGATTTTACTGCACTTTCAGAAATTGATAGTAATCCTCCTGTGGAATAAGACTGATTAGTGCTTTTTATAAGCTGAGCAGTTAAAGGTGAGCCAAATAGATTGGGAAGCTTAAAATCTGGTCTGAGTGAGCTGAAAAAAAGAAATATCAGCTGGCGTTTTCTTTCCCACAAATTGAAGGGAGAACATTTCCTGAGAGTTTCTATTCCTAACCATGTGTCACAGTGCACGTGTGGCTATCAATTGAGTGCAGGAGTGGGAATCTGTTTGTTTTCTAAACCCGCATTTGCCATTACCTTAGCTCTGATTCAAACTATCTCAGTACTCAAGACACAGACCTGACCTCCCAGTCATTGTCTTCTGACCTTCTGACGGGTGTCCAGATTAGAACAGCTTCTTCCCAACTGCTATCCGACTCCTGAATCAATTATCCCTTTTACACCCCATTCCCGGAGGTGCAGTCACCTACTCAACTCTTAACTGTACCTCATTCGGTCATTCCATTATCGTACTCTAATATTCTTTCACTAGTCGCATTTTCCACTATGATCTGGCACCATTCTGCTGTTTTGCAC
This sequence comes from Amblyraja radiata, assembly GCF_010909765.2. Classification (NCBI taxonomy): domain Eukaryota; kingdom Metazoa; phylum Chordata; class Chondrichthyes; order Rajiformes; family Rajidae; genus Amblyraja; species Amblyraja radiata. The sequence continues at coordinate 18,280,958 of NC_045982.1, read as the reverse complement.
TCGTATTTATTGTTGTATTCATCATTACGGCATGTATTCTTTAGATTGTAGACTTTAGAACTATTTATACTATTTACTCTGAGCTTTATATGAGCAAGGCATTTCATTGCACCTTGATGTTTATGACAATAAACTAATCTAATCTAAACCCAAGTCAAACGGCAACATTTAGGGAACACCATTATCCGACAGCTCTCTGTGATTATTTGAGATTTTAGTTATTGTCAGTTGTGTTTCTGATATGTGAAAAAAAAAAATCAGTAGAAGACATTACTTTAGGACAAGGGACATCAGTAAGTCTCAATGTAAACTAGTCTAATTTAGTCACCTTGTCCCTATCATACTACTACTGAAGACTTTGTTGGAGACCTCAAATCTCAATCTCTTATCTCATTGCCACCTCGACCCTCAATGGCAATCCTCAGCGATAATCCTGGGATCTCTGCCTATTTTTTTGTCAACCTTTGGTCATGATTCTTTGTTCCTGAACCACAGCCTGTGACTAATCTGATGACACTGATCCAGGTCTGGTTAACTCCTGGGCAGCACATTTTTGTTGTTGAAATGGTTGTGGGCACTCTGCAGCATAGCATATTTTGTGCACAAAATGAAATAGAGATGAAGGAAATTTCAAGACCAGACATATTTTATCACTTGGCCCAGCAAACATGGTCACATGCATATTTGTACTGTCTATCAATATATGTGTACTTGGAGTTAGCCCTGACAACACTAATAGTGTCGTAGAGTCATACAGCATTGAAACAGGCCCTTCGGCCCTACTTGCCCACATTGACCGACATGTCCCATCTACACTATTCCCAGCTGCCTGCCTAATTTGGGTGTCCGAATGTAAAATTCAATTGGGGAATTCAGAGTTGGCAAGAGACAAACAATTTTCATTTCTGGAGGAGACTTCCAAAGTTCTTTGCTAGTTAAGTCACTGTGCTGAAACATGGGAGGCATTCATAAATACACAACCTTCATCTAGAAAAAAAAAAGAAAGAAAATCGCATCCTAACAAAAGGTCTGGCTGGTAATGTCATTCCTCATGTAAAAAGTGACAAATTGAGAACCACGCACAAGAAACCTTTGGAATAGTGCAAGAGGCATCTAGGGGCAGCAAAGGTGCAAGTAAGGCAGCTTTCTTGATGCAAGAACATAAATGATTTGATGGGCTTTTCTCAGCCAGATTTAGCTCATGATCTTATGAATTGACTTTATCGTCAAATTGTGATCCGCCACGAAGTGCAGCAGTTCCACATCCATCATTACTTGTTAGTTGTTTTTTGGCAAACTGCTGAGCCTCATTGTGTAGCCACATTGTGCGATTCTCCAAATGATACTTCAAATGAGAAAAAGGTCTTTCAGATACGTAGCTGCCTGCCACATTCCACAATATAATACCATAGTTGTTATACTGACATTACATCACCTCCCACCTATCAGGAGAGTATAAATGAGGAAGAATACAGTACACTGTACAGCACTGGGAAATTGTATCCACATTTTGGAAAATGCTCAATAACCAATTCAGAATCTTCCTACCTGAAACTATCCACTAAAAAGGAGGCATTTTTTTGAAAATCCCACAAATTAAACATTGACATATTTAAATAGTTTATATGAATCACTAACAGCACCTGTGACCTGTTGAGTAAATAAAGATCCAGATGTACCATTAACAGAAGTTAGATCAGTTGTCCTGGTATTCAACAAGCATTTATCTCATGCATTTAATTCAGAAAAATCTCCCCAAGCACTCGATACAAAAATGAAGGGAAGTGAATGCTCGGCTGAAAGAGAGATTATGAGGAGTGACCAGAATTTCTCCATGAAATACAGTTTGAGGAATGACTTTCTGAATAGGGGCATATGGAGGTATCTCCACAGGGTAAAAGTGTTGAAGTCACGGGCAATGTAATGGGAGGGAAATGTATGAGTGGAACTGAGTTTGGAGTAGAGGGATGGGTTGCAAGCTTGGTGTGAGAGATCTCATCTTATATACTTATAATAATACAGAAAAAAGGCCATTCGGGCAATCAGATCCATGCTGGCCCTCAAGAGAGAAATGTCTCTTGTCCCATTCTCCCTCTGCTTATTTTCCTGTGCCATTGCAAATTATTTCTTCCACGCCTGCTATAAGCTTGTTTTTGCCATTCAGCCACACTTCACAGTGGCAAATTAGCCAGAATTTGGGATGTGAAACTAGAGTGTCTGAAGGAAACCCACATTTACAGAGAGAATGTAGAATCTCTGAACAGATAGCACCAGGAGGGCAGATCTGAACATGAATCACTAATGGCTGCACCATTATGTCATGCTGGAACCCATGGAAATAATTAAATGCAGATGGAAATTTTAAAATTCAGGTGCGAATAAAAAGGCACTGACTTGAAACATGATTCTAAAATGTCAGGAATGCTGCCCTCTATTCATGGTCCCCACATTTCTACCCATTAAACTCACATTAGGAGCAGACGAGGGCATTCGATCCAATTTGTGATCCCAGCTACAAAGACAGATGTATACAGCAATTCGTTCTCCCCGCACAATTAAAGCATGGAATAATCTCCACCCAACTATAGTTACCCAACCAGATGCAACTAAATTTAAAGTAGCTCTTTCTTCCGAATAACCCTTTCTGGAATAACCCTTCACCACCTCCAGTTTAAATTCCATTTGGAATATTTTGGAGGACCAAGAAACCAAGAACCAAGAACCCTTAGATTATGTGGGTCTCCCTGCAGGTGTTCAATAATCCAATATGATCAGTCCATTCAGTTACAGACCATCCACTTATCAATCCCCCAGAAATACTTCTACAACAAACAGACTCAAGCTGCTACTCTGAGCCAAAGACAAAAGCTACAGTTATTATAAATGGATCATATCAGTAAAAACGATTAATTTGAAAAACATGAAAATAAAAATAATTAAGTATGATAACTAAATTAAATCAAAAATTGTAAATTCTATGAAATTATCTTTCTCCCTCACTGTTAATCCTCTCCATTGAATTGGAGTTATTGAATCTATACTAAACAAGGGGTCCACAGTTTCTGAGTTGGCAACTGTGCTCAACTGTACGGAGGTTCAGGACATCAATGCTTTCGCACTTCCATGCCCCTGCATAGTTATTAAGTTCTGCCTCTTACTGGAAATTTCAGCTACAAATTTCTGTTTTTCTTGCTACATCTTCTGTCTGATCGAATGAGTATATCTGGTATTTTCTGTTATTATTGCAGATTTTCACCACCTGTTGTACTTTACATCGGTATCCAGTTGATGTGCTATACTGGTCTCTGTGTTCCCAGACTGGGGAACAAAATCAGTCAGGGCTCTATTCTTAATCCCACTACAGTGAGCTGAGTAGACGGTGCACATTGACGAATAGTGAACATAAAACATAATTGAAACTGGTTAGGATGCTTCATTGTTTGAACAGCCTGCCTACACTTAATATCACTCAATATCTAGCCTTGAGCATAGGAAATGTTTCACTTAAATGTCCTCGTGCCATATGTGTTGGTAGACAGTTCCATCAAGGGTCATTACCAAGAATCAGATCTGTTCCTTCCAGCACCACCACTCCCTCAACCCCAACCCCACCCAACCCCCTAGATGTGGCATAAACGGCTCGATTTATACACTGTAAATGGCTCGATTGTAATTATGTATTGCCCTTCCGCTGACGTGTTAACAAGTAACAAAAACGTTTCATTGTACCTCGGTACACGTGACAATAAACTGAACTAAACTGACAAAAATAAAGCAGCACAACCAGAGACAGCTGCCAACCATTTCTGTTTGGGTGTGTTCCTTGTACTGACATATGAAATTCCCTGTATTGTATGAGAAGCCCATCTTCCTGCATAATTGAACACCCTACCTTAAAAGATCAAGTCTGAGTATCTCAAGTTAAATGGATCCTGGAAGCTACTCTCCCAGAGTCACCTGGCAGATCCACATAACATGGGCTCTGTGCTCATTGCTGGTGCAGACATTAATGAGACCTGTGGTCCATTACAATGAGGCAGAACCAACCCCACCACACTTGTCCCTCATGTTTGAAGTGCCATGTTCCAGTGAGGGATTAAATCAGAAGGTACCTTGCTCTAAATACAGAAAATGCTGGAAATTCTCAGCTGGGCAGGCATGACACACAGAGAGAGAAACAGTCTGGTTGTTTCTGGTCAATGACTAGACTTAGACAAGGATAGAAGTGCAATCAGCTTTGGCAAAGGCAGTAAGAGTCAGTGGAAGGAGGGGAGGAAAACAGAAGTCTGTGATAAGGTTCAAGGACAAAATAATTAAATGACAACAGGATAAAAGTACATAAAGTGGTAATGAAATCAGCAAAATATAGATAGGACACCATTGCTCTATGACTTTACCCGTTGAATAGTACTAATTTTCATAAATAAACTATTTAATATTGATATGGTGTGATGGTTTGATGGTACTTTCCTTTACAGTAAGGCCAGAAAAATGGATATCCTTGTAGTTCCGCAGCAGTAACTTAAGATATATAGATGTAACTATGGTTACCATTCTCACCTTACAATGAAACCGCACACAACTTCCGATTGCAGAGGCTCAAATTTGTTTTTATAGTCACAGGCGGCAATAGACCTTGTGCTTTTATTAACTCACATCTAAACACTGTCATTTAATCCACGCCTATGCAAACCACAAATTGCATCCAAGTATAACTTTAAAAAGCATACAATTTGACAAGAGTATAACATTTCAAAACCGCACATGCTATCCTGTAGACACCCACTTAATTTCCTTAATTACATCCTATGTCCAGCGTAACTACATTGTTTTCTGGAACACCATAACCTTCTGGTTTCTAGAGATTCATGGGTATCTCTAAAGCTCTGACTAATCTTAAACATCTCAGTTTCAAATGGACTAACTAAATCATGCTGATTTTTTTTGTTAAGCTATTGAATTGAGTGCCATTTCACCAATCAAGCATTCACAGCATTTTCTGGTTTTATGTCCGATTTCCAGCACTCGCAGCACTTTGCTTTAGTTATCAATGTCACTATATTGGGTACAAGGGCAGGGATAACGCGGAACCACAACTGTCTAAATATGGACAGGAATAACAATGATATCAAGGACAAAGGGTGGAAGGAGTTTCTGAAGTTTGTTCAATAGATCTTTCTCAATCAGTCTGTCTCAGGCCACATCAAAGAAGGTGACACCAGAGATCAGCTCTCATAAGTGAGCCTTGAGAGATGCTGCAGGTGTAAGTGGGGCGACAACTGAACATAGCAATCTGTAATATTATGGGGTTTACAATACTGGGGATCATAATGTAATCTCCATGGTAAGAATGGTCATTTGGACAAGGGATTTGTTGTGGGCAAAATGGGATCAACGTTTGGAAAGCAAGGCTGCAATTGAACAACGGGAGAGATTCAAACTGGATGTGTCTTAGCTTCAGCCTTTGGTACATTGTCATGTAGTAAAAGGGTAGGGGCATTAAAGACAGGACCTCGTGAATGACCATAAAGATATAGAATAAAATCAAGCAGCAATTAGCATATATGACAAATGTCTCAAGGATTTCAGAGGGAAATTTAAAAAAACGGAAATAAGAGAGGCAAAGGGAGAGGATTAGAAAAAACTGGTAGCAAATATAAAAGGGATTAGAATAGTCCTTAATAGGCACATAAACAGGAAAAGCAGTGCAAGTGGAGATGTGCAGACAATCAGTAAGCAAAAAGGAAATTCTATGTCCTCTGGTTCCTAAAAAACATACCTGGGTGGGCAGGGAGATGGCATTTTGTTCATGCATTTATGTGCTGTGTGTGCAAATTCAGGATTACAAAAGCATGGAGCAATCCGGAAACAGCAGGAAGAATTGCATCAGATCCTGATCTGCATTATAATTATTTGCTGCTCTGTTTGCGGTCAATTCTGGATCCATACTGACTTGTAAATAGGAGTCTATTAAAAAAAAAGCAATTGGGAAAAAAAAAGGATGGAGAGATGCAAGATCCAAATAAATAAATGGCTTTCCATTCTGAGGCTAGTATTTAAGGGGACTGTGATGTTACAGTCAGTCAAATTGACGAAGAAGGTAAATACTCTGATATGTGATGGAAAGGCAATGATCACTGTGACTGCTGACGTGGAAATGGATGAGGCTACCATTTGATGATTCTGATTGTTCAATGAATTCAACTCAACTCCAAGAATTAAATAAAAACGACATTCTCTTGGTTCAAATACAAGATTTAAAGGGCCTGGGAAGACAGAGCCAGAAACACTCACCAAAATCTTGATTCCTGGTGAGGTCCCAACAATAATAAAATATCCAGTGCGCTTGGACAGTTATTGCCATGTAAAATACTGCTGAAGATTACAATTATAATCAGATACCACTCATCAAACCATAAGAACTTTATGAAAACATTGATCAAAGCAGTGAAAGCTCTGAGTAGTACCAAAGCTTTAAAACAAAAAAATGTTGAAGTAAATATTTAACGACAGAAGCAGTTAAATTATTGCCATGTATAGTATCAAAACTTTATAACACTAGAATGAATTAAATAGAATGTAGTTCTGGATAAATATTATGCTTTCTGAGTACTCAAAGATACGTCAGAATATCAGTGTTACAATTAAGGATTTTTTCCAGGTTGTCAAACTGACTTGACATTAGCAAAGAAATCGAGTCTTCCATGAAACATTTGCATTTTGGGATGCCCATTATGTTTTTTTCTGGTATAATAGCTAGATATATTATAGCAAGATATAGCATTTCCCCATATCTAATAATGGACTGAGGCCACTCTAGTCTGAGGCCACTGTTGTCTGAAAAAGCCGAAAACTCAGGTTCAAAATAAATGGTTGTATTAACACAAGGCAGTTGAATGAATAGTCATACAAACAATAACATACTAATAGGGAAGATTTAGCATTATAAAACGCCCCAATTATCAAACAGAGTTTGAAACTAAAGCACATAAGGAAATATTAGTGTGGATAATTAAAAGCTTTGTCAAAGAGAAAAAGTTATTGTCAAACGAAAAGGGTGGGGAAGAAGCGGAGATGTTGATGGAAAACAATAATTAACCACTTGGAATGCGAAAATGATTTTCACGGTGTCAGGACATTGATAGCTGCTTACATCCAATAAAATACATTTGCAGCCCAAAGACCATCTCTCTGCACACCTTTGGTATGTTTTAAAATTGTAAAGTTAACTCAGCAGCTAATGTGTATGCAACAATTTCCTTTGCTCGGCAATGAAATAATATCCAGATCATCAGTTTTAATGACATTAGTTGAATTGGTAGATAAAAATGTTGGGGAAACTCAGCGGGTGAGGCAGCATCTATGGAGCAAAGGAAATAGGCGACGTTTCGGGTCGAGACCCTTCTTCAGACTGATGTGGGGGTGGGGGTGGGGGGGCGGCGTAAAGAAGAAAGGAAGAGGCGGAGACAGTGGGCCGTGGGAGATCTGGGAAGGGGAGGGGAAAGAAGGAGAAAGCAGGGACTACCTAAAATAGGGGAAGTCATTGTTCATACCGCTGGGGTGTAAACTACCCAACAAAATATGAGGTGCTGCCCCTCCAATTTATGGTGGGCCTCACTCTGGCCATGGAGGAGGCCCAGGACAGAAAGGTCGGATTCAGAATGGGAGGGGGAGTTGAAGTGCTGAGTCACCGGGAGATCAGGTTGGTTAGTTATTGCGAACCGTGCGGAGGTGTTGGGCGAAGCGATCGCCAAGACTACGTTTGGTCTCACCGATGTAGAGCAGCTGACATCTAGAGCAGCGGATGCAATAGATGAGGTTGGAGGAGGTGCAGGTGAACCTTTGCCGCACCTGGAAAGACTGCTTGGGTCCTTGGATGGAGTCAAGGGGGGAGGTAAAGCGACAAGTGTAGCATTTCCTGCGGTTGCAAGGGAAAGTGCCAAGAGAGGGGGTGGTTTGGGTGGGAAGGGACAAATTGACCAGGGAGGGAGCGGTCTCTGCGGAAAGCAGACAGGGGACGAGATGGGAAGATTTGACCAGTGGTGGGATCCCGTTGGAGGTGGCGAAAATGTCGGAGGATTATTTGTTGTATGTGAAGGCTGGTAGGTTGGAAGGTGAGGACAAGGGGGGCTCTGCGAGTGGGGGGATGGGGAGTGAGAGCAAAGTTACAGGGTATAGAAGAGACCCTGGTGAGAACCTTATCTATAGTAGAACCCCCGTTCCCTAAAGAATGAGGACATCTCCAATGCCCTGGTTTGGAACACCTCATCCTGGGTGCAGATGCGGCTTAGACGGAGGAATTGGGAGTAGGGGATAGAGTCCTTACAGTGAGTAGGGTGGGAAGAAGTGTAGTCCAGATAGCCATAGGAGTCAGTGGGTTTATAGTAGATGTCAGTCAGTAGCCTGTCGCCTGCGGTGGAGATAGTGAGGTCTAGAAACAGTGGGAGATGTTGGAAATGGTCCGGTGTATTTGAGTGCAGGTGAAGTGGATGAAGTCAGTGGTTGTGCGTGGGTGCAGGAGGTAGCTCCAATGCAGTCGTCGATGTAGCCGAGGTAGAGTTGAATTGGTTGTAGATATCATAATTTGACTATGCTAGTGGGATTTTCACAGCATAGGCCCTTGAAAACACAAGATCTAGGAGGAGTGGATACCTTCTTATATTGCACGTTCCAAATTCAACGACCATCTGGGTGAAAAAAATCTTCCTTTGATTCCAAGAGTCAAGAGTCAAGAATGTATTATTGTCATATGCCCCAGATAGATCAATTAATTTCCTACTTGCTGCAGCACAACAGAATATGTAAACATAGTACAGTGTAAACAATATAATCAAAGAGAAAAAAAGTTTCACGCACACACACACACGCACACACACACACACACACACACACACACACACACACACACACACACACACACACACACACACACACACACACACACACACACACACACACACACTTAGACCTGTGATATTGGGGAAAGTTTCTAACTAACTACATTATCAATGCCTTTCATGATTTTACACCCTCAATAGGTAGCAAAGAACTGCAGATACTGGTTTAAACTGAAGATAGACACAAAATGCTGGAGTAACTCAACGGGACAGGCAGCATTTCTGGGGAGAAGGAATGGGTGACGTGTTGGGTCGAGACCCTTCTTCAGACTGAAGACCCAAAACGTTCCCCCATTCCTTCTCTCCAGAGGTGCTGCATGTCCCGCTGAATTACTCCAGCATTTTGTGTCTACCTTCTGCCAAATTAATCACTGACCTATTCTTTAACGGTCCCATCCTTTGCCACTGGTCCAGCCTATTCAACCTCCTTCGCCATCTCTGACATGGTAGAGTCTCAGTTTGTTTCAAATGCCACATGCAAGGCATCAGGAATGGAATGGGTTAGAATGTTGCTGCTGAGGTGGCTTTGCACAAACTGCTTTAGATCCCCATGCAATATTGTTTTAACAAGCCTCGGTTATCCATTGATGCATTTCTAACATGACATTTTTAAGGCCAGATTCCTGAACTGATCTCCACATGCCTTTCATTTAAACCACTTTCACATAAACTGTAGCCAATCATTAACCAAATCCCCATCCTGAAATATTTCACTAAATTGTACTTTAATCCGGAAACTCAGACAGAGGCATAGACCTACCTCTGCAACCAATGGCAGGTAACGACAGCATCCCTCATAATTACATTAGATCAAACAGCCATTCATCAATACTGAATGAATCACTAATGTTTGACGTTGATAAAGATGTTAGTGATTAAATGTAATGGCCTTGGGCAAAGAACAGTTCTCACTTAGGCAACCCATTGCGTTAGTCATAAAACCAATGCATTGTGAGCCACTTACAGCCAATATGTCTGCTCTGAATTAATAGGACCATCTGGTAAAAAATAGCTTGTATAACTTTGGATGTTAACCCTTTAGAACATGTTGGCTAACTCCAGCAGAATTGTCATCCTCCTCTCAAAATGCTTGGAACATGATTTTGTTTGATATATCAAGAATCAAGTACAAGACTTCATGGCAACAGCCTTGATCGTGCCCTTGTCACTTGCAATATTGTCCAAGTGAAGGATCACAAGGAGATCCCTGCATTATGATGGGAATGGCCAGCCTATCCTTTCTGTTACTTTCATCAAATTGGCCATTAAACGGCAACAGAGGCTGGAGCTCTGATGCAGCAAAATCAGTGTTGAGATTTCAATGACACTGAAATGAAAACTTCAGTTAGTCATCACAGACTGATTGTCCACAGAGCCTGACGTCAAACATTACCTACACCTGTAAAATGTCTCTGAGCTTCTCTAGCAGAAAATAACAAGAATGATTTGATGAGAATAATCAGGTGATCCAGGAGCTAATAAATCATTAACATGCAAACTCCTTGGATTGGAAATACCATCTCTTGTCAAATATAAAGAATGAGATCTGTAACAACCTAAGAAGAGATGGTGGATGTAAAGAGCACAGCAATTAGTCAATAACCATGATATGCATGCATTCTTAAGTGATGTCAACACCATCTCTGGCCCAAACACATAGGATCCGCACTGCCAAGAGTCAAGAATGGAGGAGATTTTATCAAAGACAGTGAAAAAGTCAGCAGCATCTGAGCAAGAACATCTTAATCAAGAATTTATCTTTGGCAGCAATGTCCTTGACTCCATTTTACAACACACCATCCACTACAATCTCAGAGCTACCCTGATCTGCCAAGAGGCCATCTAGTAGCTGATAAATAATGAGATCCCTGGAGGTCTAATGACAAGCTCCTCCTTAATTCCAAAACCATGATAAAGAAGTACTTCTCGTATGAATGCATGTCTCATCTCCCTCATCTTAGAAGACGAGAACGTATCAGAAGTAATTGTGAAAGAAGGAAACAGGCTCTTGGGTCCAACTCGTCCATTGAGTTTAATGGCCAGCCAAGTTGAGCTAGTCCTATTTGCCTGCATTTGACCCACATCCGTCTAAATCTTTCCTATCCATGTACCTGTCCACATGTCTTTGAAAAGTTGTATTTGTTCCTGGCTCCACCATTTCCTTAGGCCATCAGTCTTCGTCACGTTGAGTGGTGCAGGCAGCGGTGGGGACCTCATCGGCAATCTGCTTCTGGGTCTGGTCAAGGTACCGTCAAAGGTTCTGCCTGAGCCATCTGCCTACCCATTCTCTGAGGAACTTCTTTGCCTAGGTGGCCCTGGAGAGGGAGCATACAGTGTCCACCAGCTCACCAGATGACTTCCAGGAGCATTGGGCATTGCAGGGGCTGGAGAGCATCCTGGACACAGAATGGTCATGATTTCATTTGCGAATTATGTAAATATTCTGATGAAACTTATCTATATTACTAAAAGTCTGATCTTGACCGCTTTTGGTCCACTGTGCTGCGATTTACGAGAGAACGCCGCCACCTACGGCCGTCATTTTTGGCCACCTTGATCAGAGCCCACGTCTGCCTTCCTGGACCAGAGTATTTTTCCCATCGATGAAAAATCAGAGAGAAATTAATGTTTTAATAAAATTCACCATTCTCTCTGCTGCCCCTGCTGGAGGGAGGGGGAGGGACTATAAAACCAGGAAGTGGTGTGCCTCAATCAGTCTGCAAGATGGAGGTCACTCTGAGCTCTGAATGACACTGAATAAATGTCTACACAACTGTGTGTAAGTGCCCTTAATGTGGTTTGAAAATGAAAATATGGTTAGTTTGAAGTAAAAAAGCACTGCCTGCAAATGGTTGTTTGGGGGGTTTGGGTTGAAGTAAAAAGGCACTCTCTCTCTCCCCTTCTCTCTCCCCACCTCTCTCTCTCCCTATCCCTGTCTCTTTCTCTCTCCCTCCCCCCGTCCCTCTCCCTTTCTCTCTCTCTCTCCCCTCCTCTCTCTCCCCACCTCTCTCCCCATCCCCCCCCTCTCCTCTCTCCCCCCTCTCCTCTCCCTCCCCCCTCTCCTCTCCCCCCCCTCTCCTCTCCCCCCCTCTCCTCCCCCCTCTCCTCTCCCCCCCTCCTCTCCCCCCTCTCCACTCCCCCCTCTCCTCTCCCCCCTCTCGTCTCCCCCTCCTCTCCTCTCCCCCCTCTCCTCTCCTCTCCCCCCTCTCTCTCTCTCCCCCCTCTTTTTCTCCCCCTCCTCCCCTCCATCCCCTCCCCCACCGTCCCTCCCCTAAACCCCTCTCCCCTCCACACACCCCTACCCCCTTCCCTCCACCCTCCCTCCCCCTCCCTGCTCCCCACCTCTCCCTCTCCCCCTCCCCTCACCTCACCCCCCTCTCAGCACCCCCTCTCTCCCCCCCTCTCCTCTCCCCCCTCTCCTCCCCCCCTCTCCTCTCCCCCCCTCCTCTCCCCCCTCTCCTCTCCCCCCTCTCCTCTCCCCCTCCTCTCCTCTCCCCCCTATCCTCTCCTCTCCCCCCTCTCTCTCTCTCTCCCCTCTTTTTCTCCCCCTCCTCCCCTCCATCCCCTCCCCCACCGTCCCTCCCCTAAACCCCCCTCCCCTCCACACACCCCTACCCCCTTCCCTCCACCCTCCCTCCCCCTCCCTGCTCCCCACCTCTCCCTCTCCCCCTCCCCTCACCTCCTCTCAGCACCCCCTCTCTCCCCCCCCTTTTCTCCCCCCACTCTCCCCCTCTCTCCCCCTTGTCTCCACACCCCCTATCCTCTTCCCTCCACCCTCCCCCTCCCTCCCTCCCCCTCCTCTCCTCTCCCCCCTCTCCTCTCCCCTCCCCCTACCCCTCCCCCCCTCTCTCTCCCTTCTTTTTCTCCCCTCCATCCGCTCCCCCACCGTCCCTCCCCTAAACCCCCCTCCACACACCCCTACCCCCTTCCCTCCACCCTCCCTCCCCCTCCTGCTCCCCACCTCTCCCTCTCCCCCTCCCCTCACCTCACCCCCCTCTCAGCACACCCTCTCTCCCCCCCTCTCCCCCCCCTTTTCTCCCCCCTCTCTCCCCCCCTCTCCCCCTTGTCTCCACACCCCCTATCCTCTTCCCTCCACCCTCCCCCTCCCTCCCCCTCCCTGCTCCCCACCTCTCCCCCTCACCAGGGTGGGGAGCACCCCCCCTCACTCAGCACCCCCTCTCTCTCCCCCTCACTCTCACCCTCTCTCTCCTCTCCTCCTCCCCCACCTTTCCCCCCTCACCCACCCTCCCTCTTCTCCTCCTCTCCACCCGCCTCTCCCTCTTGCCCCTCTCTCTGTGTCTCTGTCTCTCTCTCTGTCTCTGACCCTTCTCTCTCTGCCCTCACTCTCTACCCCCCCCCCCCCGCCCCCCCCTCTCTAGATGTGACTGCTAGTTGGGGGCTATGCGTCAGTAGATAGGGTGGTTATGGGGTAAAAGGAGCAAATTAATAATATTAATATAATATCAAGGGGGGTAATTAGCATGAGTGCGGGGGGGGGGGATAGTTAGTGTGTGTGACGCTGCATGCCGTCTCCCCCCCCCCCCCCCCCCACAACTGCACGTTGGGGGAACAGACCCAACGGGTCTGCACTTGGTCTAGTGTAAATATATAAATAAACCCTTTGGAAAAATTTTTTTAATTGGAATGAATCATTTGTTTCCAATGGCAACACACACTTCTGACAGCTGATGTAAACCACCGCCAGATGGTTTGATAGTTTTATAAAATGTGACGGATTTTTACCATCAATGTTAGTGTACTGGAGATTTAAATATTTTATTTTTACCTTCATGAGTTTTAAATTGTTTAGATGTTGCTTAACAAATCTGACACAGACAAATTAGGCCAATCCATTCTGCACATTCCACTTTGTGCTTTGTAAGCAATCCACTCACCTCCCAGTAGTCAGCTCAACCCCAATCCATGAAGCTGCTTCCACCAGGCCTCTAACACTGACTTAGAGTCATAGAGTCATAGAGTGAGTGACACAGTGTGGAAACGGGCCCTTCAGCCCAACTTGCCCACACCGGCCAACATGTCCCAGATACACTATTCACACCTGCCCGCGTTTGGTCCATATCCCTCCAACCTGCCCTATCCATGTACTTCTGGCTGATGAAAAAGCATCGCAGGAGTAAGGCATCTTTAGCTTTCCCCAAGAAAGGAGCAACAAAAGCAAAAGTCCAAGTTCACATTTCTATCTTGTTTCGATAGGTAAAATAATGCAAACTACCCCAGAAGCTTCTGATTATCTCTCCTCAATATTTGGGCTCCATGCTGCATATACTTTGCGCACTCCCTCTGTGATCATCTGTTTTTCAGGTTTCCTCCCAAAGTAGTTGATCGGTTATTTAAGTGGTGAGTGATAGGTTGATGGACACCTGAGAGAGAATAAGTTAGGAGAAGATAAGTAGGGGAATGGGATTGATAGAGGTGCAAGGGATTGCAAATGCTGGAATCTAGAGCAAGAAAGAGAGCTGCTGGAAGTGCTCAGTGGTGGGAAATGGGCAGTTGATGTTTTGGTCGAGATGATAGGTGGATACAGGTTGGGAGGGATTGGAGAGAGGTGGGGGAGGCCTCAGCGCCACTACCTCCCCAGTATTTGGTTCCACACATCACCATCCTTATATCAGATTCCAGAATCTGCAGTCTTTTGTTGTCTCCACTTATCACCTCGCAGCCTCCTTTGCGAGCTCCACCCCGCGCTGCTGGCTCGAATGGCCAAATGGCCTCCTCCTGCACATATTTTCTATATTTTCTATGTCTCCCCCAAATCTTTACACTGGCTAATTCCGCTCTTTTCTTTCTGTCTAGATGTAGGTCTTGACCCGAAATGTGGACTGTTTATATCCCCCACGGATGCTCCCTAACATGCTGAATTCCCCCAGTTGCAATCCTTTTTTGCAATGGGATTGATAGGATTACTCTGGTGCCTGGCATAAACCCAGTAGCCTGAATGGCCTCTTCCTATGTCATAAGAAACATGAAAATATAGATCTATGGATTTATATTTCCTGAAGGCAAGTGCAGAACCCTAGGTTTCTGAGAAGCCTGATCTGAATTGACTTCTGAACAATTTGGCACCCAGCTGGCAAAACACCTACATTTGTTATGGTCCCAGCTCACCATTGGCCTTGATTACTTTGCAGGCATTTCCTCCTTTTAACACTCGATACATTGTTCAGCTGTGTGACCAAATACACATGGTCTCCTATTACCCAGTAAAATAAGGCACAGTATGTACATCTGCCACACACTTCTTATTCCAGAATCTTGCATTGTGTGCTGTGTGATGCATTATGGACCTTTTTTTTCTCCTGTGCCCTTACTTCATCACCTGGAGCAATGAAATCCTCAGATTAGATTAGATTAGATTAGATTAGATTAGATTCCTTTATTGTCATTCAGACCTTTCGGTCTGAACGAAATTTTGTTTCCCTGCAGTCATACATATAATAAAAAATGACAAAAACACACAATTAACATAAATTTAACATCCACCACAGTGAGTTCGCCAAACACCTCCTCACTGTGATGGACGGCAAAATCTTAAAGTCTCTGTCTCTTCCCTCTTTGTTCTCCCTCTGCGCTGAGGCGATCCAAGCTCCAGATGTTGTGACCCCACTGGGTAATGGTAAATCCCACGGCTCAACCGTGCTCCGCGAACGGGCCGCTTCAAACTCCGCGGGTGGTCGCTGCCGCCGCCACAGCTCCGAGGCCGAGTCGGGACTCCGCTGCCGCCACGGTTCCGGGGCCGAGTCGGCTCTCCGCTGCCGCTGCCTCCGCCACAGCTCCGAGGCCGTGTCGGGTCGCCGCTGCCGCTGCCGCTCCCACAGCTCCGGGGCCGAGTCGGGTCTCCGCTGCCGATGCCTCCGCCACAGCTCCGAGGCCGTGTCGGGTCGCCGCTGCCGCTGCCGCCGCCACAGCTCCGAGGCCGAGTCGGGTCTCCGCTGCCGCTCCCACAGCTCCGGGGCCGAGTCGGGTCTCCGCTGCCGCTGCCGCCTGCCGGCTCCTGCCGCGTCCGTCCGTCTCCTCGCCCTGCCTTTCGCCTCGCTGCCGCTGCCGCCGTGCTACAGCTCCGTTGCCGAGTCGTGTCTCCGCTGCCACTGCTGCCTCCGCTACAGCTCCGGGCCGAGTCGGTCTCCGCTGCCCTGCCGCCCCGCCCCGCGTCCCACAGCTCGGGGGCCGAGTCGGGTTTCCACTGCCGCCGCCACAGCTCCGAGGCCGTGTCGGGTCGCCGCTGTCGCTGCCGCCGCCACAGCTCCAAGGCCGCCAGCTCCGCCATTAGGCCTCGGCGCAGACGGAGACGGGGAATACGACAGAAAAAAAGTCGCATCCCCCGAAGGAAGAGACCAAAACATGTTTCTCCCACCCCACCCACACACATACACAACTTAATAAAACAAAATTAACTAAAACATGATAAAGGAACAAAAAGAAAGAAAAAAAAACAGACGGACTGTAGGTGGGCCGCAGCTGTTAAGCCAGCACCGCCATCTTGGACATGATGTGTGCCTTTGCCACATCATCCCTGCCTTTGCCACATCAAGAATTAATTATTCCAATCCTCTCCTCCAAACACTTCTGTTCATTTGAAGCACCAACGGCACAGTAACACAGTAGTAAAGTTATTGCCTTACAGCACCAGAGACCCAGATTCAATCCTGACTACAGGTGTTGGCTGGATTTAGTACGTTCTCCCTATGACCGCATTTGTTTTCACCGGGATCTCCAGTTTCCTCCCACATTCCAAAGACGTAAAGATTTATAGACTAATTGGCTTGGTAAAAATTGTAAATTGGCAGTAGTGTGTGTAGGATTGTGCTGGTGTGCGAGGATCGCTGGTCAGCATGTACTCGATGGGCCGAAAGGCCTGTTTCCACTCCCTCTCTATAACGGGGAAAGATTTGGTCATCAGGTGTGAGGTGCTCTCGGGGCTGCTGTACTTGTCGCAAGTGTGGCCCATCCCTCTCTCCTACACCACAGGGATCACCCGGGCCGTCTTCCAGTTCATCTGGGGGTCGAGGATAGACCGGGTGTGATGGGCCACAATGCACAAGTCCGCAGACAACAATAATAAAAGTGTGCCCAACGTCGCCCTCACCCTGATGGCCACCTTCGTGTGTGGCTGCATCAGGCAGAGCATAGAACCAAGGCACGTGGGCACCAAGAGTCACTACCTGCTGAGGTTCTAACTGTTCTCGGTGTTGTGAAGGATCAGCCTGGCGCAGATGCCACGCAATGTGGCAGTCAGCGGGACATTGCCGGAAAGGTTCTTGTGGAAAGGTTCTTCTGGACCAACATCTTTGACCACAAGTCCATCAGGCAGTGGTCAGCATGGAACGTCCTGCAAGCACTGGAGGGAAATGACTCCATGGGTCCTGTGGCGTGGTTCCCAGAGCAGACTGCCCAGCTTGTCTGGCAAAATGCCTCATCACCAGAACTCACCAACAAGCACCACGACCTGGCTTGGCTGGCGGTGAGGAGATAGTTGCCCACCTCTTTGCAGAGTGTGGATTTGTAAAGACAGTCTGGAGAGGTTTGCAAGGGTCCCTGTCACGGTTTATTCCGAACAGCTTCGTCACAGAGGACTCTGTGATTTATGGACTGTTCCCAGGGACGTATTCAGAGACTGACATCGAATGTTGCAGGAAGGTCAACTCGGTGAAAGACGGTCTTTGGTCTGCCCGAGCTTTGTTGACCTCCCAGCAGAGCGAGATAGTCTGGGAATGTAGCCGATTGGCCCGCTGCAGATTGCAGGAGTACGTGCTGAGGGACGCACTGAAGCTCGGTGCAACCAACGCCAAGGTTCTGTGGGGGAGGACCACAGTCTAAGGTCCTTCCGCTGCTGGACATGGGGGACAGGGTGTGGTGGAGACGCTCCTCAAAATAAGGGAAGGGATTCCACGTCAGTGGGCCACATGAGTGGCAAGGGTGGGGGCGAAATTTGAGCAATGTGTGTAAACGGTATTGAATGTTTGTACAGCCTCCGGAAATCACAGATGAATTTTTTGCATGGTTCATGTATTGGATATATTTAATACGTGAATAAAGTCTATTTTGAAATTTAGAAAAAAAAGTATCTCAAAATTAAACTAATTATAATCTAACTCACGTACTCATACATGTATTTACTTTGCTCCATGGCTGCTCAATTCTCCAATAATTCATCACCACTTTCTATGATCACTCTGCCTCCCTGCCCACCGCCAACTGAACCCACTCAGACCCTCTGGACTAGCTCACACTAGAGACCTTACATCTGTGGACTCCCAAAACATCTCCAAAAACCTTGTTTAAAATTGACATAATTGACCAAGATTGAATTGATTAAATCTCTCCTTTATGTCAATGCCCAATTCTATGTCCTTTTTTCCCTTCCGCTTCAGTGAATGCTCCAAAGATTTTCCAAAAGTGCTGTATGAAGGCACACTGATTGCATTAATCAATGAACCACTTACATTGCTCCTGAGAGATCTGGAGTGATATGCAAAGTGTGGTGCGGAGGGAAAGATAATCAGTGTCGGCAGTAAAATGTTACCCAGTCAGAAAATGACAGACTCAATCAGGGCAAATTAGATAAACCTGCTAACCCACTCGGAAATTTAAGTTGTGTAGGAAGGAACTGCAGATGAAATGTGTAAGAAGGAACTGCAGATGCTGGTTTAAACCAAGGTAGACAAAAAAAGCTGGAGTAACTCAGCGGGACAGGCAACACCTCTGGAGAATAGGAATGGGTGACGTTTCGGGTCGAGACCCTTCTTCAGACTTGTTAGGGATAAGGGAAACGTGAAATATAGATGGCGATGTGGAGAGATAAAGAACAATGAATGAAAGATATGCCAAAAACTAATGATGATAAAGGAAACATTATTAGCTGTTTGTAGGGTGAAAATGAGATGCTAGTGTGACTTGGTTGGGGGAGGGATAGAGAGAGAGAGAGGGAATGCCGGGGCTACCTGAAGTGAGAGAAATCACTATTCATACCACTGGGCTGTAAACTGCCCAGGCGAAATATAAGATGCTGTTCCTTGAATTTGCGTTTAGTCTCACTCTGACAATGGGGGAGACCGAGGACAGAAAGGTCTGTGTAGGAATGGGAAAGAGAATTAGTTCAAGTTCAAGTTCACATTTATTGTCACATGCACCAATTGGTACAGTGATATATTTGAGTTACCATACAGCCATATGAATAAAAAGAACATAATACACAATAGAATTTTACATAAACATCCACCACAGTAGAATCACTGTGAAGGAAGGCAATAAAATCTGGTCAGTCTTCCTCCTTTTGTTCACCCGTGGTCGGGGCCTCGAACCCACCACAGTCGCTGCTACGGACAGCCCGATGTACAGACTTGAAGCTCCGCAGTCCACAGCTCCATGATGTTAAGGTCAGCAGGCCCCGCGGTCGGAGCTCCAACACTGGCGACAAGGATCCCAGGCTCTGCGATGATAATTCAGCGCTGCGCCTGCTGCTGAAGCTCTGGGCCAGTCTCCGGTTGGAAAGGCCGCGCTAATCCAGTTGGTAGGTCGCGAGGAGGGGCGAAGATGCGACACGGAGAAAAGACACATCCCTGCCCAGGTAAATGACTGAAAAACGGTTTCCGCCTATTACCCCCTACCACCCCCAACATAAGACATACTGAGAAACATTAAAACATCCATTTAGACGCACTAAAAATAACAATAAAGGCGAAAGGACTGACAAGCTGCTGGCGAGGCAGCCACTGCGGTGGCGCCACCAGATGGAAGAAAAAAATTAAAGTGTCCAGCAACCGGGAGATCAGGTTGGCTCACACGGGCTGAGCGAAGCTGTTCCGTGAAATGATCGCCCAGTCTGCGTTTGGTTTCGCCGTTGTTTAAGAATCCACATCTTGAACAAGGTATACAGTAAATGAGGTTGGAGGAGGTGCTAGTGAACCTCTGCCTAACCTGAAAGGATTGTCGGGGTCCCTGGACAGAGTTGAGGGAGTTACGGAGGGAGCGGTCTCTGCGGAAGGCGGAAAGGAGTGGAGATGGGAAAATGTGGCTGGTGGTAGGATCCCATTGGAGGTGGCAGAAATTTCAGAGGATTATGTGTTGTATGCGACGGCTGATGGGGTGGTAGGTAAGGACTAGGGGGACTGTCTCTGTTTTGACTATGGGGAGGGGGAACAAGAGCAGAGCAGCGGGATACCAAGGAGACATGAGTGAGGGCCTCATCTATGATGGGAGAGGAGAACTGCCATTCCCTAAAGAATGAGGACATCTCGGATGTCCTAGTATGGAACACCTCATCTTTAGTGCAAATGTGGCATAGACGGAAGAATTGGGAGTAGGGCTTTTGCAGGAAGCAGTGGGAAGAAGTGTAGTTGAGATAGTTGTGGGAGTCAGTGGGTTTGTAATAGTCGTCAGTCAATAGTCTATTTCTTGTGATGGAGACTGTGAGATCAAGTAAGGGGAGGGAGGTGTCGGACATGGTCCAAGTAAATTTGAGTGCAGGATGAAAATTGGTGGTGAAGTTGATGAAGTCCATGAATTCTGCATGGGTACAGGGGGTAGCACCAATGCAGTCATCAATGTAACGGAGATAGGGCCAGTGTATGCCTGGAACAGGGATTGTTCAACATACCCTACAAAGAAGCAGGCTTAGCTGGAACCCATGCGGGTGCCCATAGCTACGCCTTGGTCTTGGAGGAAGTGGGAGGAGTCAAAGGAGACGGTGCTGCAGATGCTGGTTTTCACTGAAGACAGACACAAATACTGGAGTAACTCAGCGGGACCGGCAGCATCTCTGGAGAGAAGGAATGGGTGATGTTTCGGGTCGAGACCCTTCTTCAAGAAATTTAAGTTGCTCTCACCCTTGGTGTGCTGTTATTCCCAGATATGAGGACATCCAAGTAGGAAAAACTCACCAACTTCATTGTAGTACAAGGAATAAAATGTTGGTATATTAGAGTTTGGCACCCAATACAATGCTAATGAATATATGTGTAGCTGCTGAGAAAGTCAGAAGTGTTTTTGCACTGTTCTTGGTTTGTATATATTTTTTATTCTGAATAAAGTTCATTTTGGGGGATTAAAACTTCGAGTTTGGTGGGGACAACACTCAAACAAGGGAAGGGATATCACCCTAGAGAGTAGCAAGGGTGCTTTGTTTAAAGATAGGTGTGAACACCACTGATTATAACACTATTGAATGTATATAGACACTGAGAGGGCGGCGCGACTCTTGTCAGCAGCGGCCTCTGCAGTCCGTCTGTGTTTTTTTTATTTTTTGTCTCGTTTTTATGTAGTTTTTTGTTGTTGTTTTTTTTGGGGTATGTGTGTGGGGGGGGGGGCGGGGTGGGGGGGGAGGG
The DNA here is from genome assembly GCF_010909765.2 of Amblyraja radiata. NCBI lineage: Eukaryota > Metazoa > Chordata > Chondrichthyes > Rajiformes > Rajidae > Amblyraja > Amblyraja radiata. Next base: position 18,259,720 of record NC_045982.1, on the reverse strand, counting down.
GGTAACTTTAAAATCTTTCCCTGCACAGGAGACCCGACCTTTTCTTTGTCGGGTCTCCGTTGTCGTTGGGGCTGCAACGTGGAGCGGCCTCCAACAGGAATGACCTGGGGCTCCAGTTGTGGAGCTGCCGACTACTCACCTCATCGTCGCGGAGCTGGCCGAGTCCGGAGCAGGTGGAGCGGTGGTGGAGCGCTGCTGCCACCCGACCCCCGGAGTTTCGGAGGCTGCAACTGCGGGTCTGGTGGACGGCGGCACCGGTAGCCCGCGGGTCCCTGCTGGGAGACCGCTTTTCGGGGCTTCCGCAACGGCGACTTCTCCCGCCCGAGTTGCGGGGTTGAAGAGCACCTGGAGCGGGGCCTTACAGCACCGCCCCGCGCGGCTTGGAATGGCCGCGGGACTTTGCGAGCGCATGCCGGGGGCTCTAACAACAAGACCCGGTGTGCGACCTTGCATCACCCGGCGTGGCTTTAATGGCCGCAGGACAATCGCCTTCGCCAGCCGGGGGCTTTGACTTTGACTCTGACATCAGGGGGGGGGGGGGGGGGGGGGGGAGAGTGCAGTGGAGAGATACGTTTTTTTTGCCTTCCATCACAGCGATGTGATGGATGTTTGTGTAAACTGTGTTGTGTCTCGGGTCATTTTGCTTTGTAATGTATGGCTGCAGAAACGTCATTTCGTTTGGACCTCAAGGGGTCCAAATGACAAATAAATTGTATTGTATTGTATTGTATTGAGAGAGTGTGAAGAGTTTTTCCAATTTTCTTGTTTTGTATATATTTTTTGTATTTCGAATAAAGTGTATTTTTTTGCAAAATAGTTACTCTCAATTCGTGTAATTCTACAAAAATTCCCAGGATTCTGCTCAATCTACAACGTGGAAAATAATTCAGGCGAATATAACACAACCATTCTTTGCAAAAAAAAAGTGATGTTTCTAAAAGCTATTCTTTTTTAAACTAAGAACTACTGCGAGCATTGAACTAGTGTTTCAATATAATTCTGCACGTTGTAGGGATGATGACTGTCAAGGAATTCCACAATTCCCGTCTTCAAATGACATTATAATGCGTGGCAACTCATTTAGTACGAATTGTAGTCCCCTCATGCACACACTCACTCTCCTCCACCCCAACAGCACAAACTACATTACTAGATGATTGCATACTGTGTACAGATCCATTTTACAGCTCTTTGCTCGTTGTTCAGTTCTATTATACTGCTGAAGAATAAACTGATTGCTCAACGTCTGTTCCTCACGCACTTTCCTCAGTTCAAAAGAATACAACAGACACACTGTTGTTAGCTTGTCAACACTGTGTATCTGATGACAATGCTCCCACACTTTGTTCAGTGCGTCGAATGGGGTTGTCAATTCTAACTCCGTCTTCTCCTTGGCTTTACCAGGTAAACTCGCATTGTGGGACAGGGGCTTTACTCTTCCATTTGCATTTCATCCTAAAATACACAAACTGAAAGAATGTCACACACACACGTAAAACATTCTGCACAAACACGACAGAATGTTTGAATTCCATGTGGTGAAGGGCTTGTCTCATAAATATACGCGCTTCACTGCAATAAGTACTAACAAGTGTAAACACTGAAAAATCCACCAGTCGAGAGAGCCAAAGATGCAGGTGAAAAATAACGAGGAGGCCTGGCTCAGGCTACGAGTGAGACAGTGAGGAGAATTTTAACCCTGACCTTTGCATAGATTTAAGTGGTGGCTGGTGGGACTTACAATAAAATCTGTGAATTTGACAGTAAATTTCCAACCGTTATTTAACTCTGGAGGAATGTGGGATGAGTGGCCATACGGTTAGGACAAAAGGGTCAACCATTTTAGACATAAATAAAGAAGAATGGTCTTGACCCAAAACGTCACCCATTCTTTCACTCCAGAGATGCTGCCTATCCTGCTGAGTTACTCCAGCATTTTGTTTTAAATAAAGAAGAATTCCTTCTCTCAGAGAGTTGTGAATATTTGGAATGTTCTATTCCAGGCTGCGGCAAATGCTGAGTCAGGGCATCACAGTAGCACAGCCTCCCAGCATGAGATACCAAGGAGATCCTGACCATGGACGCTGTCTGTGTGGAGTTTGCACATTTTCAATGTGACCGTGTGGGTTTCGTCCGGGTGCTCTGATTTCCTCTCACATCCCAAAGACACGTGGGTTTGTAGATTAATTGGCATCTGTAAATTGTCCTTAGTGTGCAGGCAGAGGATGAGAAAACTTGACATTGAGTTAAAATAAAACAAGCATGACTGGGTAATCAATGGTTAGCATGGATCCGATGGGCTGAAGGGCCTGTTTCCACATTGTATCTCTAAACCAAACTAAATTAAATATTGAGCACATTCCGGCTGTTGGTGATATCAAGGGTCAAAAAGGACATAAAGCAATACAACATGGAAACAGGCCCTTTAGCCCAACATATTGTCTAAAATGCCCCACCTACACAAGTCCCAACTGCCTGCGCTTGGCCCATATCCCTCTAAACCTTTTTTATCCATGTATTTGTCTAAATGTATTTTAAATATTGTTATATTACCTGCCTGAACTACCTCTTCTGGCAGCTCCCTCCAAATACCCAGCACCCACCGTGTGAAATTATTTTCCCTCTCATCTTAAGTTTCTGTCCTCTGGTTCTTGATTCGCCTATTCTGCTTAAAAGACTCTGCATACATTCTATCTATTCCCTTCATGAATTATACATACCTCTATAAGCTCACTCCTCAACCTCCTGCGCTCCAACGAATAAAGTTCTCGCCTGCCCAACTAGGTCCTCAAGTCCTTGTAACATCGTCATAAATATTTTCTGCACTTTTTCCAGCTTAACAACATCCTTCTTACAGCAGGGAGACCAAATTTGAACACAATACTCTAAATGCCGCTTCACCGATGTCTTGTGCAACTGTAAGATAACATCCCAAATTCTATTCACTGTACAATGTATCAAAAGTCTTTTTGACCACCCTATCTACTTGTGATGCCACTTTCAAGGAACTATGCACCAGTACTTCTTGGTGTCTCTGTTCTACAACACTCCCCAGCCTACCCTGGTTTGACATCCAAAAATGCCACACCTCGCACTGATCTGCATTAAACTCCATTGAATATTCCTCAGTCCACGTGCTAAGCTGATCAAGATCCTGTAATTTTTGATAATCATCTTCGCTATCTGTGATACCACCCACTTTAGTGTCATCTGCAAACTGCCGTACATTCTCATTCAAATTTTTTATAAAAACCACAAAGAGTAATGAACCCAGCACTGATCCCTGTGGCACCCCACTAGTCATAGGCCTTCAGTCCAAAAGACAACCTTCCATCACCCTCTGCTTCCTTCCACGAAGCCAATACTCTATGTCGTCGGCTAGCTCTCCCTGGATCCCATGTGATCTAACCTTCCAGAACATGTGAAACCATATCAAATGCCTTGCTGAAGTCCCGATGGGCAACACCTAGGGCTTCGACCTCATCAACCTTTTTGATTACTTCTTTAAAGTTCTCTTTATGTTTAAGAAAGAACTGCATATGCTGGAAAAATCAAAGGTAGACAAAAATGCTGGAGAAACTCAGCGGGTGAGGCAGCATCTATGGAGCGAAGGAATGCTTCGCTCCATAGATGCTGCCTCACCCGCTGAGTTTCTCCAACATTTTTGTCCACCTTCTTTAAAGAGTTCAATCAGATCTGTTAGACATGATCTCCCATTACAAAATCATGCTGACTATCCCTAATCAGCCCGTTTATCCAAATGCATACATCTTATGCTTTAGAATCCTCTCCAGTAACTTGCCTACCACAGATTTTAGGTTCACTGGTTTATAGTTCCCAGGCTTTTCATTGCAGCCCTTCTTAAATAAAGGCACAACATTAGCCACACTCTAGTCCGATTGCATAGTTTCCTCAGTTACCGCTGAATAGACATTATACAACAAAAATCTTTTCACTGTACCTCGATACACGTGAAAATAAACTAAACTAAACTAAACTAGCAATCTTGAAGGGCTGTGTGATCCATTTCTACTTCAATTTCTTGTGTTCTGAACTTGAATGAATAGACTGCTTACACAGAACCATCAATGAAGAGGTGAGTTACCTAGAAAGCTAATAATCACTCAAACAGAATTAAGTTCCAACTGAAATTTTAACAATGGATTTTCCAGCCTAACTGCACCCATCAGTGAAAATAATGAGGAAACAAGAATTAATTGCAATGACATACTGCAATAAACACTCTGCAAACATCTACACTCTTACATGCCAGGAGTTACGGCTTGTTTACAGTCACTGCAAGTTCACTTTCTACATATTGAAGATTTTCCTAATCTCAGTAAGGTGGATGGCGCTTTTGATGCCATAGATTGAACCTTGGAAAAAGCACAACATGACCCAGTTCTAGCATCAACCACAGGGCATCATCAGTGGGGGACAGCCTGCAGGAAACAATAGGCATGAGATAAGGAGAACAGGCAAAAGTTGAGCTGTTTAAGATGGCATCAACTTCGAATGGCAAACATCTGTTGACTTTGACCAAATGCCTGCGGGAACTGGTGCTCACCCATAACCTGCGGTTGTCAAGTCACCACAGCTCACTCAGATTTTAGCATTCGACATCTATGGAGGTTTTGGCCGGAGACAAATTCAGGTGTTACCAGTTTTTAGTTTAGTGATACAGCGTGGAAAGAGACACTTTGACCCACCAAGTCCACGCCGACCATCACTCGTTCACAATAGTTCTGTTATCCCACTTTCCTTACATATTAGGAGCAATTTCTAGAGGCCAATTAACATACAGACCAGAACATCTTTGGGATGTGTGGTGAAACCAGAGTACCCGGAGAAAACCCACGTGGTCACAGGGCGACTGTGCAAACACCACACATACAGCATCCGAGGTCAGGATCGACCACAGTCCTCTTGTGCTGTGAGGCAATGGCTCTACCACTGTGCTACTGTGCCATCCTAGTTGCCAGCATATGCTAAGTGATTGATGATTTGTTTGCCAAGTCTGGCTGCTCTGCAAACCAGTAATGCTGGTCAGCAGGATTTATTTTATTACTACCCACTTTCACTCTTTTGCTTTTGCCATTACACCCCCCCCCCCTCTCACATCCTTCCTGTCACAGATGCTCCCTCCTGTTTTCTCCTCTCATGCATCCTCCTTAACTATATCCAAATATAGGTTTTACCTCTAACTGTTCTTGGTTCTAGTGAAAGGTCATCAGTGACACAGCTGATAGCGTTGCTGCCTCACAGCATCGGAGACCTGGATTTAATCCTGTCCTCGGATGCTGTCTGTGTGGAGTTTTCCATTCTCACTGTGACTGTATGGATTTCCTCCAGGTGCTATGGTTACCTCCCACATCCCAAAGACATGCGGGTCCGTAAGTTAGTTGGCCACTGAAAATAATTGCCCTTAGTCATTAGTGATGCGAAAGTGGGATAGTATAGAACTAGTCAGAACTGATGATTGATGGTTAACATGGACTCGGTGGGATGAAGGGCCTGTTACAATTCAATTCAATTCAATTCAATTCAACTTTAATGTCATTGCACAAATACTGAGTATGGGTACAACGAAATGCAGTTTTGCGTCAGTCCGTAGTAGTGCAATATAGAAATTTAAAAAAAAAGAGGATACAGAATAATAAAAAATACAGAATAATTAAACAATGGGGACGGAGGGACCGGAGGAATCTATCGGCGGGACTCCGAGTTCAGCAATGCGACGGTATGATTGTAGAAGCTGTTCCTCATCCTACTGGTACGAGACCTGAGGCTCCTGTACCGCCTCCCTGATGGGAGGAGGGCAAACAGTCCATGGTTGGGGTGGGAGGGGTCTTTAATGATCTTCCCAGCCCGTTTCAGATACCGTTTCCGGTGGAGGACATCCATGGCAGGGAGCGGGGCACCGATGATGTGCTGCGCGGTTTTCACCACCCGTTGTAGTGCCTTCCTGTCCGCAACAGTGCAGCTGCTGTACCATACCGTGAAGCGGGTGGTCAGGATGCTCTCGATGGTACACCGGTAGAAGTTGGTCAGGATCTGGGGGGACAGGTGGGCTTTCTTGAGCCTCCTCAGGAAGTAAAGGCGCTGCTGTGCCTTTTTGATCAGCTTGGAGGTGTTGAGGGACCAGGACAAATCCTCCGAGATGTGTACCCCGAGGAATTTGTAGCTGGCGACGCGCTCCACCTCAGTCCCGTTTATATGGATGGGGGTATGTCTGCCCCCTCTGACCTTCCTGAAGTCGACAATAATTTCCTTCGTCTTCTTGGAGTTGAGGACGAGGTTATTGTTGGCACACCAGGTTGTCAGGTGCTGGACCTCCTCTCTGACTTATCGTTGTCACTGATCAGTCCTACCACCGTGGTGTCGTCAGCAAACTTAATGATGGCGTTGGATCCGTACTTAGGGATGCAGTCGTGGGTGAAGAGGGAGTAGAGGAGAGGGCTGAGCACACAGCCCTGTGGCACGCCAGTGTTCAGTGTTATAGTGGTGGAGGTGAGGTTGTTGACCCTAACAGACTGTGGTCTGTTGGTGAGGAAATCCAGTGTCCAGTTGCAGAGGGAGGTGGAGATGCCAAGCCCGCTGAGTTTGGTGATCAAGCTGGCGGGGATGACAGTGTTAAAAGCGGTGCTGAAATCAATGAACAGCAACCTGATGTAGGAGTTGTTGTTGTCCAGGTGGGTCAGGGCAGAGTGTAGGGCCGCCGATATGGCGTCCTCTGTAGACCTGTTGGCCCGGTAGGCAAACTGATGGGGGTCCAGTGTGGGGGGGAGGCTGGCTTTGAGGTGAGCCAAGATCAGCCGCTCAAAGCACTTAGCAATGACAGGGGTGAGTGCCACTGGGCGGAAATCGTTGAGGCTCCCTGTATCTATAAAATAAAACTAAAAGCTAATTCTGAAATAGTAACAACAATGGAAAATGATGAAAGCACAGACGTGTGTCAGGGATTATGCGGAGAAGGCAGAAGATCAGCCACGATTGAATGACGGAGTTGACTTAAGGGGCCAAATGGCCTAATTCTGCTCCTATTACTTATGACCTTATCACCACTCAGCAGGTCAGGCAGCATATGTGGGGAGAGAAATGGTTAATGTTGTAAGTTGGGTCATTCACCTGCAACATTAACATATTTTCTTTTTCCATATATGCTGCCTAGCCTGCTAAGTGTTTCTAGCAATTTCTGTTTTTGGAGTTACTGATTTTTACGACTTACAGCATTAACTGTACTTCTCTCCCTGCAGATGTAACCTGAAGTGCTGGACATCCCTGAATTTTCTGTTTTTGTTTCGAATTTTCAACAGCTGTGATATTTTTCTTTTGGTTTGCAGAATGAATGAGTGCCCAGGGTGGGATCTCTGGCTGGTTTCCCATGGGTAGGAGATGTCCTTGGCTGCAGAGATTCAACAATTTATTCACTCCCAGATCTCTCTGGAGTCTTTGTCCTTGCAAAGGCTTTCTTTCCAATTAATATGCAGGTAATGTCAAGGTCAGTAAAGCAGTGGAATGTCGTTATTAATGCATGTGTTACATAGAGGGCACCATTGTCACTACTCATCATGCCACCACAGCCAACTCTAATGCCAATGGCACAAAGCAGTCCTGCAAATAACTAGCAACCCATTACACACCCAATGATTCTCATCAAATCATGTCTTTTTATTCACCATCAACCACGTTAAAATACATGGTTTTACACAGCAACTAAGGTTGGGCAATGAGAAAAGTATTGCCACTGAATAATCAAATGATATTTTTCAAAACAATATATATGTTTTTAATGTATACAGAAACATAACAATACATACACACTTTCTCATTTAGCTAAGTGAAGCTTCTTTTTGTGTTAATCTTGTTACAAATGTTGACATCATTGTCATCGTCCGTCTTGAGAAAGAGGCAAGCTTCCAGCGACAATCAGTGGAAGCCATCACTTGTTGCAATAGATCAGGGGTGGGGAACCTGTGGCCTTCTAGGCCATGAAGTGCGGCTTTTTGAATTAATCCAAATTTTGTAGAACAAATCCTTTTATTTTTATTAATATGTTTTTGTTCTTCTTTTATTATTTTTATTTTTATCTTAAAATGAACGCATTTAAAATACCAAAGAATAAAAGAAGATTCAACTAAATAATCCTCCCTGACTGACGGCCACAATTAAAACATTAATAAGTCATGAGGGCTATTTTAACAAAATAATGTACATTTTGAAGTATATCTGATTGAAGTATCTTGGATGCGGCCTTATTAGATTACAGCTAACTTAATGCGGCATTCCAACATGAAAAGGTTCCCCACCCCTGCAATAGATGATGGTGTTAGCAGAATTACCTTAGGATACTTCCAGTTTCCAGCCCTGCGATGTGGACGCTTCAGCTATGGGGCCAACTAAGTGAATCAGAATGGTAATATAATGGTTAAACTACTGGAGAGAGCCAGCAGTAAAGCCAGAAAGTAAAGCGACAAGAGTTCAAATCCCATTCATGAAAAGAGAGCGATTTAATTAATAACAACTTCATAAAATAAATTAGGAATAAATAGTACATACCAGTCATCTGGCTAAATCCTACGTGGACATAAAAATGTTATCTGGTGTCATAAGAATGTTTTTGTGGGAACTTGCTAAGTGCAAATTGGCAGGGTCATTTCCTCCATTACAGCAGTGACTACACTTGGAAATTATTTTACTGGCTGTAATGTGATTGGGGATATGCTGAATGAGACATCGAGGTTGCTTTCTAATCGCAGGACTTTCACCTGTCCTTATTTTTGGAAATTAGGCAGTTCTCCCCCCAAACAATTGTGTCATTTAATTTATTCTTTTGGGTATACAAATAAACACAAATTTATTTCATTTAATTATTTTAACTGAGCGGTGGGAAAGTGTAGAATGGCCCTAAATCAAAATCCTATTTTCTCTCCAGTTGCCTGTACTTTAATCTGCAGCAAAATAACAGAATGAATGTTGCTCTCTTTGTTATTGAAACTGAATGGACAAACTTTGTTTCAATTCACTTCTCAATAGACATGAACCATATGCCCAAAACCACCAAGGATTTGGCATCATGAATCTCTGCGAATAGACACTTTCACCCAGCAACAATGCAGGATGCTTTTTTTTAAGGTTGGTGTTAAAGCGTTGGTTGATGAGAGGATATAGGCGGGCACAGGAGGAGGGCACAATGACTGTGGTTGCTTCCTGTGGTAATTCAGAACTTTTTACACATTGCTGCCATTTCGGTATGTGTGACCCATTCAGATGGAAGCAAGAAAACCACAGTCTAATTTTAACTGAATAAACAAAAACATAAATGTTTTCCGATCATGAGATAAAATGGTAGAGCAATCCCTCACTGGTGCTTGAAATTTCCAACAATCAAATACAGCTGGGTCCATGGTATTCTCTTCCAGCGATCCCCAACCATTGCATGAGGATCAAATGGTGTTTGGAATGTGAAAGTCCCATTACAATCAAACGGCAACATGTGGTTCATTCCATCTTGAAATCTGATCACTATAGCTGTGAGACTGTTGCATTTATTCACGTATCTTAGCTAAACACATGTGGAAAACTTCCAGATTTCAATGTATCTGGGGAATTGGAGTTCTTCATTCATCTGGGCTTAGAGGAATGAGAGAAGAATTAATTAAAACATGCAATATTCCAATAGGGCTCATGAGGCTGGTTACAGGGAAGTTACGTATGCTGATTGAAAGGTCTAGCACTGTGGTTCATTGTATTGATTCAGGCACCTTGAAAACAGAAACAAGAGCAGGCCAGTCCACTCTACAACCTAATCCACCATTCAATGCTGATTCTCTTTGTCAATCCTATATTGACAATCCTAATCCAATCAGGTTCCAAACTCATTTGATGTTTTTACTATCTGTAAGTTTACCTATCTCCTTCCCAAGTCTATGCAACAACCTGGCCTCAACATGGTAAATAATTCGGTAGGTTCACCATCCTCCTCATTTCAGTCCTAACTGTCTTACCTCATATTCAGTGACTGTTTGGTATAAATAAATCGAGTTCAGAATATTATTGTCAGAAAAGCCAAGGGAGATCTTTCTAAATTGGTAAAAAAAAGATTTTCCTAATTTTCCTAATTCAATAAAGTAGCAAATCTATTAGATAGTGTTGATGTAATCAAATATATTAGTGTTAAGAATGCAATTGATGCTGGAAATCAACTGGAAATACAAGAGAAACAATTGGCAGGTTACGTTTGCCCATTCTCACCTTCCCTTTAGTTAAATGACAAATATTTCAATGAGATGGTAGGGTTAGAATCAAGGCTGGTCCCCTGCAAAAAACATTCTGCTACTGAGAAATAATGAAAACATTCCAAATCACAAGGTAATTCAGGGAAGAGCTTAGAGGCTCCTTGCCAGTAGGAGTGTGAACTAGAATATATAACATAGAACTGTACAGCGTACCTACAGGTACAACGGCCCATGATTTTTGAGCTATTTAAACGAATCTCATTTAACTGCACAAAAAGACTCTTGACTATGCCTAGCGATGTCTTTCAACCATTTACTGTATATGCTTATCTTTGTTTTATTTATTTCTATTATGTCAGCCCTCAGCCTTTGATGCTCTGTGGAAAATAATCCAAACTCCAAGCAACATGCTGGTGAACTTCTTCTGCACCCTCTCCAAAGCTTCCACTACCGCTACAATGACCAAAACTGCATTCTAAATGCACCTTAACCAAAGTTTTGATACAATGACAAGACTCACCAATTTTTATATTTAATACCCCAACTGATGAAGACAAATATGCCACACACCTTCGTTACCACCCTATCTCCTTCTGTTTCCATTTTTAGGGAGCTATTGGCTTGCATCCCAAGATCCCTTTGCACATCAATGCTCCTAAATGCCCAGCCACATTGTATATACTTTCATATTACATTTGACCAAGTGCAACACTTCATACTTGTCTGCATTAAACTACATCTGGCATTTCTCTGCCCATATGTCCAACTGATTTATACCCTGCTGCATCCTTCCTCACTGTCCACAGTTCTGCCAATTTTTATGCCATCTGCGAACTTGCTAATCAGCCCACCTATATTTTCATCCAAATCATTTATTAATTTCACAAACATGACGTTTTGGGTTGTGACCCATCTCCAATCCATGTTCTCCCGATATGCTACCTGCCCTGCTGAGTTACTCAAGCAGTTTGTGTCCTTTTGGATAGCTTTAGGAGATGTGTAGAAGTATTTCCTTACACTGAGAAGAATAGCAAATCAATAAACATCTTAACAAAGTGGTAAAGGCAAATTCCATGAATCAGATGATATCTCATGTTGTGTGTCCCATGTGTGAGAGCCAGTAGAGTATTTGACCACAGGTACTACACAATGCAAGCTTAGCTGATGCATTACCATCGGGATCATGGCTTGGCAATCAAGTATAAAGCTTCAGCAAAACACAAAGTGCTGGAATAACTCAGCGGGTCAGGCAGCATCTGGATATGATAGGTGATGTTTCAGCATTCCTGTCCTAAGACTGATCACCATTGTTCTAACTGAGATAAGACAGTTCAGCATTGGCCAAAGATTGAATCTGTGATACACCAGATCTGTAACGTTTCAGCAAAATATACATTTAACTGAAGCCAGAAAGGCGTGCTTCTTTAAATGTTGGTTACACGCTTAATTTTTAAGATTCTTTATAGTCTCAACAATTCTTATAAATCCTAGTGGGAGCCTGCTTGACATGAATGGTTTTCAGTGCCAAAAGCATAGCGGATGCAGCCTTCTATCACATTTGCTCGGCTAAAGACCTGGCAAAGCTGAGCGTATTAGTATAGCTCGGAAACGTAATGCAATTATAGGTGAAATAGGGTCAGGGATGTGTCAGGGTCAGGGATGTGTCTGAATGTGTCCAAGAAATCCTGAAATGGGAGGGAGAGGAGCCTGAGGTTGTGGTACATATAGGTACCAACGATATAGGTAAAAAAAGAGAAGAGGTCCTGAAAGAAGAATTTAGGGAGTTAGGTAGAGAGTTAAGGAGAAGGACTGCAAAGGTAACAATCTCAGGGTTACTGCCTGTGCCACGCGACAGTGAGAGTAGGAATGGAGCGAGGTGGAGGATAAATGAGTGGATGAGGGACTGGTGCAGTGGGTATGGATTCAAGTTTCTGGATCATTGGGACCTCTTTTGGGGAAGGTGCGACCTGTACAGAAAGGACGGGTTGCACTTGAACTCGGGGGGGACCAATATCCTGGCGGGGAGATTTGCAAAGGCTACTGGGGAGACTTTAAACTAGTATGGTTGGGGGGAGGGACTCAAATTGGGAAAGCTAACAGTCAGTGTGTGAGGCAGGAGGCAGAGAATGGTAGCACTCTGACCCAAAATGTAGGGGAGAGAGAAAGAAAAGACAATAAACAGAGAATAAGAGAGGGTGGGTTTCTTAAATGTGTATATTTTAATGCTAGGAGCATTGTAAGAAAGGTGGATGAACTTAGAGCCTGGATTGACACCTGGAAGTATGATGTTGTGGCGATCAGTGAAACATGGTTGCAAGAGGGCTGTGATTAGAAACTAAATATTCCAGGATTTTGTTGCTTCAGTTGTGATAGAATTGGAGGGGCAAGAGGTGGAGGTGTTGCATTGCTTATCAGGGAAGATATTACAGCAGTGCTTTGGCAGGATAGATTAGAGGGCTCGTCTAGGGAGGCTATTTGGGTGGAACTGAGAAATGGGAAAGGGGTAGCAACACTTATAGGGGAGCGAGAATTGGAAGAGCAAATATGTAAGGAGATTGCAGATATTAGTAGTAAGCACAAGGTAGTGATTGTGGGAGATTTCAATTTTCCACACATAGACTGGGAAACACATTCTGTGAATGGGCTGGATGGGTTGGAGTTTGTAAAATGCGTGCAGGATAGTTTTTTGCAGCAATACATAGAAGTACCTACTAGAGAAGGGGCGGTGCTGGACCTCCTGTTAGGAAATGATACGGGTCAGGTGGCAGAGGTATGCGTTGGGGAACAGTTCGGGACCAGTGATCACAATACCATTAGTTTCAATATAATTATGGAGAGGGTCAGAACTGGACCTAGGGTTGAGATTTTTGATTGGAGAAAGGCTAACTTTGAGGAAATGCGAAAGGATTTAAAAGGAGTAAATTGGGACAGTTTGTTTTATGGGAAAGATGTGGAAGAGAAATGGAGGACCTTTAAAGGTGAAATTTTAAGAGTACAGAATCTTTATGTCCCTGTTCGGTTGAAAGGAAATAGTAAAAATTGGAACGAGCCATGGTTTTCAAGGGAAATTGAACACGGTTCGGAAAAAGAGAGAGATCTACAATAATTATAGGCAGCATGGAGTAAATGAGGTGCTTGAGGAGTATAAAGAATGTAAAAAGAATCTTAAGAAAGAAATTAGAAAAGCTAAAAGAAGATATGAGGTTGCTTTGGCAAGTAAGGTGAAAGTAAATCCAAAGGGTTTCTACAGATATATTAATAGCAAAAGGATAACGAGGGATAAAATTGGTCCATTAGAGAGTCAGAGTGGACAGCTATCTGCAGAGCCAAAAGAGATGGGGGAGATATTGAACAATTTCTTTTCTTCGGTATTCACCAAGGAGAAGGATATTGAATTATGTGAGGTAAGGGAAACAAGTAGAGTAGCTATGGAAACTATGAGATTCAAAGAAGAAGAAGTACTGACACTTTTGAGAAATATAAAAGTGGATAAGTCTCCAGGTCCGGACAGGATATTCCCTAGGACATTGAGGGAAGTTAGTGTAGAAATAACAGGGGCTATGACAGAAATATTTCAAATGTCATTAGAAACGGGAATAGTGCCGGAGGATTGGCGTACTGCGCATGTTGTTCCATTGTTTAAAAAGGGGTCTAAGAGTAAACCTAGCAATTATAGACCTGTTAGTTTGACGTCAGTGGTGGGCAAATTAATGGAAAGGATACTTAGAGATAATATATATAAGCATCTGGATAAACAGGGTCTGATTAGGAACAGTCAACATGGATTTGTGCCTGGAAGATCATGTTTGACTAATCTTCTTGAATTTTTTGAAGAGGTTACTCGGGAAATTGATGAGGGTAAAGCAGTGGATGTTGTATATATGGACTTCAGTAAGGCCTTTGACAAGGTTCCTCACGGAAGGTTGGTTAAGAAGGTTCAATTGTTGGGTATTAATGGTGGAGTAGCAAGATGGATTCAACAGTGGCTGAATGGGAGATGCCAGAGAGTAATGGCGGATGGTTGTTTGTCAGGTTGGAGGCCAGTGACTAGTGGGGTGCCACAGGGATCTGTGTTGGGTCCACTGTTGTTTGTCATGTACATCAATGATCTGGATGATGGTGTGGTAAATTGGATTAGTAAGTATGCAGATGATACTAAGATAGGTGGGGTTGTGGATAATGAAGTAGATTTTCAAAGTCTACAGAGAGATTTATGCCAGTTGGAAGAGTGGGCTGAAAGATGGCAGATGGAGTTTAATGCTGATAAGTGTGAGGTGCTACATCTTGGCAGGACAAATCAAAATAGGATGTACATGGTAAATGGTAGGGAATTGAAGAATGCAGGTGAACAGAGGGATCTGGGAATAACTGTGCACCGTTCCCTGAAAGTGGAATCTCATGTAGATAGGGTGGTAAAGAAAGCTTTTGGTGTGCTGGCCTTTATAAATCAGAGCATTGAGTATAGAAGTTGGGATGTAATGTTAAAATTGTACAAGGCATTGGTGAGGCCAATTCTGGAGTATGGTGTACAATTTCGGTCGCCTAATTATAGGAAGGATGTCAACAAAATAGAGAGAGTACAGAGGAGATTTACTAGAATGTTGCCTGGGTTTCAGCAACTAAGTTACAGAGAAAGGTTGAACAAGTTAGGGCTTTATTCTTTGGAGTGCAGAAGGTTAAGGGGGGACTTGATAGAGGTCTTTAAAATGATGAGAGGGATAGACAGAGTTGACGTGGATAAGCTTTTCCCACTGAGAGTAGGGAAGATTCAAACAAGGGGACATGACTTGAGAATTAAGGGACAGAAGTTTAGGGGTAACATGAGGGGGAACTTCTTTACTCAGAGAGTGGTGGCTGTGTGGAATGAGCTTCCAGTGAAGGTGGTGGAGGCAGGTTCGTTTTTATCATTTAAAAATAAATTGGATAGTTATATGGACGGGAAAGGAATGGAGGGTTATGGTCTGAGCGCAGGTATATGGGACTAGGGGAGAATACGTGTTCGGCACGGACTAGAAGGGTCGAGATAGCCTGTTTCCGTGCTGAAATTGTTATATGGTTATATGGTTAATAGCAGCTTACCTTCAGTAGAAGTGTAATGCAGTGCTATAATAAGGAGCAAGAATACGATAAGCACATAAAAAATTATTATTTTGACCAAAACCAGATATAATCAAGTTACAACTTAAAAGGTAGCCATTTTGGGATGGATAAAAGTTTCAAGGAGAAAACAGACATCTGACTAGGATTACATGGGTTAGGAATGATTTGATAAATTGCAATCAAAGGGACAGCTGGCTACGTGAAACATTTTGAAGTTCTAGCAGAAGGACTGCATCAAAGGGCTGCTAGATTGGAGAGGTCTAAGAAGAACGCAGCCTCTCTCACTGCCACTTTAACAGACTGGGGATATTTGCTCAAGTCAATTGAAACCAGATGAGAAACATCTGGCACTAGGTATGCGATATTTAGATCCTAACCCCACAAAACGTGCTTTCACTTTAATTTTGAGTTTGCTGAACTCTGCAAATCCTGCTCAGTTCTTTCTGAAAGTTTTCAGGCACTTCGACGGAGTATTGTTTTACTTAAAAAGTTTGTAGCGACGTGAAAAGCGGGAGAAAACAAGAGTTTCTGCACGTATTTGCAGATTGCAACATTTGGTTTCAATTGGGAGTTGAGCGCACCATTAACAGTTTAATTTCAGCAGAGTTGAAGTTAGGAATGGGTCATGTGTTTGCTCACCATGAATCCACAGAATATACCGTCATGATGGAACGTACACTGGAAATGGCCAGCTCCTCAATACTTCAATAGACTGGCTAACTATGGAACTAGTAGAGAAGGAGTGGGTACCAGTCTTATAAGACACACTGGCCATAGTTGCACCAGCACCCTGGCAACCAATGATCTTATAGCTCCGCTATAGGATCTTTGCTGGCAACCAAGGAAATCAGAGAGATTGCAGAGGTGAGGGAGACCAGGTGACCACCCAGGGCTTCCGTAGGATGAGCTTGGCAAGCTATGGCTCCAGCTGTCTTCCCCAGGTGTGAGAATCACCAGTAAATTTGAGCCAGAGCTACGTTCCATGTCCTCACAAGATAAGCCAAGGAGTTGCCCATAGCTCAAGCAATTGTAGTAGCGGCCTTGGTAGTTCGATCGGGTGATCAGTGCAGATGGTGCAGAAGGAGATACGTACAATCTGGACTCTCTTAGTTGGTTATTGGTGATCTATGTTGAAATTAGGGTGGAGAAGGTCACTTTGATTGGAATATGGACAATGACTTGTGAAAAGGGGCTCAAATAAACCATGCAGTTCATACATTCATGTTCTGCTCTGGTGGGAGTGAAGGCTAATGTTGCTCTGCTGGGGCTTGCTGTTGGTGCTGCTGTTGTTTAGACTGTACCTGTGTCGCTCAGGCTCCACGTCTGTTTATTCTCTGACACAAGCGTTTGGCCCAATGGTGCAAAACTCAGAACACAATGATAAAATCAGTTACTGGCCACATAAAACTGGCCATCCCTGGGATTGGTGCTTGCACCAGAATCCCATTTCAACAGAGTAATGTCATTTTCCACAATTTTGGTATTAGCGTGACTCTCATTTTGGTGGCGAACAACTGCTGCTGTCGTACTGTAAGTCGTTCGGATTATCATAGAAATATACAGTACAGAAACAGGTCCTTTGGCCCATCAAGTCTGCACCAACCATCAAGCATCCATTTACACTAACCCATTTTTATTTTCTCCTAGCACCATCAACTTCCAACGCTCCAATACTGATTCACACACTGGGGGAAACTTACTGTGGCCAAGCAACCTCTTAACTGCATGTGGGAAGAAGCTGTGAATCATCCGGAGAAATCCCATGCGATCAAAGGGTCACATTGTGTGCCATCGCTACACAAACAGCATTGAAGGTTAGGAATGTCCAGGTGGCTGGGAGACAGCAGCTCTACTAGTTGTGCCACTGTGTCAGGAGCCAGTGAGGCAAAGGGTACACACGAGCAGTGGTGGACTGGGTCTAAAAATATTGGTTGCCAGGAGACAAAGGGGGCCCACTTCATCAGGGGCCCACTTAATATAGGGGGCCCACTTCATCAGGGGCCCACTTGCCATCGGGCAAGCTGACACCCTGGCCAGTCCGCCACTGCACACGAGACCATAAATGCTGGAATCTTGAGCAAAGAACAAACTGCTGGAGGAACTCAGTGGTTCAGGCAACATCTGTGGAAGGAAATGGACAGATGGTGTTTTGGGTTGAGACCGTTCTTCAATCTAATGGAATAGAGGGGAAATATCTGAGGGGAATAGATGAGGGGAAGGGGTGGGGCAAGAGCTAGCAAGTGATAGATGGAAGACAGAGCTAGCAAGTAAAAAGTAGCCCTTGGTCCCCGGATTGCTCCCTCCGGACGAGTTGGCCATCTGAAAGAATCACACGTAGTTCCCTGCAACGCGGCATGAATTATCAGGACATTTTTCTGATGATTCACAACCATCCAAGCATGGAGGGAATAAAAATGTTTTGTTTAGATAGAAAAAGATCAGGGTTATTAATGTGAACCGTTATGGACACACAAGGGCAGTGAAAGTCTGCTTGCACTCATGGGAAGAGAGAGATGCTGGCAAATCCCACTGCTTGGGACGTCACAGGGTCATCACTTAAATCAAAGTAGATGAAATCATCCCACTACAAATAGAGTGCCTGAGTGCATGTTCCATTACAGCTGCGAGGAGTAAATTGTGAGATGCTGCAGAGTTCTGCTCCAGCCACTCATAAAAACCCTAACAGAGAGGAAACTGTGAGTCAATGCGATCTTGACCTTCATGAAGAGAATAGTCCATGAGAGAGTGGCTGAAATCTCCCCCCAGAATATACATTTATCTCTGCATTGACAGTCTCAGGAAAACCTGGACATGTGTATATGTCATTTATGAGGGAAAATCGGGTAGGAGGTGGTGACTCAGTAAGTGTATGTTCTTTGTGGATATGCCTGTCTTTGCCTCTGGCAGGAGATCCCTGACCCTTCCTGCATGACCAGTCACTGCCAATCCAACCTGCAGTAACAGAGTGCTACCAGCAGTCATGTCACTGAACGGTTTAATGAATGAGTATCTTATCAGTTAAATACTGGAGGAAGAACTGGTCTTTTAAGCACACTCTCGTGATTTCGAGCAGCCCACACTCAATCCATAAGCTGCTCCGTCAAATTTCCTATTGTAAGCAGAGTGTCTTTTTAAATAGTGACAATTGTAACAAAGTGCATCACACTCCTAGTTTCTTATCAATCTTCAACAGCAGTCATAGGTTACACCCAAAAGCTCCAGTTAATACTGATAAAGATGGAAATGGGCGTTGGACAAATAGCAATGTCATTATGCGCACACATAATGCCTGAAAAAGGCGAGTCATATTTGGGTATGCCTTCAGCAATTTCCCATTGGACACACTTTAATCATAAAAGATAATTATGACATCTATTTTGTTTCTATGAAATAAGTGCCAATCAATCTATTTTCTCAGCTACATACGTACTTCACTGGTGCCAGATTTTTAATTTGTAACCTTTAGATTTGACAATCTCTCAAAGAAAAAGTAACAATGCCACACAAAGGCTGGAGGCAACTGGTGGAACGTTTGCGGTGGTTGCGGGTTGCGCTGTTGGCAGAGGCAGCCCTGGGGGGCCCTACTGCAGATTTGTGAGCGAGTGAATGGAGCTGCAATGCAAGAACTGAAAGCTTTGCACTGGGCCAGGAAGGTCAATCCCTGCTTCATCAACCCAGTGTCGCCAGGACATGGGCTTTAAAATGACAACATAAGAAAGTGCATAGAAAGAAGCTTGGAAGTTGAAAGATTGCTCCAGAACATGGTGATTCTCTGGGTGCTGTTCCATAGAGGATCTATTGTACTCATGTAGAGTATGATTTGACAGGACGGCATGGAAAGCAAGAATTCCATTGTAAGTCTGCAAAGATAACAATAAAAAAGCTAAAGCAAAAACTAAATCGAAACAATAATGAAATTGAAATGAAAGTGTTTCAAGATCAAGACCTCAAACCCAGCACATGGTTTACCAAGACTCCTTGCAGAAGGCATTTTACTGGAAGGGTATCACCATTGCTGTATGCACACATTGCTCCAAATCCATAGGAAGGGTGTGAAATGAAACCAGTGCCTTTTTCCAACATCCCAGGACTGAATCCCTAAATTCACTTAGTTGGTTTCATTGAGCAGACTACTTTTTTTGTACCCTGCCACTTGACTCTTGACACAAGCACACTGTTCTATGCACTAACGAAGACAGCAATTCACAGGACAAGAAAGGAAAAGATTCAAGATACTCTGAAACTGTGAAATATACAGGATCCCCACTGATTCCTAGAAATCCCTGTCCATGGCTGATCAGAGTAGAGAAGGAACATTTGGGACAGCACTGTGAATCTCAAGCCTATGTTTTGGGAGTGCCCAGAAGTCCTGCAAAATTGGTGGATGGAGAATTCCAATCACTTAATAAATTTACTACTCGCCAATTAGGTACCTTCTGCTCCATTTGTTGAAGAGTCTGTAGGTCCTGCATAGGCCTCATCAGTCACTACAGAAACCACAAAGAAGGAGTGGAAGCATGTCATCCTCGATCCTGATCTACTGATCCTGAAAAGGAGGATGAATGGGATTTAGTGTTAGCAGGGACCAGGTCAGCAGAGTTTTGGATGTCTTTCAAGTTTGCAGTGAGTACAATGGAAACCGGCCAGAAGAGTGTTAGAATGGACAAGTTTGGAGGTATCAGGAGCACAAATTAGGATTTCAGCAGAACATGGTTTCAAGTGATATTATGGAATTGGAAATGAGCATTCTTACTGAGACTGAAAATGCCTTGACTTTATTCTTAACCCGGAGATTATTATGCCCCCAAGTTTTGGAGCAACTCAGTGGACGAGTCAGAAACTTTGGAGGTCACAGGTAAGTGATGTTTTCATCCTAAAACGTGAACTGTTCATGTCCTCCAGAGATGTTGCCTGACCCACTGAGTTACTCCAGCACATTGTGTTTTTTGTTTATAAACCAGCATCTGCAGTTCCATGACTATTATGCCCAGATGAGGCTTTCTAAAGTGCACGAAGAAAATAAAGTTGTATTGTTCATTTGTGCACAGAATCCATGCTCAAGTAGGATCATCTTAAATGGTGGATGGAAACAAAATGCTGGAGTAACTCAGCGGGACAGGCAGCATCTCTGGAGACAATGAATGTGATGTTTTGAGTCAAGACCCTTCTTCAGACTGAGTGTCAGGGGAAAGGGAGGCTAGAGAAATGGAAGGGTAAGATGCAAAAACAACAGATCAAAGCAGATGATGATCAAGGAAATATAGAATGGTTCATTGTTAGCTGAGGGGAAGGTGACAACAAGGCATACAATCAGTAGTATTAATCAGCAGGACAGTGAAACTAGTCGGAGAACCAGGGTGGTTGAGGGATGGAGAGAGAGAGGGAGAGCAAGGGTTACTTGAAGTTAGAGAAATCAATATTTTCCTACCGCTCTAACCATGTAACTCTTGCATTTCCTGGGTGAATATTTTTTTTCTTAGATCTCTTAGGCCTTTCTCCAAATCTACAGCCTCTAGCTTTAAATACCTCTCTGGGAAAGGATCATAGCTGCAAACATTTTTCCTCAGATGACCAAAGGCCGTGCTGGTGTACTGAAGGAAATCTTTCCTGCATCAATAGGTCAGAATTGAGGATGTGCACTGATCGTTTCATGGTGTCATTTTAATTTGCTTTCTCTCAGAGAATGCAGGAAGATCAGGTACCCATGCAGATATGCATGAAGAAAATAAAGTCATCAGATATGAACTGACTATTGACAAGTGACTAACCCTACTTGACGCTGAATGTCTTCAACAATGGTGGGTCTTTCACACATTTTGCACACTGTCAATGGGGGTGGGGGGGTGGGGGTTCATAATGGGGAACTGCTCAGAATTGATCAGACACTTACATAAACTGCCTACAGTGACCACATCCCATGAGAAAATTTAACAGCCTGAATATTAATGCTTTACTTGAGAATTCAGTTGATCTGTGAACTTCAAGGAAGCTAATCATTTGTTTCGGGAAAACAAGTTCCAACATTTTCCTAAGTTACATTCAGAGCCAGAATACTTGTCAGACCATTCCAAAACCGATGAGATTTATCAGAAAGGGTCGTGCATGTCCCTCTGCAGCTTTCAAATGTTTCCTGTGCTTGGTTTCCAGTGAACAGTCGTATATCTCATTCCAATCTGAAACCGAGAAATATTTATTATCCTTGACTCTCTATTTTCATCCTTCTTTCTCTCACTTTCACAAGTTTCTTTTCAGTGAATGTTTTATTTATTAATCACCACATTCCTCAATAAAGCAAATCTCCTGCCAAAGTTAAGCTCAGCCTCATTGTAAGCTATAACATGCACATTCTTCGTTAGTCACTTCATTCCACTCAGAAGCAGGATCTGAAGCCAATATTTCCGTTCTCCCGCACACAAAGCTACGTCCTCTCTGAACTATCACCGCCGAAGAATGCCCGGTAGAGGAGATCTGGGATCATACCTGACCTATGTGACACCTCATTATCTCCCAGCAAACAGAACCATTGTGATGACTTATTATGGAAAAGCTGCAACTTTGGTAAATATGATTCAGTTGAGGGTGTAGTGGGATAATGAAGGGGCTTGGGTGCACAGAGAGAAGTGGAGCACAAGAAGGTATGAGTATGTACCACAATAATCAGAGTCAGTGGATATGAGGAAGTAATACCCTACACAGAGGGCTGCTCTGGTGCTGCGCTTCACACTGGTCATCCTCCTGTGTGGGACTTCCTTTATCTCACCGGTCTCAGCAATGTTTGGAGCTAATGGAGTAGTGTTGCTAGGATATTTCCACAACAAGGACAGCAATATTAAAGCGACTGTGCTTGTACAGCTGTTTGAAACATCTTGGTGGTGATTTATGTGTATCTTCAATACTGAAGCAAAATACTGCAGATATAAGTACAGGTAGTAATGTCTGAAGAAGGGTCCTGACCCAAAACATCACCTACCCATGTTCTCCAGAGATGCTGCCTGAACTGATGAGTTACTCTGGCACTTTGTGTCTTTTTTTTTTTTAATAAACTAGTATCCGCAGTTCCTTGTGTCTCTCTAGAAAATGCTGGAAATACTTTGCAAGTCAAGCAGTATCTGTGGAGAAGGAAACTGGGTTACTGACCTAGAAAGTCTATCACAAAGAACATGTTGGAATGCACAAGACAACTGATGTCAAATATTGTTGTTAACTTTCCTGTAATGTATCTTGAGTCATTCTGCTATATTTATTTTGGTGGTGGATAAAATGAAATATTAAATGATAAGTCGAAAGCAGAACTTTGTTTAAAAGTCGCAAAAAAAACAATTCCTCCATACTCTCAAGTGAAAAGATTCCAGCTACCCTGTCAGATATATAAAATAGATACTCAAGGAGAAACCAAAGTTGTATTTTTTGTTCCATAAAAATAGTCTGGGAAAAGTAAAACAAAGATTTCCGAGTGCACTGAAGCTGGGTATTTTGAGTGACTGAGTGCTTTCCAGCAACAACAAGAGGCAAGTGTCACAACCCTTCAACCTGACTTCCCATCTAGTTACGCAGTGAAATGTAAAAGGCAAATATTTCAAACAGCAAAGAAAAAAAGACTATCTCTCATATCAAAATGTTAACTCTGAAGTAAGAAAGGGATTAAAAAAAAAAAGGATTAGGGACATTTCCATTTATGGAATGGAATTATTGATGAAACATAATTACTGCAAATCAACTGATCTTTCATCTCGATGCAAGATGAATGAAACAGCATCTCTTGAGATTAAGTGGTCTAGTCCCTGACCTTAGACACAGCACATATGATGAAAGACTCTCCCAATTGCTTGGCATATGAATTCTCCATCTTAATTCCACAATGATAGTTCTGTCAGCGACTTCCTACACAGTTACAATGAAACGCAATCTAACCTTGAGGACCAGTACCCTATCACTCGACAAAGCACATTGTAACTTTCTGGATTCAACATTGTGTTCAACTATTTCAAATAATGATTTTATTATTTCCATTTACAACTCCACTGGATCCACTTTATTTATCTTGCACACTTTCCACCTTCTTTTCCCTTGCACCATTTTTATTTCTATTTAGCTTTTCCTTTTCTGTCTTCCTTCTTAACTCAGATTTCCCCTTTTTTCTATTCCTCATGGCATTCCTAACACTTTAATAACAATAAAATAGGAGCAAGAGTAGGCCGCTTTGTCTTCAAGCCGACCCCACCATTCAATATGATCATAGATAATCAATCCACGGCCTCATTGAATCTGAAGAAGTGTCTCGACCCGAAACGTTGCCAATTCCTTCTCTCCTGCCTCACCCGCTGAGTTACTCCAGCATCTTGTGTCTACCCCCTGCCTGATTTCCCATTCTTTGCAAGTTATCCATAATTTTATAATGATCTTTCAAAAATGTATCTACGTTCTCCTTAAACACCCTCTAATGAATTAGTCTTCAGGGTTAGAATTTTGAAGATATATACTACCCTCTGTGAAAAGTTCCTGTGCACCTCAGTTTTAAATCACTGCCCCCAATTTAGTTTAATTTAGTTTAGAGATACAGCACAGAAACAGGCCCACCGACCCACCTAATCCACACCGACCAGCAATCCCCACACACTAACACTATCTTACATACACTAGGGACAATTTACAATTATATCACTAAAATTAAACCTGTACGTCTTTGGAGAGTGGGAGCAAAACTGAAGATCCCTGAGAAAACCCACGCAAGTCACGGGGAGAATGTACAAACTGTACAGACAAGCCCCCGTAGTCAGGATCGAACCTGGGTCTCTGGCCCAGTAAGGCAGCAACTCTACCGCTGTGCACCATGCCGCCATGCCACTGTCCGTAAACTTGTAACCATATCCCCTCATTTGGTGTTTTTGGTAAGATACTGCTGTTTTCAGACCGATTGATACATTTGCAGGCATGAATACTTTTGTAGGTAATTCATTTCATATTCCTGCCATTTCCACGAAGGATCTTAAGGGCTTGTCCCACTTCGGCGATTTTTTTGGAGACCGCCGGTGACTGTCACAGTCGTAGCAGGTCGCTGAAAAAGCGGCGACTGAACCCCCCCCCCCCTCCACGACAATGTCTACGACAAGCAACGACAACCTACCACCTAGTCGACGTCAAGCTATGTCAAGCTCCTGACAAACGGCGACCCATTAGGACGTCCACCTGCGGCCACAGCCATGACAACCTACGTCCATCCGCGACAAGCTACGACAAGCAACGACTCTATCGGCGACAACTGAAGACAATTCAGTCACCAGTACCTGTCGCCGGTTGACTTGGGTAGTCGTCAATGGAATTCACCAAAGTTCACACCCGGTGACAATCACCTGGCAACAACCTGCATCATCCTGACAACAACCTACGGCAGCATCTACGACAGGAGAAGACAAGGTACGTCAAGCTACGTCAAGCCCACAGTCGCCGAAAAGTTTTGAACATTTCAAAATCCAGTGGCGATCAGAAAAACATTACGACTCTTTAGGCGACTGAGGAGACTACTCACGACCATACAGGCGTCACCCCGCGACCATGTGGCGACAGCCTAGCCGCCTGTAGTCGCCGAAAAAAACATCTAAGTGGGACAGTGGCTTTACTGTATATACTTCAATAAGATCACCTCTCATTCTTCTAAATTTCAAAGATTACAGATCCAAAGATTACAGATCCAATCACTGTGTGGCTATATGACCCTATCTCTGACTTTATAAATGTGTTACATACTCACTGGATTACCTATAAATGTATTCAAGTATTCAAGTATAAAAATGGAGCAACTGTTTGAAAACAACAATATCTTACAAATACAAAGGTTCATTTAATCTACTTTGTTTTGGGTAGAAAACTGGGAGGAAGTTTAAAATTCTGCAAAATACTCAAAATATCATCCTTTGAAATAAACAAATAGTCATTGATGAGGAGTGCATCCCATGAGAGGAGTGCATTGCCAGTCGGACAACATTTCTTCAATTATAAACTGATCTGTGCATCTAGATTATATTCCCAAGTACTTCTGGGTCATATTTGTTTAAACCGAGGTTCTTTCTGAATTCTGCAGTCATTTATCCTGATAAATTACGCTATAAGCAAACCCCTCTCATACTGGGAAGGTACATTACTGACTTTTTCTAATCCTAATAAATAACTGATGATCAGAAATTTTAATTCTGTTTTTCAGATGCTATGTAATTGGTGAGCATTTGTATCATGTTTTTGATATTTTTTCATTAACAGTTTATAATCATTGATGCATTTTAAAAATAATTAAAAAATCCAGTGGAGTATGAGTTTCAAATAATTGTTTTAAGAGAACTTCAAAAGACAACTCTTGCCAACTCAACGACAAAAGGACAGACTGGGGGAAGGAATAACATGAACAAATGTGTTCGCATAGATAGTTTGGGTTTATAAACTTTGATACTTTTGCAATGAGTGCTCAACACATTTCAAAACTGAGGGTTACACTGGTCAGCCAATAAACTAGTTCATTATTTCTCTTTCAATATCATCCAATATCGTCTGATCTTTCAGAGGTGCATAAAATTATGAGTGGAGTTGATAAGGGTGAATGCACAGAGTCTTTTACCCAGGGTAGGGGAATCAAGAAACAGAGGAAATAGGTTGACGGTGAGAGGGGAAATATTTAATAGGAACCTGAGCGGCAACCTTTTCACTCAGAGGGTGAACTTTTTCACTCATTTGTTGCCAGAGGAGGTAGATGAGGCAGGCACAATAACAACATGTAAAAACACTTGGACAGATACATGCATAAGAAAAGTCTGGGTTGTTGGCCAAATGCAGGTGATAATTGCTCGTTTCTGAGCTTCCCCCCAGTCTAGTTTCAGTAAAAACACTGAATCAAGCACTTGAAACAACTAAATTTTATTTTATCAAAAGCGCGTCACAGATCAAACACTGTACCTATCCCCACCTCGGGTTCAATCCCTGCGTCTGTCTGTTCAAGCCCTCTAGGCCTCGAGCAAACAGAGACACTCCAGAAGTTCTTCAGAAGATCCACCTTGAGCCTCGTGATCACGGCCTTTTATATGCCCCGCGAACCTGAGGGCCGAACCACACAGGGGGTTGTCTTCCAATTACAGATATCGATTAACCCCATACATAACAGACGTTTCTCTAACCCATAATACAACAGCTCAATACATTGTATTCACAACGGACTTCGAGATGAAGTCAACTATTGAAACATTTAAGGTACACAAAAAAGCTGGAGAAACTCAGCGGGTGCAGCAGCATCTATGGAGCGAAGGAAAAAGGCAAAGTTTCGGGCCGAAACCCTTCTTCAGGGTTTTGAAATATTGAAACATTTACACTGATTTACAGAACTTTCAGAAGGTTTAACACCCCATCCAATAAACATCCAGCAGTCAGATTCTGCAACATTATTTACAACCTATTTACAAAATGTATAAGGTACACAAAAATGCTGGAGAAACTCAGCGGGTGCAGCAGCATCTATGGAGCGAAGGAAATAGGTAACGTTTCGGGCCGAAACCCTTCTTCAGACTGATAGGCGGTGGCAGGGAGAAGGAAGGGAAAAAAAGGAGGAGGAGGAGCCCGAGGGCTGGGGGATGGGATGGAGACAGCTCGAGGGCTAAGGAAGGGGAGGAGACAGCAAGGGCTAACAAAATTGGGAGAATTCAATGTTCATGCCCTCCGGATGCAGGCTCCCCAAGCGGAATATGAGGTGCTGTTCCTCCAATTTCCTGTGTTGCTCACTCTGGCCATGGAGGAGACCCTGGACAGAGAGGTCGGATTGGGAATGGGAGGGGGAGTTGAAGTGCTGAGCCACCGGGAGGTCAGGTAGGTTCTTGCGGACCGAGCAGAGGTGTTCGGCGAAACGATCGCCCAACCTCCGCTTAGTCTCACCGATGTAGATCAGCTGACATCTAGAGCAGCGGATGCAGTAGATGAGGTTGGAGGAGATACAGGTGAACCTCTGTCGCACCTGGAACGACTGCTTGGGTCCTTGAATGGAGTCGAGGGGGGAGGTAAAGGGACAGGTGTTGCATTTCTTGCGGTTGCAACAGAAAGTGCCCGGGGAGGGGGTGGTACGGGAGGGAAGGGAAGAATTGACAAGGGAGTTGCGGAGGGAGAGGTCTTTGCGGAAGGCAGACATTGGGGGAGATGGGAAGATGTGGCGAGTGGTGGGGTCACGTTGGAGGTGGCGAAAATGACGTAGGATTATTTGTTGTATGTGACGGCTGGTGGGATGAAAGGTGAGGACTAGGGGGACTCTGCCCTTGTTGCGAGTGCGGGGATGGGGAGAGAAGCAGTGTTGCGGGGTATGGAAGAGACCCTGGTGCAAGCCTCATCTATGGTGGAGGAGGGGAATCCCCGTTCCCTGAAGAATGAGGACATTTCAGATGCCCTGGTGTGGAACGCCTCATCCTGGGAGCAGATGCGGCGTAGGCGGAGGAATTGGGAGTGGGGGATGGAGTCCTTACAGGAGGCAGGGTGGGAAGAAGTGTAGTCCAGATAGCCATGGGAGTCAGTGGGTTTGTAGTGGATGTCGGTCAGAAGTCTATCACCTGCGATGGAGATAGTGAGGTCAAGGAATGGTAGAGAAGTGTCGGAAATAGTCCAGGTGTATTTGAATGCCGGATGGAAGTTGGTGGTGAAGTGGATGAAGTCAGTCAGTTGTGTGTGGGTGCAGGAGGTGGCCCCAAAGCAGTCGTCGATGTAACAGAGGTAGAGGTCGGGGATGGGGCCCTGGTATACAAAATGTATATCTAGTTTGCAACCACCCAATCCATTCAATGCATTTGGTATCAGATTGACAAGGCTTGCAAGTTCCCTGCCCCTTTGCATATGAATTGTATCTAAGCTCCAGACTTTCTGGCACCTCTCGCAGCTTGTCCCAGCTCTGCAGAGAGCATACCCAATTTGAACAAATCTCCCAGCAAGCCATGAAACTTATCCCCATTTTGAAGTCCTGATGTCCAATTTAGCCAAGATTAACTCGGGCAAATGTGACTAGCTAAAATGGGGCATCTTGGTTGGCATGGACAAATAGGGCTGAAAAGTCCATGCTATATGTTACGTACTTAACGAATTACCTAAAAATGTTAACATATGAAAATATTGCAACTATTTGAAAACTACAGTATATTACAATATGAATGTTCAATTAATCTACTTTGTTTTGGGTAGAAGAACCATTTGCTAGAAAACTGGTAGGAAGCTCAATATTCCAGCATAAAACTATTTTATCATTCTTCAAAATCAATAAACAGTTGATGTCCCATGAGAAGGACAGCACTGCCAATAGGGCAAACATCGTCAATTATGGACTGATTAGTGCAACTACATTATATGTCCAAGTACTTCTGAGCTATATTTGTTTAAAACTAGGTTATTTCTGAATTCTGCAGTCATTTGCTCTGACAAAATATCATGAGGACTATTGCATCTACTTAAGCAAATTTCACCATCTGGCTTTAATTGATTTCTACATCTAAAATTTTGATGTAGCTCCTATTACACCAGACATCAAATGTGATTTATATTTCAATGCAATTTATTTATATACCTTACAGAATGAAGTGTATACATTTGGCATTTGGTTTTTAATCTGACACTGTTTCATATTAGTTATGAATAGCTGATTACAATACGAAGGTATAATTGAGGGATGCACGTTATACTGAGATTAATAAACTGTTGAGAGAGATTACCATGCAGCCAAATTAGGGATACTTCAGGTGCTTTAGGCAGTGAAGAACACATAGAGCCATAGAGACATACAACATGGAAACATGCCGTTTAGCCCACCAATATACTGAAAATCAGAAAGTCTAATAACATGGTACTCGTGTGAATGGATGACCCATGAGCCTGTTTCTGTGCTGTAAACCAAACTGTATTAAACGATTAGAGCATTTATGGATTGGAAGAGCTTGGAGGAAGAGCCAGTAAATAGTTCTTGGGTTAAATGGAAAGGTTGGTCAAAGAGTCTGTTGGTCGGGAGGTATTGCTACGGTGAACTTGCAGCACAAGGAACGGAAGATACTGTGGGACTCACCTTAGTTGGTTCCCTATCTGGCACTGCACAGTGAAAAGTTGGCATTCGCAGGACTAATCCATGACAATCTCTCCAAAAATCAGTGCAGATACTTTCTTTCGCAATATCCCTTAATATAACATTACTGGAGAGACACGAATGAACCTGATGATGTTCAGTGTATTTCACTCTATACATAATGCATTTTCAATCAATAATCAATCAAGTGCAGCATGTGTAGAATTTGTACATTATCTCTGTGACTGCCTTGGTCTGCCCCAGATAATCCTAGCTCCCCCCGCAAACCAATGATCTGATGATAGGTTACAGCACAGTGATAGAACTAATTGAGCCATTGTATCATAATATCGGAGACCCAGGTTCAATGCTGTCCTCGGATGCTGACTGCTGAGTTTGCATATTCTCCCTGTAACCACATGGTTTCCTCCCACATCTGAAAGTTGTGCAGTTGGTTGTTAGTTACCCCTAGTGTGTAGGTGAGTACATTTGGAGGTAGTTGATGAGAATGGAGAGTCAAAAAAAATGGGACTATTGTGGTTTATGGTCAACACAGACTCAGTGTGCCAACAGACTTGTTTCTCTGCTGTAACTCTCTGTTACTTGACTACTGTAAATGAATAATTATTCTGTGTGAATGTCAAAGAGAGTCAGATGGGAACTGATGATTGTCACATAGAAAAAGTTGCTGGGGTTAGAGAAATAAAGAGAGGAGGAATGGGACCAATGGGCCTGCTCTCCAAAGCATGGGACTAATCGGTCAAATGGCTTCCTTCCACATAAAGATGTTTTATAACAAAGGAAATATGTAAATTAGTTATTTATTTTCTTACATTTTGAACATCTAATTATCACAATCGTTCAGCACTTTCGCTTGATTTAAATATAAATTTATGAATTATTCCATTTATAATATTCATCTGATTTGAAATCAAATATTTGCTAAATGTTGTCATATTCTCAGAATGCCTCAATGCACTATACCACCAATGATTGTAAGTAGTTTAATTTATAACTGCATGTTATAATATACTGAGATTAGTTTTGTAACGGTTCACTTAATCGCAACGTTGCTGAATCAATAAAACCCCTTGAATGAATAATAAAGCTGTTCCCGATTACACTCAATAAACTGCGATCTCTAAGCAGTGGAGATTGAAAAAGATCAGGGAAGGAAGTTAATGAGGAAACGTAAGGGATTGAATATGTTGGAATCTTGAGCAGTCTGATGAAAGATCCCAACCCGAAACATCAACTGTCCACTTCTCTATACAGATGTGGCCTGACCTAGAGAATTAGTCCATACATCCAAAAAGCCTACCAGATTTGAATAAAACCTGACTTTAATATCCATCCTTGGTAGGTTAATTAGCTTTTTCCTTTACATTTTTTTAATTGCTAAGTACCTCTTCGGTAATTTCCGCTCCTGAAAATATTGACTTGCTTTTTTCCATGTCAGCTTTCTGCCGCTCGTGATTTGTAGGCTGCTGAGTACAGAGCAGAAAAGTCCAGGTCATTTAACTCAATGCTGAATCCAACAACTGCAACTGCCTTCGGGCAATTTGCTTGAAGCTCATGTTTCACATGCGTAGAGGAAGACTTGTTCTTATAGCCCAACATTGGTACTCCTTGCAATTTGTTGTACAGCCAATGCAGTATTGTCGAGAGGCAATCACTCTTGTGGTGTGGGAAACACAGGATGAAATGCATGCACAGTTAACTCCCATAAGCAGCAATTTGATAATGACCAGAATGACATTCTGGGTACTGTATCTAATTCTCACAAAGTCTAAAGTCAACTCTTTAGCCTGATGGAACCATCTGCCTTTTTGCATCACTTTTTTAATATGATACATAGAACGTAGAATAGTACAGCACAGGAACAGACCCTTTGGCCCACAATGTCTGAGCTGAACACGATGCTAAGAATCTCATCTGACTGTACATGATCCATTTCCTTCCATCCCCAACATGTCCATGTGACCAGCTATAAGGCTCTTAAATTCCACGATAGTATTTGCCTCCACCACCACATCTGCCAGCTCGTTTCAGGCACTCACCATTGTTTGTCAAAGAGGATTCTCTCGAACTTCTACAGGTGCACAGTAGAGAGCATGCTGACTGGTTGCATTGTGGTTTGGTTCGGCAACTTGAACGTCCAGGAGCGGAAAAGAATGCAGAAAGTTGTGACCACTGCCCAGTCCATCATCGGCTCTGACATCCCCACCATCAAAGGGATCTATCGCAGTCGCTGCCTCAAAAAGGCTGCCAACATCATCAAGGACCCGCACCATCCTGGCCACACACTCATCTCTTTGCTGCCATCAGGTAGAAGGTACAGGAGCCTGAAATCTGGTACATCCAGGTTCAGGAACAGCTTCTTCCCCACAGCCATCAGGCTATTAAACTCGCCATCAAACAAATATATAAACTATAACAGACTATTGCACTTTATCTGTTTATTTATGTGTATATATATGGTCTATGCTGAACTGTTCTTTATTTATGCTTACAGCTGCAGCAAGCAAGAATTTCATTGTCCTATCTGGGACACATGACAATAAAAGCTCTTGACTCTTGACTCTTGTGTGAAAACCTTGCCCCTCTCACCTACTGCAGTCTAGTATTAGATTTTTCCACCCTGAGAAAAAGGTTCTGCATCTATCCTATCTATGGCTCTCATAATTCTATATACTTCTATCAGGTCTCCCCTCAACCTCCGGCGTTCCAGAGAAAACAATTCAAGCTTGTCCAACCTCTCCCTGTAGCTAATATCCTAATCCAATCCAATCCAAGCAGCATTCTGTAAATTGCCCCTAGTGTGTAGAGTGTGGATGTGAAAGCTGGATAACATAGAACAGGTGTGAACAGGTGCCAACAGGTTGGCGTGGACTTGGTGGGCCGAAGGGCCTGTTTCCATGCTGTATCTTTCAATCATTTAATCAATCAATAAGAAACAAACATTCCAACTTTGAATTTTGTAAAACTTGCTCCTTGGTAGCCAATTTCAGCCCAGTAAACTCGAACCTGGCTAGCGTCACAGAACCTGCTGACATCTCGTCATTTAAATCTGGGATCCTTAGGCTCTACATTACACAGGTACTGCATAAAAGCACTGACCTGCTCGAGACAGTAATATTACATTTAAAGTTAAATTCATTTTACATATATTCCACCTGCTGTTACTGTATATTACATCCTAGAGAGTGAAAAACAAAAACCAATGCAGATGCTGGAAATTGAAAATGCTAAAAAAATATCAACAGGTCAGGCAGCATTTGTGGAAAGAGAAACCGGTCTAATGTTTGAGGTTTCACTCTTCATTCTGCCAAAGGGTCTTTTGACCTGAAGGGATAACTCCCTTTCTCCCTCCATAGATGCTGCATGATATTGTTCCGTGTTTCCAGCATTTTCCACTTTTATTGAGAGGCAGAGAGCTCTCCAGCTCTGAGTTTGCAATCAAATTCAGGCGAGACAGCAAAGGAACCTGCAGAAGCAATGGCAAGCTGTTTAGGAAAACAAATGGAAAGTTTCAAGACTAAAGGAGAAATATCTTTTCAGTTTCATTTTCCACTTCACCAATCAGTGTGCAGTGCAGAATCCGCACCTACTTGGATGTAAGCCGATGGAGCAGAATCCTCAGAAATATTATTCAGATTTAATCCCTGATCTTCAGGGTATATATGAATTTCTGGCCTAATATATGTTATAAAGGACTGATATAAGGATGGTTGCTATTTTGTGCAACTTGACCTGGTTGGAAAACATATTGAGAAATGCAACATTGACATCTATTGGTGCTATTAAGCATTACACTGTCACTTTCTGACCTTTTTACAATTTTAATCACAAAATGATTTTATTTTATCAATATGCAACTGAAACTCAGCATATCCAGAGGGAAGCACTGTAATGGCAATTTCTGGCTTTTTAGACTTTAGACTTTAGAGATACCGCGCGGAAACAGGCCCTTCGGCCACCGTGTCCGTGCTGACCACCGCTTACACTGGCACTATCCTACACACTTACAATATACAATACAATACAATTCAATTTATTGTCATTTGGACCCCTTGAGGTCCAAACGAAATGCCGTTTCTGCAGCCATACATTACAAACAAATAGACCCAAGACACAACATAATTTACATAAACATCCATCACATTGCTGTGATGGAAGGCCAAAAAAACTTATCTCTCCCCTGCACTCCCCCCCCCCCCCGATGTCAGAGTCGAAGTCAAAGCCCCCGGCGGGCGATGGCGATTGTCCCGCGACCATTAAAGCCACGCCGGGTGATGCAAGGTCGCACACCGGGTTCTTGATGTTAGAGCCCCCGGCGCGCGCTCGCAGTCCCGCAACCATTCCAAGCCGCGCGGGGCGATGGTGTAAGGCCCCGCTCCAGGAGCTCTTCAACCCCGCAACTCGGGCGGGAGAAGTCGCCGTTGCGGAAGCCCCGAAAAGCGGTCTCCCTCCAGGGACCCGCGGGCTCCCGATGCCGTCCGCCAAACCCGCAGTTGCAGCCACCGAATCTCCGGAGGTCGGGTCGCAGCAGCGTCCACCACAGCTCCACCCGCTCTGGACTCGGCCAGCTCCGCGACGGTGAGGTGAGTAGTCGGCACCACAGCCCCGGTCTTCCTGTTGGAGGCCGCTCCTCGTTGCAGCCCCAACGACAACGGAGACCCGACAAAGAAAGGTCGGGTCTCCCGTGCAGGGAGAGATTTAAAAGTTACCCCCTCCTCCCCCACACCACCCCCACCCCCCCACACACATACCCCAACAAAAAATAACAAAAACTACATAAAAACATAGACATAAAATAATAAAAACGCAGACGGACTGCAGAGGCCGCTGCTGACGAGAGTCGCGCCGCCCACTTGGGATAATTTACAATTTTACTGGTCAATTAACCCACAAACTTGTATGTCTTTGATATGCGAGAGGAAACCGGAGCACCCGGAGAAAACCCACGCAGTCATAGGGAGAACGTATAAACTCCATACAGACAGCATCCGTAGTCAGGATCGCTGTACGGCAGCAACTCAACCGCCGTGCCACTGTGTTGCCCGTTCTACATTATTCTGAAAATATTTCCTGGCATTTTCTTGCATCGGTCTACCTTGCCACCATGCCACAAATTCCCCTGATGTCATTCTGCATGCAACACTTCATTTGGAGCAGCGCGGGGGAACTTGTCCTGTGGGTGCTGGTGAGACAACATGGTCTTACCAGCACTGCACCCCAAATGAGTCAACGCTATGAAGATAAATATTTTCCGTCAGTCCGTCCAGAGTCCATGACTCCTTGTGGGTGCAGTAGAATTTCCAGAGAATGGTCTAACCTTTGATCTTATACCTAAGCTATAACGTTGTGAAAGCACACTTTACCTATGTTTTGAAAAAAATGTACTCAGTGATGCACAGCCATATATTTACATTTGAGCCAATTTATTCCATTGCCCCCTTCCCAGAAATGAAGGATCCATGAAAATTCTCACAACTGGAGCAAATTGTTCAGCCAATTTAGCCTAAGAGAAATTTCCACTTGGTTCCCATGGGCAACATAGCATTTGAAGTCAGAAGAATCTGTTCCGGGATTCTGGCAATGACTTATCATAAACAATCATTCGGAGGAGTTCAGAAGCACCCAAGGGACCTTTGATCTTCAGCTCTCTCCCACTGTAAAGGAATGGGAGAGCACCATGACTACTGTGCTGAGACCAAGACTTCAACATCAGGAAGAGCTCTCCTGCAAACTTCCAGCCATTTCCCATTTCTCATGGACCGTTTCCAGGACTTTGTCACATAGAAGTGTTGTATTTACCCACAAAAATGACTGCACGATGTTTAAAAAATGTAAGCTGTTCCTTGCTCTAAATCTACCAATCCCTCCCGTCCCTTCATCATTAAGGATTATTGTCCCATATAAAGGATTCTACATGATAAATGTAAGTTGCTGCTTGAACAGGTATTGACTAATGTGCATAGTTTAGGATTTTGATCATAATCTTCAAAGTGATTCTGTCAATGGAGATCATTCAGAAATTCTGATGGATATCTTCCATTCTTATACTTTGGCTCGCCCTTCTGGAAATAGTATCCAATCTGAGTGAGTGTGCACTTACATGCAAGAGTGGCGTCACCCACATAAACACACACAAACGGGGCAGGTTGCTAGGCACCTGTGGAATATTTCCAATAGGGCTACGCTCAAACTATGCACACAGCACCACTGATGCATGCATGGAATCCATTGACACGGGTGGTTTGTGACAGGTACAGGTCAACTGATCCTGCAGGTAATGGTGTCCTCCACAAGCCGGCATCTCCTTCAAAGCTGGCATTTACTGCCCGTTCTAATTACCCTTGAGAAGATGGCAGTGAATCACCTTCCTGAACTCCTGGAGTTCTTCTGTTGAAGACACTCCCAAAAGCATTGTTAGATAGAACATTTCAAGATTTAAATACAGTGGCAAAGGTCTTCCATTTACAAATCCTGAAGCTGTGTTACCTGGAGAGTAATGTGCACGTAATAATATCCCCATCTGTTTGTGATCTTGCTCTTCCAGGTGGCAGAGGTCACAGGGTTAGGAGGTGCTTTTTACTAGCTGTTCCACTGTACCATCCAAATTGGCAGCAGGACTTCAGGAAAGTGCTTGAAACACTCAGCAGGTCAGGCAGCATCTGTGGAAAGAAAAAATACTGATTAGGTCTTCAACCTACGTCAGCACATTGTCTTACTCCAGCACATCATTGTCTTAAAAAAGGGGCACAAAATGCTGGAGTAACTCAGAAGTGCTGAAGAAGGGTCCCCACCCAAAACTTTACATATCCATCTGAGCCACTGAGTTACTCCAGCACTTTGGGTCTTTTTTCAAGAAAATAAGATCTTGATTGACTCATCTCTGTAAGCCTGGTTCCAATGAAGTCCACAGATTTTTGATTTTAGTAAGTGTTAACCATTGTTCGATATTTAAGATATATGCATAACAGAGACACATATAAGGAAAATATATGGACGTAGAAATTTCTCCACACTACAAATCACCTTTGAGAGTTGTCTGAAAGAAATATGGTGCTGGAATGGCTCAACCCAATTGGGAACTCAACTTTGACATTTTTATGCAGGATTTTCATTCACACTCGTACCTATTTTTCAGTGTAAAACACTCTCAATCGGCATCAACATCAGTGTAAGTCACAAAACTCATCACATGTGATTCTTCAAATGTCATCAATCTGAAAGATGACTGTCTTCATTTGCACATTGAACAACCAGTTTTAATTAACATCATTTTCCACAAAACCAGATCACTGAACGGAGCAGAGTATTTCCCCTCATTCCTACACTCATCTCTGATCCCCGAGTCCCTCATTTCCCTTGCATTCTCCCCTCTTTCCACTTTCCCCTGTTGCCTTCCACCTATACTCCTCTCTTAGGTTTTACATTTCACTCCTCTCCTCTACTTATCTGACATTCTTACATCTCTTTTTCACCTCTCGCCTTTGTCACTTGTTCCGCCTATCTGCCCATTAACCCCCACTCCGTCACTTGCCAGGTATTGTCCCACCCCCTACCTCTCTTTTCTAGCATTTTCCCCCTTACTACAATCAATCTGAAGAAGGGTCCTGACCCAAAATGTCCAGTCCTTCCACAGATGTTGCCTGACCTACTGAGTTCCTCCAGGACTTTGTGTTTTGCTCACGATTCCAGCATCTACCATTCCTCGTATCGTCAAGGAAGGAGAGTTCATTGACTTTTTCTGCAACTAACACAAATGGGAAGTGCGGAGATTTGTCTGCAATGCAAGCTTCCTTGGAGCGCAAGGTGCCTGGTGCACACTGGTCAAATTACTGCTCATAGAAACCTGCCTGACAACTACCAGCTGGTAGCCACAAATGCTGGAGTAACTCAGCGGGACAGACAGCATCCTGGGAGAGAAGGAATGGGCGACGTTTTGGGTCGAGACTCTTCTTCAGACTGAGAATGACCAGAGAGGAAGTGTCTGGGTCTGAAGAAGGGTCTCGATTAAAAACATCACCCATCCATTTTCTCCAGAGATGCTGCCTGTCCCACTGAGTTACTCCAGCATTTGTGTCTATCTTCGATTTAAACCAGCACCTGCAGTTCTTTCTTACACGGGCTGTACCTGCTGGCTGTGCCTGACTGTCAGCGTTAAAGGGTCTCTTTGCAGAAAGAACGTAACTCCTACAGAAGATAGACAAAAAGTATATCTGTAGGATCGCAAAGCCTGTGCTTGGTCTCACCGATGTAGAGATAGGCCTAGTTATTAGTGGTTTTCAGTGAGAAGCACCTGCCCCATTGCTTGTAAGGCAAAACTCCGTGCCTCAGGGTCCTTTCTAATTGGTACAGGATATTTGTGAGGGATGATGGACATACCCTTGAATTGCAATTCACTAAGGAGCACCCAGAGCTCTTGATGCCCTGCATAAATTACTGGAGATACTGGAGAATCTCTAGATTTCAAAACAGCTTTATCAGTGCTAGACTATGTGCATCCTCTGTCCCTCTGTGGCTAAACGAGCAGAGGAAAGGCTATGTGCTAATTTGTTTGTGAGCTCTATTCAATTATGTGTGATGGGAGGATTTTGCACAAGAAAATGTGGTGCTTTATGGCTGCTGTTGACCCTTTGAACATCATCACTGTCTGAAAGCGTCTTCTCAAGTCTGAACATGGTTCCTTTGTGAAATAGCTCTTACATTGTTCATAACTTGGAAGTTGTGCATTAGTGACTGTGGCACCTTCACCCACAGCCCCAACCCAAAATATAGCCGATGAATGTCCACCAGAGATGTTGCCTGACCTGTTGAGTTACTCCTTTGTGTCCTGCTGAATGAATCTTTTCAGCCTGGTGTTCCCCCATCATCTTTCTCTTCTGCCCTCCCCTCCCCACATCTCAAAACATGTCCCAACTCTAACTTTGTGAAGTTCTGTGGAAAGGTCTTTAAATTTGAAAAGGCCATTGCTGTTTCCCTCCCATTCCTAGTCTCCAGAGATGCTGCCTGTCCCGCTGAGTTACTCCAGCATTTAGTGTCTGTCTCCCTCCTCACAGATGCTGAATTGGACCTTCAGCGGGTCAAAGCCAAAGATACTAGCTCCTCTAGTATCTTTGGTCGTATCTTTGGGTCCAAGCCTCCTGGGCAAAGATCTTGCTCCTGGGCCCCTCCTTCTCCCCCCCCCCCCGTTGGGGCGCAGCGCGTGCAGTAC
Organism: Amblyraja radiata; assembly: GCF_010909765.2. NCBI lineage: Eukaryota > Metazoa > Chordata > Chondrichthyes > Rajiformes > Rajidae > Amblyraja > Amblyraja radiata. The sequence continues at coordinate 18,221,097 of NC_045982.1, read as the reverse complement.
CGGGCCGCCAACACGCGGGGGCGCTGGAGAGCCGGTCATCCTTAACCCCTGACCCGGAAAGGTGCCGGCTGTTCCTGGAGACCGGCTCAAGATGGCGGCCGCCTTTCGCAAGGCGCAGAAATCGGTGCAGCGGGACCACCAGGAGCGGAGCCAGGTGGGGACGGGGACGGGGATGGGAAAGGGAAAGGGAAGAATGAGAGGGAGGCACCGGGCAAGGAGCCGAATAGGCAATGGCTGCGTCTTCAGCGAGCCGAGCCGGCCCGGGACCCAGCCCATCGTCCACCCAGTGCTCCCGGTGCCCGGGCAGGACGTGGCGGCGGCGGCAGCAGCAGCAGGAGGAGGAGGAGGAGGCTTGTGGCGCTGTCCACGGGGGGAGATCTTTCCCCTACCGCCACCTGCCTCTCTCATCAGCCCTCGTCTCCTTTACTCTTTAGGGTCCTGAACCCAAAATCTCAGCAGCCCCTCAACCATTGGAAGGTCTGGGCACCTTGGACACCGAGTAGCTCAGTACATTCAGTTATTGAGTCAGATCTTATTCTCTAATAATATCTTTCCTATCCACGTACCTGTCCATTAAAAAAAAACCCTGCATTACCACTTCCTCTAGCATCTTGTACCACATACCCACTACCCTCTTGTAAGACATATTTGTCCCTCAATCCCCGTTTAAATCTTCCACTCTGACCGTAAATCTATTTCCTTTAGATTTAGTGCCCTATCCTAAGAAAGAGACTGGCCATGTGCTTTTTGATTTATCTTGCGTCTATAAGGTAACCCCTCCAGTCCTGGTAACATTGGTGGGCACAAGGGTCTACAGGTGCTGGATTACCAAAAAAAAGACAAAATGCTGGACTAACTCAGAATGTCAGGAAGCCTCTCTGGTGAACACTTCCTCCAATTCTGCCTCTTGCAAAGATGATATCCCCCAACATTCAATTTCCTCCTCTCCACCACTCTGATCCCAAGTATTTGTAACGTTGCGCCCCCCCCCCACACCCCCCCACACACCAACCCCCACCCCCCCACACCCACACACCCCCCACCAATCCCCCCTTTTTTCCCCCCCCCCCCCATACCCCCCCCCATCCCCCCCCCCCCCCCCCCCCCCCCCCCCCCCCCCCCCCCGGCTGTCATAGATCGATCCCTCACCCACACCTCCTCCCTGTCCATTAGTTCTGCTTTCATTCTCCCCCCCCAGATGAAACAAGGATAGAGTTCCCCTGGTCCTCGTCTTTCACGCCACAGCCTCCACATTCAACACATCACCCTCCGACATTTCTGTGAACTCAAATAAGATTCCACCATCAATCATATCATCCCATTTTCACCTAACGCACAGACTGCTCCCTCTGCAACTTCTTGTTTCACTCATTCCATCCCACCCAAACCATCTGCTTCCCAGGGACTTTCCCCCGCAACCGTAAGTGATGTAACACCCGTCCCTATACATCTTCCCTTTGCTGAAGGATCCCGACTGGAAACATCACCGATCCATGTTCTCCGGAGATGCTGCCTGACCCGCTGAGTTACTCCAGCACTGTGTCTTTTTCTGATAACATTGGCAATTACTATTGATGATTGTTTTGGAAGTGTAAAGATCACTCTTGCCCAGTGGTACAGCTCATTATTCTATACATGATTGAGAGGTTGCAGTGTTGATTGTGTCATCTTTTAGCCAAGACATTAAAATATGGTCCCATCTACTGATCCAGATTATTGTAAACATTTAAGTTTAAAATCTTAACCTAGGATCTTGTAAAAGTTCCCATGACAGAAGTGCACAAACAATTTCATAGATTTTCTGACCATATTTATTTGAAAGAAGATTATTTCCTCGTTATCTCGCTGCTATTGTAGCAGCTTGTTGTGTGTACATTGGCTGCTGTGTTCCCTACATTTCAAGTCTGGGACGTCAGAAATAAATCATAAAGTGCTCTAAGATATTTTGAAAGTGATGTGAAAGGCACTTTACATCTATTATTCTTTATTCTTTTCGAGTGAAATTAAGTAAACACACGCACATAGGCGTGCACGCATACTTAGCACTGAGAAGTCGAATGTCTGTTGTGGATATAATATAATATTCAAATCTTTAACTGCTCAGAGTGTTTGTAAAATTAACAGCTGTGCACAGCCTTAAATGACCCAAGTCTGTTTGATGCAAATGGTAAATGAGATGTTTTCCTATAATCGATGAATTAAAGCAGAAGTCTATTTACCAACCTGTAATAAATGTGATTATATAGACGGGAGGTAATTCTTGAACTTCATTCATCAATCTCTGCCACTTCTTTGGACATTTGCTTTGTACAAATTATATTCACCATGGATGTAAATGCCTACCTCTTATGTTTGGCATCATCCATGTATAATAATGTTTTTTTAATTTTTAAGTTGGTCAACATGATTTTCACAAGCACTGCGAACTGGACATTTTACTGATTAATCAACAATTATGTTTACAGTTAGGCAAATAATCCAATTTTATCAGTGCAATTATATCTCATGAATAATACCATTATACCATGCCAAGTTATAAGAGAGTGTATCATTTCAATTGTATGTACTTCCAAAACCATAGAATTTCACAATTTTACAAACATTTCTATATTTTCTGGTAACATACTTTTTCCGTATTTTTACAGCTTGGATCTCGAAAACAACTGGGCTTTTTGGAGAAGAAGAAAGATTACCAGATCCGTGCACAGTGAGTGCCTCGTGAACCATAAAGCCAAAGCATTTGGTGTGAATTATTTGTCATAATTTAAAAAAAAATTAACATACAGATGCTGAAAACGTGGAATAAAAATAGGAAGTGCTGGAAATACATAGCAGCTCAGGCAGCATCTTTTGCCTCTCATAATTTTATATACATTTATTATATGCTTCTACCAAATCTCCCCATAATCTCCGATGACCAAGAGAAAACAATCCCAATCTATTCAACCTCTCCTTGTAGCTGTAGCAGATACCTTCTAATCCAGGCATAATTCTGGTAAATCTCGTACCCTCTCCAAAGCCTCTGCATTGTTCATGTAATGGGGTGACTAGAACTGTATGCAATACTCCAAATGCAAGCTATCCAAGGTCTAATAGAGCTGCATCATGACTTCCTGACTCTTATATTCAATGCCCCTTGTGCTGCCACCTTCAGTGCGCTATGAACCTGGACTCCAAGACTCCAAGATCCCCATGCATATCAATGCTGTTAAGGGTACTGCCATTAACTGTAAACTCTCTCCTTGCATGCAGCATCCCAAAGCACCTTGCGCTTACCTGGGTTAAACTCCATCAGTCATTTCTCTGCCCATTTCTCCAGCTGATATACATCCCACTACATGGTTTAGGACCAAAGTATATCACTGACATGCTTCCACTATATAAGCCTTCTAGACCGCTAAGATCTTCTGAAACCAATCTGTTAGTGATTCCCAGAGTAAATACAAAACATGGGAAAGCAGGATTTAGTTACTATGCAACAAACAGCTGGAATAAACTTCCTGAAGATTTAAGACTTGCCTCAACTTTGACCACTTTTAAAACAAGACTGAAAACTTTTATGTTTACTTTAGCTTTCAGCTAAATCTTAACTACATTGCACTTTTAATTTTTGCACTTTTTATAATGCATTTTTAATTTTGCTTTTCTTTTCTTTTAATTCTTCTATTTTATTTCATTTTATTATTTCATTTTATTGTATGACATGTTTTTATGTGAAGCACTTTGAGTCTGCCTCGTGTATGAAATGTGCTATATAAATAAAGTTGCCTTGCCTTGCCTATCTTTTGGCAGCATTCCCCACTGTCTGAAATCTGTCTACATTTACGTCTAGGTCATTTGTATCTATCACAAAAGCAGACGTCTCAGCACAGATTTTCTTATGTGTTCTCTCTAACTACCCTCATTCCACCATTAAATTGAAGACTCAGAAAGCACTGCAACATTTGGACAACCTTAGACACTCCTGTAGTTCTCTCCACTCCTCTTCTGGAAGTTATCATGAAGAACTGAAATGTTAACTCACTCTTTCTCTATGGGTACTGCATGATCTAATTTTCCTGCATTGCCATTTTCATTGTCATAGTTTTTACTTTGCAAGACTTTAAAATTCAATATTTGGATATCTTTGTCTACATGTTGTATCCTAGTTCCTTTGCAAGTTACTCAGTGCTGTGGTAAGATGTGCATTATTCTTTTTGACTGATTTGTTTGGGCTTTTATCAAAGAAGGATGAGTGTAATTTTCTCTTATTTTTGTTTACTATGCAATTATTATCCGCAGGAGAGTCGTACAGCTTGGAAACAGGGCTGTCGGTCCATGTCGAGCATGATGCCCCATCTACGCTAGTGGCATCTGCCCACATTTAGCTCAAGCTCTGTCCCTATTCATGTACTTGTCCAAATGTCTCAAATGTTGTCAATGTAATCATTGTGTGATTTAGTTTAGAGATACAGTACAGAAACAGGCCCTTCGACCCACCAAGTCCAACCCGACCATCAATCACCTATTCACACTAGTTCTAAGTTATCCCACTTTCTCATCCACTTCCTACACAATGGGGGTAATTTAGAGGCCGATTAACCTACATATCTTTGGGATATGGGAGGAAACTGGAGTGCCTGGAAAAAGCCAACATAGTCACAGGGAGAAATTGCAAACTCCACACAGACAGCACCCAAAGTCAAGATTGAACGCAGGTCTCTGGCACTGAACCAGAGAAATGTATTTGGCTCATTGAGTTCCTGCTGGTTCTGTATAAGAATGTGACTTTCTAAGGTTCTTGATAGTATCTAAATATTTAAGATAGATATTTCATGAAACATTTATTTGGTAATTCCAACTTGTCCTCTATGTAATCTTGATAATTTATTATTGTGCTTTTCAGAAACTACCATCGCAAACAAAATGTCCTAAAGGCACTACGCCAAAAGGCATTAGATAAAAATCCAGATGAATTTTACTTTCGAATGACCAGCAATAAACTCCAGGTGAGATTTTTAAGGTACTGAAAGTTTGATTTGTGCAAAAGAGATGGGGAGAAGAGTCCTTTTCCACATTTTATCTCTAAATAATAATATGGACCCTAGATGGCCAACAAAATGATCTTGCCTTTGAACCAAATGAACCACTTGGGACATCCTCTCCTATCCAGATACAACCAGACAAAGTGTCGGATGTTCCTCTAACTTTATGCATTTCCAAATGTTTCTTGCAAAAATCAATTAATCAGCATGAAGAAGGCTCTAAACCCTAAACGTCACCCATTCCTTCTCTCCAGAGATGCTCCCCAAGTCTATTTCTATGTGTATGAATGGATGTTAACCCAGCAGAGACCAATTTGAGGTTGGTGGTGCTCATGATCCCTGACCCCACACTGCCAGACATCTGTAAACATCATATCACAAGCTGCTTGATATCCTGGGCAATTATACCGTTTTATATTATTCAGAATTCTAGTATCTGCTTAATAGCTGAGCATCTACAATCCTCTGTGGTAGACAATTTCAAATATTTGCAATCCTTTCTATGAGCAAATACCTATGCCTCACTACCAACTGGCTGTCTGTATTTTCTAAGATTGCCATGACTTCAAATACCCCATTCAAGGATGTATGTTGTAGCATCTGCAATGTTCATGTGATAGGAGCAGAATTAGGCTATTCGACCCATCAATACTACTACCCCATTCAACCATGGCTGATCTATCTTTCCCTCTGAACCCCATTCTCCTGCCTTCACCCCATAGGAGTCCCCATGGGAGTCCAAAATTACTCACAATATGGTCTGGACAGCACCTTGTAAAGCCTCAGCATTACATTCCTGTTTTTGTATTCTAGTCCTCTCGAAACAAATGCCAGCATTGTGCTTACTGCCGATTTGGCTTGCAATTTAACTTTTTGGGAATCCTACGCCAGCACTCCCAAGTCCCTTTGCACCTCTGATTTCTAAATTCTCTTCCCATTTAGAAAATAGTCTACACCTTTATTCTTACTACCAAAATGCATGACTCCACACTTTGACAGTGGCAGTATATCATTTGCCACTTCTCTGTCCACTCTCCCAACCTTTCCAAGTCCTGCAGAGTCCCTACTTTCTCTACACTACCTGCCCCTCCACCTATCTTTGTATCATCCGTACTACCAAGTACTGAGAATTATTTGTGTCAATAAAATAACTTCTGAACCACCTGAACAATGGGATTATGGGCCCAATCTCTTCAATCTTCAATCATGGAATCAGCCACTTCATCCAAAAAAAAGCACTTTTTTAAAATAGCAGTCCCTCAAAGATGTAACCCTTACAGTAGTGAGAACATGGTATAATGCAGGTGCATCAAGGACCTGCATAATTACAACAAAACATCTAATGCTTCTTTTTTTGTAGCAAAGGTCTTCAACCTGAAATTATAAATTTGTTTCTCCCTTTTTAGCTTCTGTCTGATCTGCTGAGTGCTTTTCAGCATTTTCAGTCTTTATTTCAGATTACCAGCTTCTGCAATACTCTGCTTTGGCATACAATTTGTCTTTTCAATTGATTACTCGAATTGAATGTTGAAAATGTGAGTAAGCATTTGAGGCATTTTGATACCATAATTTTAAGTAATTTTGATAGAAAATGCAAAGCAACCTACCTCTGAAGAGCAGAAAGTACATTTCCTAACATATCTTTGAGCAAATAATCTGTCTCAGTGGTTATTCTTACTCCCATTGATAGACTGTAAGCTATAAAGGTTACTCATTTGATCTGCCAATTTCCCTTTGTCTTGGATATTATGACTGCCTTAAAATGGAATGGTTTGTAAAAGCATTGTTTCCTTATTAAAAACAACCGGAATTAGAAACTTATCTGTGTTCAGGATCAAAGAGATGTTACATCATCAGCTACTCGCTGCATTGAATTGTTCTCACTTAAATTGAATATTGGGATGGGAATACTGCGACTGATTGTACAATTCCTATTTATTGTTTGCGATTGATGCCAAATTTCTGCCTTTTTGTGTCTAAGCTGTGCTAGTACATTTTCTGTGTTTCATCACAAAGCCTCTAAAATCTTTCCCTTCATTTGTTGCATATATTTTATTTAATTGGCCAGGCTACATATTAGTTCCAGTTTATGTCTACTTGCACTCATAAAAGTAATTTTCTTCTTGACTGAAAGCAATCCCATCTGTTCTAGAAATCTTTGGGCAAATGTTCCAGATTGCTTCTGTTCATATTTTTAGTTGTTTCCTTTGTGTTTAGGATGGAGTTCACATCATCAAGCAGTCTAGAGATGAAGTAACAGAGGAGCAGCTGAAGATTATGAGAACACAGGATATTAAATATGTGGAAACGAAACGTGCTATGGAGGCAAAGGTGAACTCAAATTTTTGTTATATTGATGCTTTGACAAGAATTTTCCAAGAATGCCCCCGCCTTCAATCGATTAGGATCTGTCTCTGAATTTTAAAGAGAAATATACCAAAGTGTTTATCAGCATAGATATTTTTTGATATTTGTGATTGTAGAATTTGTTTTTTGAAGAGAAGAGGAAATCATAACTTCCGTCTCATACTTATTATGGCCATCGTAGAGATGGTTAATTAATCGTCGACTGCTGTTTCTCATTACAAAATTCCTTTCAGAAAATATTTCATTAGTTGCAGTAGTGATGGAATGTCCACAAGATGGCACCAAAACATCTTCAGTTGAATTTTTCACTGTGCTGAAAGAATGAATGAGACCCAACAAAATGCTGGAAACATTCAGCAAGTCAGGTAGCCTCTGTGAAAAGAGAAACAATTAATGTTTCTTGTCTGAGACCCTTTGACAGAACTTAGGAAGAAAGAAAGAAAAGTTAAGAGTCATTCAGCAGGGAAACGGCTATCGGCCCAACTTGTCTATGCCAAACAAGATGCCCTATCTACACCAGAGCCCCCTTCCTGCATTTGGCCCATATCCTTCTAAACTGTTCCTATCTTTGTACCTGTCCAAATGTATTTTAAATGTCCTAGCACCTGCCTCAACTACCTCTGGCAGCTTGTTCCATATACCAGCCACCCTCTGTAGAAAAATTTGCCCTTCAGGTTCCTGTCAAAATGTTGCCCTCTCATCTTAAATTTATGTTCCCTGTTTCTTGATTCCTCCACTCTGGGTGAAAGACTGTTCCCCTCATGATCTTATACAACTCTAAGATCACCCCTCGTCCTCCTGCACTCCAAGGGATATAGTCCTAGCCTACCCAACCTCCCCCTATAGCTCAGTCCTTGTAAATATTTTGTGCACTCTTTTCAGCTGAACAACATCTTTCCTATAGCAGGGTGACTAAAACTGAACACAATACTCCAAATGCCGCCTCACCGACATCTTGTACAACTGTAACATAACATACTCAATACCCGGACTGATGCCATAACTGCCAGTGTACCGAAAGCGAATGCACTCGACAAGCGAAGAGTTGCAGTAGCGCAAACCTGTATGCTGCCTCGTTTCAACTGCAGAAAGCCACAAGTGCATTGGGGAGTTAATGTTAGGCAACGGGAAGTTCTGGGTCACTCCTGCGGACTGAACATATGGGTTCCAAAAAATAATCGCCGATTCCACACTTGGTTTTTCCAATGTCGTGGAAACCACATTGTGAACAGGACGATAGATTGTAGAAGTGCAAATGCATCATTCTACACCTGGAAAGATGTGTGACAGGAAGGGAAGAGGTGAAAGGACATGATTTGCAACTCTTGCATCCTTTCAGAGATAACCTTGCTGTTTCCAACCCTGGTTAATAAAGTACATTCCATTTTTGGACATTCCAACTTTAGCTAATGGTCCTATGAGAGACTGAAAAGTCTCCTGGAAGTTATTGTAAATGATTACACTGACTTCAGTCACCTCTTCAAAATAAAATGTGATTATTTTTCGACAACCAAGATGTAGTCTTTACATCTATACCATCTCTGCCTTGGTCAACTGGGAATTTTCAAGTTGTACATCCTTCTACTACTAATTATAGACACTAATAATTATCCAACAGCAGATGTTAGGCTAACTGGCCTATAATTCCCTGGTTTCCTTTTCTTTCTTTTCTTAAATATTGGTGTGACAAGTGGAATTTTCCAATTTAAAGAAACAATTCCCAAATTAAAAGGCTGTTGGAAAGTTATAATTAAAATGTTAAGAATGGAAAGATTTTATGAAAGCTGCATTGCACCAGTAGAGGGCGCCGATAATGAATTAGCTGCTAAATTGAAGAAGGTAGATTATTACTGAAGAAACACTTAATCGACATTCCTTGTAATAAATGATGGAACCCGGTAAATTTGGTACGAGCCCATCTTCTGAGGCTTCTGCATTTTCGCACTTTGCAGAGTCTGTTAGAAAATATTTGATTTTTGTGTTTAAAACGCTGTCTGCTTATTTATTACTTGCGTAAACATTTTCAGGCAGACACAAGAAACCTTGTCCTCCTCCACTGATATCCTTCCCTTTGGCTTTACATTTCAATCTTCTTACCTTATCTGAGACCCTTTGTCTCCATTTCATCTCTAGCCTTTGTCCACCTATCTGCAAATCAGAACCTCCTCAGTATCCACCTATCACTCACCAGGCTTTGTCCTGCTCTCGTCTCTCTTCCAGCATTCTCTCCTCTACTACAATCAATTTGAAGAAGAGTCCAGATTCGAAACATCACCTATCTATTCCCTCCGTGGATGCTTCATGACCAGCACTTTGTATTTTTCCATGCCTTTTGATTCCATATAATATTTTTCTTAATGTTGCCCCATCAGAATTAACAGGCACCATCACATCAAACCATTGATCATACTACTTGAGCATAAAGTTTACCAAAGGATATTTGAAATAGACAATTAATATGGCTTTGACTGATCTCCAAAACTGACTACAAATTTGCACATTTCAAATATTTGGAACAAATATTGATGAATAAAATAGTAGAAGTTGTATTGAGACTATTCAATGTTATTAGTTGATATCTTTATTTGTGTTTGTAACTTTTCTATTTACAGAAAATCGAACGGCTCAAGTCTGAACTTCACTTTTTAGATGCTGATGGAAAGTCCCGAAACAAGCACATCTTTTTCTGCAAATCTAAAAAGGAAGGTGCTGTATTCTGTGCATGATTTTTACAATTTGTTTCTAGAATATGGTAATGATTTACCTTAATTGTAGAGGAACACTTTATTAAATCGAGTATAATTTTTGGATTATTTCTATTTTATTCTGTTGCGTTTAATATCCTAATTCTACTTTGAAATACTCAAATTCAAAATACTTTGAGGGAATATTATTCATTAAAGTAAAAATTGCCATTTATTGCTCAAAAGTAAGTGTTTTGAACAGAATAGATAGTCACAGAGTCTTGATATGAAAATAGGTCCTTCAACCCAACTTGGCTGGGCCAACCAAGATTCTCATCTACGCTTGTTCCATTTACCTGTGTTTGACTCGTATCACTCTAAACGTTTCCTATCTACCTACCTGTTCAAATGACAGATCAAATCAGTTGACTGGAAAATGTGCAAGGTTTATGGTGGTCAACACAGTGGCAATGCTAATACAGCTGGGTCACGGCCCCAACAAGTCGGGTTCAAGACTGACCTGGAGTTTACACATTCTTCTTGTGGCTGTGTGAGTTTCCTGCAGATACTCTCTGAGGATCTCCCATTGGAGATTAGTAGGTTAATTGGCCATTTTAAATTGCCCCTAGTGTGGAGACAAGAGGTATAATCTGCAGATCTATAATGACGAACTATTGAATCATTGGCTTTTTTATCCAAGCTTTGGCTGTAATTTTCTAATTCTTTGTAAAATCCTGACTTGAAGCATGATCTGCAGATATATTCAAATACCTGCAGTTTCTTCACCTACATCCTTTAAAATTCTGACGTGGATACCATTGAGTCCCAGCGATATGTCAGTTTACCTTGACTATATTTTTAATGCCCCAAATATCCGGGTATGTTGTTCCTTTTGTATGACGATTGAAGTTTACTGACATTTACTGAGTGTCTAATATTATTTTTGCTTTTAAAAGCCACACATTGCCTTTGCTTCCCTCTTTTTCATCTAACATACTACATCCCTCTGTAACAGTAACATTGTAATAGTAGCATTGCTACTCTAGTTGAGATACTTAACAGAAATTACAATCATACTTGAATTTGTTTTGCACCATTCTAGTCTTGATAAAACTAATTTTAAAACATACTATTGAAGTTGCTTGTGAAGTGATATGCTTTGACTCATTTTCAGTTCACTGTAATTATTTCCTTTCTATCATAATAGTTGCTAAATTCTCCCATTTAAATTTGTGAACAGTGAAGGAATTTAACTTGGCAAAGCACCTCAATACTTTACCAGAGTTGGTGGGCCGAGTATATAACCGACCAACCATTGAAACGTTACGAAAGGAGAAAATTAAAGGAGCCACTCATCCCAGTGCTCTGAAGGTAATGAGAAATCTAATTTATAGTAAATTTTGCTTTAATAAAATGAGAGGAATTCCCCTGGCGTTCTAATGTTTTAGAAAGATAATTGGTTTGGTTTAGTTTATTATTGTCACCTGTACTGAGGTACAGTGAAAAATGTTTGTATGCTATCCAACTAAATCAGATCATACTACCAATCCAGACACAAGTACAATAACTAGTGCAAAGAAAATAATACCCAAGTACAAAATATAGGTTTAGGTTTATTATAGTCACATGCACCGAGGTACAATAAAAAGCATTGTTTTGCATGCCATCTTGATGCCACATCGGGTAATACTATACGTAAATACCATCAGTTCAAACTCAATTACAGCAGGTGGAGGGAAGGGAAATATAGCGTGCGGGTTATAGTTCTCAGTGTTGTAGTGCACTAGTTCCATGGACAAAGTCCAGTGTCTGCAATGGGGTAAAGTGAATCAGACAGTACCCTAGCTTATAGTATTGTAGCGTTAGCTACAGAGAAAAAGTTGAGAGTCCACAATGATGGTGTGTTGGAAGACGGGACTACCCTCTAACCTATAGGGGGACCATTCCATAGTCAGATAACGGGGGATGAAGCTGGTCCAGAATCTAGTGCTACTTGCTTTAAAGATTTACAACTTCTGCTGGACAAACGATGGGAGAGGAGAGAATGACCAGGGTCATTGGATTGGTCAATGGTTTTGGATTATGTTTGCTGCTTTCCTGGGGCAGTGTGTAGTGTAGATAGAGTTGACGGTGGGGAGTCGTGTCTGAGTGATGGACTGGGCTACAACCTCAACTCTCTGCCGTTTAATTGTTAAGTGGATCCTCCTGTTCAGGACCAGGAGTTAGTGTGTGCAGTTGGCCAGCTGTCTCAATTCCAAAGGAATGCCCAATTCAATTGTCACTTTAAACCTGTTGCTCTTAGCTGTACACAGTCATTCTTCCAGCTATGAAGAGCATCGTGATGGTGTTGCTGATACCCTTTGTTTGCTGTGAAAAGCAACACTAATGTAATTCCAGCATTAATTCTAGCATTCATTAATTGCTACTATAACTATATTTTTGACAAATATGCAAAGAAGCATAAATCAGTCCTATTTCAAGCTCTCTTTACCCCTTTGTAAATGATGCAATGACTATTTATCTTTGCCACAATGATTTGTAATTTGCCCTTTCAGAAACTCGCTCGACAGAGGAAACATCAGTACTCCCTACTGAAACAACACATTGAGAGAGAGAAGAAAATGTTTGTAGTAGCCCAGAAAATTCAGACACGAACAGACCTAATGGTAAGTGTGCAGCCTACATAAGTTTACAGTATTTGGTGGATTTCTTTTTCAAATTAACTATTTCTATAATCTTCAAAGCAAGATACTGTATTGTTTGTTCAATCAAAGGCCACATATATAAGAATTAACAATTTTCAAATTGATTGAAATAAGTTGCAGCCAACCTTGGAAGCTTGAGTGGATAATACCTCCTTTCTTAAGCCCCTGTCCCACTTTCACGACCTAACTGGCGACCTCTGCCGAGTTTGCCCTTGACTCATACTCGCAGCATGGTCGCCACGAGGTTGCAGGAGGTCTTTGTAACTCTTCCTCATGCTCGTGAGTGGTCTCCGCGTACTCGTGGCCTCAAGTAGGTCGCAGCGTTTTTTCCAGCCTGATAAAAAATGTCCATGAGTAAAAAGAAAAGTCGGCATGGAAAAAATGGATGCTTTTTACTCGTAGGTAGGTCGTAGTAGGTCGTGATGCTAGTCGTAGGTCGGTAACTGGCCCGCGAAAAAAAGTGCAAAAATTGACATAATTTTATCATGTGATCATTTTCAATTCGTAGCTGGTCGTAGTTGGTCTTAGGTGTGGAAGACAGGTCGAGGGGGTTGTAGGAGGTCGTAGACATAGTCGTAGGAGGTCGTAGACATAGTCGTAGCAGGTCCTTTCCTTCGGCGAGTCAACACAACCTTGACATTTTTTTAAACTCGTCTAGGGTCTTCTAAACTCGTGGATTAGGTCGTCCAAGTGGGACAGGCCATTTACACTAACTAACTCGTCCTTTCACTGAAAAAAAATCACATGGCATGGATGAAAAGAGAAAGATTTGGAAGTGTTTTTGACCAATGCTCTGCTGTATTTGTAATATCTGAACAAGTGGATCCGACCGTGTGCCAAAATCAGCACTTGGCGTGAATGCTATAAACTATAAGACGATGAAAAAGGTGATCCTGTGCGGTACCGCTGGGATATTCTAGTTTTTGTTTTGCCTATATAGAGTCTTAGTGGGCATAATAAAACTTGCCTTGTCTCCATCAATTTGCATTTAACTAGATCATTGACACCAAAGAATCTTCCCTATGCATTAAGGAGACTATGGCACTGCTAAAACAATCCATTCCAACTACCCAAGTCAACTGTGTTAAACTTGACAATTCAAGTGATAATATTGGAACATTATAATGAGCCCAAATTTGACAATGCTAATTGTGTTTGGAGGACCAGAGTTTGGGGATTGTAGGTCTTGGATACTCTGGAATGTTTTTCTGCCCTGATGGTCGGGTATCTTCTTTTATGCCTGTCTTAACCTGGGAAATTAGTCATTTGCTGCTACGGTACAAGAAAAAAAATTACCCCTGCTGTATGGAATTTTATGAATCAAAGATAATCCATTGGTTTGGTGTAAAGCCAGCCCTTCCAAAAATATAGTTCAGATTTCTCAACAGACTACATCAGCTTTTCTTAAAAACTCTATAATTCTGTTTGTGTACATGCTGTGAATGAAATCAATTGAATTTCTACTCGTATTGGAAATGATAGGTCACGGCAACCTTAAGATAGTTTGCTACTAAAGCTATTCATTTTAAAGACTCGCTAAACAGATTGGATTTGTTTAAAATATATATTAATATAACAAAAAGGCCTGTGGGGATTTTGTAAAGTTGGACCTTTTAATCAATTTTACCTGAATTTGAATAATCTTTTCACAGGACAAGACCAAGAAGGTGAAAGTAAAGAAAGAAACGGTGGACTCTCCAGCTATTTACAAATTCCAGTTTAAGAGAAAACGTTGACATATCTTCAAAAAGCAATACGAGTTCTGCAATCCCTTTTCTTAATTGTTTTCTGGGAATATTGTTTTTTCAAATCCATGTATTTTTGTAACATTTAATATTGTTGTCAATGTAATAAATTAATGGGGGGAGGGAACAGATACTTTAGTTTGGATGATGAGCTTTCTGTTGATGGCTATTAACCAAGTCGCATGAAAGTTAAGCAAAAAGTTATTGTATTCAGATGTAATTTTATCAATATGGTATCGATCGTGTACTTTCAAGTAAGAACATTTTGACCAAATGACAGTTATCCTTTAAAATAAATTTTATCGTGAGCATGTTTTTGACTATCTTTCTTGTCACTATCCTATGTCTTTTTGCGTCCATCACAGGAACAATCAAAAGTTGAATACAATATTAAAAATTAGTAAGGTACAAAACTATAATGAAAACATACCTGTTTTGTGCTGGCAGTTTAGATCATGCTGGCTCTTTGTTGTAGAGGGTCAGACAATCGTCCTTCAGTGCCCATGAGGCAAGTAGGTACTATTAAAGACCCAGAATATCATGACGGTAATTTTGGAACTGTTTCTAGATGACTGAACTCAAAGCTCCTTAAACAGATTTTGCTTTAAGCATACCAACACGTTTAAACAATGCTTGAAAAACTAGTAAGGAATGTAAAAACTATAAACTGAATGTAAGTAAACTCCTTGCCTGTTCTTGCCTCCTTCCACAGGAACTCAATCCTATTCAAATAAATGGTGCCTCTGTCTGAATGCTTGCCAGTGCTGGCTTCAAACTGAGGATGTGGATGTGGATGTGAAGTGCATCTGGCCATTTTCCCCAGCACATAGAACATAGAAAAGTACAGCACAGGAATGGGCCTTTGGCTCACAATATCTGAGACGAACATAATGCCAAGATAAACCATGTGCCTATCTAAAGTATCTTAAACATCCTTGCCCTGCTGCTGGATTCAAGGAATGGAAGGTCAGGTTCTTACACTTCTGACCTCCAAGGTTTCTTTTGGTTTCTATGTTTGGCCTAGTGTTTGTTAAAATCTGACATAAACTGAGCTGTGCATGTCTGACAGCCCTTCCCTCTGGAACTGCCGGCCGTTAATTAGCTTAATTTCAGCCAAACTAATATGTTTTACATTATTAAGGGGAGAAGGGAAGACAAATATGTTTTTAATACAATCCGTTGACCCCCTGTTGAAAGTTGTTTTGTGACAACGGGATTAGACTTGGCTGTTGGTTCCATTCCCCCTGCATCTTGTAGTTGGATATCTGCCAAAACCCACTGGAACCAAACCTCACCCGGCATTATCTTGAGAGAAGACGGCCACAAATTGGCCAAATAAGAACAATCTCTAATGATGACACACAGCGCTCTAATGTTCTTATTCAAATTTGAATCCCATAATCGTTAGCTGCTGATTTCAAGCACACTGATGAAAGAGAATTTAATACATGGTCATGGTTAATGTTGAGCATGTACATCACTAGTTATTCAAGCTTCGATTCCAGCGCTGCGGAAAGCATTGCCATAATCGCCGTCTATTTTGAACATCAGTGTGTAATAAATTTTCCTGCTCCTCTTTGAAAGTTCCGACTCTCAGTATTTAACTGTGCACCATGTGAATTTCTGGACACAGCGCTGGGTTTTGTTGGCGCGCTGACAAACTTGCTACTCCCACATTGCATTCTAAATGGATTTGATTACCCAAGCAGTTGCCACCTGTGTCCCTTACCTGAAGATTGCTGATTTATTATTCACCGTCATTCTGGAGCAGCGAGAGTCTTCATTAGAGCCCAAGGAAGATCTGTTTTGTCTGCCTCGTCAGCATCGCTGAACCTCATCCCCAGGAGGCTTGATACAAATTAATTAACCTAATTAAAAGCACTGATTGCAGAGATGATTGGTGTGATGCTGGCGGCACTTGCACATAAGCTGTGTGGGGCGGAAATGCAGCCAACTGATGTGTGACTGCAGAGACAAGACCGCAGAACTAAGCAAACCTCATTAGAGCAGATTTAATTTTGCAGAACTTGTTCTTTTTTTAAAATATAAATGCAAAGTTTGAGCTGGTTACCAACCTTTCCACTTAAAAAATGCTAAATAATCAGTGATGGTTTATTCACTAGTACATATGTCTTGCACAAGTTTGATATGATCCATTGCCAAGTTTTGCTGCAAAAGACCATTTGCGATTCATTCCGAACCAACTAAGCAAAGTAAAGCATGTTAATCTCTTGCATGCTTTTTGTTTATAGTCTTCAGGTTGATTAAAGCTGAAGTGTAATTTTAAAATCTACTATTAAAAGCTAGAGTTAAATATCCCTTTGTCCTTACTGACTTGCAATTGCAACATGGTTAAGGGATAGGGCAGCACAGTGGCGGAGTTACTGCCTTACTGCGTCAGAGACCTGAGTTCGATCGTGACTACAGGTGCTTTCTGTACCGAGTTTGTAAGTTCACCCCGTGACCTGCGTGGGTTTTCCCCAGGTGCTCCGGTTTCCTCCCACACTTCAAAGACATAGGTTTATTGGCTTTGGTAAAATTGTAAATTGTTCCTAGTGTAACGATGATCGCTGCTCGGCGCAGACTATGTAGGCCGAAGGGCTTGTTTCCACGCTGCATCTCTAAACTAAACTAATGATAGTTAGTGACTGATTTATCTGTGAGTGCAAGCCAGGGATTTAGACCTCGTATGTAAGTGAATAGAACAGCCAATGAAAGACCACCATACTTTGGTAATTCATCATTTAGCAGCTCTTTTGTGTAATTATTTTGATAAATGTGATGGTTTAACCAGAATGTAGTGTGTGAATTGATTATCACTGTAAGCAGACTACACAGGTGAGCAGGTGGCAGCAAGTTTACTATTTCAAAATTAGATGAATTATATTGTGCAATGAAAACAACATTTCATTCCAGTTTGAGAAAGGATGTGAAAATTGCAAGGATTTCTCATGCACGATTGTCACCTGAAGAATGCTGAGGCATTATTTTATAGTGCATTTAATGTCAGCGGACTATTCATCTATGAAAGGCTGCAGAGTCTGATTCCCATTACCATTATCATCGGAATTGCAAGGGCCTATGAGGTAACACAGCTAGTAGAGCTGTCGCCTTCCAGCTCCAGAAACGCAGGTTCATCCATAGTTCTGATGCTGTCTTTGTGAAGTTTACATGTTCTCATTGTGATCTTAGGTATGTCCTTTGGGTGCATTAGACCCAAAAGCATGTAGGTTGGTTGTTAATTGAACACAAAATTTGCTGCAAATGTGTGGATCAGTGGTAGAATCTGGAGGAGTTGATGGGACTGTGGAGAGTAGATAGAATCGGTCATTGTACAGGTTGCTCACATGCTTCAGCTTACACTGTAATCTTTCTACTTAATGTAACTGTTCATTTTTTGTTTTATAGCTTATTGTATGTTTATTTGTTGTGCTGTTGCATTAATGTGCCTGTAAAGCTGCGGCAAGTCTTCTTTCGTGTCCATCTTCCATGTTTCAAATGTTGACATCGCTGTAATCGTCCGTCCTGAAAAGGACGCAAACTTCTGGCGACAATCACTGGGAGCCATCGCTTGTTGCAATAGATGATGGTGGTAGCAGAATTAGCTCGGGATACTTCCAGTTTCCAGCCCCGTGACGTGGATGCTTCTACTATGGGGCCGCTGTGGCAAGTAACAATTTATCTGTTCCTGGTGCATATGACAATTAAACACTCTTTTCTCTTGTCATCCCAAAGCTTGGTTAATTTGGTGAGTAGGTGGACCTACACGCAGCAGGAAAGCTGTCGAATGCAGCAGTGGGAAAGGTGTTGTGAACTAGTCCAGTATTCCCATGCATTTGGTGATGCCAAGGGTGCTACCTATGAGCCAAGCTTGCACAGACAATCAGTGTACTCCTGGCATCAGTTTGACCAAAACAGCTTGACTAATGCAAGACGATAATGGCAGAACCTTCAGGAGCATGAGGTACAGAAGATTCTTGAGGTGTAAGTCCATAGCTCTCTAAAAGTGGCAATACAAGTATTTAGGGTGATAGAGTAGGTACATTGTCAATTTGCCTTCATCAGTCAGGGCAATTAATGTAAAATTTGGCAAATAATGTTGCAATTGAATACCATTTTGGTTAGGCCATATTTGGATGCACTGGACACATCTATCCTGCAAAGTGACGGATGTGAAGATTTTGGAGAGAGCGTAGAAAAGGTTCATTAGAATGTTGCTAAGATTTCAGACTACACAGGTGAGCAGGTGGCAGCAAGTTTACTATTTCAACTACTATCAGAAGTTGGACAAATTTGGATTGTTTTATCTAGAGCGTCAAAGCTTGAGGGGGTGAAATGATCATAGTTTATAAAATTATGAGTAGTATAGATGGGGTCCTTCCCAGGATGGAAATATCAATTACTATAGGGCATAGGTCTAAGCTGAGAAAAGGAATGTTTAAAAGAGATTTTCAAGGCAATATTTTATACAGAGAATTGTAGGTGCCTCAAACATGTTGCCAGGGGTGGTGGTGGAAGCAGATATGATTACAGTATTTAGGAAGAATTTAGACAGACACATGAACTGGCAGGGTAAAGAGGAATACAGACCATGTATAGGAAGATGGGATTGGTTAATTTGGCATTATGGTCGGTGCAGATGTTGGGCCAAAGTGCGTGTTCTTGAGCTGCGCCATTATACGTTCTATTTTCAAATTTGTTTTTAGTTATTTCATCTAATGAAGGATGTTCTAAACTATGATAAATTGAGGCTGCACTGCAACGTTGCCTAGTTTTAGAGAGTTGAAGATGAAAAGTTTAGCGTTTGTTTAAAATTATGATGGTCGTGGCCACGGTATTCAGCGAATAATCCCTCTGTTCAACAAAATAACAAAAGACGTATCATTTTACCCCATTACATTCCTGATAATAGTTGTCATTTGGTGGTATTATATTTGCAAAGTATACTCAAATAACTATTAAAAATAGATAATTATTTCGACAAATGCCCTGGTGTGGCTAATAAATATCAGAGTAGGTGAGTAGGTAGCTACTATCTCAACCAAATTCAAACTAATCTCAACTACAGGCAGAATCCCATTATAGTTATAGTGCCATTGTAACATAATGAAGTACAGCATGCTGCAAGGTAATTTGGGGAAAGCTTCATCTATACCTTTTCAATATAGGAGCATCCAAAATGAAACAGAAAGTGTCAGTAAAGTCAATATATCACAATTATAATAATTCACTTGAAATATCAAATTTGTTTCTAGAAATGGTGCCTGACAAGCTGAGTATTTCCAGTATTTTGTTTTATGTAAAATTTCCAGTATTTACTGATTTTTTTAAAGCTTGTCATTGATTAGTACCAAACCTTTGTGTGTAAACATCTATTAACATTATCATGCTACAGTCGACGGTCACAATCAAGTTGGAAAAAAACCGGGGACGTATTTTGCAGCACGCATTCCTGAATGTTGCTCTGTGCATGCAATGTCTTGTGATATGTTAGTTAAATGTGACTTAGTGTTTAGCACTTTGGAGGCAGCTGGACAGGGCAAGGATCTAATATGCAATGTACATGCCAGTCTGAACTTTGCAACCCTGATCTGAACAAAAAAGGGTCATTGGCTGGAATACAGAGAACAAGAGAGTTCTCTTTGTGCAATTGTTGTACAATAAGTTAAAGGAGTAAAGAATAATTTAGTGAAAGCTTCAGTCTGTGCGTGTTTGGCTTTATGTACAGCAATGAATTTGAACTTGCTTCAAGAGATAATGTTTCCTTCTAGTCCGCTGCCATCCACCTACACAAGGGTCCAGCACATAATATTTCAAAACAAGCCCTCATTCTTTCAGTTTTCTAAATCAAAATGCCTCTTTTGAGTATAATTGTCACATGTATCAAGAGATAATGCGGTATGTCTTATTACAACCCACACTCATTGCAGCAAACAGCTGAAGTCTGCACGAGCCAGGTCACAAGGCTGCATACTTTTTATAAGTCATCTTTTGTATGTGTGTGACCATTATTCCTTCAGAATGCATCTTGTGTTATCTTTGAACCAGAGGAAAAGCTCTAAACTATAACCTACACCTCCGGTCCATGTTTACTGGCCTCCGTTAACGCTAACTCTTTGATCCATTTGTGTTGGTACCAATGTCGGGTGGTCAGACCCACGTGCACAGAATATATTACTTTTTCAAAGATTCAGATTGGCAGCGCTAGATCCGGTAAAGATTTTGGTTGTAAAAGGAACATTTATGGCTTTAAAGTACATCATCCAATCTGTGATACCAATAGGTTTATGGCAAATCAAGAGAAATTTCAGCTTCCTCAAAACTGCAGTTTAAAGACTACAATTCTTTCACAAAGTAGAAATGTTTAAATAAACACAATTTTTGTCCAAATGTACCTTTCCTTTATTTTTTTCCTTCAATTTTATCAGTCTTTCACTTTTTCTTTCGTCCATTGCTTGCACTTTTTCTTCTATGCCATTCCTGCTTCCTTTATTCTCTTCCAATTATTTTACAAATGGGAGTGATACCTGTTAGCTAACAAAAACCTGATAAGTTAATGTGAGATATGGAGTGCACTTGATCATTGAAATATATCAACAGTAGTTTATACTTTCATAGAAACCATTAACATTTTGTCATGTGTACATTATCAGCACATAATTTTCCCAAAAGTGGAATTAAATTCATCCACATAGAAATAAGGATAGTGTATCACATGTTTCATATAGTTGTGACTTACATCCAAAAACCTTTTGCAGTTTTTTCAAATAGAAAACGAGTAAGATGCCTCAATGGCATTGATAATCTGAACAACTCTTCTGATATCTCTGCCATATCTAATGTTATCAATAATTCAGAGCAAGATATAAAACAGCAGATATGATGGTGAGCATTGCCTGTAATTCCTTCAGAAATCACAGATGTTGTTCTGGGGACTTGGCCACTACTTACCCTCAATATTTCTACTTAACATATTGGCACAGATCTTCCATTCAGGCCTGATGCTGGGTCTGAATCACATTTCCGCACAGATATCTCGGTTTTCAATGCTGAACTTGGCCTAATCATGCTACAAAATGTTCCACCCTGCTGGAAGTACCTCAGTGGACTCCTTCTAGTTAAGCTTTGTACAAGCATAGCTGGCTCCTTGAAGTTAATGTGAGGAATCACCTACTAGGAGACGGGTAAGGAAAGCTTTTTAAAAATATATTTTTTGATTGCACTGCTTTTGATCATATAAAATGTATTTTTAGTGTTTCAGTGATGATTTGTTAAGGGACTCACATTTTATCAAATGACTTTGGTGTTCGCATTCATTTAAAGTACAACGTTGACAGCTGGTGAGCCAAGGTACAAGGCCTCACTCTTTGCCAAAGTCTTCATGAGATTGCAGTGGGCTGACCCAGCAACACCATAATGTTGGGAGCTGGATTCCCCACACTGTATCAGGGACGGCCAGCTCAAACAATGAAGCCCACTGGCAAACAACTAGTGATTTGAGGAAAATAGATGTTAGGGATTATGTGTAGGAAGGAACTGCAGATGCTGGTTTACACCGAAGATAGAAACACAATGCTGGAGTAACTCTGAGGGACAGGCAGCATCTCTGGAGAGAAGGAATGGGTGACATTTCAGATCAAGACCCTTCTCCAGATGTCAGGGATTATTCAGGAGTTGTAAAATTATAGCAGCCATTAATTCAAACAAGAACCAATCTTCCGAAACCCTGTACTGATGTACCTTGGAAGTAGTAAACAACCTGCAATTAAAAGTGTAGCTTAGAAAAACAGTGTGATCTACTGACATGGCCATGAGATATTGTCATATGCATTAACCCAATGTAAAACAATGGTGTATGTTAATAGGCCTACATCAAACCAAACTTTCAGCAAGTTATTTTGCTCCTTTGTGATACCAATGAAGGAAACTTCCAGACTAGACATTTTGTCACTTGGTACATCAAACTTGGCCATAGGCATAGTTGTATGTCTATTGATAATTGCAATACTTGTGTGCTAAAGGGTCAGCCCGCAAAACACTAATTTTGGATGTCCCGGTTCCATAAGTTCATAAATCATAGGAGCAGAATTAGGCCATTCGGCCCATCGAGTTTACTCCGCCATTCAATCATGGTTGACCTATCTCTCCTTCAACCCTATCTTCCTACCTTCTCCCTGTGACACTCGAATCTCCGCTTTAAAAATACCCAAAGACTTTGCCTGCTCAACTGACTGTGGCAATGAATTCCACAAATTCACCCACCATCTGGCTAAAGAAATTCCTTCTCATTTCCTTTCTAAAGGTACGTCCTTTTATTCTGTGCAGTGATTCTGATCCTAGACTCTCCCACTATTGGCACCATCCTTACTTCCATCTTACTTGCTGCAACTTTGCAGGCAAATGAACACAATAGCACAACAAATTAATATGCAATAATAAATAATGCAATAAACTCTCAGTAATACTAGGTAATCAGGTCTTAACAGTCCAAATCAAAGTACTTAGTGGAACCTAAATAAAGTCCATAATAGTCATAATGAGGCTGGTTGTGGTTAGGGTTATGCAGTGTGGTTCTTAGGAAGAGGCTGATCTTGAACCTGGAGGTCACGGTTCTTAGGCTCTTGTACCTGCCGCCCGGTGGTAGCAGCGAGGTGAGAGCGTGGGTGGAGTGGGTCTTTGATGATATTAACTGCATTTTTGTGACGGTGCTTTCTTTAGATCCTTTTGACGTTTGCTTATCCTGAAGAATAAAGAATTTATATCTTCAAGTTGAGTGTGTCCAAGTTCACTGGTCACAATAATATCTGTCACCCCATCGTAGGAAAGCCTTGAACAGATTACAATAGATAAATCAATACTTAAAGATAAAGAAAGAGTTTCCTCCCTACCCCAGAACCTTAAGTCATGTGCTTCCAAATGACCTCCCATCATACCAGTATCCAAATAATTAACTCAAAATGCAGTACATTTTTACCCAACAGATAAATAGCAGATATGTTATAGATAGGACAGGTTTGGAGGGATTTGGACCAAATGGGACATGTTGGCCGGTGTAGGCAAGTTTCGGCCGAAGACTCTGTTTCCACACTGTGTCACTTTATGACTTTATGTTCCGCCACCTTATTTGTTTGCCCATAGGTGCATTTCTAATGTCTACCCCTTCAAAGATACATACAGGAATTGTTGACAAGCATGCACAGTGCAAATCTGATTCATGATCATTAACAGTTCTTGGTCAATGATTTTCAATACTAAGTTGTATTTATAATTTTCAGACAATTTGTATCTTTCAAAGGCCTGTTCAATTGTAATAGTATACATTGTACATAATCGGGTGTAAAATCCATAATAAATGCTGGAAACACTTCACAAGTCAAACAGTATTTGTGTAAAGAAAAACAGTTAAAGTTTCTCCTCTGGAACTCCTTGCGAGAAAAATCCATAACCTATTCAAGAGTTGAATTCCTTCTATTATGTAGTACTTCCAACAAAATACAGGTTCATTATCAGCCGTGACTTGTGATTCAGGTCTACAGTGTAAAATTGAGTAACCTGATGGGAATGCTGGTTCACAGGCTGGTCACGTGAAGAAGAAGTTGAACGTGAAGCACAAGTAGAACATATTTAGGAAAGGTGCTCACATATTCCTTTGCAAACACAAAGCCTACATGACACAGACCTGTTATCATTATATTTTCTCACTCTGGCAATGCTGCATTGCCTTTAACCACCACCGATGTACTAGGCGTGGATGAGGTGGTATGATGGGGCCCTTTCTCCGATGTACATGCTTTTATGATTCCACATTTGCACAGGACTGTTTTTGGATGACACATCGCTTTTTGCTTCCTTCCTCGGGTATTAACCTTTTGTGTTTCTTGTAGGAACAGGAGAGCTCATTGTAGAGGATTAGACCATAAAGGTAACTTTCACCCTGGGATGGCACTCGGAGTTCACTTTGTAGCATTCTGACAAGTAGTTCCAGCGTTAAATCTAATTGAATAATACATCCATTGAAAGTGAACCCCTCACTGCAGGATTGCCAATAACTTCAACAAGACATGTGAATGGATGTTTTCAAGAGAGAGTTAGATTTAGCTCCGAGGGCTAAAGGAATCATGGGATATGGGGCAAAAACAGGAACGGGGTACTGATTTTAGATGGTCGGCCATGATCATATTGAATGATGGTGCTAGCTCGAAGGACTGAATGGTCTACTCCTGCACCTATTTGTCTATGTTTTTAAAGCATCGTGGCAGTACAGTGAACTCCTTCCATTTACTTTGTGCAAATGCACACTCACTTATACATTGGAAGATTAAAAAAGGGACTAAAAATGTAAATTTAAGAAAAATTGTCGATATAATAGAAAACTTTTTTTTTGTCACACTAAACTGCACCAGTAAACATGAGATATTATTACAGGGACTAGTCTGGTTGAGTAACTTTCTTAAGGTTGAAGTATGCAGCACACCATATAGTTCATGTCTTCGTCAAAGGTTCAATACAGTCTGATAATCCCTTATAATGCCCTGCATGCTTAACATAGGAGCATCCAAAAGTAGAAGCAAGCCAAAATCTTGAAAGAGACTGCACTATTTAATCTTAATATTATTTAATAAATTCCATCTATCCATCTGAGCTGCATGATATTTATTTAGTTTCTAACATGTGTGAATTTGGTGGATGTCTATCTTTGTCTGCACCATTTAAGCTTCTTAAAATACCGAGTGTACAAGCTGATGGATATCCCAGAAATTACAATCCTTTGATTTCTTTCAGGAAGCCAAAGTGAGAAATTCTTGTCGCAACAAGGTGAAGCAGGAGACTTCCCACAACAGGACCGGGATCACCGCACTCTTGATTAGTATTGCATCCCTCACAGACACACAAGTATAAAAACATCATCCACTTTTCTTGGAGAAACTATTGTCGCTGTACCCAGGATGACATTCCAATGAATTGCTGAGGGAATGCTGCACTGTTGAAAGTTCACATCTTCAGAGGAGACACAAAACTGATCCCGATGTTCACTCAGGTGGACTTAACAGATGTCAAGGCATTATTTTAAATACAATTTGATTTACTCCGCTGTTTTAACAGTGTTGTAATGAATATTTGTTCATCTCTTCACATTATTAAAATATTATCCTTTCAATAGCACTTTTGGGAGCTTGCTGTACACCAATTGACCACCTTGTTTGTAGGAAGGAACTGCAGATGATGGTTTATGCCAAAGGTAGACATAAAATGCTGGAGTAACTCAGCGGGACAGGCAGCATCTCTGGAGTGAAAGAATGTGATGTTTTCGGTCGAGGTCCTGAAGAATGTCACCCATTCTCTCCAGAGATGCTGCCTGGCCCGCTGAGTTACTCCAGCATTTTGTGACCACCTTGTTTGGTACTTTGTAGCAGTAATACACTTCACAATTACTTAATTCACTGTAAAATGCTTAGATACATCTGACTGAGCACAGCAGGTATTTATGCATGGAACTACTTCATTACGTATATACTTGTGTGATAATGGGTCTGGACAAGATTCAGATTTATTTATTGTCATATGTACCAGGGTGCTATGAAATTCCTTGTTCACATAAAGCTCACAGAGTAAATAGTGTATATACAATAATGATAAATACAATGAAAAGTGCAAAATAGCAGAATGTTGGCATGATTATGGTGCAATGTGAAACGGTGACAAGATTAAAGTACTAACAGAATAACCAAACAAAGTATGAGTAAGAGTACATGGCCACGCCTCTGGGAAGTGGATATAAAAGAAGTGACTGGTTCAGGAATCTGATAGCATCCAAAAAATAAGCAGGTGAAGATTTTGTCAATAAGGGTTAATAAGATGATCACAAGACAAAAGAGATTCACAAACCTTAGATTAATAGCTAATAGGGTTTCTCTAAGAAAAAACCTTCCTGACAGGTAATAACTTGATGCACGTTTTAATAGACATTTTGAATTGTACACTTGAAGCCGCATAGAATCTGGAAATGAAACCAAGAAAATTAAAAGCTGTATTATAATAAATTATGTGTAGGAAGGAACTGCAGATGCTGGTTTAAACCAAAGATAGACACAAAATGCTGGAGTAACTCAGCGGGACAGGCTGCATCTCTGGAGAGAAGGAATGGGTGACGTTTTGGGTCGAGACCCTTCTTCAGACTAATAATAAATTATACTTTGGTTGCTAATGAAATTCTGACAGGACTTTGGGTGAGAAAGAACAGTGGCAGGGAGCCAAACCTGATAACTTACAGAAGCCATGGTCGCCAACTCGTTATTTTGCTGCTCAGCTCTACTTGCTCCAAGATGTGTTGATTAAAACCTGAATGTCCAGCACATTCAGTATTCCTCACAAACATTCAATGTTTATTGACCATTGTAAGCATGTAAAATTTGACAAGCACAGTATGTTGCAATTATCTTCTGCATAAGTCTCTAATTCACATTCATTCTCTATTACAAAGAACATTTTTATACCAGAGTACAGATCCTGACACAGCAAAATGTACTAAACTTTGAAGTTTGATACTGACAAATATGTGAGACAAAAATATAAATCAATTCCATTAAGCTTGTATGGCCAAAGTGAAAGAAGTGCATTTAAAAGGAGTCTATGCAAACTTAATAAATTGGCAGGGTGTGGAGTGTGGAGTTCAATTCCATTAGAATTAAAACCACTTGCACTAATGTACAAGATTAACATTGAAGTCTTCCCAAAGGGGGAAGAAATAATAAATCAAAGATCTGAAGGAATAGATGACAAGAAAAACAGGGAGGTTACTGAAACACACTCAGAAAGGAGTTTGCAAATGTTCCTGATTTCTACTGTCAAATTTAGATATGTTCTTTGACTGTAACTCATAGCCAAACAAAGAACACAGAGCAACATTTAAATAGATCCACACTGAGACAAGTTTGCCAAAACCTATTCCAGGGCCAAGGTATTGTTTATATTGAGAATTTCAATACGCATTTACTGAAAGGCTGTTTTTGAACAATGTCTTGGACACTTCATTCATTTAAAACAAATAATTCCCCAAACTCTTCTGTTGCTGGTTGAAATGAATGGTTGCTTGTCTTCAGCTACGTAATTAGGTGGGAGCATTGCAACATCTCTGAATGCATCACAGCAATTGAATCTACAATGAGCTACTATCAAAATAAAGATTGATACAACTGACCTGTACGGATTCAGTGCGCAGTCCTGCTTCACATTAAAAATGGCAGGATATAAATATTTTATAATGCAGCAAGCATTATATATGCATTATGGTGACCACGTTGTAACGGCTAAAGTATAGGAAGCATTATAAAAATGTAACTGTTCTCTTGAGCAAAACACAAAGTGCTGAAGGAACTCAGTGGGCTAGGCAGCATTTGTAGAGGGAATGGGCAGGCAGAATTTCGGGTCAAGACACTTCTTTAGACTCCCGACCGAAATGTCGCCTGTTCTTTCCCTCCACAAATGCTGACTGAACTGCTGAATTCTGTCAGCACTTTGCATTTTGCTCAAAATGTCAGCACCTGCAGTCTCCATTTAACTGCTTTCTCTTTTCCCCAACCTTCTGTCCTCCAACTCTGAAGAGAGGTCACTGAAAATAAACATTGGTTCTCCTTCACCTTCAGGGGAGCTGCCTGACTCACAGAGTGTTAGAGACCTCGTTGCTGTTATTTCTCTGCCCTTTTTACCAGGTTCTGTTTTCACCGGTAGTTTCAACATTCCATCATCTCACCCCTCTCAACCATTTCTTTAGTAGCCTACAGGATCACAGCCAAATTTAGTCTAGTCTCCACCTGATATTTCAGAGTGATGAACCTGCAAAGAAGAATGGGCTGAGGTATGGGAGGTGGGGAGGGCCGGACAACTGAAACTCTGGTTCATTTTTCAATAGTCGACTGTAGGAGCCGTGCTAACTAACACACACACACACACACGTTTTTCTGTCTTCAGTGCCTCAAAGCCACATCACATGTTCCACTTCCTTACTGAGCTATGTGGAAAAGATGTAATCTCTAATAGAACCACCCAGTACCAAAGGAGGCTTTGCGTCCCATTGTACCAATGCCAGCTGACAGGGCAATGGAATTAGACCCACAACCTTGTTCTTACCCCTTGGCGCCCAAAAGTTTCCTTTTCCAAGTATGTATCCAATTCCCTTTTGAATGTTACTGTTGAATCCGCTTCCACTGCTCTTTCCCACACTACATTCCAGATCATAACAACTTGCTCTGTAAAGAAAGATCTCAATACAACCTTTCTCATTTTCCTACCAGTCAGCTTAAATCAATGTAATTATTTATAGCTTTTTTCACCTTTGCAATCTTGAAAATAATATTTTCTATGAAGGCAATCTTGTAACTTGGAATCCTTTAAATTGCAAAGCATATTCCAATTATGTAATTAATTTGAGATATATTGCAATGCACCAGTTTTTTAACTTAAATTATGAAGCAATTTTAACTATCTTTATCGGGCTTTGAAATGGTGCTTTCTCCTTGAATGTACCCATGACATGCCTTCATGCACTGTTTTTAATTGGATATTTTGGTATAACATGTCAGCTGTTGAATGATGGAAGTTGTGCAAGTCAGAATGTCATAGACAAGGAACCAAAAACAAAGCATCAACAACATCCCAATCCCCCAAGTAATAGCTCAACTAAAGATGGACACATAGCGTTCGAGAAACTCAGTGGGTCAGGCAGCATCTCAGGAGAAAAAGGATAGGCTCAAACGTCCAGCTTTTATGAGGCTGATTAGTAGAAGTAGTATGTGACTCCCAACTTGATTTCCTTCCCAGAAGATTAGACTTTTGATGTGAAATGGGAACTACTGTATAGTTTATCGATCAAACCATTCTTCAAATATAACTGCGGGCATGGTGTCTCAGTCCAATTAAATCCTGATGTTTTCATCTATGGGATATCGGCATCAGTGGCAAGGACAGCATTTATTGCAACAAAGGTAGACAAAAATGCTGGAGAAACTCAGCGGGTGCAGCAGCATCTATGGAGCGAAGGAGATAGGCAACGTTTCGGGCCGAAATCCTTCTTCAGACCCTTCTCCATAGATGTTGCTGCACCCGCTGAGTTTCTCCAGCATTTTTGTGTACCTTCGATTTTCCAGCATCTGCAGTTCCTTCTTAAACATTTATTGTAACAATACTGTTCCGATGCAGAGCTATTGGTGGTGACAGTATTTCGCAGTGCCATCAAGGAGTTCCAGA
The DNA here is from genome assembly GCF_010909765.2 of Amblyraja radiata. Taxonomy (NCBI): domain Eukaryota; kingdom Metazoa; phylum Chordata; class Chondrichthyes; order Rajiformes; family Rajidae; genus Amblyraja; species Amblyraja radiata. Next base: position 18,191,329 of record NC_045982.1, on the reverse strand, counting down.
ATTTAGATTCGATGGTAACTGAGGAATGGTAGTATTTTTCCAAGTCAGGATAGTGTTTGGGTGTGAGTGTTCCCTTGTGCCTGTGCCCCTGAGAAGATTTACAAGAATGATCCCAGGAATGAGTAGGTTAACCTACGATGAGCGTTTGTCGACACTGGGCCGGTACTCGCTGGAGTTTAGAAGAATGAGTGGATGTGGAGAGGATGTTTCCACTAGTGGGAGAGTCTAGGACCAGAGGTCATAGCCTCAGAATTAAAGGACGTTCTTTTAGGAAGGAGATCAGTTGAAATTTATTTCGTCAGAGAGTGGTGAATTTGTGGAATTCTTTGCCACTGAAGGCTGTGGAAGCCAAGTCAGTGGATCTTTTTAAGGCGGATATAGATAGATTCTTGATTAGTACAGGTGTCAGAGGTTATGGGGAGAATGCATGAGAATGACACTCATGCAGGAGAATTCACTGACACTCATGCAGAGCAAGTACTACTTGCAATTTTTCGATCCATGCCTGCATATCCAGGTCTTGCTCACTGTCAACATGGACTTCTTCATTAATTGAGGAATTATAGTTGAATTCAACAGTTAGCAGTCATTGGGAATCATCTCTATTCCACATCAGGCACCACCCTCACCAGTGTTCACTTATGACCTGCCAGGCGATGTCCTGCCCTCCACTCTTCCAGTTTTTCCTCTCCACCCTTGCAATCATTCTGAAGAGGAGTCCCGACCCGAATAGTTGCCTGTCTATGTTCTCCAGAGATGATGTCTAACCCGTTGAATTGCTTCAGCCTTTTGTGTATTTCCATTTCTAAACTCACAATGGTGGGTTAGGGGAAATCTTGGGCAAAGCAGAAGAAGAAGAAGTATTGTAGTGAAAGATAGACACAAAGAAGGCTGAAGTCTGAAGAAGGGTCTCGACATGAAACGTCACCTGATCCTTTTTTCCAGAGATGCTGCCTGACCCATAGTGTTAGTCCAGCATTTTGTGCCTATCTCTGATGTAAACCAACATCTGCGGTTCCTTCCTACACATCCTAACCATTGTAGTCAAGTTTGACTTGGTTTCCCCCGAGCCCATAACCCATACAATTGGTTGCTGATCGGAACATTCAACTTCACTGATATTTCCTCCTCCCCCCACCAGCCCCAGGGGATGAAGGGCAGTTGTGTAGGAAACCTAACAAGTCTTTGTACACACAAAATCAGAAGCTCAAAAAACCCTTTTCCAACTAATTAGCTGTGCCAGAACTGTACTAGACTGTTTAAAGGACCAGTTAATCGACTTTATTTAATGAATACACACATACAAGCAGAACTGAAAAGCATGAAGCTGCCCTTGAATTACTCCTTGGGATTGGAGGAAAATGACTGACATGGTTAATGAAGATCGTGGGTGCAGAGGAATTTGGCCAACATCCAGACTGAATACAGGAAGCTGCTGGAATATACAAAGGACACTTCACATTCTGCTGCAGGTCTTAAGTACCATTTTCCCGTCAACACACTGCCCTGATACATTCCGATTTTATTCTCCAAACCAAAGGAATTTAAGCTCTGTTTGCAGCTTTATATTCAAAGAAATGTGTTGGCAAGCATGTGGCTGCTTCAAGTGTGCACGCCGTAGTTTTTGATAAAGTGCAGACTGAAGCCTTCAAGGGTTCCTAGCGGGTGTAGATGTTTCACATTTTACTTTGCAAAATATTTGTGGGAACTGAAAATGTGATGAAAGTAAAGAACGGGAAACACTCAACCTTAAAACCAATACAGTCTGGTGTGTGCGAAGGAAGCTGAAATAATGTCTACATAATTGTACCAGTGCTAATTCAGGTTTAAGTTGAACTTTGTCTGGGAAGGAACTGCAGATGCTGGTTTCAACCAAAGATAGCTGGAGTAATCAGCATCTATGGATAGCTGGAGTAAAGCTGGAGTAATCAGCATCTATGGATAAAAGGAATAGGCAATGTTTTGGATCGAGACCCTTCTTCACACCTTCTTAAGTTGAACTCTGTTATTTTATGCCCAAGTACTGTTGGTCTGGGATATTATACCTTAACCGTTACACTGTTACTGTGGCCAAATAGGAATAAATTCCTGATTACTTCTGTTTCCTGAGTTGGTTTTAATACAGTGGGTAACAGCATGAACTCAGGGTGGAAGTTCCATGACCTTCTCCACAATGAACAAATTGTTCAATGCATTTCTTGGTCAGAATGCAGATGCATTTACTTGTCAGAGTTCTGCTGAACCATTCTGCTAACTATTTGGGGCATGATAGCAACACTGGAGAAAAAGAGGGACTGGTTGATATTGGGATCAGTCAGGTTGCTACAATCTCTGTCAGACATCTAAGGGAAATTAAGCCCAAGCCTCACACAGGGTCAGTGATCTTAAGGTGGTGGCTCTGCTGATGGATCTCCTGACATCAAATGGACACAAAATGCTGGAGTAACTCAGCGGGACAGGCAGCATCTCTAGGCTAGAACAGATGGGTGACATTTCGGGTCAAGACCCTTCTTCAGACCTCTGCTGCCTCCAAACCAAATTAGTTACTCCAGCATTTTGTGTTTATCTTCAGTGTAACCCAGCATCCACAGTTCATTTCTACACCCTCACATCAGATGCCTTGCTTGGATGAACATGCGGTATCATGGATAAAGTCAAATATAGAGTGATGGATGTTGTTGCCTTTCAGCAAATGTATTGCTTTCCCATTGTGGAACCAATGGGTTTTGGGGATCTTTGTTCCAGTATGAAAATGGTTGTGTAAACATGGATGGTCCCGTTGGAGGGAAACAAGCTGAATTGTTCAGTAAAGGATCTGGAATTACAGGACTTAATTTTGAATGTTGTGTTCTCCCAACATGGACAGAAGAAGGTAGAAGAGGAAGTGAATCAAGGTTGGGCTTCATTCATTCACTGAACCCAACTGATTTTCCTGGATCAGGCTGTGTTAAACTTGCAAGGTCAATTCACAGTGGGTTCTTGAGGGTTCTCTCAGCGAAGGGAGGAACAGGTTCTGTCATGGTAAAGAGTTAAATCAGTGTCAAAAGAATGAAAAATAACAGCTCAAGGAATATAGCACATTTAAGGTTCTATTGAGCTTATATATTGATAAACACACAAAATGCTGGAGTAACTCAGCGGGTCAGGCAGCATCTCTGGAGAAAAGGAATAGGTGACGTTTCGGGTCGAGACCCTTCTTCAGACCTAAGAACGGTCTGAAGAAGGGTCTTGGCCCAGAACGTCACATATTGCTTTTCTCCAGAGATGCTGCCTGTCCAGCTGAATTACTCCAGCATTTTTTGTCTATCTTCGGTGTAAACCAGCATCTGCAGTTCCTTCCTACACTATATATTGGTGCATTCCACATATTGGGGCAGAAGAGGGGCAGAGCTGCTAGTAGGAATGTATCCTTCTGCAGCTTCAACCATGCTCTTTCCACCAATGCATCTCTCTGCAAAGTCTTCATTGCCCAATCTAATCCGGAACCAATGAGGTGAGGAGGAATTACTTTTCACAGGTTGTAATTCTGGAATTTCTACCTTTGAGGGCCATTGACGATTGGTGATTGAGTAGTTGCAATCGCTTTTAAATACATGATATGAGGTTTGGGAACACATTGAATTTGAGGCATCTAACTCCAATGAATGGCAGTGCAGGTTTGAGAGTTATATGGCCAATTTATATTCTTATATTCATATGTATTCATTTGAAAATACCTAAGTAAACATAATTTCATACCGGATTAGGTGTTGGCCTGTTCGGGATTGCATTCCATGATTTTGTCTACTTACAAACGGCCACACTGCTGTGGGACCCGATTCAAATCCTGTGTGCGGTACTTAGAATCCTGTTCTGCATTAGAATCAGTTTGGTGACCTTGCTCATTATTTATTCTTTTGGCCAAGGCAGATCAATGGCAGCAGGATATTTATTACAAGAACTAATGCCAATTCTTCACCTCTTGACACAAAGACACGAGTCTCTGAACACTGATGTGAAACAGGAATCCGAGCTGATTTTCCTCTACTTTACCTGAAGCTGCTGTGCTCCACCTGGTGCAGGAAGCTGCATTTTACTTCATTCAGGTAAACCAATTATCATGGAAATCTTTTCATATAACATATAAAGCAGGTACTGTACCGACGTTTCAGAAACATTTAGACAGGTACATGAATAGGATAGGTTCAGAGGGATATGGGCCAAGCGCATGCAGATGGAAATGGTGTAAATGGGACGTTGGTCGGAGTGGGCAAGTTGGGCTGAAAGGCCTACTACCATGCTGTATGACTGTGACTCGAACCAAACAAATGAAAAAAAGTGATTTTGAATCACAATTCTAATCTAATTGATTCTTGCTCTATTCTTCTCTGTCACAAATACTTATTTGAGGCACTGAAATGAGTAATTTCCTGATATACAACACTGAAGTTTCTTCCAGAGTGCCATTTACCTGCGAAATGGGGAAATGTTGCAATATTAAAATAACTGGAATGTCACTCTACCAGTAAGTTTGGGACCCTTTGCCAGCCATTGGAAGTCCACCCTGAAGAGGGATGAAAGGCAATATTCATCACAACCTTTGCTCGAATTAAGGTTGTTAAACCTTCGGCAAAAGTGATTTTTATTTTTTATTTATTATTTTATTTTATTATTTATTTCGAACAGAATAAAAGAATAAAAAGCAAGTGTGAAACAGCATACAAAAAACAAAACAAAAATATTTATAAAGTGTCATAAACAATATCTATAAATAAATGAACTCGTATGTGTCCGAAAAGGAGCAGGAAGAAGCCAAAGCTTATTAATTCCCACCCCTTATTCAACTGCTTGTAATTATCTTATACAAATTTAGCAGCTATATGTACACCATATGTACACCAGCAGCTATATGTACACCAAATTATTTACATTTATACACTAATCAAATATTTACAAAGCCATACAAAAAATAAAAAAATAAAAATAAAAGAAAAAACCCTCATATACTATACAATATCTTAGTCCTATATACAACCCATCACTCTATAATCACCCTTTATGATAGTCATAATATTTACTTGCCTGGTATCTCGACAAATTCCAAACAAATGCTCAAAATTGTCCAGGTACCTGATGACATTGAAGTAAATCTTTGACAGAACAAAACTAATCGGAACCATCTGCTTTAAGCTAAAGGGTGTGGCAGGTATTGTAAATTATTTCAACAGTGTAAAGAAGTAAATAAAGGATCTAACAAAAAGTTTGAAAATCCTCAACAGTTCTTATGTAATGTTAATGTCTAAAAGTTATGAATCCTACAAGACCTGTTGTGGTTAGACTGTAGAATATCCTGAACAACTTGCCATTAAACTGACTGACAGAATATACTTGGCTGAAAGACTGAACCTGAATATTGGGACTATAATGAATGGAATAGCAATATACTTACCTGAAATCAGATGGGTTTCAAACTATTTGCTATGGGATCAGCAGCCCATAGTACTCCCTCCAGAACATGTTTGCTGATTCGAGTTTGGTCATGGTTTGATATGGAAAGAGGCAATTATTTCAACAAATCAGCCAGCTTCAAAACACAACACAGAGACATAACTCTGCCTGCTACAACATCAGAATCTGCAGTTCCACATTCTATTCACAATGTGGGCCAGGCTACCTTTTGACTGAAATAGGAGACAAAGGACAGAAATGGAATGAAACAGAATGAAGGATAAACGTTGGGTTGATTCAACAAGTCATTGTTAGTAATGTCCTTGAAGTTGGTCCACCCTATGAGCAGAAGTCTCATCCATAACCTGAGAGCTTGGCACAATGATTGTTTCAGGCTTCATTGTTAATCAATGAACTGGGCATTTATATAATGATGATAAAACCACAATGAGAGACAATTATCTCACATATCTCACAAGAGATTTCCTTATCTCACATAAAGGTGGCGCAGTGGAGTTGCTGCCTTACTGCGCCAGAGACTCAATTTGGATCCTGACTACAGGTGCTGTCTATGTGTAGTTTGTACGTTCTCCCTGTGACCACGCGGGATTCCTGTAGGCACTCCGGTTTCCTCCCACATTCCAAAGACATACACGTTTTGTAGGTTAATTCGTTTCTGCAAATTATCCCTAGTGTTTAGGATAGAACTAGTGTATGTATGGGTGATTGCTGGTCAGCATGGACTCGGTGGGCAGAAGGGCCTGTTTCCACATTGATGGGTAATTATAGCCCCAGTATTCAAAACCAGAGATGAAAAAGCTTGTGACTGATGGCAATGAAAGCACCCCATAAATTCTAATAATCTCTGTTGTCAGACTTTGCTCTTATCGATGTTGCCATCACACATCAATTCAGGTTAGTATTTCTCTGCATATCCATGTGGCTATCCAAAAGTCTCTTAAATGCCACCATTGTATCGGCTTCCACCACTGTCCCTGGCAGTATGTTCCAGGCACTCACCACCTTTTGTGTAAAATACTTGCTCTACATATCTCCTCTCACCTTAAAGCTAAGTGCTCTAGTATTTGATATTTGCATCTTGGGAAAAACATCCTGACTGTCTACCCTATCTATGCCTTTCATAATGTTACATACTTTAATCAAGTCTCCCCTCAACCTCTGATGTTTCAGAGAAAACACTTCAAATTTATCCATCCTCTCCCTGTAGCTAATACCCCCTAATCCAGGCACCATTATGACTAACCTCCTCTGCACCCTCTCCAACGATGCAATATCCTTCTTGTTATGGAGCATACAAAATTGTTTACAATACCTCAAATGCACCCAAACTTAAGTCCTATAAATGTGTAGGAAGGAACTGCAGATGCTGGTTTATACCGAAGATAGACACAAAATGATGGTGTAACTCAGTGAGACAGACAGCATCTCTGGAGAGAAGGAGTGGGTGACGTTTCGGGTAGAGACCCTTCTTCAGACTGAAGAAGGGTCTCGACCCGAAATGTCAGCGATTTTGTGTCCATCTTAAGTCCTATAACCTGCATCATGCCTTACTGAATTTTATGCCCGATCAACAAAGGCAAGAATATCATATGCCATTTAAAATATATTTTTCTGGATGGCATGAGAGAAAGAGGTGTCTATCCATCCCACCACCCTTCTTTCCTCTTCTTGGAGAGCATTTATTAATGAGTCAACATGAAAATGAAAACAAAATTCCCATATAATAATGAAGTGGCCAACATTGTCATTGAGAGATTAAGCACTCAATAGTTCTATTTATATTTCAAGACCCCACTCTGTACTTTTAATAATTTTTTGAACTAGAGTCTGGAAATTGCTTCAATGATATTAGCAGATGAACATTTAAAGCATTCTCATGTCATTTTCCAGACTGGTCTTTTAGTCGGGTTGTTGACCCATTACAAATTAGCAGGTTAATGGCTGCATTAAAGTAGTGAAATGTCATGTGTCAAGTGTTCATGTGCTTACATGTGATTGCTAAGCTATTGTGGTTCAGGACTCTGCAGTGTGAAAATAGTCATCCGGAGAAAAGAGGGAGAGGCGAATCAGCCGGCTGTAAACTGCGCAGCACAATGGTGCAACTGGTAGAGCTGCTGCCACTATTGCATAGATCTGGGTTCAATCCTGACCTTGGGTGTTGTCTGTGCTGAATTTACACCAAAGATCCTATAGCGAGCAAGATAGTCCACTCGACGAAAAAGACGTAGTACGGTCATGGGCAGATTCATGGGTAATTTAAGGCCCCATTTCCGTAACCGGCTTCTGTCTCCGAACCAAAGATCCCATAGGATAATAGTGCGGAGACGGAAGCCGGTTACGGAAACATCCAAATAAAAATAAAAGTTATTTGGTAAAATTCTTCTCCTCATTTTCAGGATTTTAATTTATTAACACAAACTGGTCCCCCGCAACGTTAATTACACTGCAAGTCGGGTCGGGTCGGGTCGGGTCGGGTCCGGTTACGGAAATGGATGAAAAACAGGCCCACGTTCCGTTCCGTTGTGTACTACATGTCAGCCCATTGCATTTAGCAGGAGTGGTTTATCTTGCTCCGTTATAGGATCTTTCGTTTACACATTCTATACTTGTCCTCTGTAAATTGCCCCTATTGTGTAAGGAGCGATGTGACAGTGAGATAACATAGAACATAGAAATGCAATGGAAGGCATTTAAAGACTGCATGGATGAACTACAACAATTGTTCATCACAGTTTGGCAAAAAAAAAAAATCAGGGAAGGTAGTGCATCCGTGGATAACAAGGGAAATCAGGGATAGTATCAAAACAAAAGATGAAGCATAGAAATTAGCCAGAAAAAGCAGCCTACCGGAGGACTGGGAGAAATTCAGAGACCAGCAGAGGAGGACAAAGGGCTTAATTAGGAAAGGGAAAATAGATTATGAAAGAAAACTGGCAGGGAACATAAAAACTGACTGCACAAGTTTTTATAGATATGTGAAGAGAAAAAGATTAGTTAAAACAAATGTAGGTCCCTTGCAGTCAGAAACAGGTGAATTGATCATGGGGAACAAGGACATGGCAGACCAATTGAATAACTACTTTGGTTCTGTCTTCACTAAGGAAGACATAAATAATCTGCCGGAAATAGCAGGGGACCGGGGGTCATAAGATGGAGGAACTGAGTGAAATCCAGGTTAGCCGGGAAGTGGTGTTAGGTAAATTGAGTTCAAGTTCAAGTGAGTTTATTGTCATGTGTCCCTGTATAGGACAATGAAATTCTTGCTTTGCTTAAGCACACAGAAAATAGTAGGCATTTACTACAAAACAGATAAATGTGTCCATATACCATGATATAAATATATACACACATGAATAAATAAACTGGTAAAGTGCAAATAACAGAAAGTGGTTATTAATAATCAGAGTTTTGTCCGAGCCAGGTTTAATAGCCTGATGGCTGTGGGGAAGTAGCTATTCCTGAACCTGGTTGTTGCAGTCTTCAGGCTCCTGTACCTTCTACCTGAAGGTAGCAGGGAGATGAGTGTGTGGCCAGGATGGTGTGGGTCTTTGATGATACTGCCAGCCTTTTTGAGGCAGCGACTACGATAAATCCCCTCGATGGAAGGAAGGTCAGAGCCGATGATGGACTGGGCAGTGCTTACTAATTTTGTAGTCTTTTCCTCTCCAGGGCGCTCAAATTGCCGAACCAAGTCACGATGCAACCGGTCAGTATGCTCTCGACTGTGCACCTGTAGAAGTTAGAGAGAGTCTTCCTTGACAATCCGACTCTCCGTAATTAAAGGCCGATTAATGCCCAGGGCCAGATAGGCTGCATCCCAGAGTACTTAAGGAAGTAGCCCCAGAAATAGTGGATGCATTAGTGATAATTTTTCAAAACTCTTTAGATCCTGGAGTAGTTCCTGAGGATTGGAGGGTAGCTAATGTAACCCCACTTTTTAAAAAGGGAGGGAGAGAGAAAATGGGGAATTACAGACCTGTTAGTCTAACTTCGGTAGTGGAGAAACTGCTAGAATCAGTTATTAAAGATGGGATAGCAGCACATTTGGAAAGTGGTGAAATCATTGGACAAAGTCAGCATGGATTTATGAAAGGTAAATCATGTCTGACGAATCTTCTTGAATTTTTCAAGGATGTAACTAGTAGAGTGGATAAGGGAGAACCAGTGGATTTGTTATATCTGGACTTTCAGAAGGCTTTCGACAAGGACCCACATAAGAGATTAGTATACAAACTTAAAGCACACGGTATTGGGGGTTCAGTATTGATGTGGATAGAGAACTGGCTGGCAGACAGGAAGCAAAGAGTAGGAGTAAACGGGTCCATTTCACAATGGCAGGCAGTGACTAGTGGGATACCGCAAGGCTCAGTGCTGGGATCCCAGCTATTTACGATATATATTAATGATTTGGACGAGGGAATTGAATGCAACATCTCCATTTTGCAGATGACACGAAGCTGGGGGGCAGTGTTATCTGTGAGGAGGATGCTAGGAGGCTGCAAGGTGACTTAGATAGGCTGGGTGAGTGGGAAATGCATGGCAGATGCAGTATAATATGGATAAATGTGAGGTTATCCACTTTGGTGGCAAAAACAGGAAAGTAGACTATTATCTGAATGGTGGCCGATTAGGAAAAGGGGAGATGCAACGAGACCTGGGTGTCATGGTACACCAGTCATTAAATGTAGGCATGCAGGTGCAGCAGGCAGTGAAGAAGGCGAATGGTATGTTAGCATTCATAGCAAAAGGATTTGAGTATAGGAGCAGGGAGGTTCTACTGCAGTTGTACAGGGTCTTGGTGAGACCACACCTGGAGTATTGCGTACAGTTTTGGTCTCCTAATCTGAGGAAAGACATTCTTGCCGTAGAGGGAGTACAGAGAAGATTCACCAGACTGATTCTTGGGATGTCAGGACTTTCATATGAAGAAAGACTGGATAGACTTGGTTTGTACTCGCTAGAATTTAGAAGATTGAGGAGGGATCTTATAGAAACTTACAAAATTCTTAAAGGGTTGGACAGGCTAGATGCAGGAAGATTGTTCCCGATGTTGGGGAAGTCCAGAAAAAGGGGCCACAGTTTAAGGATAAGGAGGAAATCTTTTAGGACCGAGATGAGGAAAACATTTTTCACACAGAGAGTGGTGAATCTCTGGAATTCTCTGCCACTGAAGGTAGTTGAGGCCAGTTCATTGGCTATATTTAAGAGGGAGTTAGATGTGGCCCTTGTGGCTAAAGGGATCAGGGGGTATGGAGAGAAGGCAGGTACAGGATACTAAGTTGGATGATCAGCCATGATCATATTGAATGGCGGTGCAGGCTCGAAGGGCCGAATGGCCTACTCCTGCACCTATTTTCTATGTTTCTATGTTTCTATGTTAACTAGTGTGAATGGGTGATCGATGGTTGGCATGGATTCGGTGGGCTGAAGGGTCTGTTGCCATGCTGCATCTCTGAACGAAACTAAACTGATGGGTGATTAACAAATTCTGGCCAAATTCTGTGATTTTCCATGGGAATATCTCAACTAATGCTTCATCAGTGTGGCTGTTCTGAAGGTATATTCACAAGGGCCTGTACAAGTGCGTAAACTGAGTTGATGCCACAGTGGAGATTTACATCGATCTGCTTTCAATATTCAATCCTCTGTTCCACAGCTATCTGAAGGAGTGAAAGGAGGAAGGACCCAGGTCTAAAAATAGATTGTATTTTCATAGATTTAAAGTTAAAGGTATGGTAGCTACTGACTACAGGGGCTAATTAGTATTGGGTGATTTATTTTTAACCTTACTGGCACAGAGGAATTGAGGATAATTGGCACTATTGTAAGTCCAGAGAAAGACAGGTCTGATAATATCAAGCAGCAATACTAGTGATTACAGATCGGACATTACAGGCTTTACCCCACACTAAACGTTATTCCCTTGTCATGTATCTGCACATTATGGGTGGCTTGATTGTAATCATGTATTGTCTTTCTGCAGATTGGTTAGCATGCTACCAAAGCTTTTCACTGTACCTCGGTCATCATCATCATCACTCAAAACGAGTATGACTGTGCTCTACTCTCCATAGGGTCGTCTACTTGTGGGTCTGCAGATGTCTGTAGAGGCCGATCCGCGATCCACACACCTTGGTGCAACATGGGCAGTGGAGATTGGCGGTGGTTGGTAGTCATCGAGCCCCCTTCTCTCTTTCCTTACGGTGCTGTCGCTCTGTCTCTGCGACATGGCGTAGTTCCATTTCATGACGTGCAGCTCCTTCCTGCACGGATTTCCTCCAGGAGTGCCTGTCCAATGCGATCTGCTCCCAGTTGCTTGATGTGATGCGGAATTTCTTCAAACTGTTCTTGACGTTGTCTATGAAGCATTTCTTTGGCCCGCCAGGGGCTCGCCGACCTTCCTTCAAATGAGAGTACAGGATTTATTTAGGGAGACGTGTGTTGGACATGCGGATGACATGGCCAGTCCATCAAAGTTGGTGTTGCATTATTGTGGTGGTGATGCTGGTCATGTTGGCTTCCTCGAAAATGCTGATGTTGGTGCGTTTGTCCTCCCAGCTGATTCTCTGAATCTTTCGTAAGGATCTTTGATGGTATTGTTTCAGGGCTCTCAGGTGCCTGCTGTAGGTGATCCATGACTCGGCTCCATACAACAGGGTGGAGAGGACATCAGCTCTGTAGACTAGCGGTTTTCTTTGAGCCTTTAGGTCTCGGTCTTCAAAGACTCTTTTCCTGAGTCTGGCGTAGGCTCCACTGGCACAACTCAGGTGATGGTTGACCTCAGAGTCGATGCCAGCTTTTGAGGAAAGAATGCTGCCAAGGTTGGGGAAGTGGTCACGTTTTCAAGAGTGGTGTCGTCCACTTTTATCGTGAGCTGGGTTGACGGCTGGTTGGGTGGAGGTTGATGTAGGACCTGAATCTTCTTGATATTTAAGGCTAGGCTCAATGCTCTGTATGCCTTGGCAAAGGCATTCAGGATGCCCTGGAGGTCTTCTGCAGAATGTGCTGCAATGGCGCAGTCATCCACGTACTGAAGCTCCATGATGGCGGTACACATGACAATAAACTAAACCTGAACTGAACTGAAACTGAGAAACAATAGAAAATGGTGAGAATGGAGATGCAAATATGATGTCATTACGTGGTTCTAGGAACAATTGAAAAAATTAGGTCATAAAAAAATACAACACATTTGAGAATTGGATGGAGGGGATGTAAAGGGGATCTAAACCAAACGATAAGGGTAAGAGATGATCGCACATATAAGGAAACCTTTACATTACCTGCTCTGAAGGAATGATCGCAAACTGTAGCAGGTAAGTCATTGATGCATGTGACCAATAAGCACCATGGGCAGCTGATTGTAATCATGTATAGCCTTTCCTCTGACTGGTTCGCACACAAGAGAAGCTTTTCACTGTACCCCGCTACACATGACAATAAACTGACTAAAACCAAACAAACACATAGCTGCAGGATGAGGAATAATAGCAGCTTTCTTCATCATCACATCCCTGATGTTCAGAAACAAGCAATATCTTGAAGAGGAAATACACACAGTACTCGTGAGTAAAATTGTATTCATGATAAATTGTACTCACATTGTTGTACTCACTGCGCTTCAGTGATCATGTTAAACTTGCAATTAGATAGTGTTTTTTTTAATTGCTTCCCAGTATGGGTTACATAGATAAATTCATAAAATAGAGTAATAATTTACTCATTCTTTCCGGAAGTACATGAATAGATCTTGGTGTGAGGGGAAAAAAAGAAGTGTTATGAATAACTCAATGAGCCCATTGAATAGAATAGTCTTTTCCATTCGTGAAATTCTTTGAACTTTGGCAACAAATTACAAAAGAGAATAGTTGGCTTCTGCAGGGAATTAGACAAAATGCATTAACCAGACAGAGCACAACATAGCACTCAATAGAATGGGGGAAAGTATCACCTTTGGATAAATAATATGCAAAAAATCATACAACTGTTTTGATAACAGTGTTTCATGAAACATTGCATTTCTAAGGCTGCACACAGTCTATTGATGTCAGAATCCATTTTTCTTAAAGTCCTTCCAGTTGCCAAAAGCTGGTCTGGTGGGGATTTCTTTGCTGAGGTCATAGACACAAAATGCTGGAGTAACTCCGTGGGACAGGCAGCATCTCTGGATAAAAGGAATGGGTGACGTTTTGGGTCGAGGCCATTCTTCAGACATCATGTTGCTGTAACATCAATACATATCCAGTTTCACTGTGTGGTTATTAACCACTGGAATTACTTTGAGACCTGACCTCTGGAAACCACCGTCTCTTACCTGCTTACGTACATCCCTTGGGCCATCGATGAGCTCTACCATTACCTTCGCTAATACAATATTTTTAACTTTGCTTCAAAACCAAAAGTGGTGGCAAAGCTGACATGGGAATGTACCTTCGTTTTGCAAACGCATATTCCATAGGAAAAAACCTCACATTTTAAACTGACTTGGTCATCTGCCGATTAAAATATCATCAGATGTCCGACATATTTCTCTTCATTTGTTGGAGTTGCAGTTGGTGAAAATAGTTACAACATGTGTTTGCTTAATATTGCTAGATTAAGAATGGTGCTGCTGTGTTTTATGATTGCATGATTATTGCATTAAATTGATTTAAATCTACAGTATCCAGAGTATGATAATGTTAGATAATCACAGCCATTTGGAGAGCACAAGTAAATCAAATTTAATGGAACATAAACATTGTTGTAGTCCTTATTTGGGTTGGAGCTAATTTAATTTTACACGGTGCATTCATGTAAAGTAAGCATTATTATAGTTGCCGAATGTAATGCAAATGAATTATTTACAAAATGGTAACGACTCTGATTATTGAAATATATTGATGTGATAACCTAGACATATTTATTTTTGAATAATTTAGAGAGTGTCACTTCGTATATCTTAGAGATTAATTATTCTAATAAATCTTCATACAATAAATAGTGTTGGAGCGAGTTCTTGCACATATATGGATTTTGTCACCAAATCTATTGCTGACTGCTTCATTCTTGAATAGGAATCCAAAGGGAAATGTAAATAAGATAATACAATTGAGCCACTTTGTAGGATAAAGGTTGGGAACTGGTGAGTACCTAGGTTTCTCCCTCCTTCCCCACTCCCTTCCCAGCTCTCCCACATAGCCCACTGTCTCCGCCTCTTCCTTTCTTTATCCCGCCCCCCTCCCCCGACATCAGTCTGAAGCAGGGTCTCGACCCAAAACGTCGCCTACTCCTTTTCTCCATAGATGCTACCTAACCCGCTGAGTTTCTCCAGCATCATTTTTGTCCACCAAATAAGGATAAATCATCAGAAATTCCAGAGGCTCTTTATATTCTATTAAGGATTATTTACTTCTGCTCCCCCAGTTTTCCACTCGCGCAGTGGGTAAATTCATTGAATAATATGGCTCTGAGCCATTATCAAGTAACAAGGTCCCAGATTCAATCTCTCATCTTGCTGTGTTGGCTGATTGCAATGCTGGTAGGGGCACCACAACTATTCTCTGTTAAATATGCTGCAATTATTTACAGTCAAGGTACAATCAATTTAGACACATTTAACTAAAAGTTAGATATTTTGCCCCGAGTAGCTGATCCAGCTTTGTGTTAGATCCTGGTTCATCTGGAATTTTAACTTCAGTGACTTAGCCTTCTTCCACACTCAGATGAGGGCAGATATTACAAATATTATCGGTCAATTCCATTTACTTGTATTCATTGCAAGGAATAAAGGCAGTCCCTGGGTTACATAAGGGTTCTGTTCCTGAGAACTGTCAGCAAGCCAATTTTTCTTTGTCAGAAACATGCGCTTTCTATAGCTACCCAAAATTATATCGCTTTGCATACACTTCCTAAAATTCTTTCATTTCTTCGAATATTCACCATAACACTTGCCCATAATTAAACTAATGAAATTTACACTGTATCCATTTGCTAATGAAACCACAAAATGTTTTATTGTTATTATTACCCTGAATTTGTGTAACTTTGTATTTCCATAAGTAAGGTCTTCTGCAACCCAGGGTATTCTTGTACTATAATCACCCTTGGGCAGGCAAGGGCCATAACTGTTCACAATTGGAGGTGAGAACTCCATGTATTCTTTGTGAAGTATGTTACAATTATTCTCAGATAGGTACAGGTGCGACTGGTACTTTCAGTTTACTTCGTAATTTTGTCGAGTTATCATATGATGAAAGGTAGATTGTTGGGTGAGGACACGACAGTGGTTTACTTTGGTGACTTACAGTCAAGCATTCTTTTGATACACTGTAAAAGCATAAGAAAGTGGTCATAATGGCACTGTAATAGACAATCAGTTTGAGTATTGTTACCACACATTGTTGAAGGGAGGAGATATTTTAACCATAATCCAGCGTTGCCTTTGTATATCCTCCACAATTGTATTTATCCTTAAGGCTTCAAATGCAAATTTTAGATAAACTTCTATTTCAACATCCACTTACCCAGCAGTGCATAAATACACACTCTTCACAGGTGGTACAGTATGCCTGTAAGCTGTTACAACTATTGTACTGCAGCAACTTGCCAAACTTTCTTAAACAATCCATGGTCTCCATCATTAAGAAGATTAGGTATTGCAAGTTCATGGTAGCACCATACCTCCAGGTTCCTCTCCAAGTCATTTGAATATATTTTGCATTTCTCTTGAAGGTCCTGGCTTAAAAATCTTGCATGCCAATAGCATAGTGGAACTAGGTTCACCATTTAGACTACTGAGGTCAGGATCAAATCCAGATCACTGTGGCTGTGAGGCAGCGACTTTATTAGCTACACTAATGTGCCACTCGCGCTTATCTCTCAGATACCCTGAATGATGATGATGTGTTCGGTCATGATGTCCCCAGTCAACAAAGGGTGGGGTAGACTTATCTTGTTCATCAATTTTGTATAGCCTTCAATATACTCTTTCACAGATGAGGGGCACATATCATTACGTTAGCATTGTGAACTTTGCTTCATAGAGATTTTGGTTCCTGTTTCAGACTGATTTATTTCGTAATATTCCTAAAACTCGCAATCAAACTCAATCTCTCACTAATTTAGTTGGATTAATGATTAATGTTATTTCTTCAAAGTGAAGATAACATAAAGCTCTAATGCTTATTCCTTTCCTATGTCATAAAAAAGAATACTTCAATAAAACTAGTGATTTAATCACCAATTTAGTGTGTTAAGGTTTCAATCATAAGCTAATTATCGGTGACAACCATGAAAAACAGTTTGCATTTAATATTTAAAAGAGCACCAGTAATATGGCTGAACCATTTCCACTAAAATGCAGTAGTGATGTTTATTGAGCCGCTGTTCCTGGAACATTCTCCCTTTTTTTGTGTGTTACTAACTGCTGTCTTTAAGTTATCTGATCAGAGCAGTGTGATGAATGCAACAATGAACTATTCCTTGACCTCGATGTCAATATAGCTCAATAGTTGAAGTGGCAGGAGCTGTGTTGTTATTTGAGATGGACAGGTGATCTGTTTTCTCCTGCATTAAGTTGGCTTCTGCAAGGGCACCTTTGTGAAATGACAGATGTCATTCCACATCAAGCAGTTACAAAGCAATGCTGACTAGCACACACTGCTGGTACAGTGTGAGGTTCAGCTGGTTGAAGATAAGGTGAACAGCAATATTACAGGACCAGACATTTCAACCTTTACTCATGTGAATTATTGAATGTGAGGAAAGTTATCCATGATTTTCTGCTATGTAACAGAATATTGCACAGAACATAGAACATAGAAGAGTACAGCACAGGAACTGGCCCTTTGACCCACAATGTCAGTGCCGAACATGATGCCGACCATCTCTTATCTATCTGCAAATAATCTATATCCCTCAATTTCATGCACACCCACGCACTTAGCCAAAAGTCTCTTTAATGCTTCTCTCATATATTCCTCAACCACCACCCCTGGCAGTGTGTTCCAGGTACTCAACACCCACTGTGTAACAAGTTAATACCACCTAATCCATGCAGCATTCTGTTAAACCTCTCTGCACCCTTTCCAAAGCCTCCACATTCTCCCTGTAATGGGGTGACCAGAAATGCATGCAATACTCCAAATATAGCCTAACCAAAGTCCCGAAAAGCTGTGTCATGACTTCCTGACTTTTATATTTAGTGCCCCAACCTATGAAAACAAGAATACCATATGCTTTCTGTACCACTCTATCTACTTATGTTGCCACTTTCAAGGAGTTATTGACTTGGACCCCAAAATCCTTCTGCTCATCAGCGTTGTACATCTTTTACTTTAGATATGCAGTGCAGAAACAGGCCCTTCGCCCCACCAAGTCCATGCTAACCCGCAATCCCCGTGCCCTAGCACTATCCTACATAGAGACAATTTGCAATTTGACTGAAGCCGGGTAGTGGGCAGGTGCTATAGACCTGCACGGGAAGGTAGACGCTCCCCCCCCCCCCCCCCCCCCCCCCAATGAGTCTCAGGCAGATGGGGCTCGTCAGCCTGGGAAGGCAGTCCATCTGGGAGAGGGAAAACTCTGATTTAAAACCTCCACTGCCTTGTGGCCATATCCAGTCATGGAAAAGGCTCCTGGAGTAAACCCCAAGAAAATCCAGAGTCGGAGTCCCTAAGGCAGTTTGTCGTTGTCTACAACCTCGCTCTGGCAGCTCCTGCGACGGCGCTGGTGCCAAACTGTAACGGCCCTGCTGTTCCTTTGGATCAATCAGCGATGTGGAGAGGGGGGACGTGCTGCATGGGCAACAGCCTGTCCTCCATATGACATCACCCAGGCTTGCATCCGACCAGGATGCTTCACCCATGGTCAGTCATGACCGAAGGGGGTCTATTACCGAAGCCAAATTAATGTACAAACCTGTACATCTATGGAAAGTGGGAGAAACCCTGAGCACCCAGGGAAAACCCACACGGTCATGGGGAGAACGTACAATGTCCGTACAGACAACACCTGTAGTCAGGATCAAATGCAGGTCTCTGGCACTGTAAGGCAGCAACTCTACTGTGGCACTACCCTGCCGCCCCACCTGTTCGGATCAAATTCTATCTGCCTTTTCTCTGCCCATTTAGTTTTGGTTTTCACTTTAGAGATACACCGTGGAAGCAGGCCCTTTCTGTGGCTGATCTATATCCTGCTGTGTACCTTGACAGCCTTCCTCACAGTTCGCAACCTCAGCAAACTTGGCATAATCTGGAAATTTACTAACCAACCCGCCTGCTTTTACATCCAAGTGATTTATATATATATCACAAGCAACAGATGTTACCAGGGTAAAGATTCTGATGAAAAACCCTTATATTATGTGTGCGTAGGAACTACAGATGTTGGTTGAAATGGAAGGTAGACACAAGTCTTAAATCAGTCTGAAGAAGGGTCTTGACACAAAAAGCCACCCATTCCTTCGCTCCAGAGATGCTGCTGAGCCACTCCAGCATTTTGTGTCTACCTTCGATTTGAACCAGCATCTGCAGTTCTTTCCTACACATCGTTTCATACTTGGTCAGTCAAGTGTGATCTAATGAAAAGTATTTTATGAATTTTTAACTAAGCAAAAAGATTGAAGGAAACCAGCAAGCCTAACATTACCTTTCACAAACTGAGAACATTCTAAAGCAATCTACCACCTATCAAATCGATAGTAGACTTTTTTAGACTTTTGCAGATACAGCGCGGAAACGCGCCCTTTTAGCCACCGAGTCTGCGCTGACCAACGATCATCCCATACAGTAGCACTATCCTGCACAAAAGGGACAATTTTTTTACAATTTACCAAAGCCAATTAACATACAAACCTGTACCTCTTTGGAGTGTGGGAGGAAACTAGAGCATCTGAAGAATAACCTATATGGTCACAGGGAGTAGGTACAAACTCCATACGAATGTAGTCAGGATCTAACCCGGGTCTCTGGTGCTGCAAGGCAGCAACTCTACTGCTGTAAACATCTCCAAGTTTGTAAATGACGCAAAATTGGTTGGCAGTGTGAGCTGCGAGGAGGATGCTATGAGGCTGCAGGGTGACTTGGATAGGTTGGGTGAGTGGGCAGATGCATAGCAAATGCAGTATAATGTGGATAAATGTGAGGTTATCCACTTTGGTGGCAAGAACAGGAAGGCAGATTATTATCTGAATGGTGTCAGATTAGGAGAAGGGGTGGTGCAACGAAACCTGTGCTTGCAGGTAAGCATGCAGGTACAGCAGGCAGTGAAGAAAGCCAATGGCATGTTGACCTTCATTGCGCGAGGATTTGAGTTTAGGAACAAGGAGATCTTACTGCAGTTGTACAATGCCCTGGGTGAGATCGCACCTGGAGTATTGTGTGCAATTTTGATCTCCTAATTTGATGGACATTATTCCTGTTGAGGGAGTGCAGCATAGGTTCACCAGGTTAATTCATAGGATGGCGGGACTGACGTTTGGTGAAAGAATGGGTCGACTGAGCCCAGCTGGAATTTAGAAGGATGAGATGGAAACATATAAAATTCTTAGAGGATTGGACAGGGTAGATGCAGGAAAAATGTTCCCAATGTTGGGGGAGTCCAGAACCAGGGGTCACAGTTTAAGAATAAGGGGTAGGCCATTTGGACTGAGATACGGAAATACTTTTTCACCTAGAGTTGAGAATCTGTGGAATTCTCTGCCACAGAAGGCAGTGGAGGCCAATTCACTGGACATTTTCAAGAGAGAGTTAGATTTAGCTCTTAGAGCTAAAGGAATCAAGGGATATGGGGAAAAAGCCGGAACGGGGTACTGATTTTGGATGATCAGCCATGGTCATATTGAATGGTGGTGCTGGCTCGAAGGGCCGAATGGCCTACTCCTGCACCTATTTTCCATGTTTCCATGTTTCTATGTTTCTATGTGCCACTATGCCGCCCAGTAGTGTGTTAGTGTTCTTTTGAAACCAATTGTGTACGCTCCCCCTATGATATTACTTTTAATCCCGTAGACATTTTAAGTTAAAAATTTCAAAGTAGATTAAGCAAAGGTCAGAAATGATCATACTGTTTAAAAAGCTATCAGTGAATCATGTCGAAACTTTGTGATTGTGGTTTCATCATGTTACGAGGTAATTACCTTACTTCCCCAAGATGCTGGGCCATTCTAAAGTACGTTAGAACATTTAAACAATTCCATCATTGACAAATTCAGTCATTGGTGTAATGTAGGAAAGAGAGTGGCTAGTTTACACTAAGGTCCCACTAACAACAATGTAATGATGATAGGATTATCTGTGTTACTGATGTTAAACTGTGAGTAAGTGGTGTCCAGGAAGACAGGGAAAAATCCCCTGGTTGGTTTTCAGTGGTGTCACAGGGTCTTTTAAATCCAGGGCAGAGAGGGCCTTCAAATTCACATCTTACATACAAAACAGCAGCCACCTCAGTGCACCTTTACTGCACTGAGCCCTGGTCTTGTGCACAAGTTACTGGATCCACGGCAATTACTATCCCTGAAAAACTGCTAAACATCCACAATCTTGTCGTAAGTTCACAACCTATGGGCATGTTTGAGCTGCTGTAGAGAAGGGCATAGACACTTTAAAAAAAAGAAGATAATTTTGATGGGGGGGGGGGGGGGGGGGCTAGTTTTTAATGGAAAATGGCGATGGCTGCAATGGTGGTGGTGCTGGGGGAGGGAAGGAGGGGGGGGGGGGTGATCTTCTGGCAAAAATGGTGCTAACCTTAAATTACCAAGTGAATATATGAAAACTGACTTTGGTGCATTTCAGTAAATGTCAGCTGAAATGGTGCCAAGCCTTTTGACAGGGAGCGCATTGTTTTCTAATCACAGTGTCTCCTGATCGTTTGAATGTCACTGATTCATACGGCCCAACACGTAGGGCCTTCAGCTGAAATGTGTTTCAAGAAAAGCCCAGTATAGAGCAACAATTCACAGAATGGCTAAAGGACATCTCTATAAAGCAATCAACCACAGAGGGCCTTCAACAGACTGAATGCTCTTTGTGCAGAGTGAGATGCCAGAGCCACTGGAGAAAAGAATGGCAGGACAAATCATTTTATCTATGCAAATACAAGCACTGGCTGACTGGCTGAATATGTTAGTGTCCTCATTATGGAGATGGGGACTTGAGTCTTGACTTGTAGGCGGTGACAAGCCCATATGCTGCCTTTGTGTTTTCACTGATATTGTATGTGGAATAAGCTGGCACATCACAAGAGATTTTCTCAGGTTCACAACAGACGAATAGCAAATTCATTTTATTTTTTTTAACCGCACATAGTCAATGAAGTCTAGACTGTCTGATATATTAATAACATTCCATTTTTAGCCAAAGGTATTTTATTTAAACATGGAAGATATTTTTAAAAATTAAACAATTTTTCGTTATATTACTGACACAATGCCAAGTATTTTTCTTTAATCCTCTATGCTATGAATTTTTAAATTGTTGAATGCTTGCACCCCTTCACATCTTTCCCTCATATCCTAACCTCACACTATATACCTCTTGACTCATTACCTTTTCTTCAACTGCGATGGACGGGAGCTAGAATAGTGGACCTCTTTATGGTCTTATCTACACCAGTTACACATGTTGCTTTATGAGCTTCAATACGATTATAATGGGATGTGTTAAGGGCCTGTCCCACTTTCACGACCTAATTCATGACCTTTTCTACTCGTGGACATTTTTCATCAGGCTAGAAAAACGCCCCGACCTACTTGATGCCACGAGTACCTATGACTGGCATCGCGACCTACCTACGACCTCCTATGACCTCGTGACGACCATGATGCGATTATGAGTCAAGGGCAAACCAGGCAGAGGTCGTGAATTAGGTTGTGAAAGTGGGACTGGCCCTTTAGATGGGGAGGAAATCATTAATAAATGGGAGTCAGTGGGGTGATATGTGGATGTTGTTCATTTATTTCTGGTCAGTGTGCACTTTGCTAAACTGTAACCCAAATTTCACTGTACCAATTGGTGCATGTGACAATAAATGTCAACTTGAAACACTCACACTGTCTACGTTCTGCTGAAGCTTCATGGCACAAGCCGATATTTTTAAGGATAAACAGAAAATACTGGAAAAACCCAGTCAGGCAGCATCTGCCAAAAGATAAACTGTTAGTGGTTCGGGTTGAAGAGCGCTGATGAAGGGGAGTCAATCTGAAATGTTAACTATTTTGGAGAAGGAAGGAACTGCTGGTGCTGCTTTACATTAAAAACACATGAAGTGCTGGAGTAACTCAGCATCTCTGGAGAACATGGATAGGTGACGGGACCTTCTTCACACTGATTGTAGTAGAGGCGAGAAAGTTGGAAAAGAGGTGGGGGTGGGACAAACCAGGACAAGTGATAGCTGGATATGGGTGAGGGAGGGGTGGGGGGGGGGGGGGGGTGATTTTCAATGGGTGGACAGAGACCAGAGATGAAAAAAAAGCAAAAGGATATAAGATACGGGGGAAAGAGAAGTGAAATGCGAGGAAGGAATGTAGTTAGAAGGGACTGGGGAAATGGGGCGGGTTAGTATGAAAGTTGGGTGCACAGCCAGGTGGGCCACAGGGAGAGAAGGAGGAAAAAGGAGTGTGGGGGTTGTTATCTAAAATTGGCAAATTCAATGTTCATACCTTTGGGCTATGAACATTGGTTGAGATTTTTGATTGGAGAAAGGCTAACTTTGATGAGATGCGAAATGATTTAAAAGGAGTGAACTGGGATATTTTGTTTTATGGGAAGGATGTAAAAGAGAAATGGAGGACATTTAAAGGGGAAATTTTAAGAGTAAAGAATCTTTATGTTCCTGTTCGGTTGAAAGGAAACAGTAAAAAGTGGAAAGAGCCCTGGTTTTCAAGGGAAATTGGACATCTTGTTCGGAAAAAGAGGGAGATCTAAAATAATTATAGGCAGCATGGAGTAAATGACGTGCTTGAGGAGTATAAGGAATGTAAAAAGAATCTTAAGAAATAAATTAGAAACGCTAAAAGAAGACATGAGGTTGCTTTGGCAAGTAAGGTGAAAGTAAATCCAAAGGGTTTCTACAGCTATATTAATAGCAAAAGGATAACGAGGGATAAAATTGGCCCATTGGAGAGACAGAGTGGACAGCTATCTGCAGAGCCAAAAGAGATGGGGGAGATATTTCTTCGGTATTCACCAAGGAGAAGGGTATTGAATTATGTGAGGTAAGGGAAACTAGTAGAGTAGCTATGGATACTATGAGTTTCAAAGTAAAAGAAGTACTGACACTTTTGAAAAATATAAAAGTGGATAAGTCTCCAGGTCCTGACAGGATATTCCCTAGGACATTGAGGGAAGTTAGTGTAGAACTAGCCGGGGCTATGACAGAAATATTTCAAATGTCATTAGAAATGGGAATAGTCCCCGAGGATTGGCGTACTGCGCATGTTGTTCCATTGTTTAAAAAGGGTTCTAAGAGTAAACCTAGCAATTATAGGCCTGTTAGTTTGACTTCAGTGGTGGGCAAATTAATGGAAAAGATACTTAGAGATAATATATATAAGCATCTGGATAAACAGGGTCTGATTAGGAACAGTCAGCATGGATTTGTGCCTGGAAGGTCATGTTTGACTAATCTTCTTGAATTTCTTGAAGAGGTTACTAGGGAAATTGACGAGGGTAAAGCAGTGGATGTTGTCTATATGGACTTTAGTAAGGCCTTTGACAAGGTTCCTCATGGAAGGTTGGTTAAGAAGGTTCAACTGTTGGGTATAAATGCAGGAGTAGCAAGATGGATTCAACAGTGGCTGAATGGGAGAAGCCAGAGGGTAAGGGTGGATGGTTGTTTGTCGGGTTGGAGGCAGGTGACTAGTGGGGTGCCTCAGGGATCGGTGTTGGGTCCTTTGTTGTTTGTCATGTACATCAATGATCTGGATGAAGGTGTGGTAAATTGGACTAGTAAGTAGGCAGATGATACCAAGATAGGGGGAGTTTTGGATAATGAAGAGGATTTCCAAAGTCTACAGAGTGATTTAGGCCATTTGGAAGAATGGGCTGAAAGATGGCAGATGGAGTTTAATGCTGATAAATGTGAGGTGCTACACCTTGGCAGGACAAATCAAAATAGGACGTACATGGTAAATGGTTGGGAATTGAAGAATACAGTTGAACAGAGGGATCTGGGAATAACCGTGCATAGTTCCTTGAAGGTGGAATCTCATATAGATAGGGTGGTAAAGAAAGCTTTTGGTATGCTAGCCTTTATAAATCAGAGCATTGAGTATAGAAGCTGGGATGTAATGTTAAAATTGTACAAGGCATTGGTGAGACCAAATCTGGAGTATGGTGTACAATTTTGGTCGCCCAATTATAGGAAGGATGTCAACAAAATAGAGAGAGTACAGAGGAGATTTACTAGAATGTTGCCTGGGTTTCAACAACTAAGTTACAGAGAAAGGTTGAATAAGTTAGGTCTTTATTCTCTGGAGCGCAGAAGGTTAAGGGGGGACATGATAGAGGTCTTTAAAATGATGAGAGGGATAGATAGAGTTGATGTGGATCAGCTTTTCCCTTTGAGAAAAGGGAAGATTCAAACAAGAGGACATGACTTCAGAATTAAGGGACAGAAGTTTAGGGGTAACATGAGGGGGAACTTCTTTACTCAGAGAGTGGTAGCTGTGTGGAATGAGCTTCCAGTGGAAGTGGTGGAGGCAGGTTCGTTGGTATCATTTAAAAATAAATTGGATAGGCATATGGATGAGAAGGGAATGGAGGGTTATGGTATGAGTGCAGGCAGGTGGGACTAAGGGAAAAAAGTTGTTCGGCACGGACTTGTAGGGCCGAGATGGCCTGTTTCCGTGCTGTAATTGTTATATGGTTATATGGTTATAACTGTTTTGTTGTCCGTAGATGCTAAGCGCTGAGTGTTTCCAGCATTTTCTGTTTTTATTTGAGATTTTCAGCATCTGCAGTTTTTCGAATTTCCATTGACTGGCATTCATTTTAAAGATTATTGTACACTTACCAGTGAATGTTCCTTACCTCACAGTCTACACGTTCATAATGGAGAATGGGATGCCCAGTGCCATGAACCCAGCTTAACTGCTGACTTGGTGTGTCACTATGTGGAGTGGAGATCCTTATTAGATTGCCCTCTGTTTGCACGATGCCTCGGTTGAACAACGTTTCTCTGTTCCAGCTCCAACTCGTTACATTTCTCTTCACCCTGCCTGAATATAACAAGATGCAAGTTTTAGAAAAATGCTTGACGACACTTGTTTTACTACACGCCTTTCTACACAATTATGACACTTATGTTCTACGCCTGCTGGTCTTAAGTCTCCAGCCTTTACCTGCTTAACGAAGATGTCATCAAAACAAATTTAGGGGCCTTGCTTTGTCCAGGAGCTAGGGTAGAGACGGTCCAATCTTCGCCAATCTTGGCTGAAGGAATCTTACAGCAGCAGACAGAAGAGACTTTCATTCCATCAGACTGGGCAGGGTTCAAACCGGACCATGGAAATGAAAGGAGAGTGTGTTATCACACTGTGGAACCCTGTTTTCCTTGCGTTAATCACTCCGCAAAACAAGGCAGTAATCAACAGGGTTTTTCTTTCCAGCTCCTGATTGCTTCCCTGATTAGTAGAAACTCCACGAGCTTCTGCTGTCTGTGTAAATGACTTGAACAAGGCAAGCATTTCATTTAAACCCCACCGCGTCCAGAGTAAATGCACTGGCACAGTGCATTTGCCCATTGGTTTATTCAAGCTATTTTAGATCTTCAGTAAATTTAAAAACTGGCAAAACTTCTCCAGTGCCAGGAAGTTTGAATGACATCTGCTAGATGTGTAAACATTTTGCAATAACATCTGCTAGGCGTGTAAACTTTTACTGCTGAGATCCTCAGTCCCGGACAGGTTAAACTTGTGAACAGCTTAAGTTGTAGTCTGGTAGGGTTTTAAATGGGCAGCATCGAGAACATTGATTTTAAAGTGAGGTTTCAGTAGATATGCATCGCGTCAGTGGGGATGTGCACCACGTATATCGCCTCTGATCCTTTGGTTTGTGACATGCCACAGGGTACACATCAACCATGAGTTAAGGTTTTGCTCTCCTGGGTGACCTTTACAGACACTGGTGGCAGGGGAGCACCGGACAGCCATCTAATCAGCTCCTGGTCCACTGGGAAATGTAATGTGACCTGTAATGATTTATGTGATTCTCTTGCGATTGATGTGCTCCGTGCCTAGGGACAGATTAGATTGTTTAAATGGTGGTTTTGCCATTAGTTTAGGCACAGGTTAAAGGTGATCAATAACAAGGGCTGAGCATTCAATTGATCACTGTTCAGACCCTGCTTCCTCCCATGGTGCCGTACAATTTCCTGACACATACCAATTAAAGCTCTAATGATTATTCTGATAATTAGCCAATAATTAATTGCCAAAGACATTGATCTGCAAACAAGATTAATTGGTGTATAATTTGAATAGCTAAAGAAATACGTACTTTCAACTGAAAATAAGAACGGTATAATTTTTGCAGGTTTCAGGTTGTAGTGAATATATTTTCTACCCAGATTTTCTTTATTAAAATGGGAAGCAAGGAAGAATTCTCCATAACTAACAAATAAAAAAAGTCTTTCCATATTAAGGCAACAACATAAAAGCATTCAATAGTGACAATTTCCTTTGATACAGTTTCTCTATCATTGATAGGTGGAAGTGCCAAAACGCCCTAACTGAAGTATAATTTTAAAAAAGGTCATTAAGTTAAAGAAAGGGAGAAACACAAAGGTTTGGTCCAATAGATGCATTTTAATAACATCTTGAATGAAAAGGGGATATATATTGAAGATTGAAGCTGAGTTCTAGAGTCTTGTACCTATGGGTCTCACCTATTCAGTAATGGGTACCATTGCTTGTGGTGGTCATTTTCCAGTCCTAGTGAATCTTGGAATGTTTTTGGGGGGATAATCAGAGTGAGTGAGGGTCAGGAACATTTAAAAAGATGATGGAGAATGTTGCAGTCAATGGTAACATAGAAAAGAGCAATGGAGCTGCAGTGAATGAAACAGTGCGGAGGTTGGCGGGTGAAACATAGGAGTATTGAGGTACACTGAGATCTGGGAATGTGAGTTCACAAGGTGCTAATGAAGGCATGTGGCATATTTGTCTTCTTCAATTGGGGCATTGAGGATAATGGTTGTCTAGTCATGTTGCATCTGTATAAAATTGTAGTTAGGCTATATTTGGAGTGCTGTGTGCAGTTCTGATTGCCTGGATAGGAGTATATTAGCTATAAGGAGAGGTTGAACAAATGTGGATTATTTTTTCTGGAGCATCAAAATGGGATAAATATGAGATCAATATCCAATAGAATCTTTGGCCAGACTGTACATCATCTGACTATACGGATCTGAGTTTTTCCATCGTACATTTATACAGCGGTTTTGCTTTATTTGATTTATTTTGAATGGTTATTGACCAATGTCAGAAAGTTGTCCACACTTTCTTGCAGAAGTGAATACATTAGGATGACTGATAGAATATAGAACATAGAACAGTGCAGCACAGGAATAGGCACTTCAGCCGAAACTGACTGTGCCAAATATGATGCCAGGGTAAACTAATGTATGCCTGCACAATCCATATTCTTCTCTTCCTTCCATATTCATGTGCTTATTAAAAATCTCTTGAAATGCATTGTCTTATCTGCTTCCGTCACCACTCCTGACAGCTCGTTCCATGGACTTCATGGGCTGTTTCTACACTGGAGTGCAGTTTTGTCAGACAGAGTACTTGCAGGCTAGCTCTTTTGGACTCTGGTCCAAACTGAGCCAATAGACAAAGCTACACATTATTGTTTTCAAGTTAACTATGCCTGAATGCTCTCAGTGAAGCTCTTCCATTATTTCATTATTCTCCCATTATTTCTTCCATTATTCTGTTTTGTCGTCCGTTGGGTAGAGCTACACAAAGCCCCACTGGATGTAGTTCTCTTCTGTGGACTGGTCAATATGCCAGATGGAAAGACTTTACACACTCAGTCCAATGCATGTTTGAATCAGTGCAGCTGCTTAAAGTGTTCGCGTATACAGTTCAATTCTGGACCCATCTCCTCCAATCTCATTATGTACACTGTTCTTAGGGGAAAATCATCATCTACTGCCTTGAGGATGAATGCTGCATTCTCTAGATCTATACCGGTGTGGTCATAAGGCAACTCGGCCACAGTGGTACCTTTGCTTAGATACTTGATAGTCAAAATAATGAACATACTTGGACAAGGTCTTGGTACACCGTAGCATGCCTGGGGCTGCCAACAGGCAAATCATGGATCAGGGACCAAGATTAGCCCAGAAATAGACTCATAAAGTTATACTGCATTACAGTGTGGAAACAGGCCCAACTTACCCACACCAGCCAACATGTCCCAATGGGCCATAAAGTTGGGATTGTGGACATCTACCAATGTGAATGATCTGCTGAACAAGAACCGGTATCTCAAATATTAATCCTGATTCCACTTTTTGATGTGAGCTTGACTTGTGTGCAATGCAAAGGCAATGGATTTTTCTTAGCCTATGTCCATAATGTGGCTAAAACCTATACTGCTCCAAAAGGCATTGTCTGCAAGTTTTGGCATGTGAATGGTGTCATACAGCACCAGGAGGAAATCATTACAAACATTTCTCTTACAATGTTTTGTTGTCCTTTCTCCACTGCCATTATTGGTCCTTCCTGTAACTGGTGCATTGGTGTTGATGTTGCTGGGAGATTCAACAGAACATAGCATAAAATTGGAATCTGGATAATAGTCTCAGATATTCTGGCCAAGATAATAATCTCAACCTTTACCTTCTCATATTTCATATTTCCTTGTGATATAGAATGGGAGCCATATGGCCCATTGAGTCCATACCAACTCTCAGGACAACATAATTTCCCTCATTTATTTTTCATGTAACCGGTCTCCCTCACATTCCCAGTAATCCACTCTGATTTTCTTTCCATCTGCCCACTCTGGGGATTATATGAATTAACTTTGGATTTGGGAGGAAACCAGAGCATCTGGGGAAACCCACGTGGTCACATGAAGACTTGTGCAGATTTCACACAAGCTGAGGTCAACATTAAACCCGGGCCCCCATTACTGTGCAGCAGCAAGACTATCTGTTGCATCACATTTTTAGGTTGCTTGCACAAACTTCAGGTTTAATAAATCAATTATTTTTACACGAAGCTACATCTACTTCTGCTGAGCTTAATGTTGTGCTTGTGAAGCCTCTTGAATACTTCTTCAGGTATTCAAATATTTTTCTCCTCTGAGGCAACTGTGACATCTTCATGAATCATCTTCATAACATAGATGGTATTGCACTACTTTGAATATCTTTTCCATAATGGCTTGAAATATTTGGGAGTAACATCACATGATAAGAGGTACATGAATATTGCCTCTTATGGGTGTCGATCCTTAGATTGTGTTGGCTTTCTTTATTCATGTTCATATGTGCATACTGGAAGTCCACAGGTTATATAACAGCTACATCTACAATAAATTGTATTGTATTGTATTGTATTGTATTGTATTGTATTGTATAACAGGGTTCCTGAGATACCCAGTGTGTAAGAGAGGATCCCGGAACCAAGCTGCGATGGGAGAGTGAGCAGTCATGGGAAGAGTGGCTGAAGGACCTGTCCCACTTGGCAATTTTTTCGGTGACTGGCGGCATCATTGACTGACGTATCAGGTCACCGAAAAATTTGCGGCGTGACGCGGCTGTGACGCAGTGTGATGACGTATTGACACGTGGTGTTTTTTCAAGTGTCGCAACATTTTTTCTGTCGCTGCTGGATCTTGAAATGTTCAAAATCTTTTGGCGACCCTGATATGACGCCGACAGTCGCTGAAAAAAATCGCCATGTGGGGCAGGCCCTTGAAGTTAGCCTCAGTGAATAAGTGAGTCAGTGAGTCCGTGAGTCAGTGAGTCTGCATGGTACTCCTAGTGTGTGGTGTCCAATATAGAGCAGGATCTCGCCACAATCCATGGTGCTTACACTCAAAATCTGCAGTTTCATCCTAAGTTAGATCAACTGTGGAGTCCATGACTCCGTCAATTTGACAGCTGCAAGGAAAATATTTGTGAAAATCTTTGGAATTCGTTTATTACGTGTTCTTAGTTTTATTTTATATTTTTTGAGAGTTGAAAATATTTTTTAATGGAGATTACATTTTTTTAAATAATTTCATTAAAAAAAGTTGCTGTAACTCTAAACTAAGGGCGGCACACAGTGGCTCAGCGGTGGAGTTGCTGCTGCCTTACAGCGCTTGCAGGGCCGGAGACCCGGGTTCGATCATGGGTGCTGTCTGTACGGACTTGGTACATTCTCCCAGTGACTGCGTGTATTTTCTCCGAGATCTTCGGTTTCCTCCCACACTGCAAAGACGTACAGGTTTGTTGGTAAATTGGCTTGGTGTAAATGTAGAAATTGTCCCTGGGTGTAGGATTGTGTTCATGTGCGGGGATCGCTGGTTGGCGCGGATCCGGTGGGCGGAAGGGCCTGTTTCTGCTCTGTATCTGTAACCTAAACTAAACTAAACTGCAAACAAAGGGGGCTTCTGAAATCAGATTGTGTTGATCATTATTTTATTGGCAAGTTTCACTAAATGGTATTATTAATTACTTCTTCAATTGCATTGCTGATCGAGGAGGGATGAACAGGGTTAGATTTGTCTAGCGTTGTTTGTATAGAATGTAAATGAATAATATCCCATCACCAAGTAGATACTGGCAGGAATGCACTTTTGCATCGCTGAGTCACTTGACTTTGAGAAGATTTTTATATTTAGCGCACAAATCTTCAGCCCAGCTCAGCTGTATTCTGTACATTCAGCTGCCTCTTAATATCAAGTAGAATAAACTGATTTGGTCAGATATGACATCTTTGAGGGTGTAGCGGTGAAGTAAAAGCCAAGCTGAGTTATTCACTCACCAGTACGGTATGAAGATACTAGCTTACCTTTAACCATTGACCCTTCCAGTTAGTTTTCTGATTGTTTATCCCCATTCAGGAAGTTGATAGGATTTCAGCTTTGCTTCAGCTCACTTGACTCTATCTTTAGATTACTGCCTCAACATCCTCCCATATACTAGAGGGCATGGGTTTAGGACCAGAGAGTGAGAGAGAGAGAGAGAGAGAGAGAGAGGCAGGGGGAGATCTCATGCTAACCGAATTCCAGCACAAATAGGGGGATGACCCATTGGCTGGATACTACTGTATATTGGGCAGGAAATTGATCCATACACACTTACAGGAAAATCCCATAATCTCTTTGGTATGTTTTAATCTTTATATAGTGGCTGTGCAAGCCTAATGCTTGTTAATTTGCCACTTGTTTTTGGAGGAAAATGAAGGAAATTTCACGTTCGATAATGGAGGTTATGAAATTAAGTTTTTTTGTTCTCTTTGGCTTTGTAACACTCTTGCCTCAGAGCCCAAAGGGTGGTTCAACCTCTCTGCCACAGAGACAAACATATAGTCAAAGCAGGCACCTCATGAACATGCAGTTCTGAATGTGCCAAACCTAAATCTCGGTTACCAACCAAAACCAAACTTAGTTACAGGACGGTTTGGGTAGTTGAGAAATATGGTCATATATAAATCACTGATGAGGCATATGCGCAAGAGTGCTTTAGATGGATACTAATAATAACCAAAAACATCAAAAACACAAAACCACACTATACAGTTAAACATATTTACTCAACAGCATCTAAGATTATTCAGTAAATAACAAAAACAGTCACAAACTCTGCCTTTCATACTCAAATAACAACATCCTGCGCTTATACAACGCATAGTGAAATATACAAAGTACTTAACAGCAAACAAAAATCTGACCCCAGTCCACATAAGGTTATTTTGAAACAAGCTTTGTCAAAGAAAGTTTTGAAGAAAGTGTCAGAGAGAAGATATGGAGAGTAGATGTGTTTCGTGAGAGAGTATAGATGCAGGATGCTGAAGATACAGGTGGAACAATTAAAAACAGGGATGGAGAAACATATGCATGGGAGTGTAGTGTTTACCTTGGGAGGCTGAAGAACTGGAAGAGCTGTGGAGAAAGAGCAGGGTGAAGCCATGTGTGGAAATAAAAACAAGTAAGGGTATTTACAAATGAGAAATTAATCGACTAATGTAGGTTAGTGTACACAAGGATGATGGATGAATGTTGCTAGAAGTTGGAACACAGGTAGCAGAGTTTATGGATGGTGATACAGGGTGATGAGCAGGAGTGCTTTGAATTTGGAGGTAACAAAGGAATAGCTGAACATATGTAGACACAAGGAACTGCAGATGTTGGTTTGCATAAAAAGATACAAAGCGCTGGAGTAACCAAACATGTCAGGCAGTATCTCTGGAGGACATGGGTAGGTGGTGTTTCTGGTCTGTATCTTGCTGAAGCAAATAAGCTAAAACAGGGCGGTTTCAAATGAAACGATGGATTCAAATGCATGAAGAGTTTAAAGACCAAAGCAAATATTGGGAATCATTGAGGTCTTGTCATATTTTTCTTCTGGACTGGAATAATGGAGGTTTCCTGGAATCAGGTGGAGACAGAAGACTGTTGAAGTGAGAGATTGAGGATGTTGACAAAGACTGGGGCCGGTTAATTAGCACATGATTTCACAACCTACCCACCTGGGCCATCAGCTTTCTGAGAATTTCCCCTTGTGATAGCAGATCCGACCTGCCATTGAAATGAATGGGACAAAGCTGGTGAGGGATGGGGAACGAGCCTCGCTTGAGCTTTTTATGACTATTCAAAACAGGTGTAAAAAGCATTCAGCTCATCCAATAAAGATGTCTTGTGGTCACAGATCGATCCTGACTTGGGTTTGTAGCCGATGATGGTAATCAGGCCCTGCCACAATCACCTGACATCCACTTGATTAGGCTGAGTCTCCAGTTTCTTGTGGAGGTTTCATAAACAGCCTGCAATCTTACAAGGAACCCAACTCTTTCAAAACCATCTTTTGTTCCAATTACATGTTCCAATGAACCACTGTCCTTTGTCTTCATTGATCCTTATCAAATCCTAGTTCACAGCACCACAAGTTAAAATTTTCATCCCTCCATAGAGTAATCCCTTGCTAACATTATACTTATTTCCAATCCTAATGCTCAAGAAGGAACCGCAGATGCTGGAAAATTGAAGGTAGACAAAAGTGCTGGTGAAACTCAGTGGGTGAGGTAGCATCTATGGAGCGAAGGAAATAGGCAACGTTTCGACCCGAAACGTTGCCTATTTCCTTCGCTCCATAGATGCTGCCTCACCCGCTGAGTTTCTCCAGCACTTTTGTCTACCTCCAATCCTAATGCCATTTCTTCCTCTCTGGGCTCTTGCACATATCCCATTCATAGAAACATAGAAAATAGGTGCAGGAGTAGGCCATTCGGCCCTTCGAGCCTGCACCGCCATTCAATATGATCATGGCTGATTCACCTTCACTTTAATAGTAAAGCCATATTCTTGTCTGTGTGGTTGTCGTGCACTATAATCCTATAATGAGAAGGCTATTCCCAGTGTCTATAAAACTCAAATCAGGTATTGAACAACTCTTAACGAGTCGGACATTAAAACCAATATTTGAGAATGCAGTTTTTTGAAAAATGTTCACTTGTTTTTCCTCACATAACCACTCTAGTCAATAACTCTAGTCAATAACCAGCAGCTTACCTCTGAACTCAGTATCAACCCTCTCCTTTCACTGGAACAATGTGACTATAATGCATATTTTCTACAAAATACATGGCATCAGTTTCACAAGTTTACTTCAGCAATGCTTCTCAACTCTCTGACTCCATCATCAAAGAGAAATACAAGCACATTTTAGAAACAAACCCTGAATTCTTCTCCAAGTTCCACCTTGTCCACCACTCTCACTCTTTTGGGAAGAGCCAAGATGTTTTCTTGAATGTGAAATCATTGCAATATGTTTCTTCAGAAGTACATTTTACCCAGGACTTAAGGAACTCAAACATATATAAAAATACTGACATATAATGTCTCTAAATTACCAGTGGATATAATAGTGGTTACTCGTATTAACAAGTTAAAGGTAAGAGTCAGTAGAAGAATAAGCAATGAAAGCAAACATAAAGCGAGCATCATTAGCAAATGATATTTTCAAATCTTCAGTTGCAATACTGTTGAGGTCATTCCTTTCTGCACGTTTGCTCCACTGATCAAAGTTATAGACTGTTTTTGTCCACTGAAGCTCAGCAAAGAAGTGGGAACTTTTACGTTGGCATGCCATCAACTGGCCTGCTCAAAGGTTGTCCCCTGTAGGGATAGAGATGCCGAAAACAGGTGGAAACTAGACATAAAATGCTGGAGAAACTCAGAGGCACAGGCAGCACCTCTGGAGAGAAGGGTCTTCAGTCTCCAGTCTTCTGTCTGGAGAAGGGCCTCGACCTTTCTTTCTCTCATCACGCATTCCTTCTCTCCAGAGATGCTGCCTGGCCCACCGAGTTACTGCAGCATTTTGTGCCCATATTCGGTGTAAACCAGCATCTGCAGTTCCTTCCCACACATGTGGAAACTGGATGGCTATGGAAACAGCAGTGTGTTCTAGAGGAACACTCTACGATTTGAGATCTCCTGGCATTAGTTGCTCAGATATCTATCAGGCTTGGTGCTTTGGACACGTCTCAGGATTGGCAACTGCACCTTTCATTTGGAGTGGAGGCAGAGATAGTTCTAATGGGAGGGTTGGGATAGAGAATGAAGTCCAATGGTGGGTTGATATGGGGCTGATGCGGCAGATTTATAAACTCCACAAAAGAGCCCTGCAAATGTAAATAACACAGAAGTTAAAAGGACAATTTTATTTTTCTATTAGAAATCTGCAATTTACTCTGACAGAACGTTGCACTTTGATGTGATGAAACCTGCCCAGACGTAAGCGGCCCTTTAATCAATCTGTAAAATCTGTATCCTCGTTCACAGAACAAAGTGAGAAATAACGAATTGGATTTTCCCTAATCAACCGCATAATCTAGGCAGTAACAGGATGACGAGCAGCGAATTCTGTTTATATATTCCGGTTATTCTTTAGATAGTCAAATGCAATCTCTTCTTCAAAGGGCTCCCATTGCTCGAACAGAGGGCATTGTGAAACAGAGCGCAAGGATAATGAGATTCAGTTGCCTCTACGTCCTTCAAGACTGTCAGAATTAACTCCCTGGACCTCTGGCCTCTCACCACTCATACAACAACTACTACAACTATATGCAGCACAGGCACTTTATAAAAGGTGCTCATTTTCATCATGATTCCATCTCATTGTTCATCATGACCACACCAGCGCAGCGCAGTACGGAGAAACTGCTCCAGGTGTCAGATTAATGTGTCTGTTCCCAAATGAGCTTTCTGTCTGACAGTGACACAGTGCTGTAGGATGAAACTGCTGCAGGTATCTGATGAATGTGCTTGTTTCCAAATGAGCTTTCTGTCTCGTACTAATGGCTGCCTTGCAATATGAACAGAGTGTTTTACAGTTCATCATCAGGACCTGTAGTGGAAGGATCCCACACAATAGATGCTGGAGGTTTTGGGTTTCCGAAGGGTGATAAAAATACAGCGAGCAAAAGCAGTCATAACCCTGCTGCTCGACTATTAATTGCCTCTGTTTAGACACAGAGTAAGATGGGCCCTGGGTATGAGATCAGGGATAGCGGTACTTTGGGGAGCAGCACTGAGGATCGGTGTTCATGAACCATTGGACAAGACTACGTGAGAAGGATCGTGAGGCATTGCGGGGCTAACCTTCAGAAAACAGCCATGGCGATATCATTGTAATTTAAGCCATAGCTGCAACAAGTGTCTGATTAATGTGTTTGTCACTAAATAGCCTGGATTCATCAACTCGAATTTTCAATGCAGATTAAAGATACAGCTTTCAGTTTAGCATTGCGAGCAATTCAAAGATTGGATGGATAATAGCTTCTTGTTATAATACCTGAAAGTGGATAAAATACTTGGAGTGAGGTGATCTTCGTGATATTTCTCAGAGCGAGCATCACAAAAATTGAAGGTGACAATACTCATAGCAGAGGTGAAAGGCAGTTTCAGTTACGATGTGAATTAGCTTGCAAACAATTCAGAATCCTAAGAGGTATTTTTCTGGCAAGTTAGAAATAGGGCTAGAAAGCGGTAGTTGTAATATCTACATAATAAGTCTCCACTAAATGGTTTATGTTCTGGGACTTCAGCACAGCACATCTCACTTATTGTAAGCCTTTGAATTTGGGCTTTCCATTTACATGTTTCAAAAGGGCCCCATTCATTTCTCAGCAAGCAGCACTTTCTCTTGCCAGCTCCTGCCAACGACCACTTGTGTTACACAACCTTACTCTACACGAGTGTTCAAGTAGCATTTTCTGGTCACAGTGATCCCCATATTAGGATCGTTCCTTTAATAAAAATGATCAGACGTTCCTGGTTCACTCAAGTGCCGTCAAATAAAGAGGCATAGATGACAATACAATATTCACAAGTTCAATAATAATTCTACTTTCCACATCAACAACGCACGCTAGTTATTTCCTGTGAAGTCTACTTCCTGCATTATAAGGACAAACACTATGTGTTCCTTCTCTGGGATCTCTCGGGAGTGGATGAAGAAGCAGTATAGCGGCAGGCAGACAATAAAACCATGTCCACAGGCCGTGCCAAGCCTGCACTTGCAAATAAACTAATTTACTGTGGCCAGCAATTTTTCTACATCTCCAAATGTCTTGATCTTTCCATCAGCAGTGCTCCACAGCAATCAAACCCTGCACAGGACCTAAGGCATTGCACCACCTATAATAGACTATTCTCACACAAATATACTCCAGCTCCACAACAAGTCAACTGGTAGAAGAAAATGGATCTGCTACAGATTATACAGGGCAGGGGAGTTAGCAGAGGGAGGGCTAAGGTGTCAGGGGTTAGAGAGGGGAATGCTGGAATTCAGGGGATAGAGTGGCCTTGAGGATCTGGGTGGGGTCAGGTGCATACTTGGCTGGGTGTGGGAGATGAAATTCAGACATGTGATCAGGACAAATCCTGAGAGTGGGGTGGGTGTTGATGGACGTGCAATCCAAAGTACGGATGACAGTCCCAATTCTATGAGTTTCATCAGTTCGGGAATAATGATTCATAACACTAGGGCGGCACAGTGCCTTACAATGCCAGAGACCCGGATTTGAAACCGACTACTGGTGTTGTCTGTACAAATATTGTACGTTCTCCCTGTGACCGCGTACGTTTTCTCCGGATGCTCCGGTTTCAATGTCACTTGATTGTCACATGTACCAATTAAGATACAGTGAAATTCACTTTCCTCCCACATCCCAAAGATGTAGAGGTTTTTAGGTTAATTGGCTTCTGTAAATTGTCCCTAGTGTGCAGGATGGAACTAGTGTGCGGGTGATTACTGGTCAACGTGGACTCGGTGGATTGATGTGCCTGTTTTCACGCTGTATCTCGAAAACTAAAACAACTAAGAAACTTTTAAATTTCTGTTTGCTTAATAAAATCCCATAATGAACTCCACAACAGGAGATACAGTACCCGGATGGGAAACTTCAGACTTTGCCTGTTTGCTGGGTCAATTTCCCACTGACCACTGCTAACCAAATAGCTTTTAAGTTGCCCCTTTTAAGATTTATTTTTTCTGTGACAGGAGGCTGAGGGTGATCTTATTGATGTGTATAAAATCATGAGGGGCATAGACAAGGTGAATGCACAGTTATATTCCCAAAGAAGTGGAATCAAGAACAGAGAGTTTAGGTTTAAGTGAGCAGGAAAAGATTTAGCAGGAACCTGGAGTTTTGTCTCACAGTGTAGCGTGGAGCAAAGTGCCAGAGGAAATGGTTGAGGCAGATACGGTGACAACATTTTAAAAGAAATCTGGACTGGTACATGCATTGGAAAGATTTAAAAGCCTGTCTCACTTGGCTATTTTTTCTGCGACTGCCAGCGCCGTATCAGTGTTGCCAAAAGATTTTGAACATTTCAAAATCCAGCGGGACAAAAAAATGTTGCGACACTTGAAAAAACAGCGCGTCATACGTCATCGTGCCGCATCACCGCAGCAAAATTGCCAAGTGGGACAGGTCCTTAAGAGGGAGATTTAATCATGGCACAGTGGTGCAGTGGTAGAGAGGCTGGGATTCGATTCTGACTACGAGTGCTGTCTGTATAGGTTTTGGATGTTCTTCCTGTGACCACGTGCGTTTTCTCCAGGTGGTTCCAGTTTCCTCCCACACTCCAAAGACGTGCAGGTTTGTAGGTTAATTGGCTTCTGCAAATTGTCCCCAGTGTGTAGAGTAGTACTAGTGTAGGGGTGATCACTGGGTGGTGTGGACTCGGTGGGCTGAAGGGCCTGTTTCCACGCTGTATCTCAAAACTAAACTAAACTAAAGGGATGTGGTTTAAACATGGGCAGGTGGGACCAGGCCTAGATGGGCATATTGGCTGTATGAACGAGTTGGTCCAAGGGACACGTTACTGTGCTCTATGATTCTATTATTCTATGGGACCTTAAGCACTTGTGTGGAGTCTACAGAGCACATGTGTCACATTGTTTTTTTTTATGTGAACTAAATAGTCATGATACCTTTTAAAACTGAGATTCAAGAGTGCATTATAACCTGTCATTAATCTGTTCAATGCATAGCATGATTGAATTCATCTTTCTCTTGTCAGCAGGCCAAATTGAAAATTATTTATTCTGTACCTTGCACCTTCACGTTGCTTGTTTTCTAACCTCTGCTCTTGTGTCTACACTCCGTTCCCTAGCTGAACTCTGGGATTTCTGAAAATACCCATTCTGATCCATCAGTAGGGGGATGAATGAAAACAGACTACGATGAACCTGAGTAATTTCTCTGGCTTAATGTGGGCGAGCATTTGTCACTCGTTTATTGGGTGGGATTGAATTCATAAGTTTGTAAGTTATAGGAGCAGAATTAGGCCATTCAGCCATCAAGCCTACTTTACTATTCAATCATGGCTGATCTATTTTCCCCTCTCAACCCCATTCTCCTGCCATCTCCCCATAACCCCTGACATCCATACAAATCAAGAATCTGACAATCTCAGCCATAAGAAATACCCATTTGCTTGGCCTCCATAACCTTCTGTGGCAATGAATTCCACAGATTCACCACCCTCTGAATAAAGAAATTCCTCCTCAGGAGATTTCCCAAGGCACACCCTTTCATTCTGAGTCTATAGCCTCTGCTCCTGGACTCTCCCACTAGTGGAAACATCCCATCCACATCCCTCTATTCAGGCCTTTCACTATTTGGTAAGTTTCAATGAGGTCCCCCCTCATCTTTTGTACAGGCCCCCCCCCCCCCCCTCCAGCAAGTACAGGCCCAATGCCGTCAAATACTGATCATATGTTAACCTAATTATTCCTGGGATCATTCTCATAAACATACTCTTGACCCTCTACAATGCCAGCACATCATTCCTCAGATATGGTGCCCAGAATTGACATGCAGCTGGTAGTTCTGGGGAGATCTGTTGTTGAGGTGCCCTTGCAGCGTACATCAACTTCACATTGAAACACAACAGTCTGAGATGAGATTTAAGTCAGATGCCAGAGCACAAGACCTCTTGCTTTCCCTTGGGGCTGTTCTCTGAGCCTGGAGATGAAGCACTGGCTTGCTGAACCGAGGGACTGCATGCACTTTCTACCTGGTCCCGCCATGGTTACAAGGGGCAGCACAGTCTCATGCATTTAAAACAGGAAGGGAGGAGCACCTCTTCCACAGCAACAATGGACCCTTGTGGACACCACCTTTTCTTGGTCATCGGTGTCAAGTCTTACTTCACACCTCTAGTTTCCCTGCCCCCTGACCCTCAGTCTGAAGAAGGGTTTTGACCCAATATGTCACCTACTCCTTTTCTCCAGAGATGCTGCTTGACTGCTGAGTTACTCCAGCATTTTATGGCTATCTTCGGTGTAAACCAGCATCTGCAGTTCCAAAATGTAGTTTGCTTGTTTTTCTCCATTTAATTTGATGGTATTTGTTATACAACTTAAATGTGTTTAAAATTAAATGCATTAATATGCATAATTTTTATAGTTCAATCTGTCCTTAATAAAATATTGAATACCATTCAAAATATTTAAATCCCCCTCCCAAAAGTGTTTTGGTCGCAGCTGTGAAAAGTCCATCAGAACATTCTAAGAGGAGGTCTCAACATCTGCTGTCTGAGGCTTGGACATCACCTCCAGCCTGATGCACCTGACCAGAGGACTCTTGGATAGACAGGGTCAGCTCAGTAGGTCTCTGATGATAGGTGGGTACTGACCTTTCAGGTACCTGCTGGATCCACAGTGATCCAGCCCAAAATGTCTCCTGAAGTATGGATCGCAATCTTAACTTCTGATTGACAACGTTCTCTCATTATTTACACCCAAGAATGAATCATGGGGTAACAATGAGGAACAGAAAACCTGGCTGATAAATTAATTTCTTTTTCAATTAGACAAAAAAAAAAAAATTATATGATGTTTAATTAGTTTCAATTTAAGTAGTTAGTCAGTGAGGTGCCGGAGAAAGGTAATGCTGACTTAATCTCATCTGTCTTGGTTTCCAGCTTTGTTGCTCTCGGGTATTAGACAAAAAGAAGGAATACACATGCAAACAAAATTACGAAAAAAAACCATTATGGAATTAAATATGTAACAAAGTAAAGTGAGAGGGGATTATATTTAAAAGCTGGAAACGATAATTTCTGTAAGTGCAGTTGTAACATTGGCAACTCTTCAAAGTTCTACAGCTCTCAGTTTTATTATGTAAGAAGGGAGAGAGAGGATATGGCAATATGCTCAGAAGCTAAACACTAATGCCAAGTTCCGTGAGCCTAAAAGGGATTCAGGAGAGAATTTGTGTAGTTTTTGCACTTCCTCCGCAGAAGGAGCACAGAGTATAGTGGTGAGTGGTTTACCAAATGTTCCACAGTTTGTTTTGCATGGTCACAATCACACTCTGGCTTGGCTCTGATGTTCCCTTTATGGAGCAGGTTTACACACCAACCTGTGACATGGGTGATGCAACATGAACTTCTCTGAGCATGTTGAAGGCAGTGGGTGTGATGTTTGGTTTTTGAATCAGGATATTTGCGCAGTTCCATTTTATGTCATAGCATTAATGTGGATAAGGAGAGAGGCAGCACCTAATCGTTTGATTTATATCATAGATATGGACATAGGAGAGATATCTCTTACAAACACCAAAATTAACTAATTCAGCTGGTTAAAAAATTAATGCAAAGCATTTGGACATGTGTTAATTGCAACCTCGAATCAAGGCAAGAATATACCTTATCTGGTATATTTTCAGATTTTTCAGATTTGCTTTATTTTGACAGCTTTAAAATATTACTTAAAAACATCTCGCTTTTCTCCTGCAAGGATTTATTTCACCTCGAATACCTTTCTGCTTGTCTGAGACTAAATTACATAAATCGTGATTATTAAACAATTAAACAGTCCTGGATCTTTAAACTCCCTAATGGAAGAGCATAGTGATAAATAAATAGAACTAAAAATCTTAAATGACGCAGATTCAAACCATAATGATGGGTGAAAAAAGCACCGAAGATGGGTTCCAA
This sequence comes from Amblyraja radiata, assembly GCF_010909765.2. Classification (NCBI taxonomy): domain Eukaryota; kingdom Metazoa; phylum Chordata; class Chondrichthyes; order Rajiformes; family Rajidae; genus Amblyraja; species Amblyraja radiata. Next base: position 18,149,225 of record NC_045982.1, on the reverse strand, counting down.
CCCGAAACGTCGCCTTTTCCTTTTCTCCAGGGATGCTGTCTGATCCACTGAGTTCCTCCAGCATTTTGTGTCTATCTTCGATATAAACTAGCATCTGGAGTTCCTTCCTGCACAGAATCCTGCACAGTTGGATTTCCTGGAGGTTTTAGTGGGAATATTTTAATAACTCAGAGAGGTGAAGATCCCATCCCTTGACGTTTGCTCGCCATGATCATGCTACATTAAGTGCACAGAGCTGGTGTGTTGGAATGGTATTAGTAATTGAATCATCTGGCATTTTGAAGACCACAGTTGCACCATCAAAGTTCAAGGCAATCCACCTGATTCCCCGATGGTTAGGTTCTGGATTACGCCCATGAAACTTGGTCAAATGGTCAAACAACTAGTGCTTTTGATCAATCACTGGATATTTGACAGATTATTTGGTCTTTACCCACTTACACTGATTGCAGGTAGACAATAGGCAATAGACTATAGGTGCAGGAGTAGGCCATTCGGCCCTTCCAGCCAGCACCACCATTCAATGTGATCATGGCTGATCATCCCCAATCAGTACCCCGTTCCTGCCTTCTCCCCATATCCCCTGACTCTGCCATCTTTAAGAGCCCTATCTAGCTCTCTCTTTAAAATATCCAGAGAACCGGACTCCACCACCCTCTGAGGCAGAGAATTCCACAGAGTCACCCCATCCATATTAACGGGACGGAGGTGGAACGTGTTTCCACCTTTAGGTTTCTGTGGGTCAACATCTCTGATGACCTCTCTTGGACCCACAATACCTCAACACTGGTCAAGAAGGCTCACCAGCATCTCTCCGTTGCCGGGCCAGCAGGTTCAGGAACAGCTTCTTCCTTGTGGCTGTTACACTACTTAACTCTGCACCTTGGTGATTGCCAGTCACCCCGCCCCCCCCCCCAGAAAAATTGCACTACTGCTACTGTTTGTACATATATATATTTTACTGTTCATTATTCTATGTTCGCTCTTCTGTGTGAGATGTAACTGCATTTTGTTGTCTCTGTACTGTACTGTTCTGGACTCCCCCAACATCGGGAACATGTTTCCTGCCTCTAGCATGTCCAAACCCTTAACAATCTTATATGTTTTAATAAGAAACCCTCTCATCCTTCTAAATTCCAGAGTGTACTAGCCCAGCCACTCCATTCTCTCAGCATATGACAGTCTCGCCATCCCGGGAATTAACCTTGTAAACCTATGCTGCACTCCCTCAATAGAAAGAATGTCCTTCCTCAAATTAGGGGACCATAACTGCACACAATACTCCAGGTGTGGTCTCACTAGGGCCCTGTACAACTGCAGAAGGAATCCTTTGCTCCTATATTCGACTCCTCTTGTTATAAAGGCCAACATGCCATTCACTTTCTTCACTGCCTGCTGTACTTAACATATGGGGAGTAAAGTTGGGTTTCTTGTGTCCTAAATTGAAAATAAAATCTAGTTAATGGTCATGAAGAATAGATTGGAAGAAGATTGGGAAGGAAGCCAGGAAAATGATTCGACATCACAGATCACTGTTTTCTTGGTTTCTCCTATGTCGGAAGGGTACAATGACTTTGCTTTAAGGATAATAAATCCACGGCATGTAAATGTTTAATTGGAAGGTTGCTGGTGATCTAAAGTGATACTAATAGGGACAAGAGTCAATACAATAAATTTAAAACATGAGCCCACTGTAAAACATTTTAGGTAGACACAAAATGCTGGAGTAATTCAGCAGGACAGGCAGCATCTCTGGAGAGAAGGATTGGGTGACGATTCAGGTCGAGACCCTTCTTCAGACTGATGTCAGGGGAGTGGGTGGTACAGAGATAGAATATAGTCGGAGACAGTAAGACTGGTAGGAGAACTGGGAAAGGGAAGGGGATGGAGAGAGAGGGAAAGCAAGGGCTATTTGAATTAGAGAAGTCAATGTTCATACCGCTGGGGTGTAAGCTACCCAAGCAAAATATGAGGTGCTCACTCTGACAATGGAGGAGGCCCTGGACAGAATGGTCAGATTGGGAATGGGAGGGGGAGTTAAAGTGCTGAGCAACTGGGAGATTAGGTAAATTAAGGTGGACTGAGCGGAGGTGTTCAGCGAAACGATCACTGAGCCTGCGCTTGGTCTCGCCAATGTACAGGAGTTGACTCTTGGAACAGTGGATAAAGTAGATGAGGTTGGTGGAGGTGCAAGTGAACCTCTGCCTCACCTGGAAAGAGTGTTGTGGTCCTTGGATAGAGTCGAGGGGGAGGTAAATGGACAGGTTTGCATCTCCTGCGGTTGCAGGGGAAAATACCTGGGGAGGGGGTGGCTTGGGTGGGAAGGAACGAGTTGACCAGGGAGTTGCGCAGAGAATGGTCTCTGCGGAAAGTAGAAAGCAGAAAGGGGTGGAGATGGGAAGATGTGGCCAGTAGTGGGATCCCGTTGGAGGTGGGGAAAATGTTGGAGGATTATATGTTGTATGCGATGGCTGATGGGGTGGATGGTGAGGACAAGGGGGGCTCTGTCCTTGTTACGAATGGGGGAAGGGGGAGCAAGAGCGGAGCTGCAGGATACCGAGGAGTCCCTAGTGAGAGCCTCATCTATAATGGAAGAGGGAAACCCCCGTTTCCTAATGGATGAGGACATCTCCGATGACCTGGTATGGAAAACCTCATCCTACATAGGATGCGGCGTAGACGTAGGAATTGGTAGTAGGGGATAGAGTCTTTACAGTAAGCAGGGTGGGAAGAAGTGTAGTCTAGATAACTATGGGAGTCAGTGGCTTCGTAAAACATTTTAGCACAGACTGGATAAGAAAAAAAGAAATCCATTAATGAGGCAAAGGTGAGATGATGCTGTACAACTTTACACCAACCAGGTTTTTTTGACAAATTCAAAATTAGAAAAAAGTAAAATGTGGCTCATGTTGTTAAGAAAAAGAATGTGTAACTGTATTCTCTGTGATAGCGCAGTTCTAAGATAGGCAGTGAAAGAACAACTGCTTTCCGTTGCTTGACAAGCTTTGGGATGTTTTGAAGAAACAGGTATATAAAAGTACTATTTCAATGCAAGTTTTTGTCATTCTTTCCTATGAATTAGGATTGTTGATAAATTATGCATAACTCTCCCTACTCTTTTTTTAGAAAAATGTCCCTGAGCCATTTTCCTTCCATTTTTATCTGAAATTGTACTATTTTAGACAACAGTAGCAAGTCAGTAATTATTACACATAGAAGGCATAAAGATAGATGGAGTGACCTGTAGGGATGAGACATTTTTTTTCCAGGGAGTTGATTATTGAAGAATGGTATTATATGGTGGGCACCCATCCTCTTGTGGTGACCTGCTCCTGTGTGTTTATTTTTTGTTGCATTTTCTGCACTTTTGATACTTACGGACCCTCTTCAATGATATGGTCTGCATTGAGAAGTGAGACACTTTATATACTTATTTTCTGGGCATCTACTTTAGTCTGCAATATGCAGCTGTTTGCATTATTTGATTGAAAGATACAGCATGGAAACAGGCCATTCGGCCCACCAAGTCCACTCTGAGCACCGATCGCCCCTTTCACACTATTTCTCTGCTATCCCACTTTTGCATCCAGTGCCAACGCACCAGGGGCAATTTTACAGATGCCAATTAACCTTCAAAACTAATATGTCTTGGGGATGTGGGAGGAAACTGGAGCACCAAGATGAAACCCGTATGATCACAGGGAGAATGTGCAAGATCAGGATTGAGCACCCAAGATCAGATCAAATCCGGGTCTCTGGTGCTATCAAATTGCAGATCTACTAGAGCACCATTGAGATGTTCTGGGATTGTGTTACTCCAGCATCTTCTCAAGTCAAAGCTCCTGTTTTATCGTTTAACGTGGGTTTTTTTTATCCGACTGAAGTATTGTTTAAAGCTATATTTTAATCAGAATTATTGTGTTATTCATCTTCTCTAAAATCTGTATTGTATGCCAGACTGTGCTTCCATAGTGTTTTTAGTTCTGCAGTAGCTAGTGGCAGTTTATTATAAATCAGGCCAGACACCATGATGTTTCTAGGGGAACTACTGAACTGGATCCTCTTCTTGTCAAAGGTCCATCTGATTCAATGAGTTGTAAATAGGCTTCAGAGCCCCGTGTGATGTTTCTTCTCTTCCTTAAATGTGTGGGCTCCTGAAATGTTCTACATGATGAGATCATGGAATGTTACAGCACAGAACAAGACTAAGACCAATTCCATCATGCTTGTGCCAACACTCAAATAGCTATTTCTTTGGTCACATTTTCTTGCTTGTTTTCCTTGGTCCTGTAATTCTTTCCCCTTTGACTGCAGATCCAACTCCCTCCAGTGAGTTAGCAATGAATATGCTTTCATCAGACTTGCAGCAATGTGTTCCTGACTCACTGAATAAACACTTGCCTGCCCTCTGATTCTTCTCCAGTTAGTATAAATCGGTGTCCTCCTGTTACCATTCTTTCGGCTCGGAAACAATTTCCTTCTCTCCGCTCCATTATAAGCATTCACAATTTTGAGCAAATCTAGTAAATCGTCAGTTTCTATCCTCTGGACAACAATCTTACCTGTTTAGTTTAGTTTAGAGAAACAGCGAGGAAACAGGCCCTCCACGCCGACCAGCAATCATCCCGGTACACTAACACTATCCAACACATTAAAGACAATTTACAATTTTACCAAAGCCAATTAACCTACAATCCCATAACGCCTTTGGAATATGGGAGAAAACCGGAGCATCCAGAGAAACCCACGCAGACACAGGGAGAACATGGGAGAACTCTGTACAGACAGCACCCGAGGTCAGGATCGAACCCATGTCTCTGGCACTGTAAGGCAGCAGCTCTACCACTGCACCACTGTGCTGCCTTTGTTGTTGTCTCGCCATACAATTGAGGTTCCTCATCATTGAATCTACAGTATTTAGCAAATCTCCTCTGCGTTCTCCACAATTTGAAATCTAGGTCCTACAGGAGTTGAGTGAAGATCATATAATTCTTTCAGGTTTCATCCCTCTTGAACCAAGCTCATAGGAGTAAGATAGGATTTTACAATCTTAATTACCAAGCTTGCTTGGTACTTCCAATACTTTCTAATTTTATTTCATAATTCCATGTTCAGCATTTTCTTTTTTCCCCAAGAGATAAAGGCACCCCACTGTCAGAACTATCCATCAGAATTTGATGATGATTGAATTACAGACAGCCAACATATATCGTAAATATAAATAAACAAAACCTCTAATGTGTAAACTCCAAGTGGCATGGAAACACAGTGAGATAGACTTTCAGCAATTAGGTGACTGCATCTAGATTAAGGCTTTGAATTTGGGAGGATTTAAATATGTTAATGTATTTGTGATGATAAAGAGAGAGAAGCAATGTTATATGCAATATGTCTGAGGTTCTAGACTTTGAATAAATCAAGGGCACATCATCTTTCTTCCATTCACAATTGGTGTTATGTTGAATCCACCAAAAGTGCAAGATCAATTGCAGTGTAGAATTAATTCACACCTACAATTTGATTCCCCCCTTATTGAAATATAGTTTTTACAATTTTTAACTACTGACACTTATGAAAGTGATGTAGAAAATAAGGTTAAAAGCATTTCACGTTTACCTTTCTTGTCTCAGTGAGAAATTTTCCTGAACCATTTTACATTTCAAAACGTTTCTCAGGCCACGTTCTACAATGCTTCTTGCTTGCAGTCACCATATAAGTGGCTCATTTCTAAAATTGCGGTAAGACTGATCATGATTAAGGATTTCAAATAGCAGAATAAACAGTCCATTCAGTTAAGATTTTGCAATTAAGTTAAAGAATAATGGAAATCTGGAGGTTACTCCTTATGGAGGACAGTCGCGAAGGAGAGAAGAAATATTTGCAATAACTTGGCGTGTAATAAAATGCAAAAGTCGAACCGTTATTTTTTCTCATATTAATTTTTACAACATTCTTCTTCCATTTAAAAAATGCAATGTTAGAAACCTTTACCACAGTGCTTCAGTGGTTAAACCATACTGAGAGTATTCAACAGTTGGTGGTAGTTGTGGTCGAAGGACACATCACAATACAAACAGTTGCTAACACCAATCCTGTAGAATTGTAAATAGGAAGAATAGTTTCCAGTGCCAGTCTTTGTTGTTTAGTCAATGGAGTTATTCTACTCTGAATTCAATGTGTTTTGAAATAAATACAAAAGCCTTCACCCGAACAAGCTAGGCTTTTAGAATTAGCTAGCAGAACGTGGTAACCAAGTACTCTAGAAATTGTACAGACCAAGGAGTGAGCAAGGAAAATCAAAAAAAAAATTATGTGATGGATGTTATTTGACATATTGTGCAGTTATCTTTTCATGGTGAAATATAGAGAGAAGAGAGTTACCATGCTGTACAGCTGAAACATTCAGTAATGCCACAAGCCCTTAGAGAAATACTTGCGTGCTTTATAAAAATAATGTCTGATCTCAGAGACGATTTGGTCTTTAAAGAGCCAGTATCATCTGGCAAAAAATGAATGTTTGAAACTAACACTAAACGGGCATGGGCGTAGAATTCCCAAATACAGGTATTTGGGATATTTTACTGAATTATATCTGCCACTGACACTGAAGGTGTTCACTTCTTGCTCAAGTACAGTTCCATGACCGATGTTTGCCTGGAAGTGGCACTTCTTTAAATGTGACCATTGGTAAGTTATTGCAAATGGGAGGAATCAAATCTGAAATTAGTCCTTCCTCACTCGGACACTCCCATGAGTGATGCTGAATAGAGGGCAGAATCGTGGTTTGGGTCCCTATATCACCTCTTATTTGGATGAAGTGGGTGGCAATTCCCCATCACTGTTCCATCAGAAATTAATTGGACTCCTATAAATCTGGGATTTTTTTTTGCTTTCAATATGCTGAGCTCTGAAGTTCTCTCTCCAAGGTGCTCTGTCTTTCTAATAGCAGTTTCCTCACCTTCAGTCAGAAGAAGGGTTCCAACCAGAACTTAATTCCTTCCACTGATGCTGCCTGATCCAGCACTGAGTTCCTCCAGCACTGAGTTACTCCAGCCCTTTTTTGCTCTCATATAGCCCTTTATTCATTGATCGCTACATCTCTTCAGGTGTCTCAGTGTCAAATTATGTTCAATAATACTCTGGCAAAACACCGTAGGATGTTTTACTCAGTTAAAGGCATCTTGTAAATGTTCCCAGATTGCATTGAGGATGCGTGTGGAGAAAGAGAGCTGGGGAAGGGGGCTGTTCCGTTTGGTTACACAACCTAAACAACATGGACTACTTATAGGGGTGGGGGTGTTGGTTTGGGGGTCTAAATCAAAGATGGAAGAAAACAGGCTTTGGAACAGACTGAACGTAGACACAAAATACTGGATTACCTCAGCGGGTCAGACAGCATCACGGGAGAGAAGGAATAGGTGATGTTTCAGGTCAAAAGCCTTCTTCAGACTGACTTCACCTCCACTTTGGACAGACTGAATTGGTCCCACGTAATTCCTAACATGCAACCTCCTGCTTACTAGGTTTATCTCTTTCACTAGGAATGAAATCCAAAATAACTGTCCAATTTAAATTTTTTTTTTCTTTATCAGGATTATCACTGAGATGTGCGGGCATGAAGTAACAGGGGCCAGGTACACAAACAAAAAAATCAGGGGAAAGGCTGCATCCACGTAGGACCCAGCCCGGCATTGCTTACAGCAGATGCCGAAGATAGACACAAAATGCTGGAGCAACTCAGCGGGACAGGCAGCATCCCTGGAGAGATTGAATAGGTGACGTTTCGGGTTAGGGTTAGGGTTCTCTATCATTGATTACAGCCGGGGTTATATTCCTCAATAATTCCCACTACTTTATGAGTGTAAATAATAATTAAATACGCCAATTGTTTTAGATCTCAAAGGGAGCCAGTTATTTTATAATAATTCAAGACAATCGCCGGTAGAGGGCAGAAAGTATTGTATTTATTAATTTGCTTTGTTTTCCCCCCCCAGAAGTATTTAAAAGCAGAGCCGAGCATCCTTGAGTTCTGACCCCAAGTAACTCAGGCACTGGGGGGATTTGCTATTGTCCGTGCCAGTCCACCAGCAGCTAAAGTAATTCTGGCCGTGATCCTCACCAGCACTGGACCTTAATTATTTACAATAATTTGCAATCACATCAAACATATTTTTGGTCACGAATGTAATTCTCGCAAATGTTCGGCTGTATTGTCCACTGGATACTGGCGTGTGTGAGAAATACTGAGAGAGTGAGAGTGAGTGAGAGAGAGAGAGAGACAGAGAGAGGGCAACATATTGGAGTAGGATGTTGAGGTCCAGAAGTACAAGCGCGGAACAAATCCGGGAGGGGAACCGTCGCGAAAGCCTTGAGTTAGGCTGAGGGTGGTGAAGTGTGGTGGCGTGTGAGGCTGGGAGTGAAAGTTGTTGCTAGTCATCCTGTAGCTGTTTGATAACCTGCCAGACGCTATCACTGGGCGAACTGACCCGAGGACACTGTACATCTGTGGGTTTCACCTGCTCGCTCACAGATACCGTGCAGGAAGGACATGCTTTCGGGGTTGTGCAGGAAGGAACTGAGGATAAAGCCACAAAATGCTGAAGTAACTCAGGCGGGACAGGCCGCATCTCTGGAGAGAAGAAATGGGTGATGTTTCGGGTCTAGACTCTTCTTCAACTCATGCCGGTTTACACCGAAGATAGACACGAAATGCTGGATTGACTCAGTCAGGCAGCATCTCTGGAATAGAAGGGATGGGTGTGATGCAATACTTTAGGGTTTGTGTGTGATGTGAATGGAGCCCAAAATATAACATTTTCATATCGGTGCTTTTAAAATGTTACATAACAATACTTAGCATTTCGGTTTTCCAAGTCTACGTGCAATAACATCTGCGCCTGTTTTCGCGCTGTCGGTCGAATACATGCCTTGGTGTAAAGCGTATTCGACTTCACATAGGTGTCATTTGTGTAGTGGTTGCAACTTGTCAAGAGGGAGAGAGGCGTCCACAACTTAGACTAGAAGATTCATAGGAAGGAACTGCAGATGCTGGTTCAAACCGAAGATAGACACAAAATGCTGGAGTAACTCAGCGGGGACAGGAAGCATTTCTGGAGAAAAGGAATGGGTGACGTTTCGGGTCGAGACACTTCTCTCATGAGATGCTGCCTGTACCGCTGAGTTACTCCAGCATTTAGTGTCTATGTATGACTAGAAGATGATGTCCTGTCCACCATATACACCCCGGATTCCTGTGCACTCGCTCTGTGTGCGAAAGTAGATTCACATAACACCAACCACTGCAGCCAACTCAAATCCTGACTTTGCGAACATGAAATGCTCTGAAATATTATTGAATTGGAAACTGTCAAAGGAGCGGTCGTAAAATGATGCGGTTTAACCCTAGTCTAATGGGGAAAGTGTATCCCAGTGCGCCTGTACAACAAGGAGAAACTCGGCCCCTGAGTACATGACTCTTTCTAACACAACCCAGCATTTACATACCTACGCTAATTACTGTTTTCAAACTCCGGCACATCTTTTTAAGGCATCATACATAGGCTGGTAATCTGAAATCATTTGAAACACCTTCAATTCAAAGCTAGCCCGTGTCTAACCCTTGTGTTCAAGAAGGAACTGCAGATGCTGGAAAATCGAAGGTACACAAAAATGCTGGAGAAACTCAGCGGGTGCAGCAGCATCTATGGAGCGAAGGAAATAGGCAACGTTTCGGGCCGAAACGTTGCCTATTTCCTTCGCTCCATAGATGCTGCTGCACCCGCTGAGTTTCTCCAGCATTTTTGTGTACCTCCGTGTCTAACCCTGACGTTCGCAATATTCCCATTGAGTTGAATGTCCGGGTTAAAATATTTTATTACGAACTATCTTCCCTCAAGAACCAGCGAGGTGAGACAATCAAATTATACACGGTCAGTTCGGGCAAGCAACGGTTTCCTTTGGTGATGACCTCGATAATCTGACACCCAACCTCTCCCATCCTTTCTCTGCAATCATTTCTACAGTGGAAACCGACAACAACTGTTATCATTTGTTCTTTGTAGCTTTTCATACCTCTAGTTTCCCGCTCCCCTGACTCTCAGTCGGAAGGGTCTCGACCCGAAACGTCACCTATTCGTTTTTTTCCAGAGATGCTGCCTGGCCCGCTGAGTTACTCTAGCATGATATGTCTATCTTCGGTGTAAACCCGCATCTGCAGTTCCTTCCTACAATTGTTGACATCGGTCTTGGCCCAGACTTACTTTATCCTGATCTTTGCCCAGTGGGGCGGTATTTCGGGAATACCTAACCCAGGATGTTCCTGATCTAAATCATATTTCGACTGATTTTGAAACATCTCCCGCCTTTGGAACACATTTGAAGATTGGTCACTAGAATGTGATTGGATTAATGAAGAACCGAGAGCAATTCGCTGAAAGTTCGGTGTATAACAGGTTAAATGATATAACCCGCCATGCTTTACCACACGCGTCCCCCTTCAGAAACGCCTTTCAGATCATGTAAAACGTAAGAGTCATCGTTTTAATAAATTAATAATCTCTCTGTTGGACTTTGTCAAATTAGCGCCGTTTTGCAGGTCAGCAAAGATAAAGAGAGATAGGCGGCCCATATAATATTTAGCATAATGGGCGAATGATAATCCTACAAACAACACTTCAATCAAACACTTGATTTTTGTTTGAATTTGCACAATACAATTGTAATACATTGTTTTAATTCGATACCTTAAACCTATTTTCTTATTCTCTGAACTGGAACGACGAGGACGTGTGTATATTTACATTTGGTTCTATACTTTTGAATAATCATCTAATATTATTTGATATTTAAGGATCTGGGATTAACTGATATTATTTATCTTGTGCCTCTGTGACCTTGAATATTTCACCACATATTATGTTCATGCCTCTATCTTGTTTTTCTAATTTCATAGTACACTTTAGATAAATTATTCATATAATATATGCTGCTTTTACTATTTTATTATATATTAATGTAGCTTTTGCAGGTATGTGCAATGTTTATCTCGGCAACTCCATGATTTATTCATAATGACTAGACTACGACATTGCTAATTCCCTATTGCTTTATTTATAGATGAATATCATAATGTACTTACAGAAGGTGTGACTAGTGATTATTTATTTATTTGCTGAGATTACCAATAAAGTCCATTCTCGTCTTTGGAGATTTCCTCCAAAACAGTCGACAATAATCCCAATTTTACCTGCAATGGTTAATAATGCATATAGCCTTGCCTAGCTGTGCATAGATTTCATTCTCAGTAAAATGAAAAAAATGACCATAAAGATAAATTTTGTCTGGCAATGCTGTGTAGCCTCTCTCAATCGTTATTTTTTTTTTGTGTGCAAATTGTTGTTTAAGAAATTCTGAATATCACTGTAAAGTCATGCAGAATGTGGCAGGGTAAGACTTGTAATTAAGGATGAGTGGTATATCCAGATTGATCCCAACTGAGCCTCTTCAGATTAATTGAAAGATATCTGAATTTATCCCTGTGCTCAGTTTAGATGCGCCCCTTTGAGTACAACATTGACACACACACAAAATATCCCTTTGCACATCTGTGATCCCAGTTCTGCTGTTTCTTAATGTGTTTTCCCGCTGTCTGTGCCTTGGAGGGTATATTGCTCCTTGCATTGTGTATGATGAGTGTTTCGTTAACATTTTTCTCCACCATTTTGACCGGACCCACAATGACAACATCAAGGCAATATCTTTTAATTTAAACTGACTCCTTTACTACTTTGTGGCATTTGTAAACTGCTGTGCTGGTCATAAATCTTATGTATGTGTGTACATGTACAGAAGGAGTAAGATGGGGGCACTGAGATAGGGGCAAATGCAGTCCTACAATGTGTGTGTGTGTGTGTGTCTGATATATCCTAGTTTAATGGGGAAGAAAGGAGATATACATCTGAGCCCCCTTGCTCTTTAGTTGCACAATGCAATCAAGCTCCCGGTGGACAAGCAAAGCAAGCTCTCTGCTTACTGGTGTAGCATTAATATTCAAACATTTTCATTCCCCTCCTGCCTTGTTACTAAGCCTGTATCACTCAGTTTACTATTCAATCAGGAATCAGCACATTCTCCCTTTCATGCAAGCTTCCATGTTATTTGTCACCACACTGGCTGGATGAGGGCTCCGCAAGTTAAAATAAATTAGTCCTTACATTTGTCTTATTATGAAATAGTTTTAAATCCCGCTCAGATATCAGAAATAGAGCTTTCTGCTCCTATTTTTCATGCAAATGAATTCTTCAGATAACATCCAGACCATATACCACCCAGAAGACCTACAATTTTATGTTTCCGCGATCACATCAAATGTACAGTTACGTTACCAACTGGTACCTCATCCTGGTGAAGATTTTGTTCAAATAAAATGCCAGTTATGTAGTATTTAATCTCGTCATATCTTGAAACTCAGCAAAAAACAGGACGGCAATAATTTCTAGTAATTCAGTGTCATGTATTCTTTGAGGGAAATTCTATATAATACAAAAGACCAGTCCATTAGATCAAAATTTCATATTCTAATATTGAGGCAATTTCATATACCAATTAAGTCTTTGCATCTGTTTGGTAGCATATGATGTGTAGAAATCTTAAACAATCTGCCTACATCGATGCTCTATAATAGGTGGTCTGCATTAAAGGATAAAATAAGTGTGAAATAGACTATTTTGGAAGAGCAAACTATTTTTTTTTTCCTGGCATCTGAGTTATTTAAAACAAAATAGTTTAGAATGCTTTTTTATAATGGAATATGCCTGTACAGGTAGGAAAAATACATAAACATGTATGTATCATGGTATATATTTCATTTTTAATTAATTTATTTTGAGTAATTGAAGGTGAATGACAAAGAATTTTATTGTTCTGTACCTTGCCTTATTATTTTGTTAAAGCAATGGGTTAGGAAACTTCGGCTTGCAATTCTTCTCTTTCAATATTGAATCTGAATGTTAGCTATATAGGACTAAGAGAACTGCAACAATCTAAGTTTCCAGGTATATTAGCCTAAGATGAACCATATTATCTTTTGAATTCAGATTCAAAGCATTAAAATGTTAGTTATATAGTGAGTTTATAACAGTCTAAAACTTTGCAAGGCAACAACTTTTTTCATCTGATCTTACTTACTATTTCCTACTGAACGGCATAAGCTGCTGACTTGCAAAGTTTCAGAAGCAACCCGCTTAAATGTAAATTGGTGTCATATTTAAAGTTTCAGTTGATCTATATTTAAATTTACTTCAAGAATGATTGAATGGACTGGAGGTTCTCTTCAGATGGTGTAATAGTCTTAATTGAAGACTTGTGTTAATTTACTTCTTTGAATATTATGCAATAGTAAACAAAGAGTTGTCTAATTTGCACAAAATTGAGATAATCGAAATCCATGTCGATATTTCTACTAAATTTTGGTAATATATCTACTCATTAATAAAAATATTTTAGAATATGCTTTAATGTCTGTTATTCCCTTGCAGTACAAAAGGGGTTCTGTTTCTGACACAACAATAAGATTGCCTGGGGCAGTGTTGAACTATTTGTTGGGGATTTTCCAGCAGTTTTTAATTGATTAGAGCCCTTTGTTATTGTTAACCATAACCTATTCTCAGATAAGGTTCACAACACCACATATTTATAGTGACAAATAAGTTAAATTTACTTTATATTAGATGAAATTTGTGTAGATTTAACAATGTTTTGGGGAGCCAGATTCTGGATTTTTATCCATTTCATTAAAACAGAGTGATAAGAACATTGCATGTACATAGAGGAAAGACTATTACTATAGGTCAAATAAGATCTAACCGCATTGGTGTTGAACCCAATCTTAGATTAATAATAAACACACCATCTACAGCAGCCTGTCTCTAACTCTGCCAATAAGTGATTCCTACTAAAACATCAGAACTTGGAATTGTTAAGGTATTTTAGGCAATTAGCTATTTCAATTACTGATTTTAATTCAGAGCCATAATGTCAACAATTAACCTTAACATTAAGTTGTCAATCCAAATCTATGGGTCCCTAAATTAGTCATATCCTATTATTTATAATATCAAGCATTAAACATGATGCCCTACTGTAGAAAATACACAAAACAAGCCTGTCATTGTAAAGTTCTCTTTAAAAAATCTGGTATGAAATCTAAATGAAGTAAAAACTAATTGCCCTTCATAGAGTTGTTTCTCCCTTGTCATTTCTTACTGGTTCCTCTGCCAACCCTATTTTCTTTAAACAACTCAAGTAGGGAGTTAAGCTGTCCAACAGGGGCCCCTTTTATGTTAGGTGTGCATTGCCAAAAGACTGTGAGGATAAGATTCTTGGTATGCTGATTTTGAATTATTTTATGAAACTGGCTTACCATTCAAATGAAGTTAACTAGTATTCTTTTCATGTTACAATAGAACTAGGGCTGTGATGGGAAACTGCTCACTGTTATGATAGTGATATATTGGCAAATAGAAAAGGGATGATTTCTTTCAGTTGCAAACTCATTAGTATTCGTTCAGCAGCCTTAACCAGGGTTCAGGCAAATTTGAATCAGAAACTGGCAAAAGCCCACTTCTCAAAAGCATCTGGACTAGACTGTCTCAACTTGGATGGAAAGCAATGGTTTTGAATCTCAGCTCCTGCTAACATTTGGAATCAAGTTTCCCCGCAGGCAATCAGCTACTACTGATCTTGGCCAGGTGAAAAACTTCACTGACGGTATGGAGCAAAAAAATATGTGGGACTCCAAATTGGTTAGTGGGCAGAAAATAGGAATCATGGGGTCTGTTGAGATGGTTGCCCAACTCCAGAGCTTTGGAAACAGAGAACACTAGATTAAAATTGTAATTCCAACCTAATCGCAAATTTGGTAATGAAAATATAAATAAATATTGTAACTGAATTATAGTATAGATATGGCCACATATGGTCTGAGACAACAGAAGGATCTATGTGACAGCGATTTGTTGCTAAATCGTACATAGCCACACCACTCAAGTTCAGATCTTCAAATTGTTACACAATCACAGCCAATGCTGCAAAACAGGTATTATAATAAATACTAACTACTAACTACATACACCCATAAGGTTAGAGCAAAACAAATAAAAAGGGTGAACAATTATTTAAATGAAAAGGCTCTCGGGGCCAATTTTACTATGCCACCTTAAACAGTATCATAACTGACCCATAGTATCCTGAAATCAGAGATAAACACGTGCCTTTGCATTTGTATCCAGTCATTAATAAAAACATTTTACTTATCTAGGAAAAATAATTTCCCCTCTGAATTTTGACGAATATGAGCAAAATTGAATGGAGAGAGGGATGCTCTAATATGCTTAAGAATGCACAAAATAAAGAAATAAAATTGACAAACCAGGCAACTATTAAAATTCGAGAAATTTAGTTTGACCTTACATCACTTTTAATGATTTCTTGTCACTGCTTTTTTGCTTAAGTGACATTCAATCCAGGCAACAGCAGAAAGGATTAACAAGTAAAACCCAGCATGGTGTCAACACCCCCCCCCCCCCCCCCCCCCCCCCCCCCAAACCTCCGGGAGAAGAGGCAGGGCACAGTTGGGTCCTGCGTATACATTATATGCAAGTAATAAAATATTACTATAACAAAATATTAATATGGCTCTGCAGCCTGTCTTTGATAAGATACAACAAAAAAATGTACTAAAACAAACATTGTTTGAATTGCTGTAACATAACCCCAATGAGAGCTACAGGAAAAAGAAAGTTTCAAATACGCGTTTATGAAATAAATACAAGGGGGAAATTCATATGGAAATTATATTAAAATATCCTCTGGGAATTAGTAAGCATACAAAAAAAATCATCCAAAATCATTAAATTCCAAAAAACAAATACATATGTAACATAGTCAACATATTTACATATTACATAGTGGTACAGTAAAAAAGCAGACCATTATTATTTTTCCAATTACTAAACAAGCCACTTTTCCCACTGCTTTATGTCCTAAGTAATGTTTAACTCACCGAGGTTTAACTTCTTCACCTTTCTTTAGATGATCTGTAAACATTCTAACACGTATAATGTACACTTTATTTTGGCAATTGTCTAGGTGAATTATTTTACAAGGTCAGTATCTTAGGTCCTGATGAAAAAAAGAACAATGTCAATTAGCTTGAAAAAAATCCAGATAGAAATAAAACAGTATTGTGTGGTAGGGGAACCCCAAATTATTTCTTCTTTACATCAAATAGCAACTCTGCTACTTGGAATAGTAGCGATTTCTCAGAAATGCACGGTTATGTTTTTCCTGCTCAAATGTCTGAAATGAAAAAGGAAACGCGTCTCGGGGAATGAGGCGTTTTGTTTGTTAATCTGTTCTTAAATACCTGAGTTCTTTTTTTGGGAGGGGGGTGGTGGTCGGAGACCCGAGAATTATTCGCGTCCGGTAAGATTTAAGAACGGGGAGGTAAACTGTGGCCTGCACATCGGCACATTTACTCGTTTGCCATGTTTGACGTATTTGCATTTACAGAACAATCAAAGATATATTGTTGCTGTAAAAAGAAACCAGCAAACGAAATGAATGTACAACGCGATACCAGTTCAATCATTTAAGTGCATCTCGATGCAAAAGGGCCCACTACTCCTCATTTTAACTTGTTTCTATTTTCCACATGGTAAACTTAAACGGGTGATCAGCAATGGACCATTTCAACTCTCCAATTATTTTCATTCACGTGTTTCCGCCTCGTCCCAACATTTAAAGACACCTTTTTACAAAGTTGTTAACTGACGTCACTTTCTTTGATTTCTTAAACTTGTCTTAACTCGCCTGATTTGTTTATATGTTAAAACAGGATCGGCAATGAACGCTTGCACTGATTCAGAAAACTTCAGTCCTCAGTCAGTACTCCCTTTCAGTTTCCAACAATTTATCTGACAGAATGACTTCAACATTTCATGGGCAAAATTCGCAAGTAAGTGCACAGTCAAAATCAGGGTTTGTTTTCAACAAGAACTGATGTTTGTAAGACATTGATTTATCTGGGATGTCAGACCATGTTCTCAATGAATCGATTTGAATATTTATTTAAAATCACAGAAAATAAAAGTCAAAACAATTGATCTTCCGGCGTCCTTTACTTACTTACAAGACACATCCTCTGAGGGCGAACTATATATAAATATTTGTTTTAATAAAATTCGTGACAGATCAGTTCAAGATAATAAATATACGCTTTTCCCCCCACCGGCGGTCTGCCACATTTAACAAACCTGCGACTGTATGCGGACAATTCGATGGTTGTCTACTTTTTGTTTAAACTCAGCTCTCGCTTACCCTTTAAGAGAAACCGCTGCTTTAAGGAATCCCCTGAAACAATTCAGCAGAGAAAACGATTATTTTTTGTTACAACTTTTGCAAATTATCCGTGTCAATTAATTACGGGGAGGGGGGAAGCTTTGTTCTACAGCAGGGGAAAAAAATAACCACTTGATTTACCACAAGAAATGCATGAAATGTATGTTTTCCCTCTTTCCTAAGCATGAGTACAGTCCAGTGCTAAATAAACAGTCTCTGCAACACTGGCTAGATCCCTTTTTCAGACAGTTTTTTTTTTGCTTTGTAAAATCCAGTTTAATTTTTTTTTAGTCTTTTTTTCTTGGTGGGAAGTGGGTGTGTGTTTGGAAGAGTCATTGAACAGGGGACTGCAGTGTGTGATGAAGCGGCGGAGTGTCCCTTTGTGAATATACATCCTCCATCCCTGGGTGCCCGGGGATCCCGGCTGGGGTCATCCGCTTTTCTTTTTGTCTTCTGTTACAAAACCAAACTCTGACCACTTCTTTCTCTAACTGCAGACTGTCAGCCAAGCTGGTGATCTCATGAGCCGATGGCTTGGGGCACTTTAAGAAGTGATTCTCCAACGCCCCCTTCACTCCTATCTCAATGGACGTCCGCTTCTTCCTCTTCCTCCCCTGGGCAGCGATCTTGTCTATGCTGGTGGGACTCCCCGAGGTGGAGTCAGTCTCCTCCAGCCATTTGTTCAACAGGGGCTTCAGTTTGCACATGTTCTTGAAGCTGAGTTGCAAGGCTTCAAACCTGCAGATGGTGGTCTGGGAGAAAACGTTGCCGTACAGTGTGCCCAGGGCCAGGCCCACGTCCGCCTGGGTGAAGCCGAGCTTGATCCTCCTTTGTTTGAACTGCTTTGCAAAGTGCTCCAAGTCATCTGACGTGGGCGCATCTTCATCCGAGTGGTCCTGGTGATGTTGCGGAGGATGCTGCTGGTGGTTGTCATGGCCACCTGGATCCTCGTGGAGTGCATCCGTCATCCCATGGTGGAGAGACTGGGTTTGTGGGCTCAGCATGCTGTTGAGGCTGGTGAACCCCGGCTGCGAGTAGATGAGCGGTTGGTGGCCGTTAGTGGATGGTGGCATCCCCGGGATGTGATGCGCCGCCGCCGTTCCCCAGCCGCCGCCAGGGTGGTTGCCATGAGTCTGTTGATGGACCATATGATGTGTCCGGTGATGAAGGCTGTTTCCAAGGTCATCCCTGGCTGTCTGCACAGTGGCCTTTACTGGGTCTGGCTGTCCGAGGTGAGAAGCGGTGACCCAAGGTGCCCCGTCAGTGACAGAAGACAGCCACTGGTGGCTGTGTGTAATGGGATGCCCATTGCTGGCCAGCCCATGCAAGTAGTCATTTTGCACCATTTTCTGAACTTCTCTATAGGTAGTTCCTGGATGCATCCTGTCAGAGTCCGGATGCACCAAAGAGTTAGAGTGGAGCGAGTTATTCCTCGGAATGTAATGAGCCGAAGCTGTGGTGGCCATGACTCGCACTTCCAAACTGATCAGGTTGCAGCTACTTTGCAGAGCTTTAGCGGAGCCAAGTCCCTAGCAGCGGGAGGGGGGCAAGGATCGTACAACACGCCCGCCTGCTCAATTGGCCCACACCCTCTGACTGACAGCCAGACTTCGCTTCTTGATTCGTCGCTGATCGGCGACCTGCCCCCTTCTTGCCAGCAGAGAGCTCAGTGCCTTTGGTTAGAGACGCAGCCGGACGCACATTGGACACTTGCCGCTGACTGACACCGCTTTGGTCCAACGTGAAGCAGCCGACTGGCCAGTCAACGGGCGCTCGGGGCTTCGGATCCCGTCTGTCGGCGTGGGATTGGTCACCGTGCAATTCGTTACCACGTGGGGAAACTAATCTCACAGCAATCCCCATTTAACAAAAAAAAAAGTAACAATAAAAGAGTGCGGAAATGGCTGGGGTCTGCTCATAGATAATACCAATGATCTCAGTGAAGATAGCCCGCGTGTGTTTTAACGTCCGCCGGCAAGTGTTCTCAGCAGAAGAAGCGCGACTGCGGGCTGTTTCACACCCACCTATAATGTTGTTTGTTTCCGCTTTGTTTTTGTGTACACAGCCGGTTACTGTGGCTGCTTTGGAGAAGTAAAAAACGAACGACCTTTTATTTTCAGGGAAACCGAGCTGCAAAATAAACGAGTTCTGTGCAAAAACACAGTTGTACATCATTATCACACCAACAAAGCGGGATTGAGACAAATATGACTTATTTGTTTCAATTCATCCACGTTTATAAAGATCAGAATCGAGATAATTATATCTGGTTTATTGTTGGAACAATCCATCTGAATAACTGAAAGATAAGTTTCTAATTTGTTTATTTTTATGGTTAATACTCATTTCACTCCACCCTCAGGGGAATACACTTTCGGCTAAACAGTCCTGGTTGATTATGTTTCTCTTCACGTCTCTTTTTTTTCGCTCCACAGCAAATTACCAATTCTATGAATTGCAGAATAGCATTCAGTGCAGGTCTCCCCGCTGCAGGGGAAGTCTCTTATAAACACAAGCACGTTCTTTAATGTTAATTTAGGGCATTTTAATGTTAGATCGTACTTTGCAAGGCACCATAACTCTAGACCCACATGCACGTTTTACATCGCCCTTAATTCCCATTAGTCCCGCAAATCTCACCGTGGATGCATCTATCCCTCTTATTTAGTGCGTTTCTTTGCTTTGCAAGTTTTCTTCACACAGTGGACTCTCATTACGAAACTGAGCGCTTGGGAAAGATGGTAAGTTTGCACACTTCACGGGCTGCAATTTGATTGACACTTATTAGGAAATAATAGTTTTTCTCGCCTTAAAACTCAGCTGAAGTTTTATTTTAAACTAGAGGCTGATGTCTTCTCAAGTTTTGAATTAGAGGTTTGTAGATGCCCACTTTATCAAAATATGCAACCGCTGTACGGTTTTCGTAAAGAAAACATTTCTGTTGAGTGAAATATATGTGAATAATATTGTGTGGTTGTGTGTGTGTGTGTGTGCGCGGTTGTTTATCTTCAAGCTTGCTTCCTCGCATCGCCGTGTCTTTCTGGACTATTTCTGATGTCCTTTTCTTTATTCGCATCGATTAACCCGGCTTTCGCTCATTTACAGGTCACGTTAAAAGTGTGATTTACTTTCACGGTTACATATGGGGGCTGGCGGGCCACAAGTGTGAGGGATCTCAGTGAGGCAGGTTGAGCAAATCCGGTCTCGTCTCTCTTTCCCCTGGTCCTCAGTCTGAAGAAGGGTCTCGACCCGAATCGTCATCTATTCCTTCTCTCCAGAGATGCTGCCTGACCCGCTGAGTTACTCCAACATTTTGTGTCTGTCTCATCTCCCGAATGGTTGGGGCGAGTGTCATTTCTGCCTAGGTGAATGGTCAAATCACTAGTCCGAATTCACCCCAACATTAATCCTCTGTGAAATGCAGTGCCACTCACCGGTACCCTGTCTCCGACTTAAAAACAATTGCAATTCAGGAGATGTGGAATATCTTTTGAAAGTTATAGAGACTATTCGGCAAAAAGGGCGAGAAAGTACGACTGTTCTTGTTGGAAAGTGAGATACTGAACCATCTATCTATCGTTCGTCCTAAATTAACAGCACTGGATCATGCCCAAAGCCTCGCATGAGGGAGCACTACCTCAGGAACAACCATGCACACCATTCAGTAGGAGCGCTGCCTTAAGTGAGTCGTGTGGCCGCGCAGTGGTAAAAAAAAAGATTTGTATCGATATGGCGACTTGACATGGCTCATAGGACGCCCCAAATCGCCTCACGGCCAATTACGTGCACTGGAATTGCGGTCACGGTTCTAACGTGGGGAATGCAAGTGCTGAGGGAGTGGCAACGTGATTAGAGTTGTCACTCCTATTTGTTAACTTGGCAGTTGTCTTATCCCAGGATTCAAATAACCCTCGGCAGCTCGTAAGGTTAAAACTACTCTAGAACAGTGTTCACAGTATCCGGTACTTAAAAAAAAAAAGCAATTCATTGCGTACATAACTTTGAGAGGGTTTGTTGTGAGCATGCAGTGTATAAATAGACACGCCAGTCACGTTATCTTCATGATATCCCTCAGTAATCTTCGGGTCACACACTTTATATTCAAGGAAGGGTCAGTTTGTATTTTGCCGACCCTCGCTTTAACCCATGACCATGTTCTGCCATCAAGCTTGTGGATGGAGGATTGTGTAAGGTGCCATTGAAATATTAGATGTGAAATTCGTCTTTCAATGAAAAGCAGAGGCCTGTCCGTTTTAATTAATAATTAACAGCCTGCTAACAAAAACTTATTGGGAATCATCAATGTTACATTTCCCATTATTTTTTATTAGTAAACCGTTAATTATATGGGGGGGGGGGGGGGGAGAAGGAGGAGGAGAGAAGCCACGTCCCCGTTGTGGATCAGACGGAATTTTATCACTCAACGGAAAAGGCCAGTGTATGTAAAGAAAAAGCAAGCCTAACAGAGCCTTAATCGTGAGACCCAAGGCCAATCACAACGTCATTCAAGTTCCCCAATTAAGACATGTGATATCTGATTCCCCCATTAAATTCCGTTGCGTTAAATCCTCGGTATTTGTTACATATATAACGCGAACAACCTCTTGCATGTTCTTTTCAGCAGTGTTGCTTTTCAATACTTTAACAAAAGGATTTAATGCATTAGTGGCATGTAACGCACAAACAGTTCAGAGATCAGTGCCTGTAATCAATATCTAAGCAACACATAAATTATTAATATTAAACAAACACCATGATATGATTTGAGCGTTATATAGATAGGGTGAAATTGGGGCATTTTAATTTTTAAACAGAGGAGTTTAGAATTTTAAAAAGTCTGATTCGTGACCTCGATTTCATTTACAAAGCCTTTAAGGAGTAACGGACCTCACACTTGAGAGTGGAAGTGAGAACCACTATATATAAATCTCGTTTGCTCCTTCTGAGACATTTGGTTGCACACTGCTGCAGTAAAAACAGTTGGTTTTCTTCTTGATTGTGACCATCAGTAAATCCAACAATAACGTAAAATGGGTTTATACTTCAGGATCTTGGATTAGTCTTTTAGGAGAATGCTAATATAATTTGAAATAATATAATTGTAAAATGGTTTATATCTTGTATGGAGCACCGAAATATATCTTCATAGATGGGATGATTATTTGAGAGTTTTACGGTTCTGCTGTGAGCCATTTAGCCAGACCCTCCTGCTATTTCAAAAACTGTTTTATTTTATTCTTACACGAGGGCTATTCCTAAAGTGAGGTTATCAGTCTCTCCAAAGCTATATAGAATATGAGATGATGACTATATTTGAGCATTGCTGCTGCCAGAGTGACGAACAGCTATGTTATCAATTGAAATATACATCCATCCTGTGATATATCCGTGGATGGGAGGAATACATCAGAGAGGTAGATGTGGAGGGGGAAAAAGCCTTTAAAATTGCTGTAGAACTAACTGCACTGAATTAAGATGACTCACTTCCAATTTGCACAAACAAGATAATAAAAATAAGCCTCAGGTGATTTTAATGCAGAAATATACGAATCATAAAAAATACATAGCTGCTGACAATGCTGTTTGATATTGATTAATGCAAAACTCCAGTTTGCTTACTGCTGGTCAGCTTCATATTGTTAAAGTTACAAACTCTGACCAGGAATTATGTCAGGGGTTATGGGGAGTAGGCAGGATAATGGGGTTAGGAGGGAAATAATAGATCAGCCATGATTGAATGGCGGAGTAGACTTGATGGGCCGAATGCCCTAATTCTGCTCGTATCACTTATGACCTTATGAATGGCACTTCTATCACCGCATCAAGCTTTTGTTCGTGAGGTACAGAAAAGGGTTTATTTTCTTGCAATTCCTGAATTATGTTGAGTTCCTTTTGAGGTACAGGTGGCTCTGTCTTGGTTTCCTTCTGGTATCTTGGTGAAATGACCATTGTAATTGTGAGCTGTAACAGTGGAGTGAAGCTTCACTTCTTACTGGAGGTCATCTCCCAACAAATCAAATACATTGGAAAAACAACAATGGGGTTTGAAAAGCTGGCACTTTTAGGTGAATTTCTCAGGCATGTAAAGGGATAGTATGTTTGTTCCTTTCCCTCACAATCCATCTTCAATGTGCCTCACCCTAATTGTCACAAAGGACTTGTTATGTCATGCTGCATGGAGTCTCTGCAAAATCAACTGGTATTCAATTCAGTTGATGCAAGATTTAGAATAATATTCTGAACTATTGCCGATGAGGTGGACAGACCAAGGCAAAGAGCTTTTCCTTTGATTACAACATAACAATAAATGGAATAAGAATTACTCCAAGTATCTAATTCTCCTCATGGTGTCAATCAATGTAGCCAAACACTAAACATTTCTGACCATTTGGAACTTGAAAATGATAGAATA
Organism: Amblyraja radiata; assembly: GCF_010909765.2. Classification (NCBI taxonomy): domain Eukaryota; kingdom Metazoa; phylum Chordata; class Chondrichthyes; order Rajiformes; family Rajidae; genus Amblyraja; species Amblyraja radiata. The sequence goes on along the minus strand of NC_045982.1, from coordinate 18,125,416 downwards.
AGTAAAATGCTTTTAAAACATTTGTTGAATCATGTTTAATTTCATCCTTCTTCCCCTAAACCTGATATTTTAGAAAGTCTGTAAGTTATATTTGGAAATCTGCTTCTGGATGGCTGTAGGGTTTGAAAGGATGATGGCATGATAGCATTAGTACTGCCACCTTCACAAGTTCACAAGTTATAGGAGTAGAATTAGACCATTCGGCCCATTGAGTCTACTCCGTCATTCAATCATGGCTGATCTCTGCATCCTAATCCAGTTTTCCTGCCTTCTCCACATAATGCAATGAGTTCCACAGATTAACTATCCCCTGACTAAAGAAATTCCTCCTCACCTCCTTTCTAAATTAATTCTTTAATTCTTTAATTCTGAGGCTATGACCTGTGGTCCTAGACTCTCCCTCCAGTGGAAGCATCCTTTCCACATCCACTTTATTATTTTTGTATTCTGTAAGTTTCAATGAGGCCCCCCTGTCATCTCCAGCCACAGCCATCACCATATGCCATGGTGCTCTGCCCCTTGTTTAACTGAGGCTGCAACTCAATTGTGTCCAGGAGCCACTCACCACAAGACTCCCACACTGCTAATGTTATTTTTTACATTCTCACAGAGCAAGAAAAGGGTCCTGTTACAGGTATCTGGTGATACTGCAATTTGTTTTGAGATCAACTTAATTTCACAGAAGTGATTTTCTGGTTGTGGGACTGACAGAACTGACCAGAAAAACAACAAGGAAACCTTTTTTTCATTTGTATATATATTCAACCAGGCTGAACGGGCTCAGGGCTGGCAATTATATGTTCAGATGTAACATTGGGCATGGGTGTTCAAGTTGGATTAATTTAATTAATTCCCTCACTTCTCACAAATTGCCCCACGAGCCAATGCAACTTCGAATGTTTCTGCATAAAGAATGAAATGATTCACTGGCACCAATCCAACAATTTCGAATCCACAAGAGGAAATATATTATTTTTCTAGGTTGATCGTTTCAACGCTCTGTTTCCGGTAAAGTGTATTGATTTCTGTATTTCCTACCACACGATCATTCGTAGTTGATGTTGAGTTGCTCGATGGGCATCTTTATCAGTTCCGAAGTATGTTTTTGCTGAAAGTTTACACCAGCGCAGAAACTGCGTTTCTTGCGATATTCCCTAATTGCAAAACATCAAAAGCTCATATTTTACTTTCAATGGAATCAGGCGGAAGTGCAAGGCCTGTTGTGGTCGAAGGACAAGCAGCAAGTTTGTTAAAAGTGTCCAGATGCTGGATGGGGAAGAATATGCCCTTGTCTGGGTGAGGTGCGTTTTTGCCAGGATGTTGATGGTTTCCATGGAGAGGGAGATGAAGGAATCACAGAGCTCACATTGAAGGGAGCCTAACCTCAGGAGAAAAAAAGCCTGTGTAACTTGAAAATAAAGGCCAGAATCAAAGTCTAGTCTTTGCATTGAGTTATGTTATGGAATGCAATCAGTTTGGTCAAACTTTAAAAAGAGGATCACTTTTGATCTTTTTTTAAAGTACATGAATCACAACTTATTTTAAAAAAATAACTTTGTTCTTTTCTCGTTAAATGGCGCATCTCACTTATCAAAATATCTTATAACATTGTGGAAATCACGGTGCAAATATCCTTAAACGATTTATTCAGAATTATTATTCAGGCACCCATGCGTAAAGCAAGAACACACGAAGTTATGTATGGAAAATATTTTGGTCAGTGTAAGTTCAGTAACATTTTACAATACCAGATTTCTATTTGAACAGTTGTTGTCAGTGGGCCTTTGCGGAAATTATTATTAAAGATGCACAGGACAGATCTCCATTTATCTCTCCCAGCAATAAACATATCGTGCACTGTATGGTTCATTCCTCAGTAATGTGCTTACAAGTAAATGTTATGTTATGGTGTCACTTCGCGATGTTAGTAACTTTCAGGACGTTCGTCCGCTCCGTCTCCACTTGTGCCTCTATCTACCCAGTTAGAAATTACACTTTTGTTTTCCTGTTCTCGACTCCCTAAAGGAGAGAAAAAAGTGGAACATTAAGCTGTAATTTGAACATTGAATTCTCCAAATTCAAAGTAATACATCGCCCATCTCTTTCCCAACCCCGCCCTCCCATCCCAGTGCACACGCAATTCTAGTAACACTGCTCCTTCCCTTACGCTCATCTCCCATCCACGTCCCCATTTCCCCTTTATCCCGTTTCCCCTCTCTCCTCCCCCTTTCCACCCACATTGCTCCCTCTAGCCTTACAATTCGCTCTGCTTTCTCTCCTCATCTGACACCCCTTTGTATCCTTTTCACCTCTGCCCTTTGTCACAAGTCCCATCTGCTAATCAGACCCATCTTACCCACCTATTCCCAGATAGACACAAAATGTTGGAGTAACTCAGCGGGACAGCCAACATCTCTGGAGAGAAGGAATGGGGGGCGTTTCGGGTCGAGATCATTCTTCAGACTGGACGAGTCTGAAGAAGGGTCTCGACCCTAAACGTCACCCATTCCTTCTCTCCAAAGATGCTGTATGTCCCGCTGAGTTACTCCAGCTTGTTGTGTCTATCTAAAGTTTAAACCAGTATCTGCAAATTCCTTCCTACCAATTCCCAGGTTTTATCCTGGCCCCCATCCCTCTTTTTCAGCATTCCCCCCCCCACCCCCGCCAACCCCAGTCTGTCCGAGGAAGGGTCCCGACTAGAAACGTTGCGTCCATTCCCTCCACAGATGCCGAATTCCTCCAGCACATTGTGCTTTGCTCAAGATTCCAGCCTTTTCAGATTCTCGTCTGAAAGTTACGGCTGTGACGCCATCGGACCTGTCCACGGAAGCACTGCCTGGTGTATTGACAACCATTCATTATCCTTGCCTTTACAAGGGCCATTTGAGGTCACTCACTTCGGCGGCAGAAAGAGGTCGGTGGGAATCAGTGTATCAGCCCTGCTCTGCTCCTGACGAGCGGTGGGCCATTAAATTGTTCTGCGCTGCCTTCGTGAATGTCGTCTCTCACACTCGCCCGTTGCTCTGAAATGTTCTTAGAAACACCAGCCCCCTCTCGCATGAGTTCGATAAGTGATTGAGAACAATCAGCCCAAAAAATACATGGAAACAGTTCTTGTATTTTCGGACAGCACATTCTCTTTGTACAGAGTACAGTGGCTCCACTGAGTATCACATTATCATTTGTTATTACTAATTAGCATTTAATCACAATTTTTCACATAAGGGTAATCACTTTAGCATGACTAACAACATATATTCTTGTTTTTATTTCATGCCCTAAGAATGCACGTCATTCGTGGAAGTGTGTAAACAAAGGCGCTAGGGACATATTTGCATAGTGCAAAGGCACGCATTCTGCACCCACTCAAGAGTGAAAACAGCAACAAAGGGATTCCTCCACGAACAATCTCCGCATTATCACCATTGTCACAATGAATTCTTACAGTGCGTTTAAAACCCTCGGTTCCCTTACTCAAGTAAGGGAATATTATTTTACGCGAGCATTTGATTCCTCTCAATTTAAATTAATCATAACTCTGGCTCCTAGTCTCTGTTCGCTTACCACGTATGGCATGCATCAGTTTGCAGCCCAATTCATCCCTGAGAGATTGTTCTCCCGGATGGGCATCTCAATGCTTGTTATAGCCCGGAGAGTAAGGTGTCATTTGGAGGGTGTAACCCCCCCCCCCCCCCCCCCCCTCCCCCCCTCCACCTCTTTCTTTCCACCGAAGGCTTCCAGCCACGTACGCTCTGAACTCTGAGGAAATTTAGCTGAAGCGAAGGCAAACAGCCCAACATCCAAAGTTTCATTTCAGGGCCAGACCTACCATTTCCACTGGCACCGCTGTAAGAAATGCTGTTCTTAAAGTATGTTTGCTCTGCTGACTATTTCCCTTTTGAAGCTGCTTTGAATCGGGGGGACAAAGTGCTGTTTTTGTGCAGAGGTGGTGCCTTATTTTAACCCTTTCCTGCAAGAAGCAGGGATAAAATGAAGAAGGGTTTCGACCCAAGACGTTGCCTATTTCCTTCGCTCCATAGATGCTGCCTCACCCGCTGAGTTTCTCCAGCATTTTTGTCTGACAGGGATAAAATGAGATGGCTCTTGAGGATATTTAAAGCTAAAACGACAGGCGCATTTTTGATTTAATTTGTTGCAGGTGATTAATTTACAAAGTAAAAAAATAATGTCAAATAAATAAAACTTTTCTTTGTTCTTAGAGATTTTGGGAAAAGAAGGCAAATTATTTTTCTTTCTAGGGGAAAGTCAATGTTATTATTTGAATATTTTAACTTAAGGATGCACCTAGCACCTTGCAATCCAGAATCTGTGACCAAGGGAACTTTGTATAAACACCATTATTTCCAAATGAACCACCTCACCATACAGTCTGAAGAAGGGTCTTGACCTGAAACGCCACCTATTCCTTTTCTCCAGAGATGCCGCCTGACCTGCTGACTTATTCCAGCTTTTTGCCTCTACCTTAGACTTAATGGGATGGGGCAGGTGAACAAAATGCAAATTGGAGTACTTTCAGCGAACACAAACAATTGCTAAAGTTTGTAAAAATGTGATCTTTAACCCTATGGAATTTTCATTTTCAAGTGTGAGATTACAAAACTGCTCTTTGAAATGGTCCCTGAAAAAGGTCATCTTCATTTGTTTTATCAACTTGCGGACTCCTTTGATGGGTCTAATTTAAATGAATTTCTTTCAAAAACCTTTGCATTTTTTTTTTAAAGCGACTGTAGGACTAAAGTGTTAGATTAGAAGCAGGCAAGATTTAAATCAATCCACAGCCGGACATCTGTTTGCCACCCACTGAGAATAATTATTCTGGACTGGTATAGTGGCAATGCAGGTTCATTGAACATTAACATGTGTATGATTTCTCAACAACCAGAACTAACTTTCTCGTCAATTCCCTCTGCAGATTTTCTTGTTGTACTTTCCTCTTTCATCTAAGGTTCAGATCACCACTTTGATTCCAAATCAATGGAACTTATTTCACAAAGATTGTATATGCTTTATTCAAATTTTAGCTGCGTCAAGTTAGTAACAAAAACTATGTTTTCCATTTCCAATTTAGGAAGTGTTTCCAAGCCAAATCCTCATTTGATATTTATTTTGATTAAGACTACAACAGTCACCAAAGAACCAGGCAGAAAGAAAGGGCAGCTAAGCAAGGATTCCTTTGAAGCAACATTAACAAATTGTTAAATAGAAGTTTCAATATAAGGTTGTAACACAAATGTTCGCTGTGCATCACAAATTTTGCTTCCCCTCCACTTCCAAAATGAACACTGATGTTGTTCAAAATGTTCATCTCACGGTAATTATTATTACGATATTAACACGTCTTTTTATAGTTAATATTAAGATCAATGTCTCTAATCCACTGAATGAACAACCTATTGATAAAGAATGTTTTTCAAAGTTTTATATTTATGGAAACTGCACATTACATAGAGCAACCCCACAAATATGGGACTAATTTCTTATGTTGTCGTTGGCTAGATCTGCAGAACTTATGTGAAGGAAAACCCATTGATGGCTTTGCACAACACTTCAGTTATTTCCAAGGCTCTTTAAAATGTTAGTCAGAGGATGAAGCCTCAGAGATACCACTTGGGAATATTTTGTATTTTGCTATATTATTTTCATTTATGTTTTTTTGTGAATAGGAGCAAAATGTTTGCACAAAAGATATTTCATTGTTTATTCAGGAGGGATTAAATAGATTTAGTTGATAAATTCTCAAACAATTTTTCAGTAATTTTTATATAATGTTATCATGTGGACACTAGCTGTAATTTCAGGCAAGTTGCTTTTTACTTTATTCTAAATATGTTCCAAAATATATTCTCTTTATGTGCAGCATGTCTTTACTAATATATCCCATGACTTTATGCTGCACGTAATGGGAATTTTTGCTGTTACAGTCACTGTAAACTGCATGAGTGTGACTTGTACCTTGGTTAGTTCGTACTTTTTGCTGCAAGCTGTTTCCACAGGTGCTGCTGTGGGACAAAAAACAATGAGATGATCAATCGTGTAATATTTCAGCCTGGCCCCAGCCTCCCACTTTTCTGACCGTCTGCCTGCCTCTCAATAAGCACATCTATAATCGCTCAGTTCTGGATGGCAGGACTTTGATTGGCATTTTCTCGGTGCACAGTGGGAGGTTTAATCATTCTGGATTCTACTTTTCCAGCTCTGAAGGCTGAATTAAAGCCTAGTATTAGCACTGAGAGAAAGAGCGATGAGCACATAATGATAATGGCTGTAGGAGAGGAGAGGGATGAAAGAGATTTAAACCTAACTGTTGGTGGCCATTTTTGGAGAGGTCTCCCTTAGAGTGGGGCCATTGTGAGCAGCAGTGCATTGTCTCATCGTGTCCAAACCAAAATCATTTAAACCATTTTCCCAGCAACATTGATAAACAACATGGCGATGAAGGATTCTTTTAATCATAAATTTTGAGTTGTTTGTAGGTTGAACAACTATGGCAATTAATAGATCTGCTGGGGTTGTGTTCATAAAAAAATACAGCCTCATCAGGCCTATTATTGGAAAATATCAGTCTTGGAGGAATTTCAAACATCAAATAATGCCAATCTTTATTAGCTATCAAAATGATAAAGTAAGCAGGATTAACTAAGAGGGACAACAGAATAAGTGAGTAAGTGAGTGTGCTTTAGCTTTGGAAATAAGCATCTCACTGGGGTATTGTACGCAGAGCTATAGGCCACAGAAATGGGTGGATAAAATAAATATTTTATTTTAGAATAATAAAATAAAAACAAAATATTTTTTTAAATGCTCATTAGCAGCAGGGCGAGAGCGCGGTGTATGTGTGTCGGTCCAATCCACGTTACACTACAAAGAGTGAACAGTTTCTGGACTTTGAAGAACGAGGCTTGGATGCCTGAGGTGATCAAGCAGCTGAATGGGCTGCCAGAGGGGGTGGGCATCCATAATACTGGATTTACTTAGTGAACTGGAAGGGTCTACTACATCCAAGATTAAGTACTCATATTTTTCATATTATTACGGAGGAAGCTAATTAAACTGGGGAGCAATATTTTTAAACCGTTCTACTTTCCAGTTGCTAGTTAAAATAGGAAGTGAATAAAAATGAGTCCGATATGTTTCACAAACTGAAGCCTGTAGGTAATTGCTCAGATTTTGCAGTGGGGATTTTGGTGAGGCCATCTGCAATCGCTGTTATGTGGTAAATCAAAGATCAACTTGGAGAATCAACTTGTGGTCAGTCAGGAGTAGAAACCTGGAAGTTGCCCTTCACTATGTTCAAACCACGGTGAGAAGTGTGGCCCCAAGTACAGGCATGCATGAAGTTGTGGCACTTACTGAATAGTTACCCACTATATATGTCAGAACAATTTAGTACTGGTGCATACAGATATAAGTATTTTTTTTAATGGTTTGTTAATTACTGCCAAATAATCTCAGTGGTACAGTAAGGTTGATTTATAAGCAAGAAGATTCAATCCATGATGTAATTATTGTGGGAGATTTAAAACATACACATTAAAGAACTTTGTTTTACTTTGCAGTATTTCAGCTTCCTTTCCACCTAGTTATTCTTATTTCTGTGCATGATTTTATGTTGGGTCAAATATTTTACTTTACATTTTCTGGTTCAGAGTCTGGATTGTATAAATTGTCTCTGCATCACATGCACTAAATGCACAAGTCAATGTTGTTGTATTGCATATTGCTCCTGAAGTTTGGTTCTATTAATGGCAATATAACTGAATTTTGGAATCAAAATACAAAGCACATGCAATATTATTTAATATATTCTGTTCCATTTAAGGCAATGTAACTGAATTTTGGAATCAAAACACAAAGCACATCCAATATTATTCTGTGCATTTAACATCAAAGAAATCTTGTGACCTTCAGTGGGTATTCATCAACCTGGTTAGTTGATGGACTCACTGTTGTATGGTTCCAGTTGTATATAGGTAGATGACAAATACCTTGTGTAGAAATCAGTAGTATGAACCATCTCAACCAAAAACCCAGAGAAATCTGTGAGCAATATAAGTGACAAACATTACTTAATTATTCTAAAATTTGTGTTGGCGTGTTACATGACTTATTGCTGAACCATTTTATTTGTTCAGGTTTCGGGCATGGGAGTTCAGGATTACGCAGTTCCTCACTTAATGACTCATCTTAGGACATGAAATGACCATGTTTCACGTGTCTATTTTGTTCCACAAATTCAGTTATACAACATCTATTTCTTGCTCATACTATTGTCGTTTGCCATTATTAAACATCTGATGTCTACTCAAATATCTACAATTTTCTATTTTTCATTCCACCTTAAATGATGCATGCACTTACTCCTAATCACCGTAGCAATGTTACTGTGTGTTATGTATTGCCTCTCTGCATTAAATGGTACCTAGCTGCAATTTATTGAGATTATTAGAAATACTTATGGTGTAGATTTTTTAGGTGCCCGGTATATTAACGTTTTTGTTGCCAACCTTTTCCTGTCTAGCGAATGTTTTGCCTTTTATTGGTTTCCATTTTCCCTCAGTAATTTCTCTCATGAGTACCATTGGTTATTTATGATCCTGAAAAGTAAGTATGGTTGGATTAAATCCATGAGGTTGAACACAGCCAAGTTCATTTCTGTTCTCACACGATGCTTAGTCATATGTACTTCCCATATTGTGCCACTGGATAGGAATGCTGTCTGGATCACATGCTGCCAGCTCATTCTTATGCTCCTTCTATTACTTGGACTAAGCAGTTAACAGCACTGATTGGGAATTAAGTCCCAGGGTATTCTCGAAGCAGACATGGGACTCTTAAGGGAACCAGTCCTTTAGCAGCTTTAACTATAACTACTGTCATTCATCAGATGCTCCCACGGTTTCTTTATCATCATGTGTACCAGATACAGTGAAATACATTTTTTGCATACGGATCAGCAGGACTATCCCCGTACATAAACACAATTGCCTCAGGTTAGTACAGAATGTACAGAACAGCCCACCGAGTCCATGTGCAAGAGGCGCTATTTTGGCGCCATTTTACAGTCCCAGCTACAGCAGGCCACAAAGACCTGTTGCAGCCGTCACCTCCATTTTGGTCATCTCGCGAACCGGTGTCCCTCTCCATGCCTGGCCCTCTTCAGCCCTTGATCCCTGAGGGAAGGGGAGGATGCCTCCCACAGCCGACCTTGAGGACGTGGAAGGTCCGACGCCCCCCCCTCGGTTCTGTCAACGGGCCCTTTGTCCAGCGTCTGCCTCTCTCGCTGTCTCTTTCCACCCACTCTCCGATTCCTGATCCACGGGGCGAGCAGGGGCCGGGCTCGGTGGCCTTTCCTCTCCGAGAGGGCAGGGCCTGCAGTTGGAATATTGCTGTGGCTCGGTGGGCCACTTAGCCGAGCTCCAGGCTGCTGCAGGGCCTCCAGCGGCCCTCTCCCCCATCGAGTCCCTGCATTCTCTCCCGCCGGCCATCCACCTACCGGCCCTCGTTCTTACTCCCTTCCTCACCGGTCCAGGGATGTGCAGAAGCCGGGCTCGACGACAAACTCTCCAGGCTGGTTCTCGTTACTGCGGTAGTAGGCCAGGCCTGCACTCGGGCATAGAGCCTTTTATTTTTTGTCATTCACCTAATTCATTTCTAAACTTTTATTCTCACCCTCTTTATTCGCAACAAAATGCTAACTATTGCAATAATTATGAAACCAATGGTCAGATTTTGTATATTTTGTGGGCGGATGCCGAGGATTCTAAACTATTAGCGATCAATCATTTGGAAGTTATGTAAATCCAACGCCTCTGTCTGTGCACTGTGAAATGTGGAAACTGGGACCTTGTCAAATGTAATCATTTTTAATATTTTATGATTACCACCAACAATTTCAATTTTGTTCATGTCTTTAAATGTTAGAGACATTTAAACACTATTAAAATCAATTATATCTTTTATAGCCATCAAAGCCCCACTGCCAGCTGTTGGAGGCTGCCAGGTACATTCAGGGATAGATCCTCCTTGCCGTTTTATCCCAATTGAGGCCAGACTGCTGGATTCCAGGAACTGAGGGCCCTTCACATCTGGACAAGGTGGGTACAGATGAGGAGGTATGGTATATGCTGCCTGGCTGTCCCGCAAAATTGCTCCAGCATTTGTGTCTGTCTTTGAGGAGGTACAGTGACTGGGCCAGCACAATCTGGCCCATTGAATATGAACTAATTCTACAGGACACAGTAGTAACAGTGGGCTGAGGCTGCATCGCAGGAGGACATGGATAGGTCATGCTTCAGGTCAGACTGACTCAGACTTATTATGGGAGGGGGGGGGGGGGAAGCTGGGAGAGAGGAGAAGCAGACAAAGCACGGCAGGTAACAGGGTGGGCAGACACAGGTGAGGGGGCATTAAATAACCAGATGGATGGAACAAAAGCCAGAGATTAAAGCAGAAGGTGTGAGAGAGAACAACTGAAGAGTCGCAAATTGTGAAGGCCCCCTACCCCCCTTTTTCTCCCCCCTCCCCTGTGCCCCACCTGGACGCACACCTATTTCTCACCTCCTCCCCCTCATTCCACATTCATTCCTCTGGCTTCAGAATTTGCGACTCTTCAATCCTTTATTTGTTGAAATATATTGAATATTGAGAAGTTGCAGAATTTTGCAGCAAATTCAGACCAAGTCTGCAAACTTGCATGATCAGGGATTAAAATGCAAATACTCTTTTAATGATATGTTAAGTGTTAATGATTGTCAATCAACAGACCTGGAATCAAAACATGACTATTATAAATTCTTAGGCCCCCTTTATTCATGGCTGACCATGGGTGTCTCCAGGGTTGGACGCCAGTGCGTGACTTTGTTTAACGTGGGGAGACTGGTGCACAGACAGCCAACACGCGGTCCTTGACAGATCTGGGTCAGGATCCAGTGGCATGGAGTCCAAGACGACCGGAGGCCCTTTTCGGCTGCAGCCTTCATCCACCTACCCAGCCGTTGTGATGCTCCACTAAGGTCAGCCATCATCCTCCGCCTGTTCCACCGTTGAGGTAGTTTGGATTGCTCTTTATCAGAGTCCTCCCCTTCGACCTTTACCATCATGGGTGGCCCTACCAGGAGTATAGCTCCAGACGGCATCGCTCTCAGGATCTCAGGACCACACAAGCTTCTCCACCACGACAAGGTGACAATCCACAATCCATAATTGTAAAAATTCCAAATTTCAGATGTTCATATTTAATTCCTAGTTCTCAACCCCATCCAGTCTTTCTCTCTGTTTATTTCCCTATCTATCTGATATGACTTTCAATTGACTTACTTCAAGCTCCTTAAAGCTCTCACTGTTTATTTCTGTCTCTCCAAATCGCTCTCCAGTTGTTTGTCTTATTTCCTCAGACGCAATGCCCTGTTCACTTGCAGCGCGACTATCAGTTTATACTTTCAGCAATCTCACAGATGATGTAATGTGGGCAAGTCTAATTTTCAGCAAAGATCTGCATACCTGTTTGATCTAACAATTGATATGCTGATGGAACCAGAGATTATAGACTGTGAGGTGAAACATAGAAAGCATGAACACCGGCTGAATGTGCCCATAAAGCCCATGCAATTCTGCACTTCCATCTGTGGCTTCACCCTCTCCTTTATATTGATAAGTCCTCCAAATAGGTTCTCCATGTTCATTCACAACTTTAATAAAATGCCCCTTCTGACCTGTTAACCTCTGTGTTGCTTAGACACTGGCTGCATCTCTTTGCATTCCAATTTTTACCACTTAAGATTTACAAGCCTCTTTTCATTTGTTTTAATGGAGTTTGTCTGTAGTTCATACAGGCATCTGTGCATTTCCACTGTGTATCTAGCATCAATTTGTGGTGTAGATCATATTTGCCCTGTCTGCCAAATGCATAATAATTCCACTGCGAAGATACAATCAGCCTACTGTATATACAGGCAACCGTGTCTAAGCAAAAATTATTCCAACGGGTTCTATATGTTAAATGTTACATGTCTAAAGGAAATGTAAACACATTATTTTAATACAATGATTTTCACATTGTGAGTGACAGTATTACATAAATTTGCAAGGCTTTCAACACAATTAATCTGATGATGTTAAAAGCCTTTTAGTTAAAAGCCTAAGTGGTGTAAGGCATAGTTTATTTTAATAAAGCATGCATAATTAAGCACATCACCATATACTATTCAAAGTATAAATTATTATGTACAAATGCATAACTAAATCACATGCTTTATACCAAAATGGCACAGTCAGTGTGAACCTCACCATAGAATAAGGTCTTCTTTGTGAATAGTTCATTAAGAGAGCACACATGTACAAGAGTGGACATATTGAAGTTAATAGCATGTGTTATACACTTATAAGCTGGTAAATCTCGGGCATCACAGAGTGAAATATCTTTTTTTTTCCATTAACGAAATGGTTGTACATTTGCACGCGTGCATACTCACTGTTAATTCTTGTTTATGGTCTACAGAGTTCGAACATTTAAAAGGGAAAGATAATGAATGAGCAGAGAAATGAGTCTGAAGTAATAGTCTTGTTGAAAAGCTGGTACTGAGACAGGAAACATAAGTTGTATGACCTTCTTGTGTAATTTTGATGCCTGTTATACCCAACTACTAATGTTTTTTTTTGAATCAATGAATATTGCAGTCATGGACAGTGCTAAGAATTATTCCAGGTCTGGCAAATTACCATTTTCAGTGCAATTACACAAACACCTAATCCATTCCTTTCTATTCTTCTGTCTATTTTTAATGGAGGTTTAACCCACATTAATGTTTCTATTAAGAAAGCAGACAGAAATATTGAATGGATGGGTAAAGAGTGCAGGTATTCATGGGGTAACATTACAATTGTAAATCCCAGGTGTATATTCCTTGATAAACTGGCAAATTCAATGCACATTTCAAATTTTGATCCAACACCTACTACTTCTGTACTTGCTAAACTACACGACCGAGAAAGGCTTGACTTTAAAATTCTCCTTATTGCATTCAAATCTTCCCTTTGCCCCTTCCCACTTCCGCGGGCTCTTCTGGTTCAACATTAAAAACATAGAAACATAGAAAATAGGTGTAGGAGTAGGCCATTCGGCCCTTCGAGCCTGCACCGCCATTCAATATGATCATGGCTGATCATCCAACTCAGAGCCTTCTCTCCATACCCCCTGATCCTTTTAGCCACAAGATCCACATCTAATAGAAACATAGAAAATAGGTGCAGGAGTAGGCCATTCGGCCCTATCTCAACCTATTGCCCAGGATCTCAATGCTCTTCCAAACCTGGCCTCTTGCACATACCTGATCTCTATTGTCCCACCTTTGGTTGAAATGCCCATACCTGGAGCTCCGTAGTTTCTTCCTTAAACCTTTCCAACTAGCTCTATCTCCTTCTTTAAAGCATTACTCTTTGACAAAGTGTTAGGTCAATGTTTGCGGTGTGCTGGTCTAATCTTGACTGATAATGTCGCTGTGGAGTGCTTTGGGATCTTTTACAATGTAATAGCTATAAAAATTATATGTCTGTTGGAAAGTAATCTTTCATTCTAAATATTCCTCAAAGCAGCTTTGTATGTGCATAGCACTGGCATAATTCCTCATTTAAGATTTTATGGAGTACTCTAGGACACAATGCAATAGTTTTTGTTTAATTATAAATGTTTTGGAGTTTCCTCTTGGATTTTATGAATGACTAACATTTTTTTTCACTCAAGCCTAAAGGTCCCTTGCAGCTTTCTGCAGCTGAGGTGGATCTTCAGCCTAAAGCTCGAGGCTCATAGGCACAGAGCAGTAACGTTTTCTCACAACATTTTCTCACATGTTCAGTGACGCATGGCACCCCCTGAACATGCTAAACCCAGACATAGTCAGTGATAGATTTCAGGCAAACCAATTCAGGATGTTTTCAAATGCGAATTATTTGAGGGAGACGGACTAAAAGGGGCGTTGGAGATTGTGCAAGTGAATGAACGAAACAAGAGAGCTATTGCCCTGAAGAATATTTGCTTCCATGTATCTTTATTATGAACTTCTAAATAATGATGATGGTTTCATTCTGATTTTCGGGGCACAAAATGCAAGGAGAGTCACCTGAGCAATATTTTATTTGAACCACTCTCTTCAATTCCCCTTTCATGGTTTGCTGTACTCAGACCTCTTAAATAGCCTTCGTTCCTACAACACAAATACCTTTACGATACGTTTTGATACAATAAAACTTTATTCATCCCCAGAGGGAAATTGGTCTGCCGACAGTCACAACACTCAAGGTCCACAGTAAACTTGAAATTAAAAGTAGAAACAAAAAGAAAAAGGCAAACAACTGCTGGTTGGCATCCAACAGACTTCAGGTCTAAAGGACCTTCCCTCAGTGGCCAGCAGCCAGTCAATCTGATGAGCAACCACTCACAGTAAAATATACTCACAGGCAGCATCACATGGAATATAAAGGACACATATTTAATTAAAACCCTCAAAGAATAATACAGGGTGCCACATATACATCTGAACATTCACATCTAATTAAGTGACATAATATACATAATATGCATGATAAATGTCATAGTGTACATTACTCAAAGTTGTTGTTGATTTAGTGACAAATATTTTGTGAAATGATAATTATGATTGAGCACACCATTTAAAATATACTTAGATCACACGCAACAAAGATTTCCAGCACAGCTACTGGTATTAGTTCTGAATTTTCTTAAAATTGTTGTCGAATTGTGAGAAGGAAGGCTGAATTACTTTCAAATTGTGGATATTTCCATGTTAAGTGATACATGAGTTGAAATGGTGTTTCATCACTGAGCGATAACTTTGTTTCATTTACAGAAAAATACAACCCCATTGCTGGCCAGCCTATTGACAATCAACACCTTGCACAGGGAGGCACTGAATGATTGCTATCAACTCTTGTCATTATAGCCCACCCATTATAATGTGAATTAGAATTATTTTAGTGACTTCAAACTGATTAAATGAGTGGCACGGTTTCACAGCGGTAGAGTTGTTGCCTTACGCCGCCAGAGACGCGGGTTTGATCCTGACTCCTGTTGCTAACTGTATGGAGTTTGTACGTTCTCCCCATGACTGAGTGGATTTTCTCCGGGTGCACCAGTTTCTTCCCACATTCCAAAGACGTACAGGTTTGTGGTTAATTGGCTTCTGTAAAAATTATAAATTGTCCCTAGGGTGTTGGATAGTGCTACTGTGTACAGGAATCACTGGTCGGCGCGGACACGGTGGGCTGAAGGGCCTGTTTATACGCCGAATCTCTGAAACAAAAACAAAAACCTGCTTACCTGAATACCTGACTTTTATCTTGAATTACCTCAGCCACTTTTTTGGACATTCTGCTTTAATACACCACTTGTTTGACACGATTAACAGAAAGATGAAAACATGCAAGCCAGAAAGATATGGCTATTTAGAATTCATAAAGAAGGACAAGAAGATAGAATGGAAAATTCCTGGGTGAATATTTTGTGAAGACTCTGATACTGTTAAACATTAAACTGGCTGCAAAGTGACAGCAGCCACTTTGAAAATATACTTGCTCTGCAACTTCTCATGAATGATGTGATGTAAATTTATGCATTGATTATTGTAATTAAGTGTAACATTTCATCCTTGTATGACTATGGTGTATTGTACTGTGACAACAGCAAACAATAAACTGATAGTTGATAAAGCATGATGTTATTTTACCGAGTGAAGTGATTTAAAGTAAATTTGTCAAATGAGACACTGTGATCATTTTCCTTTTCAAATGTCAGATCTCAAATGTAACTTTGTATGAGCTCAATGATCCAGATACAAAGAACAGCAAATTTGCTTTTCTATTTTCATAGTAAATGTATTAATTTTCATAAATAAGCATGGATTTTTACTAGAATCCAATTAGAAAACCAAAACAGCAGACAAAATCCTGACACGGTCTCACCAAAGTCCTAATTACATCAACAGTTTCACACCAACTCTTTACAACAAAGATTACTCATTGCATGCTATACATGAAGTTTTGAGTAAAATAACTAATTGAATCTCCTTAAAAAAAGTGCTTATTATTATCCGGTCTTTTAAAAGATATTCAACCTTTTCATTTTCCCTACCATCGTGGTAAGTTTCCCACAAATTTTACAATCCATCAGTTATTAGGACAGTCAATTAACTGCAATATGAGGATCTTTCTGGTCCTTTACATCCTTCTCACCGGGCTTTGTATTCGCTAAATTTAGCTAAATTATTGAAACAAATTGAAAATTAGTAAGGTTTTAGCAAGGGGCGGAGCAGTGGAACAACAGTAAAGTTGCTGTCTTACAGCTCCAGAGACCCGGGTTCAATCCTATTAACGCGTGCCGTCTGTACAGAGTTCTCCCCGTGCCCGTGTGGGTTTCCCCCATGTGCTCTGGTTTCCTCCCACACTCCAAAGACGTACAGGTTTTGTAGGTTAATTGGCTTCAGTAAAAATTGTAAATTGTCCCTAGTGTGTAGGATGGCGTAAATGTACAGGGATCACTGGTTTACACAGATTTGGTGGATCGAAGGGCCTGTTTCTACACTGTATCTCTAAACTAAACTAAACCTAAGCTAAAAAGGTCCAGGTAAGGTTCCTAATTGCCCACCACTATTCAGTAGATGATCTATTTATTCCTACAATCTATATCCATTTGGTAATTAATCCTTAATTAATGTTACTCTATCTTCTGCCGTTTTAATGTGATTTCTGTCAACAGATCATCACATCATATACAACATTTGCGACAGTTTTCTTAAAATATGTCACGACGGGGTTTTCACAACAAAATATTAACATAGAAACATAGAAACATAGAAAATAGGTGCAGGAGGAGGTCATTCGGCCCTTCGAGTCAGCACCGCCATTCATTGTGATCATGGCTGATCTTCCCCTATCAATAACCCATGCCTGCCTTCTCCCCATATCCCTTGACTCCATTAGCCCCTAGGGGAGAAGGCAGGCACGGGTTATTGATAGAATTGATAGATTCTAGAATTGTTTGGTGCAACATTAGCTTGAGCCATCAAAAGCAATTTTTTTGCATCTCTCATGGAGTTGATGATATTTGTTTTGATGAGTCTCCAACAGGTTGCAGTTCAAAACTTTAGCTTAAGGCTTCAAATGCTGGTGTCAAAACAATTGCAGTTTATTCAGCTTCTTCTCATTTCTGGTGTCATTTCCAACGTGCTTGCAAAATGTCCTTCTGGTCCTCACGTATTTTCAATATTCTATACAGCTAGTCATACACTGAAGGTTAATTGCTAGTTTTGGCAATGTTAAATGTTTGTATCCTGTGTAATTCTTTCACTGCCTTCAACTGGCTTAATATCCTCTGACGCAGAAACGATATTTCAGTTGACAGACAACACATTGCGTACAGGGTTGTAGATACATGTGTCACTATTGGATCCATCAAAATGCATTGCCTTAAGTTCCTTTCAAATCAGTCAGAATCACATCCTGCTCACTTGAAAGTGACGAGTCGGCTGTATTTTGTATTCCTCTGTCTCCAAGGAGAACTTGCATGAGGCAAAGGACAATGCTGCCTCCAAGGAGTCCTTGAACTCCAGGGGTTTGCCCTCATATCCATGGGTTTGTTTCAATCCCTTAGTTGTCCCATCCCTTCTAATTCTCATATCCTCGTCATGCATGGTCCATATGTGTCGAGACAATGGAAATCTTCATTGAAAAGGTGTAGGCAATTTCTGTATTACAGACGTTTAAAATGCATAGAACAGGAAAGATTATTTTAATTGCTAATTGCTATGGCAAAAGGTGGAGGCCTCTCTCTTTGAGACCACACAGGGCACCCCGTTTCTTCTCATACTTTTGTTGATCAAGCTTTTTGATACTGCTCTCGGCAGCATGAGGTCAAGTTCACATCCCCCACCTCCGCACAGACAGTCGCTGATCTGCTGCCTTGCTACACCGGTTTAAAAATAAACAACTGGAACTGACAAAGTGGCCTGAGACTTGGGTAGCACATTGTTTTATAAATCATTCAAGTGCCCCTTATATTAATTGGTGTGAGTCTGATCATTTTAGGCTAATGGATCTGTAGCAGGTAAGTGGCTGGAAGCACTTAGGATACTACAGTCCTATATATTATGAACTAGTGCCGTCCTGCCAGTATTAATATTGGAAATATTTTTAATTTTCCTCTCTTGTATTGGGGTCCTTAACGCAACAAAGATCTATAAGTGAACTTGCAAATGTAATATAAATGTCGACAAAAACATTGTCCCACACTTCCAATTGTCAATATTCTAATATTGATGAATTCATCACCAGTAGCAAGTTGGAACAGATGAAGTGAAGTCTTCAATTACGATTTCAACAAGCAGAAATCATTGACGTGCCAAGCAACAATGCTATGTCTTTTGTCGGCCATATTTACTGGTCCGAAGAACTGATGCGGGGATCACAATGTGCTTTTAACATGTGTCCGTTGATTATAATCCATAATGCATGCTGACTTTGTGCTGCCATGATTGCAGTATCCAGTCAGTGCTTCAGAAGCTTTTAATTGCACGAATGAATTCCCAGAGTAAGAAATGGCTGAAAACTTGCATAGAACTGCCCAGTTCTATTCCCTTGAGATTCTGCTTTTAGAGTCATAGAGTTATACAGAAACAGGCCTTTCAGCCCAGCTTATCCATGCCGACTAAAATGGTCCATCAAAGCTCGTCTAATTTCTCCAGAGTTGGTCCATATCCCTTGAAACCTGTCCTTTCCATTTTACTGAGTTACCACTCTAAATACCTTTGTTCTTTTACATTACTCAATTTTCCATTAATATGTCAAAACAAAATACTCTAGATTTACAGACACAGTTTGTCGAACCCGATTTTGTCCACTCTAACTGTTTTTATTTCAATATCCCCTTGCAACTTTATCCCTCAGACTTATTCACTATTTTGTTGTCAACAAAAACAGAGAGTTGGGATGAATGCATCATGTTCAGGTTAGCAAGCAGTGGGATGTCACAGAAATCAGTGGTGGGGCCTCAATCATTTCATCTCAATGAAGGGACCAAGTGTAATGTTGCTACATTTGCTGGAATATAAATGCATGAGAGATGGCCCCAACAGAGAGAGTATAAAGCATTCTGTAAGCAACATAATCTGCAAGAGGATATTGATGGATGAAGTGAGAGGCCAAAAGTTTGGCAGATGCAGTATAGTGTGGGGAATTTGAGGTCATTAACTTTGGCAGCAAGAGTGAGAATTAGAATATTGTTTCAGTGGAAATAGACCACAGAATATTGTTGCATATTGGGACGTGTATTTTTGTATATTCTTCCTTTCATATTCATTTCTTTGCTACTGGTTTCGTCTTCATTTTTATGGGTGCCACTCAGTCTTTCCGAAATCTTTTAGCCATTCGTCCAATATTCTCTTCCTTTGGTTCCTGCATTGAGTTCATCATTGATGTGGACACTGCCTTGATCTGTATCAGGTGAAACATCATTTATTTGCTACACATGAAGTCTAAAGCAACAAACTTTTCTCAAATGTCTGTTGCGACCGGTTCAATAATAACAATGCAAGCTTGAGTCTAACAGACAAGCTGCATATATTTGATTGGGCATTAGCGACAGAAATATTGCCTTGCGACAGAGCGTAAACTGTAATAAAATTATTACAAGCACTCACTTTACATTATAAATCCTGCCATTTGTTAAAAGCATTGGTAAATACAAATCACTCCAAGAACAGTTACAAAGTGTGGATTGGATAAGAACACTAACAGCTAATATTTTCACTACTGGAGTATGTCATACTTATTGAAGTGAACTGATTATTTTTCTTCCCCCACCCTCCTAATAGATGGATGCATTTTTTTTTAACTTCTGTTTAAATTATTGCTTTCAAACTATCAATCCTCTTTCTCGATCTGGAACAGAGCATACATTTTGATAACATGCCAGTTGCCCTCACAACGGGTCCTGAGGATGTGGCTTTATGCTTCAGTGGATCCTGTTCAGTAGCTATGCATGGAGTATGTTATGCTTTGTCACCTTCATTTATTTTCAAGTTCAGGGATGACTTTGCAGGATTGCTTGGGAATCCATCCAGCAAATTGGCTCGAACAAACAAGAGGTGCCCCCTTTGCATAATCAAATATGACTTTAACATATGTTTCGCCTTAAGCAGGCAATCTTCATAATGTGTAGAGGAAAAATCAAGGAAAAAGCAAGGAATCTATAAATTAATCATATATCCTTCTGCTCCTGAGAGACCAATCTTCTGAACTCCAGATTCCGGTCATAATCTTGAATGTTAAATTCCTTCGAGTGAATCGTCCATTCCATACAGTACCATACTGGACAGCACTCACCCTCTCCATCCAGCCATGCCCCTGCTCGCTGGCCATAATTTTCAGGACCTACCAAGCCTTACAGTCCAAGTAATGGACATAGGACACAGTCCAAAGAAGGCCACAGAAGGCTGTGGAGGCCAAGTCAGTGGATATTTTAAAGGAAGAGATAGATAGATTCTTGATTAGAACAGATGTGTGAGAGAGTATGGGAAGAAGGCAGGAGATTGGGGTTAGGAGGGAGAGATAGATCAGCCATGATTGAATGGCGGAGTAGATTTGATGGGCCGAATAGCCTAATTCTACTATTTCTTATGACCTTATGACCAAACAGAGTATCTATTCACACCTTCTCCATGTAGCATCATCTTGAATGCAAGGAGGTTAAAATCCAAATTCTTTGGCTCATTTTCTGTGTAGCAATCCTGGAATGGTGCAATGTTCAATGTGTGAACTCCCAAATTTACAAAGTTGAGCAAACTTGTTGATACCCCTATTCGCAATCTCATTCGTTGCTGACTTTTCCCTCTAAACCTATGACCCATATGACCCATATATATACCCAACAAAGACCCTCAACTTGTTTCCCCACCCCCGGATCAATTTTGAGTCCATCACAATACTGAGACCTTCTTCAACTTCTTCTCCTTCTACATTTGAGTCAGTGGTGTCCTCCTGCCACTTATTCCATTTTGACCTATTCTCACTGGCCGCTTCTTGTCTCTATATCTCTCTTACCAACATGATACGGATTGTTTCCATTGTTCCACCCTGCCCAATCACTCTCACCTACCAGCTAAGGAGCTAGGAGCAGATTGTTCCATCTAAACCTGAAATTGTTGCACTTTATCTGTTTTATTTATTCATGTGTGTACCAATGGTATATGGACACACTGATCTGTTCCGTCTGTATTCATGCCTTCTATAATTCTGTTGTGCTGAAGCAAAGCAAGAATTTCATTGTCGCATCTGGGACACATGACAATAAACTCTCTTGAATCTTGAAATACTGGGATACCGATGAATCTCTAGTTTAGCAAACCACCCCCTACCCTCTGGAGACTAAACACCAACTACCTGACATGTTCTCTGGCTTCATTGGATATCAAATCATTGTGTCTTAGGTTGTTACTGATCTCATGAATTTTGCAGCTCTATCGCTTCTCTGTCCCATGCCATTGGAATGAGTACTGGTATTGGCTAATTATGGTCGTTTGTGGCTAGGTACAGTGAAAAGCATGCTTTGTGTGCTATCCAGTCAAATCATACAATACATTAATGCAACCAAGCCATACACAAGTACAACACGTAGTTTCATGCAATAAAATGCCTGCGTGCAGAATGTAGTGTTAGAGCATTATAGCATTACTGTTACAGAATAAAAAGTATAAGGTCCACAATGTGGCAGGTTGGAAGATCAGGACTACACCCGAGTGTGTGGGAACACTATTCAGGACCTGGGAAGAAGCTGTGTCAAGAAGCTGGTGGTACGTGCTTTCAAGCCTTTGTCCTTTCTGCTTGAAAGGAAAGGGGAGAAGAGGGAATAACCGATGTGAAGAAGACAGTGTAAAGGGTACATGAAGTCGATGGTGGGGAGGCTGCCCTGTGTCGTGTACTGGGCTGCATCCACAACTCTGCAATTTCTTGTGGTCTGAAGCAGAGCTGTCGCCAAACCAAGCTGTGATGCAACCTGATATGCTGAGAGGTCTGACCTTAGGTCTATTCCTGCCCCGTGGCCCAGCACTGGGAAATAGAATAATACACACATCTTAAGATAATGTCCATTAACTCCAATCAAAGTCATTTTACCCACATTTACCCACATAAAGAAATCAGGTGAAGCAGGTTTGGGAGTTAGTTAGCAAGCTAGGGTTGAATGTTAGATAGAGAGGGTCATAAGGAAGGTTTGTGGTCAGAGATCGGTGGGTAGGTGTCAGGGTCAGCAGTTTAAATTAGAACTACAGCATGGAAACAGGCTCTGCGGCCCACCGAGTCTAAACAGACCATTGATCACCCCCAGTTGGAAATGAGATGGTCAGTAGATTGGTTGTGCTGGAATGAGATTGACAATAGACAATAGACAAAAGGTGCAGGAGTAGGCCATTTGGCCCTTCGAGCCAGCACCGCCATTCAATGTGATCATGGCTGATCATCCCCAATCAGTACCCCGTTCCTGCCTTCTCCCCATATCCTCTGACTCCGCTATTTTTAAGAGCCCAATCTAGCTCTCTCTTGAAAGCATCCAGAGAACTGGCCTCCACCGCCCTCTGAGGCAGAAAATTCCACAGACTCACCACTCTCTGTGAGAAAAAGTGTTTCCTCGTCTCCGTTCTAAATGGCTTACCCTTTATTTTTAAACTTGAAATTAAGAGTGCTCTAGTTTGGGCTACTGATGTTTGTTGGTTTGAGGTGCTTGTGTAAGAGTCAGGTGCCAGGATGAGTTAGTGAGTAGATTGGGGATGTGACATAGTGTGGATATGGTCAGAAGATCACTGACTGCAATGTGAAGCAAGCTAACAATTTTCCAGCACACTTTATTTTTTTTAAATAAAATCAAACTAAATAGTGTACAAAACCTCGGCACTTCATAATTCAATTCCTTGCTAATGTTATTTCAGTTTCTCTATCCTTATCTCTCTTTCCTTTTCCTCTCCATTTAAAAGTCTAAGTACTTTTGCTGGAGGTTAGGGAACCCTTTAGCTGACTGCAACAATATCCAGATGCAGCCTTTATTGCAAACATCTGATTCAGATACTGAAAACAACGGAATTAGCAAGAAAAAAATTGAGCTTCTACCAGGAGGTCAACTTTCCTGCTGCTTGATCACATGGTTCCCTATTCATGTACACTTCTAAAGAAAACGTTATGTTCATGTATAATTGATAGCAAGTTTTCCACAGATGTTAGCTCAAGAGACACCATTGGGAACCTCTATAAATAGATGATCGGTTGTAGCCAGCAGTGTGATATGATGAATATCCCCATAAGTGAGACGAGCCTGATAAATTGTGAAGAATGATATCAGAAGATAGTTATGCTCAATCTCAGGAGTGGAGTTATTTGTCACATCACACTATTAATCTGAATATGTTCTGCTTTTAGGAAGGTGCTCACTGCTTTGTCATGGGGATCTTTGACAGTTCCTCCCAAGACCCTATCCCCACTGGGGCACAGTGTGGGACTACAGGTGCCTGAGGACACCACCATCTGCGGACTCCCCTCCACCGTGCATGCTCTTCTGACTCAGAGAATCATTACCTTGCCTTTCGCTTTGACGGGTCAGACTTTTAATACTCTCCACACACTCTGGGAGAACCTTCATTATGCACCTAGCACCACTTACAAGGAAGTACCTCCACATCACCTTCTCAAGGAGGCAATTAGAGATGGGCAATAAGTGACGTGTATGCTAACGATGTCCACAATCTGATAATGGGACAGAATGAATTGTGTCTGGATTTGGATTTGGGTGATTCTCACAACATGGAAGGAGGCCATTCTGCCCATCAAGTCTATGTCGACTGTCAGAGCATTCCCAAACATTATTTCCTTGTAATTCATTCACTCTTATTTGCTCTTCCATCCTCCTCCTACCACCCACCTGTACTGGGCTAACTTACAGTGGCCATTTAACTAATAATCAAATTAGCATATTTTTGGAATGTGGGAGAAAAACTGATTTTAAGCGTATTTTTATGTTGGAAAATGATAGGTTCTTGCTTAGGAAGGGCGTCGTAGGTTATGGGGAGAAGGCAGGAACATTTAGTTGAGGGGGAAATATAGCCATAATTGAATGGCACAGTTTGTGCTAAATGGCCTAATTCTGCTCATATGCCTTATGACCTTATGGTCTTCAGGTTGCCTGTCACCATCCCATTCCCAACATGATCTTTGATCTGTGTCCTTCTGCAATGTTATAATGAATGCCAATACAAGCTTGAGGAACAGTTCCTCATCTCTTGACTGGGCACGTTGCAACCAGCCAGACTCAATATAAAATTCTCCAACTGCAATTCAATGGCTTACAATCTAATTCGATGGGTTATAGGTTATAGGCCATTGAATTGAGGTTGGAGAATTGGCCAACTTTAGACAGTGCATACCTTGTTTAGGTTAATTTAGAGATACAACATGCAAGCAGGCCCTTCAGCTCACTGATTCCAGGCCGACCAATGATCACCTGCGCACAAGTTCGATCCAACACACTATTGCAATTTACAGAGGCCAATTAACCTATAAACCTGCACGTCTTTGGAAAGTGGGAGGAAACCAGAGTGTCCAGAAAAAAACCACGCGGGCACGAGGAGAACGTGCAAACTCCATACAGAGAGCACCCATAGTCAAGATTGAACCTGGGTCTCTAGCGCTGTAAGGTAGCAACTCTACGACTGTACCACTTTGCTGGTCCCTTACTGTTTGAATCAGAACTGGCCATTTTGATTACGCCATAGTCGTTACAGACTTCATAAAGAAATGTGTGGAGGACTGCATCCCAACAAAAACCTTCCGAGTGTTTCCCAATCAGAAGCCTTGGATGAACTATGAGATCCGCACTCTTCTGAAGACCAGACATCAGGCATTCATGTCCGAAGATACAGAGGTCTACAAGAAGTCCCGATACAACCTTGGTAAGGCCATCAAAAAGGCAAAAAGGGACTTTTGCTCCAAGCTGGAGGATGAGATGGATGTTCGGCAACTGTGGCGGGGCTTGAATGCCATCACTTCCTACAAGGCGAAATCAGGAGGCAGCTCGAATGTCAGCGTAACATCACTCCCTGACAAGCTCAATGCGTTCTACGCACGCTTTGATAGGGAGAATACTGATGTGCCTTCCCGAGCCCCCATTCGCCATGATGGTATTTCGGTCACAGTCACAGAGGTCGATGTCAGAAAGTCCTTCAGAGCGGTGAACCCTCGGAGAGCACCTGGACCTGATGGTATACCTGGTCGTGTTCTCAAAACCTGTGCGGACCAACTGGCTGGAGGTTTTACGGACATTTACAACCTCTCACTTCTGAGGTCTGAGTTTCCCACCTGCTATAAAAGGACATCAATAATACCGGTGACCAAGAAGAGCAAGGTGATGTGCCTCAATGACTATCGACCAGTGGCACTAACGTCTGTGGTGATGAAGTGCTTTGAGAGGCTGCTCATGGCGCAAACCAACTCATACCTCGAAAAAAAACCTGGACCCACTGCAGATCTCGCTGGCTCTCCACTCCGCTCTGGACCACTTGGACAACAAAAACTCATATGTCAGGCTGTTATTCATTGTCTACAGCTCAGCATTTGATACAATCATCCACTCCAAGCTGGTTACCAAACTCGCAGAACTGGGTCTCTGCGCATCCCTCTGCAATTGGATCCTCGACTACCTCATTCACAGACCACAGTCTGTTCGTATTGGTGGAAATGTGTCAGCCTCGGTAACAATTAGCACAAGAGCACCTCAAGGCTGCGTGCTCACTCCCCTGCTGTACTCACTCTATACTCATGACTGCGTAGCCGGCCATAGTGCAAACTCCATCATCAAGTTCGCCGACGACACCACTGTTGTGGGACGTATCACTGATGGAGACAAGTCACAGTATAGAAGTGAGATCGACCGACTGACCAAATGGTGCCAGCACAATAACCTGGCTCTCAACACCAGCAAAACCAAGGAACTGATTGTGGACTTTGGAAGGGGTAACATGGGGACCCACAGTCCTGTTTATATCAATGGGTCGATGGTGGAAAGGGTCAAGAGCTTCAAATTCCTGGGCGTGCATATTTCTGAAGATCTCTCCTGGTCCGAGAACACTGATGCAATTATAAAGAAAACACATCAGCGCCTCTACTTCCTGAGAAGATTACGGAGAGTCGGTATGTCGAGGAGGACTCTCTCGAACTTCTACAGGTGCACAGTAGAGAGCATGCTGACCGGTTGCATCGTGGCTTGGTTCGGCAACTTGGGTGCCCAGGAGCAGAAAAGACTGCAAAAAGTTGTAAACACTGCCCAGTCCATCATCGGCTCTGACCTCCCTACCACAGTCAGTGCATCAAAAAGGTTGGCAGCATCATCAAGGACCCACACCATCCTGGCCACACACTCATCTCTCCACTGCCTTATGGATATGCAATGGAAGACATTTAAAGACTGCATGGATGAACTACAAAAATTGTTCATCCCAGTTTGGCCACACACTCATCTCTCCACTGCCTTATGGATATGCAATGGAAGACATTTAAAGACTGCATGGATGAACTACAAAAATTGTTCATCCCAGTTTGGCAAAAGAATAAATCAGGGAAGGTAGTACATCCGTGGATAACAAGGGAAATCAGGGATAGTATCAAAGCGAAGGATGATGCGTACAAATTAGCCAGAAAAAGCAGCATACCGGAGGACTGGGAGAAATTCAGAGACCAGCAGAGGAGGACAAAGGGCTTAATTAGGAAAGGAAAAATAGATTATGAAAGAAAACTGGCAGGGAATATAAAAACTGACTGCAAAAGTTTTTATAGATATGTGAAAAGAAAGCGATTAGTTAAAACAAATGTAGGTCCCTTGCAGTCAGAAACAGGTGAGTTGATCATGGGGAACAAGGATATGGCGGACCAATTGAATAACTACTTTGGTTCCGTCTTCACTAAGGAAGACATAAATAATCTGCCGGAAATAGCAGGGGACCGCGGGCCAAAGGAGTTGGAGGAATTGAGTGAAATCCAGGTTAGCCGGGAAGTGGTGGTGGGTAAATTGAATGGATTAAAGGCCGATAAATCCCCAGGGCCAGATAGGCTGCATCCCAGAGTACTTAAGGAAGTAGCTCCAGAAATAGTGGATGCATTAGTAATAATCTTTCAAAACTCTTTAGATTCTGGAGTAGTTCCTGAGGATTGGCGGGTAGCAAACGTAACCCCCCTTTTTAAGAAGGGAGGGAGAGAGAAAACGGGGAATTACAGACCAGTTAGTCTAACATCGGTAGTGGGGAAACTGCTAGAGTCAGTTATTAAAGATGGGATAGCAGCACATTTGGAAAGTGGTGAAATCATTGGACAAAGTCAGCATGGATTTACAAAAGGTAAATCATGTCTGACGAATCTTATAGAATTTTTCGAGGATGTAACTAGTAGCGTGGATAGGGGAGAACCAGTGGATGTGGTGTATCTGGACTTCCAGAAGGCTTTCGACAAGGTCCCACATAAGAGATTAGTATACAAACTTAAAGCACACGGCATTGGGGGTTCAGTATTGATGTGGATAGAGAACTGGCTGGCAAACAGGAAGCAAAGAGTAGGTGTAAACGGGTCCTTTTCACAATGGCAAGGCTCAGTGCTGGGACCACAGCTATTTACAATATATATTAATGATCTGGATGAGGGAATTGAAGGCAATATCTCCAAGTTTGCGGATGACACTAAGCTGGGGGCAGTGTTAGCTGTGAGGAGGATGCTAGGAGACTGCAAGGTGACTTGGATAGGCTGGGTGAGTGGGCAAATGTTTGGCAGATGCAGTATAATGTGGATAAATGTGAGGTTATCCATTTTGGTGGCAAAAACAGGAAAGCAGACTATTATCTAAATGGTGGCCGACTAGGAAAAGGGGAGATGCAGCGAGACCTGGGTGTCATGGTACACCAGTCATTGAAAGTAGGCATGCAGGTGCAGCAGGCAGTGAAGAAAGCGAATGGTATGTTAGCTTTCATAGCAAAAGGATTTGAGTATAGGAGCAGGGAGGTTCTACTGCAGTTGTACAGGGTCTTGGTGAGACCACACCTGGAGTATTGCGTACAGTTTTGGTCTCCAAATCTGAGGAAGGACATTATTGCCATAGAGGGAGTGCAGAGAAGGTTCACCAGACTGATTCCTGGGATGTCAGGACTGTCTTATGAAGAAAGACTGGATAGAAGGTACACAAAATTGCTGGAGGAACTCAGCGGGTGCAGCAACATCTATGGAGCGAAGGAAATAGGCGACGTTTCGGGCCGAAACCCTTCTTCAGACCAGACTGGATAGACTTGGTTTATACTCTCTAGAATTTAGGAGATTGAGAGGGGATCTTATAGAAACTTATAAAATTCTTAAGGGGTTGGACAGGCTAGATGCAGGAAGATTGCTCCCGATGTTGGGGAAGTCCAGGACAAGGGGTCACAGCTTAAGGATAAGGGGGAAATCCTTTAAAACCGAGATGAGAAGAACTTTTTTCACACAGAGAGTGGTGAATCTCTGGAACTCTCTGCCACAGAGGGTAGTCGAGGCCAGTTCATTGGCTATATTTAAGAGGGAGTTAGATGTGGCCCTTGTGGCTAGGGGGATCAGAGGGTATGGAGAGAAGGCAGGTACGGGATACTGAGTTGGATGATCAGCCATGATCATATTGAATGGCAGTGCAGGCTCGAAGGGCCGAATGGCCTACTCCTGCACCTAATTTCTATGTTTCTATGTTCAGTTAGAAGGTACAGGAGCCTGAATTCTGCAACATCCAGGTTCAGGAACAGCTACTTCCCCCAGCCATCAGACTATTAAACTCAACTGAAACAAAAATCTGAACTTTAATAACCTATTGCACTTTATATGCTTATTTATGTGTGTAAATATATATATATTCAATGGTATATGGGCACACTGATCTGTTCTGTATTTATTTATGCCTACAATATTCTGTTGTGCTGAAGCAAAACAAGAATTTCATTGTCCTAACTGGGACACAGGACAATAAACTCTCTTGAACTCTTGAACTCTTGAAATTGAGGGCTAAATTTAATATCTCACAAAAAACAGGAGGTGGAACTACATACAGGACTAAACTGCATTCATTGAATGGAATAGAAACATAGCAAATAGGTGCAGGAATAGGCCATTCGGCCCTTCGAACCAGCCATTCAATATAATTATGACTGATCGTCCAAAATCAGTACCCTGTACCTGCTTTCTCCCCATATCCTTTGATTCCGTTAGCCCTATTTGCTAAATCTTTTAAAAATATATATTTTTGTTAGAAGCATATGTACAAATAATAGTGAGCAACAATTTAATTACAAATTTCTTACATAGCTTCAATTTTTTTTTAAGAGTAAAGATAAAGGGAGAAAATGATGAGAGAAATTGATAGAGGGAGAGGAGGAAGAGAAAGAAAAAAACAACAAAGGAGACGCAGAAAGAAACTACCAATAACAAGATTATGGAGATAGATCTGGGAACTGTAGAGTGTAACTATTCATCCAGTCCCCAACTCAGGTTTCAGCCCTGATTCTGTGTTAAACCAATTTACCTTTTCAAATATTCAATAAATGGAGACCATATTCTAACAAAAAGTTCTGGTTTGTCAATTAAGACAAGTCTTATTTTTTCCAAATGCAAGGTCTCAGTTATTTCCGTAACCCACATTTTAATTGTGCTGGGTTTTTCCAGAATTTTAGTATTAATTTTTTCGCAGTTATTAAATTGTAGTCAAGAAATTGTCTCTGACTTGCCGTAAAGTTTTAGTATGTTCTGATAATCCTAATATTATTAATTTTGGCTCTGGGTCCCATTGGATATTGATAACTTCAGAAATAATTTAAAAAATGTCCACCCAGAAATTTTGAATTTTTATACAAGTTACAAAGGTATGCGTTAAATTGGCATCTTGAAATTGACATCTATCCCAGAGAGGGGAAATATTTGGAGAAATCCTATTTCATTTTAGCTTTGAATAATGTAGACTGTATAATATTTTGAATTGAATCAAGAAGTGTCTAGCATTTAGCGAACAGTGATTTATATATTGTAAACTTTCATCCCATGTGTCTTTTATTATGGATTGAGCCAGCTCGTCTTCCCATGCTCGTCTATATGATTCTGAAGATGGGACCTCAATTGAAGACAGGACCTCACTATTTGCTAAAGCTAACTCTCTCTTGAAACCATCCAGTGAATCGGCCTCCACTGCCTTCTGGAACACGGAGTTGTCTGATTTCCATAACTGCTACATTCAGGAGGCACTGTCCATTGGCCAGTTAATGACCTGCTCCAGTTAAAACTTGAACCATTCACCAAGGGCACGGCCTAAAATTAAGATGACTGATGAGGGTGGGGCCAATTATTCCACCAAGGGAGTAAGCCTCAGAGTTGGTGCGGTGAGAGAGACTAATGTTCAATGTGGTATCCAGAACTGTTGTGGGTTCTTTCTTGTGCTTAACAAGAACCTCATTGAAACTTACTGAATAGTGAAAGGATGTGGAGAGGATGTTTCCACTAGTGGGAGAATCTAGGGCAAGAGGTCATAGCCTCATAATTAAAGGACGTTCGTTTAGGAAGGAGGAGGATTTTCTTCAGTCAGAGGGTGGTGAATCTGTGGAATTCTTGGCCACAGAAGGCTTTGGAGGCCAAGTCAGTGGGTATTTTTAAGGCAGAGATAGATAGATTCTTGAATAGTATGGGTGTCAGGGGTTATGGGGAAAAGGCAGGAGATAGAGTTAGGAGGGAGAGATAGATCAGCCATGATTGAATGGCTTGGTAGACATGATGGGACAAATAGCCTAATTCTACTCCTATCACTAATGACCTTATGACATTAACATGTTTTTGACCGGGCATGGTTACGACTGGGTATTGGTGCTGCTTCATGGCAGTCTTGGTTTCAGATCAATATTGCATACATCGATTGACTGTTCACTGCACATACACCACTACACTGCAAGAAACCCAGACTGCCATTAAGCAGCACAAGTACGCACCCTTTCTTGTTAAGCACCCACAACAATACGCTTTAAAGAAGTTGTTCGATTTTGACAAGTTCGCAGTTGGCTCATTTATTTAGACTGTTGTTCTAATTTTACAGTCTTTTAGTGTTTAATGTGTTTATTTTTCAAATTTCGGATCTACTGTGGTACTGTGTACAATGTTCCTCTAGTTCATTACTCGTACAGTCTGATTTATCTTACAAAAGCATACTTACAGACGGATAACATTTTGAGGATTTGATCGCCATTCGTGAAGTCGTGAATGGGCACAGCCAACCTGAAATTTTCACCATTTCATTTTTGGTGATAATATCCTACCTGATGTCTTTAGAGTTGCTTTGTTAAGCAATATCATAATGATCACTCATGGTCGTGGCAATTTGCGATATACCATCCTCTTTGTTGCCCACGTCTGTCATTCCCTGTCACAAATACTGAGAAATAGAAGTGTGTGGCTTAAACAATGCTGATTTGGATTCAAAAAGCTAATCTTTAACTGGGGATAGACACAAAATGCTGTAGTAACTCAGCGGGACAGGCAGCATCTCTGGAGAGAAGGAATGGGTGATCTTCCTGGTCGAGACCCTTCATCAGACTGATGTCAGGGGAGTGGGCGGGACAGAGATAACCAGGGGATTTCTTTAAAGCGAGAGAATGCTGAAACCTCAGTAGCATCTCTGTATTGCATCCTTTGCTAGCTCTAAATATTAGATTTAGTTCTTAGGGCTAAAGGAATCAAGGGGTATGGGGAGAAAGCAGGAACGGGGTACTGATTTTAGATGATCAGCCATGATCATAATGAATGGCGCTGCTGGCTCGAAGGGCCGAATGGCCTACTCATGCAACTATTTTTTATATGTTTCTAAATAATATGGAGATGTACAGTACATTTAACATGCACATATGCTCTCAGTGTTTATACTTCTCAGAAGAGTGAAGGTTAACACTTGATTATTATACATGTGTGGTTTTTATACTAACCACCATTCTCAAAGTGCTCCTGTGCTGTAGTGTAGTGAGACTATGTTGCGACTGAGATGTGAGAGAGAATTCAGACAGTATAATCCCAAAGCAGTAGATTATTTCCTCTGATTAACATTCCCAACTTTCAACAGGAAAGGTCTGAGAATAGAATCTACACACCAATGGGGAATATTTAGTAAATCATTTCGTCACGTCTAAATTTCAAAATGTGGTTGCGAACATTGTTTTTGGCTCATTTCAGAGTCACAGGTGATGTGTATGTGGTTTGCTCATTCAGTCACTTACACAGGTCACAGAGGTGAATGGTCAATGTGATATCTCAAAGCGTGAAGAATCCATCTTTTGCGTTCTGTTTTATTGTGCAAAGGAGAAGTGGGGTTTGCCATTTAAATTCACATTTAAAAAACAACGCATGTCACAATTTCCAGTGATGTGACTCCCAAAAATTGGCCATAGAAGTATTTGTTTAAAATACATATGAAAATTGCCTGTGTACAAAATGTGGTCAGTGTGGGCCTCCAATTTAAATGTATTATGGCTTTTGCCCTCATGTATTGAGGCATTACCCCTAATCAGCCTTTGCCATATCATGTATTCGCTCTTAGGTATAGTGGAGGGTGGGGGGGGGGGGGGGGGGGGGGGGGGGGGGATCATTGGTGGAAACTTCATTTCTGTCAGTTCCATAACTTTGAATTATTTATAATAATTTTTTGACCAAACATATTTTTCTGCAAGCAGGATTAATGCATGTATTTGCAATTATGTATTACTGCTTCAGCTAACATTGTTAAGTACAATATTGTGAATCGTCAAATATATTGAAGTATTAATATATTAAAGTCTGAAGAAGGGTCTCGACCCGAAATGTCATCTATTCCTGTTCTCCAGAGATGCTGCCTGACACTGCTGAGTTACTCCAGCATTTTGTGTCTATCTTCCATATTAAAGTGATTACTTTAATTATTAGCAAGATAGCATTGTCTCAAAAATAGATGAAGATTTTTCATTTCGACTGCTGAATGGTGAATAGCCATACGTGCAGTTGATATAGAGTATTGAGAAGTGTTCAGTTTAGTTTAGTTTAGAGATGCAGCGTAGAAACAGGCCCTTTGGCCCACCGAGTCTGCTCCGATCAGCGATCCCCGCACACTAACGCTATCCTACACACACTAGGAACAATTTACATTTATTCCAAGCCAATTAACCTACAAACTCGTATGTCGGAGTGTGGGAGAAAACTGAAGATCTCGGAGAAAACCCACTCTGGTCACGGGCCGTATGTATAAATTCCATACAGACAGCACCCGCAGTCAGGATAGAACCCGAGTCTCTGGCACATGTAAGGCACTGCGCCTCTGTCCCGCCGATCGGTGATTAAATGATGAGATATTTCCTTTAGCAGAGAGGTCAATAACTGGAGGGTATAAAGTCATTGATAGAAGGAGTAGAGTTGAAGATTTTCTGTACATGAGGTGGAAGGAAAGGGTTTGGAGTTCACTTCCCAAGAGAGATGCAAGTAGTTGTGTTTAAGATGTACTTGTCTGAACACTTGCTGTGGCAAAGTTATGGACCAGAGGTAGGATTAGAAAGGCTGGCTCTTTCTACATGGGCGTGGGTTCAATGGGATGGTGATCTCCTGTTGTAAACATCTCAATGATCCAAGCAGAGGAGACACCACGGGGGATTGGATTGGATCCTCTCAGATTTTTCTGCCTGCTAAGGAATTATCTGAGAAGAGATTTGAAGGATTTGATGAATATTATGGAAAACGTGCCTTGGAGAAGCAAAGGAACAAAAGGATTTTGTTCAAATTACAATAGGATTAGTGTCCGTTTCTTTGTGTAGAAAGAACAGATTAACAAACGGAATTGTGGAAAGCGGAATGATGGAAGCAAAACTTCCAGAATTGCTTATGAAGATAAAAAGGAGGAATTTGTGCATGTTCTGAATAAATGAATTATAAAGATTTTACTCATCCACCAATATGATGCGGTTAAAATCACAAATGATTTGAGAGTTTATTACTGAAGCTGCTGATAATATTCAACTGTGTAATATTCAACTGTTCATTCTGCCTATCTATCACCAACAGGCCCGCGTCCAACATAATCACAAGGTTAATTATTTTAAAGGTGTGGAAACAAAGGGAAAATAAAAATCTTCCCTTAGTTTTAAGTAGCTATAAATTTACAAATATATTAATGTAATATTTGTCTCAAAAGAACCTATACCAGATTTATGTCATTTCTAGATAATCATGATACCATGAACAATATTTATGTGGTTAAAACTTAAATTTGGCATCATTGACTTGTGTTAGGTTGCCTTGGTAAACTGAAACGTTGGGCTGCATTGTATTCAAATCTTGTGGGTTGTTGAGCAAGTTTCTGTTTACAGAGATATTCCTTCCGTAGAAAGATTGTTGGGCTTTCACCACCGATATGAAGCTGCTGCCTAATGCAGTAAAATGCCGTCACTTAATTTAATGGTTCCTTCTTGAATGCAATCTCTCGCACAACAACAGAATCCACGAGAAAAGTTGCCTTGCTGCTAAACTTTGCAACCTTCCTTAAAACTTTCAGTGTACGTGGTGGAAATATTTGTCAGATGCTTCTACAAAATAAACTTCTGGGAGAGGTGTGGGCTTGGGGCATCCATCCGGCAACTGGCTTCTGGATTTCGTGACCTGCAATCATTGGTCGATTAGAATTGGTCATAACATTTTCACCACTCTGATCCTCAGCTCAAGGATATGTCCTCTTCGCTACTCCCTGTGCACCCATTACTGTGTAGCCCAGTGCTGTGCCAACTCGATCTTTAAGTTCACTTATGATAGCACTGTTGCCTGCTGGTTCAACAAAAAGGATAAGAGGAAATGCACAACTATGCTTGCACCATTCTGTTAAATTGAACTGGTCAATGTATTTATTAGTATATTTATCGTTAATGTATATATACTGTTTACTCTATTAGTTTCCTGTGAACAAGGAATTTAATTGAACACCAATGTATATGACAATGAAGTAACTTGAATCTGAATCTGAGCATAGACTTGCTGGACTGAAGAGCTTGTATCCATGATGCACGACTATGATGTCTAAAATGTCTGATCTAGACTAGAATCGGTTTCTTTGTGTTACGTCAGCGGTTGGCTGAAACTCTTCCAAAAGACACAAAGTGCTGGCATAACTCAAAAGGTCAGGCAACATTTCTGGGTAGAACATAGATAAGTCAGAAGGATCCCAACCCAGCACGTCACCTATCCATGTTCTCAAGATTTGCTACCTGACCCGCTCCAACACTTTCTGTCTTTTTTTCTGGATCAGCGTCTGCAGTTAATTGTTTCTCCATGAAACTCTTCCTACCTTATGCAATAATGATGGTTTCAAATTAAGTGTTATATAACTTGCACATTAAATGTTAAATGTTAAATACTGAGGTCTCAAAATACGTCAAAGCCTGAAGACACACATTGAGCTTGCGGAGCGCATGAATTTGTGGGAATTATTTACTGTCCTCAAGCGGATGATATTCTAACAAATGTGACATGCGAGGCACTGGGTGTAATTGGCTAAAGATGGCCTTTGTGATTGGGATCTCAGGATGAAGCAGGAGATGGAATGCCCACTCGTCACTTCTGGCTGGACATTGTTACAAACATTTCAGCCCTGTCTTTCCTATTCATGTACTGGCAACTCAGAGGCTGATGTTATTGTCAGAGACACTTCCTTTCATTGGCTGCTTAATCATCTACCACAACATAATTAGGCAGGATGGTAGACCTCTGATCTGATCCTCTGTTTGTGGGATTGCTTGCTCTGTCTGTTTCAGCTGCTTATCATGCATCCCGTCCTCTTTGGAACTTCACCAGTTGATGCCACATTTTGGGGTATGTCTTGCCAGGTGATAGATCCTCCAGAGTACCACGACTGCAGGCATTAAGACCATACCCTTCACACTGCGTTGAACCATTTGCCTGAAGAATTAAAAAGGCAGATTTCCATCTGAAGGACCTTATTTTCACTTATTTTATGATCAGGTCATAATCATATTTCATGAATCCAGCTCAGGTCGGGGGGGGGGGGGGGGAGTTACCCCCGCCACAGGTACCATGTAATCTTGTGCTACCTGCTCCATGGTTGGATAGTCGGTGACTAAACCGTCTCCCCCACCTGGTTTGCCAGGTGAGGAGGGGGCTGCGGATCCCCAGCAGGACCAAAAACAAGACCTGTCAAAGGGTGGATGAGTTTCTAGCGAGCCAATGGCCATCCACACTTCAGTAGAAGTTGCGATTACTGTTGTACATAGCATTGTAAGGAACAATGATAAAGCACACACACCAAAATCTAATTCTTCCAGCTGCAGAGGTCCACAGGAACTGGAGGACAGGGATGTGTGGTGCGTCCGTCACCGTTCGCGTTGGAAACCAGCACCACTGCATCGTTAATGTTTTCAACAATGATGGATGAATGAATGAATGAATGAATGATGACATAGAAGGAGGCCATTCCGCCCTTCAAGTCTATGCCAGCTCTCAGAGCACTTTCATCAACCCACTGGCCCCATAGCAGAAGCATTCACATCGTGGGGCTGGAAACTGGAAGTATCCTGAGCTAATTCTGCTACCACCATCATCTGTTGCGACAAGTGATGGCTTCCACTGATTGTCGCTGGACGGACAATGACAGCAAGGTCAACATTTGTGACAAGATGGACACAAAAAGAAGAAGAAGAAGATCAACCCAATTCCCTCTCTTACTTTCCCCTGACCTATTCGCTCCCGCTCATGCCCACCAACTTATTCTAGGTCAATTTACATGATTAACCCAGCAGCATATGTTTGGGATGTGGGAGGAAACCAGGAAACTGGGAGGAAACCCAGGCAATCACAGGAAGACTCCACATGGACATCAGCCAAGGTCAGGGTCGAGCCTGGGTCAACAGAGTTCTAACTGCAGTGCCACCATAGCTCCCATTACTAAACTATAGTGGCACCATACCTCCCATTCCTTATTGGTGACCAGTGTTTTTATGAAACCTACCTCATTAACTGATGTTCATTTTCACAGCTGAGTTGGCTGGATTGAATCATTGCCTCAGGATAGTTAGTCCCGGGACATCAGGTGATTAATTCAATAACTTGACTGTGCCATTAGTGTGCTATAATGACTCTTATTAACTCTTTCACAATAAACACGTTTGAGCTAATAGACATTGGAGGGTGGATCTCATTGTGTTGAATACTTTGTGTCATAACCATTCCCACATTTCAAGAAAAATGATCCTTCGTTTATTGTGTAACTTTTTCTGTTACGGTGAAACTTTAGATTCTGATTAACCACTTAGTTATCTCAAAATGGGCTAGAAGTTCCTCCACACATTTCTGGCATGCAACATCACTCTCGGTTCCCCTGTTATGTAGAGGGTGTGAACAATTGTGAACTTTCCAGATCAGCGTTGTCAGCTTTTCCTGTGTAGCTGACACTGTTTGTCTGTTTCATCTCGGCATTCCCAGTGTGGCACAGGGCCAGAACCCCTTAAAAGGAACAAACCATTGTGAAAGGAACATGCTTCTAGGTTTGGGGCAGTGAGGCAAATTAAAGGAGAAGCTGCAATAATGGGGGGGAGATGAGTCAGGGCCCTAGTAGGGTTGCAGGGGGGGTGGGTAGGGGAGGTGGTAGCGATGGAGGGAGAGTTAGAGGAACCTGGATAGATAGACAAGGCCGCAAGGGATATAGTCTTCATGTGGAGAGAGGAATTGGGGGATGCATAGTGTTTGGAGCAGGAGGCAGGAGTTAGCCAGGGTGGTCTCTATATGGACAGGATTATGGTCTATAAATTCCTGCTCCCTGGGAAAGTGCGAGAAACAGACAAACTGCCGTGCCTGTGTTGTCTGCTCCTTTGGGCTGAACGATGAGAAGATACATCCAGCCCTTGAGTAAGGGACTTGGATGAACTCCCCAGTGCAGTGGCGAACAGCAAACTGGGCAATGTGGCAGAGATGGTAGCCTGCGGCACAAGAAGTCACACCAACGTCTCTACCTCCCGAGGAGACTGAGGAAATTCGGCATGTCTCCAGTGACTCTCACAAGCCTCTACACATGCACCATAGAAAAATACTGTCGGGATGCATCACAGCTTGGTTTAGGAACAGCTCTGCCCAAGACAGCTCTGTCCACCACACAGACCAGACTTTCCACCATTGATTCCATCTACGCTTTGCCTCGGTAAAGCAGCCAACATAATAAAAAAAGTCCCACCCCATTCATTGGAAGCACGCACCACCAGACTCAGGAACAGTTTCTTCCCCTCTGTTATCATGCTTCTGAATGGTGAAGAGAGTCAAGAGTGTTTAGTTACCAAATGTTACAAAACGGAGCAATGAAATTCTTACTAGCATCAGCAGAACAGGGTTGTAATCATAATGCTCAATAGATAACACAATGAACAAGCAATAAAAAAAAGTTTTGCAATATAGGGACAAGGAATGAAGCTTAAAGTGTTAGCCCTTCATCTAGGTCACTTTCATGAGAAACAGGATTAGTAAAAGCTGGTTGCTCCTTGAGTAAATAAGAACCATTTTCAGATGCTCTGAATGTTGAATATCGCACTGATGTTTATGTAATCTGGAAGAGTTTTGCTCCAAATAAAACTGCTAAGGAGAGCAAAATCCAACCGATAAATGAAGTTGTAAGGTTCCCAATGGACCAGTTAGAGTAAATGAATTGACATTCAGGCACCATAATACAAATCATTATATACCCGTTAACCTGATTTCCAACAGCATAGCTCTCTTTCCTTGCAAGTTTTGTGGATGAAGTTCAGGAA
This sequence comes from Amblyraja radiata, assembly GCF_010909765.2. Lineage (NCBI taxonomy): Eukaryota > Metazoa > Chordata > Chondrichthyes > Rajiformes > Rajidae > Amblyraja > Amblyraja radiata. The sequence continues at coordinate 18,086,510 of NC_045982.1, read as the reverse complement.
CTCACTCAGATTTGCATTTTTAATAAGCTGCCAATTTACCACTGAAATCAGATGATCACATGTGGAAACCCAACAATACCACTTTCAATGAATCTTTGGACAGGTGATGCGCATTGGTCCAGTGTGATATTATATCAGTGTGACGTAATTCAACATTCACTCTATAATTTGTTGAAACATGGAGGAGGAGGAGGAGGAGGGCTTTGAGTTGGGATGGACACCTGAGTCAGAAGATAAGATACTTCTCACTTCTTCAACAGACCCTTGGGATTGAGTATGACTCTGGTTCCAACTCTGGTTTTATAGACTCTAAACTGACCCATTAGGCAGAAATTGGGAATCCTACAGTAAGTTCTTCCAATGTTGGGGCAGGTTAAGTGATCTGTGTGTAAAGTGGTCTGCTTGTTCCATTGTTTATGCAGGTCCACTGTGTGCTCCCGATACATGGCCTTAAGTTCTCAATAGCACCCTGAATGCACCTTCTCCATTCTCAATGCAATGGTACAGAAACTCCCAGGAGTCAGTGGAGAAATTGCATTTCTTCAACGAGGCTTTACGTACATCCTTGAATCTTTCATCCACCTGGTGATCTCTTCCTATGACTCTATGACTATAGCAGAGGATTCCTTGTGAAGCAACATTTATAATAAAGTCAATGCAATGTTTGAAGGATTACATTACCCTGCAAAAGCATCACATAAAAGGTAAGTTATGTGAAGTTGAATGGGACCTAGAAGGATTATTAACCTAGGGTGAGTACCCTGAGCTTTTCTCAACCTTTTTAATCAATTCATATTTAATGAGAATGTATTTTAAAAACTGCAGATGCTGGAAATCTGGAATAAAATTAGAAAATGCTGGAAAAACATAGCAGATCAGGAGGAATATGTGGAATGAGAAACAGTCAATGTTTCAAGTTAAATGCCCAGAGTTTCTGATGAGGACCCTTTGACTTGAAATGTTCACTATGTCTCTTTCCACAGATGCTGCTCAATCTGCTGATGCTTCCCAGCATTTACTGTCAATGTTTTGTGATGCAATCTTGAATTTAAAAGTGAAATGCAGAAGCTTCTTGTTATTGTATATGGTCAATCATTTTAAACTGTTTCACATCATTAATCCTGTTTTTACCTTTATTGTTTTTCTTCTCATTTGAAATGCAGGAATCGTGCTTTGTTCAGTGAAATGCCTTATGTAACTAATGGGGTTTTCACTGATCAATGAGGCCAAATAGATCACGATGATGCAGCCTTGACATCCTGTTTTGAGTGGTTGATGTATCAGTCTGTCAATATATTTTTTGCCAAATAGTTCCCTGATGTTTGCCTTTCAACCCCCACTCAAACCCTTCCTCAGTTGCACAATGGGCATGGAACATGGAGCAAGAACCTAGATATAAAAACAGATTAATGCTTCCTCGTTTAAAAAATAGTCACGTTAGAAGTGGAGTGACAAATAAAGCAAAATACCATTCTCTTCATTGTTTTAACAAAATATATCCCAGGAGAAAAAAGAGAAATAATAACTTTGGGAATGTGAGTTATGAAACAGTGCTGCAAATCTGAAGATACACCCAACAAAATGCTGGAAGTACTCAGCAGGTCAGGCAACATCGTGGAGAGAGAGAAACAGAGTTAATGTTTCAAGTTGATGATTCGGATTTTCATCACCTGCTGTGTCCAGCATCTTACACTTTCAGCTCTGTTGATTTGGTTTCTCTCTATCTGCCCTCAATCTTCCAGTCAGAAGCTGCTCGTGGCTGCCTCTCAAAGCAGTTGTCTCACCTAGTTGATTTGAGTTTGAGTTGGTGAGTTTAGTTTATTGTCATGTGAAAAGCTTTTGTTGCGTGCTAACTATTCAGCGGAAAGACAATACATGATTGCCATCCTTGGCCTCCACCCAATCACAGACATTTCCTTTTCCTTCTCCATTAATTAAAACATGCTTGTTTGCTCAGTTTTCCAGCTCCTGTGAAGTTATTGATCTGAAACATTAGTTCCATTCTCTCTCCACAGATGCTTGCAGAATGTCCCCAAATATACAGTATGTGTTGTTAATTTAGATTTCAGTAACTGCATCTTTTTGCTTTTCAAAGCGAGGGAATGTTCTACTTCGATAACCTTTCATCGGTATTTGTAGTTCTTTTCTTTCTGCGTTTCAAAACTTATAAAACCAGAGGCAGTGAACTCCCAATGTCTCTTCCAAACTAATATCTTGGAAAGCCAAAACTCTTCAAGAAAACTGTTTTTTTTATTTTGTTATAGTGTGTTCCACTACAAAAGAGCAAACACAGGTGGCTATACCTAAATGTATCTTTACTGTAAACTGTGAAAGGCCTGGATAGAGTGGAGATGGAGAGGATGTTTCCACTAGTGGGAGAGTCTCGTATCAGAGACCATAGCCTCAGAATAAAAGGACATACCTTTAGAAAAGACATGAGGAGACATTTCATTAGGTGGTGAATTTGTGGAATTCATTGCCACAGAAGGCTGTGGAGGCCAAGTCAATTGATATTTAGAGATTGACAGATTCTTCATTAGTACGTATGCCAGGGATTATGTGGTGAAGGCAAGAGAATGGGGTTGAGAGGGAAAGGTGGATCAGCTATGATTGAATGGCGGAGTAGACTTGGCCTAATTCGGCTACTAACAGATATGAACTTATGAAGTTAAGAAACTCTTATTTTAAGCAATATGGCTAACTCTTTTATTTGCCGGGAAATTTAATTATGACTATCTCATGGATAACTATCAGATTGAATACATTTTTAGTCTACAGAACAACACTGAGTGTTTTGAACTATTCCAAGTAAAATATTCTTGTTCTACAATTAACATATGTAAACTAAAACCTATGACTTGTAAAGTATCGCACTAAGCATTGGAATTATGAGTTGGATAAGCAGAGTAAAATGGTTAATTATGATTTATGCCATGTTGCCCAAATGCCAGTTCATTTGCTTTAGCTGCTCCATAAATCCCACAACCAGGGTCAAATCAATTATAGCAAATGGAAGTGGAATTCTGATTTGATTGAAAGTGTGCTTGTTATACAACCGATTAGTGCATTGATACAACACTGTCACAAGAAGAGAGAACCTTTATCACCATGCCTCTGCCTTACTTTAGTTGCATTGTTATCCTCCCAAACCCAATTGTATAGGAACTGGTGGGTGGTTGGAATGCCAGAGTACATCGGGAAATCAAGTACACTGGACCACAAATAACACGGGGAAGTCACATTTAAGTCAATGTGCTGATTCATGGTCTCACTCTGACAGCTGTTGGGAAGGTAGGAAAATAGCTTCAGGTGGATGGATGGTTCACAGATAACTAAATTCAATCAGCATGCATTTGGTTGAAGGATATGCCTTTTAACAGTAATTGAATTAATTTACCAAGTAAATATCCTGCTTAATTTTGAGTATCTTTTATCGTTCAGTTGAAACATTTTTTTTAGTCTTAGAACCTGCCCGCTGAACATTGAAACACAACATTCAGAACTGCATAAACCTGCTTCAGCCTGAGGCCTGAACAGCAATCTGGCCCTGAGCCAGCGTAAACTAAAATATGATTTTGTTTTCTTGGTTGGAGAAAATGCAAACATTTATCTCCTGAATTAAGCACGATCCACCCCTACAGCATTATTTAAGATCCCAAACTTACACGTCGAAGGAAAGAGGAGAAAGAGAAACAAGAAACTACGGATGCTGAAATCTTGAGCAAAAAAACAAAGTGTTGGAGGAACACAAGGGGTCAGGCAGCATCTGGAGAAGTGAAGGACAAGTGACGTTTCGGGTCAGGCCCCTTCCTCAGACTGAAGAGAAAGCAAAGACTTCCTTTATTTTTACGTGTAGGAAAGAATTGCAGATGCTGGTTGAAATAGAAGATAGACATAAAATGCTGGAGTAACTCAGCGGGACAGGTCGCATCTCTGGAGAGAACGAATGGGTGACATTTCGGGTCGAGACCCTTCTTTTATTTGTATGTCAGCTGTAGGTTCATTTGTGATTTCAATACAGGTAGCAATGAAGGAATATTTTCACAACTACATTGTCTTGGTCATGATTAATATAAATCTGAATTTATCTGTGTTTGAACAGGGGTTGAGGAACTCTTTCCACTTCAGGAATATGTTTCTAGGCTCAAAGATTCTGAGGCCATGCATAGCATGGAGTGAAGCTTATCTGCCCATTGTGAAGCAGCCTTAACCAACAACACTAATCACTGGTAGACCATATGAGCTGCTGGCTTCAGACCAAATTCCTGTTTCCCTCAGCACAGTTTCATTTCTCCTGGCCTTGCCCTCAGCCTGACTGGATAAAAAGACTGAATTTGTATAACCCAATTAGATGAATGGAGCCATAATGTCAGCAGGGCATGGACAAGAATGGGCAGCTGAATAGTTTCCTCGTGAATTCTGTCCACAATTTACAGTAGAAGGTTTCCTTAGAAGGCTTAGTTCAGCATGTCCCCTACAACTCTCACCAACTTCTACAGATGCATCAGGATGCATTACAGCTGGGTTTGGGAACAGCTCCATCCTTGACAGCAAGAGTTTGCGGCAAATTGTGGACACAGCCCAGACCATCATACAAACCAACCTCCCTTCCATTGACTCCATTTATACCTCATACTGCTTCGGCAAGGCCTGCATCATAATCAAGGATGAGTCACACCATGGCCACTCCCGCTTCTCTCCCCTCCATCAGGCAAATGGTATGGAAGTGTGAAAACGCACATCTCCAGATTGAGGCACAGTTTCTTCCCAGCTGCTATCAGGCAACTGAATCATCCTACCACAACCAGAGAGCACTCCAGAACTACTATCTACCTCGTTGGTGACCCTTGGACTATCTTTGATCAGACTTTGCTGACTTTATCTTGCACTAACCATTATTCCCTTATCATGTATCTATACACTGTAAATGGATTGATTGTAATCATGTATTATCCTTCCGCTGGCTAGATAGAATGCAATGAAAGCTTTTCACTGTACCTCAGTAAACGTGACAATAAACTAAACTAAACTAAACTGATTTCATGAGCATGAACCACAATTGCGAGATGATGTCTGAGCAATGGTGTAGAGATTAAACAAAACATGAACTGGTGAACTGCCGAAAGATTCAAGGGTGTTAGAATAAAGTACCACACCTGCAAATGCACTGAACTAACAACAACACCACCTTCTTACTGCATTGTATAGCGAGACAATATTATTAGGTACAATTAGGACCATCACAGCCTACATTATTTTAGTTACTGGTTTATTTCCTGTATCCTCTTTGACTTGCCTGCCAACATCTATATTGGATAGACACAAAATGCTGGAGTAACTCAGCAGGACAGGCAACATCTCTGGAGAGAAGGAATGAGTGACGTGACATCAAGTTCAAGTGAGTTTATTGTCATGTGTCCCTGTATAGGACAATGAAATTCTTGCTTTGCTTAAGCACACAGAAAATAGTAGGCATTTACTACAAAACAGATAAATGTGTCCATATACCATGATATAAATATATACACACATGAATAAATAAACTGGTAGTGCAAATAACAGAAAGTGGTTGCTAATAATCAGAGTTTTGTCCGAGCCAGGTTTAATAGCCTGATGGCTGAGGGGAAGTAGCTATTCCTGAACCTGGTTGTTGCAGTCTTCAGGCTCCTGTACCTTCTACCTGAAGGTAGCAGGGAGATGAGTGTGTGGCCAGGATGGTGTGGGTCTTTGATGATACTGCCAGCCTTTTTGAGGCAGCGACTGCGATAAATCCCCTCGATGGAAGGAAGGTCAGAGCCGATGATGGACTGGGCAGTGTTTACTACTTTTTGTAGTCTTTTCCTCTCCAGGGCGCTCAAATTTCCGAACCAAGCCACGATGCAACCGGTCAGCATGCTCTCGACTGTGCACCTGTAGAAGTTAGAGAGAGTCTTCCTTGACAATCCGACTCTCCGTAATCTTCTCAGGAGTAGAGGCGCTGATGAGCTTTTTTGATAATTGCGTTAGTGTTCTCGGACCAGGAAAGATCTTCAGAGATGTGCACCCCCAGGAATTTGAAGTTCTTGACCCTTTCAACCATCGACCCGTTGATATAAATGGGGCTGTGGGTCCCCCTCCTACTCCTTCCAAAGTCCACAATCAGTTCCTTGGTTTTGCTGGTGTTGAGGGCCAGGTTATTGCGCTGGCACCATATGGACAGTTGCTCGATCTCTCTTCTGTACTCTGACTCATCCCCATCAGTGATACGCCCCACAATAGTGGTGTCGTCAGCGAACTTGATGATGGAGTTCGCACTGTGGTTCGCTACGCAGTCATGGGTATAGAGTGAGTACAGCAGGGGGCTGAGCACGCAGCCTTGAGGTGCTCCCGTGCTGATTGTTATTGAGGCTGACACATTTCCACCAATACGAACAGACTGTGGTCTGTGGACGAGGAAGTCGAGGATCCAGTTGCAGAGGGATGCGCAGAGACCCAGTTCTGCGAGTTTGGTAACCAGTTTGGAGGGGATGATTGTGTTAAATGCCGAGCTGTAATCAATGAATAACAGCCTGACATATGAGTTTTTGTTGTCCAAGTGGTCCAGTGCGGAGTGGAGGGCCAGCGAGATCGCATCCACCGTTGATCTGTTGTGGCGGTACACGAACTGCAGTGGGTCCAGGTTTTTGTCGATGTAGGAGTTGATTTGCTCCATGATCAACCTCTCAAAGCACTTCATCACCAACGGCGTTAGTGCTACTGGTCGATAGTCATTGAGGCACGTCACCTTACTCTTCTTGGGCACCGGTATAATTGATGCCCTTTTAAAGCAGGTGGGGACCTCAGACCTCAGAAGTGAGAGGTTGAAAATGTCCGTAAAAACTCCCGCCAGTTGGTCTGCACAGGTTTTTAGAACACGGCTAGATTGCTAATCAGACGTTATTTAGAATGATTTTTTTTAACTCTCAGACAAATGTATAGTGTATCACCTATCACCCAAGAGTGAGAACCATCACAAATTGTGGATCCCCCTTCCCCCAGAAGACACAATCTAGAAAAATAAAAGACCAAAACTATAATGCAAGCATACTTTTATTATTAAACAATGTGACACTAATTGTCTTACCCTATTCCTGGTTCATATTAGACCTAGAACATCCGGTTATGTCTACAGCCCTCTGGTCAAAGTAATCGTCCTACCTCTGAGCTATACCATTAAGCTCCCCACCTTCTGTGAGATGAGAAGGTTTCTGAACTTGCCATTTGCTTCAGGCCCAATCACTCTCAGAAGTATTGTTTTATATTTCTCCATCACATTATTTTGGGCTCACACAGAATTTCCATCAACCCCCACAATATTGTTTGCTCTTGAAGACATGTATACTCATTCACTTTAGAAGCTGGATGGTGCCTGAGTCAGTCATATGGCAAAGTCTCCTGATATAGCAAACCTGGACAGCTCTCTGGGTCAGCAGTGACATGACAATTGTCTGCTCACTCGTTCAGTGACATGGGCAGCCTTGTCCTGAGCTCCTGTGGCTTGCTGAGATGTACTCTTTTGATGGAACATATGGAGACCATTGGCTAATAAAATCAGTGGTAAGTGCTTTCAGGAAAACACTGCAAAAATCTGCTTTGGCGTGACAAGATCATCTCAAGATTGCCAAGTTAGAGCAATGAATCTATGGAAGACTTGCCATTTTTGTTGCTAATTTGAAAGCGTTAAGACTCAGAATATTTTTAAGTCTTAATGCAAGCTTAAAATGATTTACTTGCAGAGACTTGCTCTTACTGTGCACTGAGCGTCTGTTAGGCTGTCACCTTGATGAGAAGCAGGCACACCATACAATCCTACTATCCACAATACAAAAGGCAGACACAAAAAGCAGGAATAACTCAGCGGGTCAGACAGCATCTCTGGAGAAAAGGAACAGGTGGCATCTCGACCCTTCTTCAGACCCGACCTTACCCGAAATGTCACCTGTTCGTTTTCTCCCGTGATGCTGTCTGACCCGCTGATTTACTCCAGATTGTTGTGTCTATCTTCGGTTTAAACCAGCATCTGCAGTTCCTTCCTATCCACAATACTAATACAGACATGAATAACCAAAGGTCATAAGGTCCTGTCCGTTTAGTGCATTGGTAATGTTAATTTGATGGTTTTTCATCGTTGGTCTATCAAATAGAGGTACACTTCTCTGCCATAGAACCAACTTAAAACCTCAATTTTAAAACATTGTTTAATATCTTCTGACGGCTTCCAGTGAAACCATCTCAGTGTCTCAAATACCTCCTCATAAATGCTGTTCCCAACCCGTCAGCTATGCCCTTAACACAACCACTTCTGTTGTACATCATAATGTGTAAACAGTAACCCCATCATTCCTTTGAAAAAAATCATTATCTTCTAGCTTTTTATTCACCTCTATTTGTGAAACAAAGTATGCGATGGGAATTGTTTTAATGTTATCTCATTCATTTGCACTTGTAAATTCAGAGCTTTTATATTTGACCACTTGATCCCTCTCCTCATCCATACCCTTCAAGATTTCTCCATTAAACATACTCTCCCTTCTCTTGCCTTCTCCAGTATTACATCACACTTATTTATTCTAAATGGCATTGATTAACCCTAAAGCAAAAATCATTGAGATACCCTACCTAGCCACACAATAGCAATTAAAGCAGGAAAGCTTGTTAATATTTCACTTTCTCTGTAATCTAGGAATACTCTGGCAGATATTACAACCTATTCACAATCAGCTAATTCATTAAATAATCAGAATCAAACCATCTAAATTTAGGGTGAGGATTTACTTTACATGCTGGGATTGTCTTTTAAAGATGGATCCAAGGAACAGTTTTGAGGTTTAAAAATGGATGTAAGATTTTTAATTAGATAATAATAATTGTAAAAATAAATCATAGTTTAACATGACTTCTATCAATTCAAAGCATTTCAAAGATCTTTGCATAATCAAATGATTTTAGATGTGTCTGTTGTCAAATCCTCTTCCTGTCTGACATTAGGATAAACGGTACTTCCGAGTTATTAGTGATAAAGCTGCCAAAATTTTAATTGTGGCAGGAGTCAGGTGTTACAGGGAGACGAGTTTTCTTAAAATGGATACACAATTAACTTAATTTCAGTTACCGATAAGCCATTCTTACTTATATTCAACGACATAAAGATCACATACTAAAACAAAATAACCTTTACTAATAATTAAAATTAATGCCACATGAAATGATGCGCAAAATGTATATTCAATTAATAAGAACTCTGGTACTCATCCTATAGTAAAAAGACTTTCATTATGCAAGAGGCAGTGCTAACATTTTAACCCCCACAAAGAAGATTATGGCAAATATATAAACCAAAATTTAAATGAATAAAATAGTAGCCTTTGTTTGTCTCTTCCTTTATTAATATGGAAAATACACTAATTCTGGTGGTCCCATGCTGTTTGGGTTTGTTTGTTCAAAGACACACTTTTTTTCCATCATTCTCTTGATTTTATTGCAGCTCTTTTGCTGATATCAGCACTTAAAATTCTTCTAATCACTTCCTTTAGCTCAGCAGTCACATACTTGCTTCTTTGTCAAAAGCTAATGGGTTCAAGCCCCTTCTCAAGATCCTTCAGCGCAGTACTGAGGGAATGCTGCATCTCCTTTCTTTAAGTAAACCAAGGTCTTATCATCTGATCTGGTGGCGTTTAAAGTCCTAACAGTATAACATCACTATGGTGCTATTTAATGCAAACTAGGGGAGGTTTCCCATTTCTAATCTGCGATTTTCCTTCAACTAATTGCTCTGAAAAACAGATTCATTTTCTGTCTCCATTTTGCCACGAGGGTGGTTACCATGCACAGAATTGGCCGTTGTGTTAGCTGATGAAATATCCCTCCGTATTTTCTTCTGAGACTTGCTGAGGAAGTGATGGATGCCAAATAAAAAGCATGATTAATTTAGTTTAGAGATACTGCATGGAAACCAGCCCTTCGGTCCACCGAGTTCCTGCTGCCTATTGATCATCCGTTCACACGAGTTCTATGTTATCCAGCTTTCTCATCCTTTTCCCTACACTCTATGGGCAATTTACAGAGGCCAATTCACCTACAAACATGCACGTCTTTGGGATGTGGGAGGAAAGCGAAGCACCCAGCGGAAACCCATGTGGTCACAGGGAGAATGTGCAAACTCCACACTGACAGCACCAGAGGTCGGGATTGAACTCTGCCGCTGTGAGGCAGCAGATCTACCAGCTGCGCCATTGTGCTGATATTGACAAATGAAATTTGTAAATTGCTGTCAGTTGTAAGACATTCAAATTCAGGCACAGTTTCATCACTCAAGGTTCCTCTTGGAAAACACGTAGGAGATAATGCATTCAGGTATTGACCAGTTACAGTGTCACAAGGCATTGAAATTTCCATGACAACACATGGCTCTCTAAAGACCAAACGTTAAGTTCTCTAATGTCACTTGTGTCAGGAGGTAAAAAATTATCGATGTGCGCCAACAAATTCTTTGATTATCACCTTGTTGCAGGAAAATTCAGCAACATCCAAAGCACGAGGCATCAGGAAGGCACTGGAACATGTTCCTTCATGTAACATCCTTATTGTGAAGCCAGTGGAGGAATATAACAGTGGTCCTGTACCGCCAACCTCCCCTGTAAGGTTGGAGGGGAGAAAAGGCATGTATCAGGGAGCAGTAATCCTAAGGGAATACAGGGGCTGAGGGTTAGAAATTCACTGAGCCCTGGCGGGAGGTCACAGAGAGACAGTGATGCAATGATAGAGTTGCTGCCCTACAGCGCCTGAGACCCGGGTTCGGTCCACAGTATGTCTGCTGTCTGTATGGAGTTTGTAGATTCTCCCTGTGACCATGTGTGTTTTCACCAAAGACGTACAGGTTTGTAGTTTAATTGGGTTTGGTAAATGACAAAAAACTTGTCCTTAGTGTGTTGGTGTACGGGTTGATCGCTGGTCAATGTGGACTCAGTGGGTCCATGCAGTATCTCTAAAGTCTATATCTGAGTTCGGGGATTGGAAGTCTTTTCAAACCTGAAGGTCAAGTAGGTTTTGCTGTGATCACAGTAGACGTTGCTGGGTGATTGGGTGGAGGTAACTCAGACAAAGGTAGGAGAGGGGGTTGCAGAGGAGTAAAGTGTCGGTTAGAGTGGAGGAGTCTGCATCGGCTACTCTAGCCTTTCATTGTTGGACCTCTTTCTCCTTGCTTGGCCTCCAATCTCCCCTCCTACACCAGAAATTCGTAGAGTCCTACAACACAGTAACAGGTTCTTTGGGCTAACCCATCCATGCTTATTTAAGTTAGTTCTATTTTGGGGATTTCTTTTTGGCATATAATTCTAAACCTCTCCTATCCATGTCCCTATCTGAATGTCTTTTAATTGTTGTAATTGTACATACCTCCACCACCTCCTCTGTCAGCTCGTTCCACAAAACCCTCCATGTGAAAATCTTGCCCCTCAGCTTGCTTCAGTTGAGTTCAGAGATAGAGCGTGGGAACAGACCCTTTGGCCCACCGAGTCTGCACCGATACACTCGTTCTATTTAGGGGGACACTAGGGAGAATTTTACAGAAGCCAATTAACCTACAAACCTGCACATCTTTGGAATGTGGGAGAAAACTGGAACACCCAGAGAAAATCCACGCAGTCACAGGGAGAACGTGTAAACTCTGTGCAGACAGCACCCGTTGTTAGGATGGAAATCAGGTCTGTAGCGCTGTAAGGCAACGACTCAACCGCTGTGCCAGTGTGCTACCTACCCCGCAGATTTAATTATCTCTCCTCTCATCTTAAACCTTTGCCCTTTAGTTTTAGATGGCCCTACCCTGGGAAAAACATTGTGACTACTTACCTATCTTATCTATGCCCACACAATTTTTATAAGCTTCGATAAGGTCACCCCTCAGCTTCTGCATCAGAAATTAGGCAGGATGTTATAAATGCTGCACTATGTCATTGTACTACCATTATTAATATATACCAGCCATTAAATTATTAGTAATCAGCGACAAATTATTGCTCAATAAATCTGTAATATTAATTGCATAATTGCAGGTCCTGTACCATGGGCCCCATCAGCTTTCAAGGACACAGAGGCACTGTCTCTCCCCTCCCCGTTGACAACACTGCACGCATAGGGATCCTCAGCAAAAAATCAAAGCTAGACATGTTAAGACTAGCAACGTGGTTCTAAGGTGATAATCTAAATCTTGTGGCTGACGTTTCTCAAGTCGATAATGTTACTGATAAAACCTTGCTTGCATATACAACATGATATCACTTGCACCACATTTTTCACTTGAAACAATCAACAAAAGGAATTTAATTCCCCGAGGTATTAAGTTCTTGTTACAATCCACCAGCCGGTAAATGCTGAAGGATGCCGCCTCTATTTTAAAGGGAGTCTTTTCATGATCTCTGACCTACCTTATGCTTATGCCCCTGTCCCACTTAGGAAACCTGAACGGAAACCTCTGGAGACTTTGAGCCCCACCCAAGGTTTCCGTGCAGTTCCCGGAGGTTCCTGGAGGTTTTTGTCAGTCTCCCTACCTGCTTCCACTACCTGCAACCTCCGGCAACCACCTGCAACCTCCGGGAACCGCACGGAAACCTTGGGTGGGGCGCAAAGTCTCCAGAGGTTTCCGTTCAGGTTTCCTAAGTGGGACAGGGGCATTAAGGGGTAAGCAAGCAAACTATGGGGGCTACAACTCAGTTTATCACCATTCAGTGATTGTGTACATTCAAAGAGAATGCTTAGTTGTATACTGTGGAGGAAGGAACTTCCGATGCTAGTTTAAACTGAAGATAGACACAAAATGCTGGAGTAACTCAGCAAGTCAAGCAGCATCTCTGGAGAGAAGGAATAAGTGACATTTTGGGTTGAACCGAAGGTGAAGAAGGATCTCAACCCAAAATGTCATCTATTCCTTTCCTCCAGAGATGCTGCCTGACCCTCTGAGTTACTCCAGCTTTTTGTGTGTATGTAGTTGTATAAATGTGATTGTGATATCAAAACTGCCCCATGCAGCAATGCTTACCACCCATCTGAGGACCCCAACCAAAATGGCACCAGCTGATGATAAAGGAACAGTCGCTGATTGGTAATGATATTCAGGCCATTACTCTTTCATTTATTCTAACCTGTGAACCTTAAAGCTATCTATATCCCCTATTCTGCAGAAACACAAAAGCAACAGCGTTCGTTGAGGCGACCTTGGCCTAAAATGGGAAGGAGAATCTATAATTCTAATGCGAAATGTTAATGAACAATTCGTCCTGTCGTGGATGCCGAATGTCCCGCTGTGCCTCTCCAGTATTTTCAAACTTTCCTTCGCGCCTCGCTTGCTATTTTCAGGTCTGGAACAGTTTAACTTCAAAGGGCGTAATATCAAAATGGCATGAGGTTCAAGTGACTGGCATGTTAATGGTAAAGAGAGGTTCAGACAGCCCTTGGCTGCCAAATGCAATTGTACAGTAGTACGGCCAAGCAAGTTGCTGGGTTTATCTTGGATTCTGCAGCTGCCCATTAATAGCCGTGAAGCACAGGCCGTTACTTTTCAAAGAAAGCAAAGAAAGAAGAAAATACTCCAGTGTTAGGCGTCACCTCTTGCAAACACCAAGATCGAATATAATACGTACTTCATCCTTATCAAGCAAACATTGTCAATTTGCAAAGATTTAACAACACAGTTAATGCATTCAAAGCGCATCTACATGTAACTTAATGATTCCCTCCTTCATTTTAGAATTAGAAGCTAAATGAAAATGATACATGGTCCTGGTTGAAGAGATAAATTGTAGATTGGAGAACAGAATTTAATGACAATACAGTTTTAATATTTCATAACCAATGTTTATTGCAAATTAATAACAGATGTTACAGGGAGTTTTCAAATATTTATAATGTGGTTACAGTTCTGTATTTATAGATTTACTGAAATGACTACATTAAAAGTAATAATTAGATTGGACGAGCCATTTTATTAAATGTCTATTAATTATTAAAAGTAGTGATATTGGATGACAATTCAGTTCCAAAGTTGGAGTTTTGTGCCATTATAAAACATTCTGAATTTGAGACGTTGTGAGTAATGCCATAGATTTTATGCAGGAACCAAGGGGGTAGAGAGGAAATCAAAGCAAAATGTGGAAGCAAGTGTTCGAGTTAGCCTAAGGCCCAATTTCAATATGCAACTGCTGGCCTGTCACTACAATATTTAATTAGTTCACAATTGAACTTTTCCAACAATTTTTATTTTATTAATATATTTAATTCTGCTATTTTCTAATCATGTAGTTCGTTTTGAGAATTTATTCCTTAATTAGTTCTTACTTGACTTTCAGAGTTCTAGGATCGTGATGGCAGAATAGGCAATCCAAAGGACCCTTGGAAATCCATCTGTGCAAAATATTCAGTAACTTTACCACAAACGTTTGCAATTATGGAGCTCATAAGGAGACCATTTGCTCCTTCCACCCATGAAAGCTGCTTGAAAGAACCACGGAACCACTTTGTGTGAATATATCCCATGATGAACATACTGGGACTTTATTGTTGGTATTGTGTGTAATAATATTACTAGAGCAAAGAAAAATTTGGGGTTGTACAAAAAGTAGTTACAATCAAAATGTTGAAGCTTCAGTTATTTTGCTTGTTGAAAGGGTTTTTTTATGCCAGAACGACGTCAGCACAGTGGGAAGGTGCCCTGTGAGCCAGTTCTGGTGCTAAAGAAGGAGTTTGGATAATCAGACCACATTGAATGGTAGAGCAGACTTGAAGGGCTGAATGGCCCACTCCTGCTTCTATTTTCTATGTTTATGCTTCTATTGTGGTGAGGACACTCTATAATAAAGTTTAGGAGACAGCAAGAATTTCAGGACGTGGATATTCACTACTGCTCTCTCCCCCCCCCACCCCCCCCACACTCGTACAATCAATCTGAAGAAGGGTCCTGAACTGAAACGTCACCTGAACCATTCTATCAAAAACTAGAGCGTGGTCCTGAGCTACAAACTATCTCATTGGAGACCCTTGAACTATCTTTCATTGGACTTTACTGGACTCTATCTTGTTTTATTTGCATTATCATGTATCTGTACACTGTGGATGGCTTGATTGTAATCATGTATTGTCTTTCCATTGACTGGTTAGCATAAAAAAAAGCTTTTCACTGTACCTTGGTACACGTGACAATAAACTAAACTAACCTACTATCCATGTTCTTCAGGAATGCTGCCTGACCCACTGAGTTACTTCAGCACGTTGTGCTCTCTGCAGAATAACATCTTCCATGTACACCATTACAAATCACACTACATCTCTTTTCCTTGCAACTGATTTCGATATTTGCATGTATATTCCCCACTCTGTTTCCTTGTGAAATAGTTATTGGTCAGAATAATTGTGGAATGAGATGAGTATTTACACAACATAGAGTCATAGAGTCATACAGCACAGAAACAGGCCATTAGGCCCCACTCATCAATGACAACCAAAATGCCCAATCTAAGCTAGTCTCACTTGCCCGCATTTGGCGCATATCCCTCAAAACCTTTCCTGTCCATGTCCCTGCCCAAATGTCTTTTAAAAGTTGTTATTAACTAAGCAGAATTCCTCTCTGTGCAAAGTCATTCCCATGGTTTCAGAGCGTTCTAATGATAATCTCTGGGGCAACATTACAACCCTTCTGGGGACGAGAGCTGTGTGCCGTTTTGTTTAATGATTAGCCAAGGCTGGCTGGCATCAGATCTCAGAGCATGTCGTTTAAATGCCAGTGCTGGGCAACTTCACTCTTTAGAATGGCTTCCTGGGAAATCTGGCACAATAAATTCTCAAGCGGAGAAGCCATATTGTTAAAGCAAAGGCACCTGGCAACCTCATCACTGGGACTAGGTTCCCAGTAAATGAATGAGAACAGGCCTCTGTGCCTGCGCATCGGTGTTTTTATCCTGAGTGTTTCTCCCAACTAATGTCAATTCCTCAGGCCTTTAAAAGCATACGTGTTTATAGAATATTCTGTTGCCTGTGTGATATTTAAAAATAAATAAATGTTTGCAATTATCTTTACTTGGGCCTCTTATTTTTCATCAAGGAACAACTTTGTAACACCAACATTTCAATAAAGTCAACAAATGATTCTTTTAGTGAACAAGGGTTCAAATTTAATTTTTAGAAAGTGTTTATGCTGTTGACATCTCATGTGCCATACAACACGTTCTTTATCTAAGCCAACAACTGAATAACCAGAGGTGAAGAGTCTTTACTATACCTCCTTCTTCTTCAGCAGTCCAATGGGGAGAAAGATGATTTGCTTCAACTCCAGTGCAGTGAACTCGAGAGATGCCAAATAGGATAGAGTGTAGTCGATTGTAGGCTGAATTGTAGTCGCGTGTTGTCTTTCTGCTGACTGGATGGCATTCAATAAAGGCTTTTCACTGTGTCTCTGTACACTTGACAATAAACTAAACTAAACTAAATAAGATGCACGGAATTTTCCAAAGGTGAATGAAATGGCCCTTCCGCCATTTTTGCTCGATAGCATGGATATTCCAGGCTGACCTATCCCGTCATCTTAGGTCCAACAGAGCTGTAGTGGAAGCAAATCATCTTCAACCTCAGGGAACTGCCTACGAAGAGGCAAATATGATGATAATGCTGATAGATCAAGCTTAGTATAGTTTAGTTTTATTTAGAGATACAGCGTGGAAAAAGGTCCACCGCCTCACTGAGTCGCACCGACCAGCGATTCCCGCACAATGACACTATCCTGCACGCACTAGGGACAATTTATAATTTTTTAAATCAAAGCCGATTGATCTACAAACCTGAATGTCTTTGAAGTGCGGGAGAAATCCGGAGCATCTGGAGAAAACCCACGCAGGTGATAGGGAATAGGTACAAACTCTGCACAGACAGCACCCGTAGTCAGGATCGATCCCGGGTCTCTGGCGCTGTAAGGCAGCAACTCTACTGCTGTGCCACCGTGCTCTTCACAGGAATCTCTGAAACATTGATGGTGATAATTGCCAATAATTGCTGTGTGACCTAATTGGGGATGTATTGACAAAAGTTTAAAAAGCAACACTTATTCAGGAGGCCGTGGTGAGGCAGGAGGATTCTAGAGAATTACTGTGTGTGGAAAATTTACACCTATCGTGAAGAGTGAACGGAAAAAGAAAATGTGGGTCATGCATTTTCTATTTCTGGTACATATTTTCTGAAATAAGAAGGCTCCTTTCTTTTGCCACAGGCCAAAATGTTTGAATAAATGTTTAAATGTTTTGCATATAAATGAATCTGACAAGTTGTGTTGGCCCAGTAAACGTGCTGGCACCTCTATCTTCAGGAAGCATGATCCATATGAGGGACATTTTCCCTCAGGCTGCCAGAGGGTATAACGTTTTGGCTGTCCCGATTGCTGGCTGCAGTGTGATCCCACAACACTCCACTTCCTGGACATACCCCAGCATCAGGGTGAAACCAACAGTAATTGATCTTAAAGCTGCAAATTACAACACTTAACGAACTGCTTGCAGGTAGAAGGCCAGTTTCAGCGACTGCCCCTGGTGGATTACCCGAGCGCGGTGAATGTAGAACCAGATCCTGCCACGCACGGTGAACTTCTCTGCTGCTGTGGTCTGTCCCTGGCTGACCCACGACACCAGGCGCGTATCTGGAGGAATGGCCAGCCTTGTGGCCATGAGGTGAGTGGGCAGAGAAAATAATTTTCAAGTGGGAAAACTGAGCATCCTGCTGGAATTAACTGTAAATTCTTCAGCATCTTTCCTGCTTTATGTACAGCCTTACAAGCTTAGGGGTAAGGAGTGCGCCACGACAAGGTGTGGAAGCTGTTTTGTGCAGATATGGTCCTGATGGGCTTGGGAGATTTATATTGTCTCCTCATTGCCCATAGACTGTGATACAAATGCATTTAAGGAAAGACACAAAATACTGGGGTAACTCAGTGCGTCGGGAAGCATCCATGGAGAACATAGATGGGTGATGTTTCTGGTTAGGACCCTTCTTCAGACTCAAGTGAACCAGCATCTGCAGTTCCTTGTATCTACACTCCTGTTTTTACAACTTCATTTGTATTGTTAATTGCAACCATATAGGTATGTGATAGGAGGTGAGGGCCATTTGTCAACGTTTCACACCATAAAATAATATTTCAGTTCATAACAGTTATTAAAGTCTGCAATAACGTGAAACCGATCAACTGTGATACAGTCGGGACACAGGATGAAGCAATTTGTTTTGTGTTTCTCTTCTAAATCATATCTAATGACCTCCCAAAGATAGTCACACAATGGTGGGCCAGGCAGCATCTCTGGAGAGAAGGAATAGGTGACGTTTCTGGTTGAAACCCTTCTTCACAATGAGAGTCAGGGGAGGGGAACTAGAGGTATGAAAACAGCCAGAGCCGGCACCAATGACCATGGAAAGGTGGAGCTCACAATGGTCGACTGTTGTCTGTGTAAGAGGTGACAACGAAGGGATACGAACAGTGAAACTAGCAGGCCAACTAGGGTGGGGGAGCAATGGAGAGAAAAGGAATGCCAGGGTTATTTGAAATTAGAGAAATCAATATTCTTACTGCAGAGATATAAGCTGCCCAAGCAAAATATGAGTCGTTGTTCCTCCAATTTGCACGCGGCCTCACTCCGACAGTGGTGGAGGCCCAGGACAGAAAAGTCAGTGTGGGAATGGGAAGGGGAGTTAAAATTTTGATAGCTGGGGGATCATGTAGGCCAAGGCGGACTGAGCGCAAGTGTTCAACGAAACAATCACCCAAAATGATCTCCTGGTCCATCATCACTTTAGTCCATTGCAGTTGCTTGAGCCACATAGAGTAGGTGATCTCAACCTCTAGCTCTTCTCTCGTATTCCTCAATGTTGGATTATTGTGCAAGGTTCAGAGCATGGAGTTATTCTGGGACATGGGTTTGTTTTCCAATGCCAATGTGAACGCAACAGTGGAGCCTGTTTGGATGGATGTGACCACTTTATTTTAGAAACCTCATCTGTTAGGATTCAACTTAGAATGATGAGGCAAGGTACATGCTGAAGAGTTTGTTGGAAATTATGTTTGTTTCCACACATGATCTCAGGCAGTATGCTCACGGCATGGTTACCATGTCTTACAGAGACTCAGCTTCAATGACATTATTCTTTGAATATAAAACAGTTTGATTGTTGAATGTCAATATTCAAGCTATTGCTTTGCTCTTACCAGCAGACTAAACTAATGTCACGATTTGTACACCATACATAACAGTGTAAAGTGGCCATCACTGCCCAAGGTTACTAACCCTTCATCTGTCGCCTTCATCTCTTTATACTGGCCATCTTCCCTTGCCACTCCTGCCAAACTTGGCAAAAGCAGCACAGAAGTGCAATGGTACAGCTGCTGCCTCACAGCGCCGGAGACCCCTGTTTGATCCTGACTACAGGTGCCGTCTGTACACAGTTTGTACGTTCTCCCTGCGACCACGTGGATTTTCTCCAGGTGGTCCGGTTTCTTTCCACACTCCAAAGACATACAGGTCTGATTGTTAATTGGCCTTGGTAAGCTGTAAAATTCTTCCCCCCCCCCCCCCCAAACACACACATTGAGGTCCCACAGCAGTTTTTGGTTTAGCAACAGATCGTCTGTGAAGCCATTATTTTTGTCTGTGATTATTGACCTGCCCCCATTGGCTGGGGTCACTGACCTGTATCCTCAGTGGCTATGATCATTAACCCACTCTCAGCCCATGCGGTAACTCCTCGTGCAATCACCTGTTCCCTCTATTAAATCTCTGATCAAAACACAATCTATCCTTGCTGGACGGTTGCTGTTGGGACATGTCGGGGCCTGATCAACCCTGGCTGGGTCACCTGGGTGAGGGTGTCTGATGTTGTGAGACCCGAAACACCCGATTACCCCAGATCACATCACCGAGGATGCGTCCCAGCGCATCTAGAAGATGTATATTTTTCACACTGGGATTTCACTCAGCTGTTATAATCCGTTTGAGCTCATTTTTTTAAAATTGCTATTTTTATAAGTGTTAAAACTTCAATGCGAACATTCACACTTACAAACAGCTGAAGCATGGCAGAACACATTGCTGCAACCATTTTTAACTGCAGGTGTACGTTTGTTGCATATTCAAATCAGGAAATACCTGTACATTAGTTTGCTGTAAAAATAATTGTCCCATAAAATTGGAGATATTTGTGTCATCCTTATTATCCTGTTTGTAGATCCATGAGAGCAAATGAAAATAAGTGCTGAAACTCTGGAAAAAGAAGGGCAAAAAACCTGGAAGCTCAGCAAGGCGGGCAACATCAGTGGAGAAGGGAATGAGAGTCAATGTTTTGGGGCAGGGAACATAACACTGTGAAACATTTGTGATAAATATGATTTGAGATGGCGTGGTAGGGGGGAGGGGAAGTGGGGAAGGAGAAGTAGTGGAAGGAGGGAAGGGGAAAGGGGGAGAAAGGGGGAGGGGAGCAGAGGAAATGGGAGGTTTGGAACATGGGAGGTTGGGGAAGGAGAGCTAGGGGAGGGGAAGTAGAGGGAAGGGGAGGGAGGGAACACGGGAGGATGGGGAAGGGGAAGTAGGGAGAGTGGAAGTAGGGGGAAAGAAAGGTAGGGGCGGGGAGATAGGGGAAAGGGAGGTTGAGAGAAGGGTAGGTAGAGGAGGGAAGTAGGGGAGGGGAATTAGGGGAAGTGGACATTGGAGTAGGCAAGATAGGTGGAAGAAAATGTAGGGATAAGGGGAAGGGGAGTGAAAAAGGAGAAGACTTGAGAATGGGAGAAGAGATTGAGCATCAGAAGGGAGGGTGGTACAATGATGCAGCTAGTTGAGCTATAATAAACAACAGAACAGACAGTAAACACAAATTAACATCCACCACAGTGAGTCCACCAAGCACCTCCTCACTGTGATGGAGGCAAAAATCTTAGGGCTGTCTCTTCCCTCCTCTTCTCCCTCTGCGCTGAGGCGATACCCCACCGGGCGATGGTAAGTCAGTCCCGCGGCTCACCGAGCTCCACGAACAGGCCGGTTCAAACTCCGCGGCCAGGGGGTGGTCGAAGCTGCCGCCCTCCAGTCCAGCGGATGCAGCTGTTGACGATGTCGTCCACTGGCCCGCGGCCGAACCCCGGACTCAGGCCGCCGCCGCCAGAACGCCGTCTCAGCCACCGGAGCACCATTCCAGCCCCGAGCCGGGTCGTCCTCACATGAGCGCCGTTCCACCCTCGAGCCAGGTCGCCCTCACGGGAGCGCCGTTACCCTCGAGCCGGGCTGCCCTCACGGGTGCGCCGTTACCCTCGAGCCGGGCTGCCCTCACGGGAGCGCCGTTACCCTCGAGCTGGGCCGCCCTCACGGGAGCGCCGTTACCCTCGAGCCAGGCCGCCCTCACGGGAGCGTCCCAGCCCCTCACGGGAGCGCCGTTACCCTCGAGCCAGGCCGCCCTCACGGGAGCGCCGTTACCCTCGAGCCAGGTCGCCCTCACGGGAGCGCCGTTACCCTCGAGCCGGGCCACCCTCACGGGAGCGCCGTTACCCTCGAGCCGGGCCGCCCTCACGGGAGCGCCGTTACCCTCGAGCCAGGCCGCCCTCACGGGAGCGCCGTTACCCTCGAGCCGGGCCGCCCTCACGGGAGCGTTTCAGCCCCTCACGGGAGCGCCGTTCCAGCCCCGAGCCGGGCCGCCCTCACGGGAGCGAGCCAAGGGCGAGTCCTGACAGGCTCTAGAGAAAATAAGGAGGAGGCTCTGACAGACAGCATTGTGCTTCCTGTCCCCTCTATTACATAACATAATTGACTTTATTCAGCTTTGCAACCAACATTCCTTTCAAATCCTTACAGTTCTCGTGTTGTTGGAACTTAAGCCACATTAATGAATCCCGATAGTCTTGTGAATCACAACAGTTTCACATGTCTGACTAGATGTGGGAACTCTGTGTGCATTATCCTAACAGTTGAGGATGTGTTTGATATTATTTCGAATTTAGTTAATAGCGCACTTTGGTTAATTGCATGGCAATGTGGAAAACGCCTTGCTGGTAGATTTGAACGTGATGTTTGTTAGCTCATTGTGTTCTAACACTGTTACCTGTGAACAGTCTGAAAACAGATTATAGACTAAATAAATCATTCTGATAAGTGTACTGCAGTCCTTCATTTCAGCATATGGTGACCCTGAACAGGGTTTAGATTGGACTTTGAAATGTAATCACTACTATTGTCTTGCACTATTATTGCCTATTTATTTGTCTGTTTGTTATTTTTATATATCCTGAACTTTTTTGTTGTTTTTTATTATGGGTGACAATCTAACATTCTTGGCTCTTGAGAATTTAAATGAAACCTATACAAAGGAATTAGGACACAGAGAAATCTAATTTTTTTCTGCAAGTGTTTTACAATTTACAGGTTCTGAAAAGAAACCTGGCCATTTCTGTAAGAAATGACACAGGAAATAAAATCCTCAAACCCTCACTCTTTCCATCCTAATTAATGTCTGTGCTGAACTCGATGTCAAAACTATTTTTCTATCTGCCTGCACAAAATACATATCCCTTCATTCCCTGTATATCCATGTGCTTATCCAGGTTGCTCTTAAACATCAGTATCGTATCTGCCTTCACTACTACCCCTGGCAGCATGTTCCAGACACCCACTACCCTCTGTGTAAAAAACTTTCCTTTAAACTTTGCTCCTGTCACCTTAAAGCTATGCCTTCTGGTATTTGATATTTCCATCTTGGGAAAAAGGTTCTGACTGCCTACCCAATGGAACAGATACACACTGCTATTAATTGGGTGGGTAAAACAGTTACACACATTCTAATGGTTGTCTATGTTACTGGGTTTTTCTGTGCGTTCTGCATGGTCCATTTTAGAAGACGACGAATGCAAGCATACATTATACATATATACATTAGAAATCTGAAGAAGGGTCTCGACCCGAAACATCACCCATTCCTTCTCTCCAGAGATGCTGCCTGTCCCGCTGAGTTACTCCAACATTTTGTGTCTATCCAATACATTTTATCTTCAATACAAGGGAAAATTAACAGAATGCTGGAAATCTGAAATAAGATCCGAAAAATCAAGAAATACTTGGCATGCGGAGAAAGTGGAGTGAATGAAGTCACTGTCCTTCCAAACTGACAATTGAAACTTCTATTGTCTACAGTAACCTTTTGTTCTATGCATCGCTCTGTATATATACATGCTACAATTCTTTCCATCATTTTAACGAATGGAACATTATACAGTATCCAGTTGGCCATGAAAATTATTGAAATAAAAATTATTATTATTATTATTATTATTATTATTATTATTATTATTATTATTATTATTATTATTATAATAATAATTATTATTATTATTATTATTAGCTTGAAAATGTCTTAACGTTTACATGGTCGGACTTTCATTAATTTGTAACCTGGGTTGCCCCTGAGCTTTACCTCCTTGAGACATCTTTAAAGCAATAATCCAATGTTAAACATGCTACTTTAAGACTCACATGGAGCAATGCAGTGCACACTCGCTGGGGATCATGTATGAGATTTTACTAGATGTTTTCACCCACTCGTCCATAATGGATAATTATGAAAGAACCATGGCTTTTGTGTTCTGCAGCTATTGAAGTACTTTCTGCAGCATGGTCACTATTATGATGGGGGAAATATATTCAAGGACAAGTTTCTTCTTTTAAATTTCTGTTTAAGAATTGAGCAGCAGTTAATGCAGTATTATGATTGTGTGCTGCTTCAAATTATACTTTGCACTTTAGCAACCAAAGATGTCATTTACAATCGATAGCATAGCTCTCTACTGTAGTTAGAATGATTAAGTTAATATCAAATCAGCAAAGGTGGTGGTAAATAGAACTCAAAGTCACCTTTGAATGTACTGTGATCATTGAGGTTTATCTATCAGTGAAGGTGCATGAAAGGACCTTTCAATAGATACCGTCTGAATGGATGATTTGAGCATTAGAGATGGGAATGATTATAATAGTATCACAGTCAAATAATAGAGCCTTTATTACAGCCTGGTAGTCATACAGTATGATCCTCTATGTATCATATAGGTACTATTGATTTACACTGCTTTATACAGGAGTCAAGCTTTCTAAGAATGTTTTGCTTGATGTAAGGCTATCTGATTGAAGAGTATTTTTCAAGACAGTTTGATTTTTTTGTGTGAAGATGAGCAGAGAGTTTAAATAATTACATTAAAGGTGCCAGACAGGGACCTTCTCAGGGAAGCCCCTTGATATCACGTTGCTGCAGCAGAAGCTGTCCAATGACAACAGTCCAAAGAAAGCTCCCCACCCAAACCATCACCTGTCCATTCCCCAAGCAGATGCTGCCTGACCTGCTGAGTTCCTCCAGCACTTTGCGTTTTGTCCTGTGACAAGCTGTTTTCTCCATGATAGCCCATTTACAGATGTATGTCAGAATAACATGGCCCACTTGGTGTGATAACCTCCTATGCTCACCTTACTCCGAACACATTTTTTCTGTGTAAACATGATCCGTGAACAGAAATGTCTTGTTGAATTGTATGACTGGTTGTTATTGGTAAATTGGTATTGTTAAATAACATGACATTATAGAAAATGTTTGAAATACAATTTAGTTAAGTTATAGACTGTCATAGAGTGACACAATGTGGAAACAAGCTTTGTCCAACTTGCCCATGCCGGCCAACATGTCCCAGATACATTAGTCCCACCTGCCCCCATTTTATCCATATCCCTCCAACCTGTCCTATCCATGTACCTGTTATTTTACCTTTTTGTTTTGAGATTGCGCCCCCATTCTATGTGTGGATCTTATGCTCCCAACAACCTTTGACCTGTGCTCTCCCGCTTCTATCCTGAGATAAGCCGTGAAAACAAGATTGCAGGTGAATGGATCATTTACCTACATTGTCACAATTTAGCAATTTGATTCAGGTCTTCAGCAGGTTTTCTCAATCTGAGCCACTTAGGTGGCATAATAAGATCATGACAAATCAAACAAGATTTTACTGAAGTAATAGGATTATTTCAACAAAATTCTTTGCCCAAACATCATATACGCATTGCATATCAATTTCTGAGCACAAATTGATTTTTTTAAATGAATCTATTACTTTGTATGAACAGGATTTAAAGTAAGTGGTTCCATTGATCTGGCAGTCACCATTAATTGTTTTGCAGATCATTAACACCTTATTGCAACCTGGTTTGGTTGAGATCTCTTCTTCATTATGATTTAGGAAGTTTCGTTTAGTTTAGAGATACAGCACGGAAACTGGTCCTTCGGCCCACCGAGGCTGTCAACCGGTGATCCCAGCACACTAACGCTATCCTACACGCACCTGTACGTGTTAGGAGTGTGGGAGGAAACCGGAGCACCCGGGGAAAACCCACGCAGGTCTCGGGGAGAACGTATAAGACAGCAGCGGTAGTTAGGATCAAACCCAGGTGTCTGGCGCTGTAAGGCAACAACTCTCCCGCTGCGCCACCGTGCCACCTCACTGAAACCAGAGAAACTGACATTTCTGTGGAGGGAGGAACTGCAGATGCTGGTTTAAACCGAAGATAGACACAAAAAGCTGGAGTAACAGTGGGACAGGCAGCATCTCTGGAGAAAAGGAATAGGTGACGTTTTGGGTCGAGGCCCTTCTTCAGACATTTCTAATGTATATATGTATAATGTTTGCTTGCATTCGTCATCTTCTAAAATGGACCTTGCAGAGCACACAGAAAAACCCAGTAACATAGACAACCATTAGACTGTGTGTAACTGTTTTACCCACCCAATTAAAAGCACTGTGTATCTGTTCCATTCCTTCACAGCACCGGAGACCTGGGTTCAATCCTGATATCACGTGCTGTCTATGTGGAGTTTGTACGTTCTCCCTATGGCTGAGTGGATTTCCTGCAGGTCCCTCTCTTCCTCGTCCATTCCAAAGATGTGTGGGTTGCTGGGTTAATTTGTCAATTCAAATTGCCCCGATTCTGATGGTTAGTAGTACAATCTTGGAAAGCTGATGAAAACGTAGGGAGAATTAAAAGAATGGATTACTGTAGGGTTGGTATAAATGAATGCTTGATGATCAAAGCGGAGTTGATGGGCCAAGGGACTTATTTTCGTTCAGTATTTCTCTAAGACATTAGGACTCTCTGATATGTTCTTCATGCACGCCGTTCCTTTTACATAAACCACAAGAATACATAACAAAAAGTAATTTGTCGTTGTCCATTGGTTATGATTCATGGTGATCCTGATCTGTGACCACAGTTCACAATATATTGTAGATATTCACAAAAGGCTGGAGTAATTCAGCGGGACAGGCAGCATTTCTGGAGAGATGGAATGGGTGACATTTCGGGTCAAGACCCTTCCTGTCTGAAGAAGGGTCTCGACCCGAAACATCATCCATTCCTTCTCTTCCGAAATGCAGCCTGACCCCTTTAATTACTCCAGCATTTTGTGCCTATCTACGGTGTAAACCACCATCTGCAGTTCCTTCCTTCACAATATATCGTCATTTTGATTCATTTTTTTCTGGAGATTTACTTTCTATTACCATGAGGCTGGCAGTCAAGCAACAGAAGGCTCATGACTATTAGTCTTGTTATGGGGATCTGACTGCAAATGGCAGATGAGGCCACGGTGGTCAGGGAATTGGAAGCTGTTAATATGCTGCAGAAGATAGAAAGTTTCCCAGTTGTAGTTGGGAAGAGATTGGACAAATGACAGAAGGGGGGATGAGAAGGAGATAGAGTTGGGGCATGAATGGGGCAAGAACAGGCAGAAAAAATGGGCCTACTAATATAATCCTATTTGTGAATCTTGAATAGGTGGATGGAGGAGAGTATCAATATGGAGGAACTGGTCAATCATATAAACAGTCTCTAATCAATCCAAAAATCTAATATGTGTAAAATGTCTTTGGTGAATTATTTGCTCTTAAAGTAATAAAGTATAAATGGATCCAATTTCTCAGTAAAGGTGGTAAAATGATTAGTAAAGTATCATTGTGTAAGCTGATGAGCAGTGTGGTCACCATTGTGCCAGAGAATGAGAAGGTAACATCTTCATGATTTGGTGAAAATTTTACTCCATTCAGAGTTTCTCATAATACCCCCAAACAATAGACAATAGACAATAGACAATAGGTGCAGGAGTAGGCCATTCAACCCTTCGAGCCAGCACCGCCATTCAATGTGATCATGGCTGATCATCTCCAATCAGTACCCCGTTCCTGCCTTTCCCCCATATCCCCAGACTCCGCTATCTTTAAGAGCACTATCCAGCTCTCTCTTGAAAGCATCCAGAGAGCATGTGTCCACCGCCCTCTGAGGCAGAGAATTTCACACACTCACAACTCTCTGTGAGAAAAAGTGTTTCTTCGTCTCCGTTCTAAATGGTTTACCCCTTATTCTTAAACTGTGGCCCCTGGTTCTGGACTTCCCCCAATATCGAGAACATGTCCAAGCCCTTAACAATCTTATATGTTTCAATAAGATTCCCTCTCATCCTTCTAAACTCCAGAGTGTACAAGCCCAGCTGCTTCATTCTCTCAGCATATGACAGTCCCGCCATCCCGGGAATTAACCTTGTAAACCTACGCTGCACTCCCTCAATAGCAAGAATGTCCTTCCTCAAATTAGGGGACCAAAACTGCACACAATACTCCAGGTGTGGTCTCACTAGGGCTCTGTACAACTGCAAGAACAGGAGTATATAGAATATGTTGATCTTCTCACAACAACTTGCAGAAATCCTACAAAACCTACACGGAATGGCAGCCTGAGAAATAAGTGCTACAACTGTTCTATCAGCTGAGGCCTTAAATATCAGCTGAGGTCTTCTTTTTTCACACAGAGAGTGGTAAATCTCTGGAACTCTCTGCCACAGCGGGTAGTTGAGGCCAGTTCATTGGCTATATTTAAGAGGGAATTAGATGTGGCCCTTGTGGCTAAAGGGATCAGGGGGTATGGAGAGAAGGCAGGTACGGGATACTGAGTTGGATGATCAGCCATGATCATATTGAATGGCGGTGCAGGCTCGAAGGGCCGAATGGCCTACTCCTGCACCTATTTTCTATGTATCTCTCCTATGTATATGGTGCATTTGCAAACAAATACCTATGTAAGAAAATAAATGTATCCACTAGTGGGCTTTATATTGATATCATCCAATGTAATTTCTAGTGTATTTTGATAACATTATATTTTTTTAGTGTATTTATGAAGGGCACTTTTCTAGGCTACGTAACCTCAGAGCATGTTTATTAAACATTATCTCATTATTTGTGGTATTGAGCCAGAAGGGGAAAAGGACGGCCATTTTGATACTGTATTACCTGAAATATTAACATCATGATTGTAGAACAAAAAGTGCTGTGGAAAGCTCCGAGATCCCCAACCTCACTGTCCAACAGGATTTTGAGAGGTTGTGAGAGTTTGGAGAGTTGGGTTGCAAGGTTCAGGGAAGATTGCAGTGGGAGCCATTAGGTATACTGGGAATTATAGTGGAAAATAGAAACATTTGGGAAATTAAGATGTGGAACAATAGATGAATATCTAGGGTAAGGGAAGAATAGATTTGTGGTCCAAAGAAAATAAAAGATTTGATAATGGATGACAAAGTCATGTTGTGCTATTAGAACATCTAGAAATGTTAGGGTGGCACAGTTGTGCAGCAGTAGAGCTGCTGTCTTCCATCGCCAGAGACCCAGGTTCTATCGTGACTACAGGTGCTGTCTGTGCGGAGTTTGCACCTTCTCCCTGTGACCATGTCGGTCAGTGTAGAGTTGATGGGCCGAAAGGCTATATCTCTAAAGTTAACTAAACTAAATAGAGGAGTTAGGTTATTCCGTATTGAGACAGTTGAATCTAACAGCCTTGTTGCTCAGGAAAATGAACTGGATCCTGGAGTATTCTCGGCTATCAATGTCCTACTCCAATCTACTCCTTTGTGGCCTCATTGTGGCCTCCCACGTTATCTAATTATGAGCAGAATCTTGTATGTCCTTCCAATAGAGCAATGAAGTGTCAATACTATGCTTACAACTAGTAAAATCACAGGTTGTCAATATATAACCACTTGCGGCATAAGTCAAGTTTTAAGTGGAAGAAAGCCGGGAAGTCCGAGTATGATTTGTGAGTTTGTAAATTTAATATATTAATACAAAAGGACAAAAATAAATTTGCAGAAGAGTAGAAGGCTGTTGCTTTGTTTCAAAAGTCTTATTATACATTGCATAGACACTCAATGAAGATTTGGAAAAGATAATTGGTTTAACTCTATGTTCAACTTCTGTAAACAGCAAGCCATTCTATTATTCCATTTCTAATTTCCCTACTTCTACAAAGAAACCACAATCAAAGCTGTGCCTGTCCACGCGCTCCAGTTTCCTCCATCTATCTGTTGTTCATAAATTTAAATAAATACCAGACTTGCGTGAAAATAAGCTTTGAAAATTTAATCTGCAGCTACTTTCAAGGTCTTCTTCAACATCAAAGAATTCCACATGTAAATATTCACAAGTAGTGGACATTATACCATCCATCCTTAACAGATAGAAAGTCACTGCCTTTAAACATTTATATAGTTCCTCCCTCGACAGATACCGTCTGACCTGGAGTATAGTTTCAGCTTTGAGTTTATTGTAACTAATGTTGATTCATAACTTGCCTGCTGGCTTAATCTATCTGCACATGCTCCGAATTTGTAAATATGGATAAGAGCACTATCCAATAGCTGAAAGCTAAACATATTTATTTGAAGCCCACATTTTGACACAGGCTGATTCTTTTAAATAAACATTTAAATGAAGGCATGAAAGAGATCAAAATATTTGTGCGTGAATCTAATTATTCTTGTGGTGAAATGTACCAGAATGATTAGATTTACACACCAATATTTTTGTGATAAAATGTGTTTATTTAATTTCAAATCATTTCTTGGAGATTAAAATGACTATGTTGTAGAGTGCAATGTTAAGTGTTAGGTGCAGCTGGTAGAGCTGCTGTTTCATAGTGCCAGAGACTTGGATTTGGTCCTAACCTTCAGCGCAGTGTGTGTGGAGTTTGCACATTCTCCTAGTGACCACGTGGGTGTCCTTCGGGAGCTCCTGTTTCTTCCTTTATCTCATAGATGTAAGTTAATTGCCCTTTGTAAAATTGCCCCTAATGTGTGTAGGGAGTGGATGAGAAAGTGGGATAACACTAGTATAAACAGGTGAAGGATGAACGGTGTGGTCTTGGTTGCCTGAAGGACCTGTTTCCATGCTGAATCACTAAATTAAACAAAATTAGGGGTAAAATCAGGATTTAGTGCTGCTGTTTCATAGCTCCAGTGATCTGGGTTCAATTCTGACCTCACGTTCTGACTCTGTGGAGTTTGCAGGTTCTCCCACTTACCATGTCAGGTCAAGCTTCTGTTTGCTCCCACATATTTGCAATTAGTTAAGTTAATTGGCAACATTAAAATTACCCAGAGCACAGATGGGGAGGCAGGAGAATCAGGACAAGTTGATGAGCTTTGCAGAGACAATAAGGTTTAGGCAAATAAGAGATATGGGACCCATAAGAGTGCTGCTCTGATGAAGCCAGCACAGGCATGATGGGCTGAAGGGCCTCCTTCACTGTGATAGAAAATGCAACTGTGATGATACAATATGTTGTGATAAGAATACATAAAGTCAGGCATTAAAAAATAACTCATTTAATATCTTGTTTTAATTTCTAGACTTTATAAAGTAACATGTAGTATTTTCAAGGCCATTTGGTCTTTTAGCAATAGAATTTCAAAACCAATCTGCATTTCAATAATAACCTGACAGGACATAAAGGCTCCACGTTCAACCTTTGCTTTCCCAATTAATGTTGGCTGAGTCGTCAGCAGACTCAGTCTCTGCAGCTCCTTTACAGGTGCCCAGCTTTTTTTTTAATTGATAGTTCCATAATTAGACTGTAAACAATAACTAAAGTGATTCTCCACCTTTCAGGTCAGAAATTTTCCGCAACACATTCTTCACCGCACTTCAATCAAGGTATCTTCATTATTATGAAATACATTTTTTGTATCAATTAATTTTTCATAGATCTCTGGAGAAACATTGGGTACCTGTGATGCAGCATTCCATCAAGGCTCCTGTCATCTCTGGAGCTGAATGCTTGGAGCACAATTAATTTCAATGCCAGTATTCCCAATGTTGGCAAACTCAATACACAGTGATAAATGTTGAGGTAGACTGGCAGTCAGCAGGCTCTTAAGGGCAGGTTGCTTGCATGTAATTTTGTGAATGTACTAAATGGAGTACCCCAGTAGGAGAATAATATATTTAATCAGTACCGATGGCCTTGATGTTTGATTGTATTTTGTAACCCCAATATTATAAAACTGTTCACTTGCATGCTAATTCATTTGCAGTGTGAAGAGTAGATGCACAAATCTTTGCAACAAGATGTTTGAATTAACTTAACCTGGAAACAGGGAAGTAGTGGAAGGAATAGAAGATGGATAACCCAATTATTCCTTTCACTTCAGCTAAACCATAATTTATGCTTATTGTTAACCCCCCCAAATACTGTCTAGACATTTACATGTCCCTTGTGTTAACAATACTAATTTGTTCAAATATCTTAAGTGATGATTTTCATAGTGTAAAGAAAAATAATGAAATTATAATCCATTTGTTGCAAATTGCTCCTTTAGTACCGGGGAAATTCTATCCAATTATTTTAAGGAAATAATATCGGAATTAAATATGCCTAAATAAGAAAAAGCTATTGTGTGTTTAAATAAACGGATTATAGAAAATAATAATCCTTCTTGACTGTCCTTCCCAACCTAAAAGTATCGAAAACATTTAATCCTGTTAGTGCACAAATAAATGGAATTCATGATATTCTACAAATTAGTATGGAGAGGTTTTGATTATGGTCACTGATTGTAGGGCTACAAACACAACTGTTAGATTTATGGTAGTGTGGATTGGAAAATTCTCATACAGTAAACCCTCGTTATCACAGACTATGGGGAGAGGGGGGTGGTGTTCGTGATTGCCAATATAACCGAGTAAGGGATTTATTCCAACCACCTAGCAGACACTCCGTGAAATGAGTTGTTTTCAGATACAAAGTTCTTTTTAACAGCAAAAAATGTATTTTTATTACTGCAAGCTAAAAATACCGAAGGCTGTTTGTTGCATTGTTTAATAGAGTGAAGTGCAGGTCGGAGAGATTGTCAATTTCAATGCCTTGTCAATAGTCTCTCCATTGGAACGAGCAGCCTGTGTTCTTAAAGAGGCAGTCCGCCATAACCAAAATCTGTTATGAAGAAGTCTGCAATAACGAGGGTTTATTGTATTGGCCTACTTAGTCTAATATTTTTTTTTTTTTAAAGTGAGCTGGTTAAATAAATAGCTCATACTGTTGATGAGAACTGAACCCATATCAGATGCAAAGAGAACAACTTAACCTAACCTATGGGAAGGTCAAAGTCCCCAATATATAAAATGATGAAGGGTATAGATTGGGTAAACTGCAGCAAACAGGTAAAAAGGTAGGAAATACGTAGCTTTAGAGAAAGGGAGAAGAGAAGTAGAAGGAATATGGGGAATTTTCTTCACCTAAAGAGTGGTAAGTACCTGGAAGGCACTGCCTGAGGGAATGATTGAAGATGAGTTGCTGACAGTATTTGAGATGAGTGCCAGAATCGTTCGGGGGTTGCCAAGTGCTGGGAGATAGGAACATAGAACATAGAAGATACAGGAGAGGAACGGGCCCTTCGGCTCACAATTTTTGTGCTGAACATGATGTCTAGCTGAACTGATCTCATCTGCCTACATATGATCTATATCTCTCTATTCCTTCCACTTCCATGTACCTATCTAAAAGCTTCTTAAATGCCACTATTGTATCTGCCTCCACTATTCCTGGCAATACGTTCCAGGCCCCCACCACCCTCATGTAAAAATCATGTCTCCGCACATTTTCATTAAACTCACCCCATCCCTCCTTATGAAATTGATACAGAAGCGACCCATGGTCAGCAGGGATGAGTTGGGCCGAATGGCCTATTTCCATGCTGTATGACTGCCTGTACAAGGTCATATTCTACAACAACTACATATAGCTAAGCATAAGGGCAACAGATATTACTGCTTATTGACCTGCTTCTGCCTATTATGTTTTAATTAGTTATTAATTGGTTAATTCATTTGTGCAATTTATCTGGCTGTCATTACCTGACTATTTGGAATAAAATAACAACTCACTCCATAAAAATGGTTTGAACGGAAACAATAGAGTATTCTTGAGATCACGTCACCCACAGTACCTGAGCTTTAAAAGTAGACAAGAAAAGGATAAAACACTGTAAAACCTGACATTTTGGTGGACAGTAAATTTGCCAATTTAGACAGTTACTTTAATTTGCTACATTGTACCCTACAACTAAATGCAATAAAATGAGGAATAGCCCAACTTGATTTAGAAGAATTTCAAATCTATTAAATGTAGTACCAGGGAAAATATCAATGAGGAAACAGGGTTCATCAGAGGAATACAATATGTTAAATGTACTAATGGATCATTAAGCTCTGAGTTCTTGACCCAAAGACCTGAAGTTCAGAAATTTCTTGGTAAAATAACATTTGATTTTTAGTTACTACTAGACTAAGTGGGGACCCAATGGGTCCCTGTCACACGGGAGGTCTGGTCCACCAACACAACCCATTCCCCCAACACAATATTCCACCACTCACCCATTCCCCCAAAGCAACCTGTTACCCGAATGCAATATTCCACCACTCACCCATAGCCCCCAACTGTGCAGGGGAGGCTCATTTCCTCTTATCCCCCAGCACTCCCTCCCCCATCTCTTCATTCTCCCTCTTTTTAAACTTAAATGCAAGCACTTGCTGCAAGGACTTTAAAAGAAATTCCAAGTCCACTTACCCAGCCTCTCCCAGCACTCCCTCCCCCTCTTGGTCAGCCTCCCTCTGCCAGGACACAGTGTTCTGTGATTGCAATATTATTGCAAATGAGATCCCATTGTGACATCATAGCTGGTATGGCACTGCAACTGCCACTGCAGTGTTCAAGTCATTTTTTCTCAAACTGGATTTGGTAAAGTTAAAAATGTGAATAACTTGTAAAATATAACATCAATCGTAACGAAACTTGATGAAAACATGCCACAAGACAATTGTGAGTAAGGTGTGGCAAAAATTGTAGCTCTATCATGTACCATTTTGGCATAGTTTCAGGAGCTCACTCACACACAGACATCCAAACAAAAAAGATGAGAGTTTTAGTAATATACTAGACCAAGTAGGACCTGTTGTGTCCCTGTCACATGGGAGGCCTGACCCCCCTATGCAACCCGTATCCCCATGCAATATTCCTCCACTCACACATTCCCCCATCCCGACTCGTTCCCCGAATGCAATATTCCACCACTCACTCATAGCCCCCAACTGTGCAGGGGTGCCTCATTTCCCCTTATCCCACAGCACTGCCTACCCTCCTCTTCAGCCTCCCAATTGCACTTGCTGCCAGGACATTAAAAAATAATCCAATTGCGCTTCCCCTGTCTCCCCCAGCACTCCCTCCCCCTCTTGTTCAGCCTCCCTGTTTTTGAACTTTAAAAACTTGCTGGCAGGACTCGGTCTTCTGGGATTGCAACATTGTTGCGGGGAGGGCCAGCAAGGAGTTGGTTCACATTGTGATATCATAGCTGTAACTGCCACTGTTCATAGCTGTAACTGCCACTGCTGAATCTTTCTCAAATGGGATTTTGTAAAGTTAAAAATGTGAACAACTTGTAAAATATAACATCAATCTGTGAACCTGTGAAACCTGTGAAAAAAAAACCACCACAGGACAATTGTGAGTAAGGTGGTGCATAAATTGTAGCACTATCTTGTACTGTTTTGGCGTAATTTCAGAATCTCTCTCACTCACTCACGAACAGACATCCAAACAAACAAGATGAGAGTTTTAGTAATATATGCAAGACCAAGTGGGACCCGTTGGGCCCCATTCCCCCAACACAATATTCCCCCGCTCACCCGTTCCCCCAAGGCAACCCATTTCCATCACTCACCCATTCCCCCAACGCAAATCGTTCCCCCAATGCAATATTCCACCACTCACCAATCGCTCCCAACTGTGCAGGCGCAGCTCAATTCCCCTCATCCACAATACTCCCTCCCCCTCCTCTTCACCCTTCCTCTTCTCTCCCCTCTCCTCCTCCCCTCCTCCTCCCCTCCTTCACTCCCTCCCTCACCTCTCCCCCCTCCCCTTTCCCCTACCCTCAGTCACTCCCTACCCTCAGTCACTCCATCCCTCCCTCCATTACCCCTCTCCCCTCCCTACCCCCCTGATCCGTTGGGCCCCGTTCCCCCAATGCAATATTCCACCACTCACCCATTCCCCCAATGCAACCTGTTTCCATCACTCACCCAACGCAACCGGTTCCCCCAACACAATATTCCACCTCTCACCCAAGCCCCCAATTGCAGGCGCAGCTCATACACTCACCCTCCCTCGCTCTCCTTTCCACCACCCTCAGTCACACCCTACTCTCACACTCCTTCCCTCCCTCCATACCCCCTCTCCCCTCCCTACCCCCTCCTCTCCCTCTATCTCCCTGCTCCCCCACTCCTCACCTCTCCCCTATCGCACACCCCCACTAAACACAATGTTTAAATAACATTTCTCCTCCTCCCCCTCTCCTTACAACAATGTAACAAATCTCTCATTGCACTGGGTGGAGCACTGTTCACGGGCTGTTCATGTAAATGAGATCCCATTGTGATGTCATAGCTGTAACTCCCACTGCAGTGTTCAAGTGCTTCTTTCTCAAAGTGGATTTTGTAAAGTTATAAACGTGATTAACTTGTAAAATATACCATAAATGTGAATGAAAGTTTGATACAACACACCACAGAAAAATGGTGAATAAGGTGGTCAAAAATTGTAGCGCTATCATGTACCGTTTTGGCGTAATTTCAGGATCTCACTCACTCACACGCGTACATCCAAACAAACAAGATGAGAGTTTGAGTAATATATAGATATAGATAGATATGATATCATTTGGAATAATGACCATGCAACATTTTGCAAATTATTTTTTCTTAGCATCACAATAGTTGTAATATGTACCAGATTGAGATGGTGTATGGCTGAGAAACTGCTTTCAACAGTTTTGACAAGAGTATTAAAAAGAGGTTTAATACTCTTGTTGAAATGTACAATAACTCATTACATTTGCAACACAGATTAAGGTCAGTCAGTCCAACTGTTTAAGGCCAAAATTTATGCTCCACACAAGCCTCTTCCTTTCCCACTTCATCTAACCCTGCCAGTATTTACTTGTGATTTTTCTCCCTCATGTATTTATCTAGCTGTTCCATAAATGTGTCATTGCTATTCCCCTCTCCACTTCAAGTGGGAGTAAGTTCTACACTTACTTCTCACTGGCGAAAGTAGTTACTCTTGAATTATTTTTGAGATGCGTTGTAATCTTTGGATTCACCTTACATTTATAAGGGTCTATCTATAAGGATTTTAAATATTGAAATGAAGGTTCACGTTTAATCTAGTAATATCGTGGATCAATATATTTTATAATTTGCTTTTCATATCAAACCTGTTGGAGAGAAAAGAAAAGAAATGAGTGTCAAGAAAGTGAAAGATTTCTGCTTTATGGTGGACATTGAATCTTGTTTAAAATCAATCATGAGAGATAGGGACCACACTGTTTATTCTACAAAATGCATACAAACTCACAATACCATTTGAGAAATGTATGCATGAGTGTGTGTGCGCGCGTGTGCATATCTGTCTGTGTGTGTATGCAGGCACGTACGTGTGAGTGTGTGATTGTGAGTGTGAGATTGTGAGTGTGCATGTGTATGAATGTGTGTGAATATGTGAGGGTGAGATTCTGAGTGTGTGGTTGTGAGCATGTGTGTGTGGAATTGTGAGTGCGTGTGTGTGAATGTGTAAGTGTGTGATTGTGCAAGTGTGTGAGTGTGTGATTGTGCAGGTGTGTGGGTGTGTCTGTACATGAGTGTGTGTTTTTGCTGTTCAGGTGAATTTTGAAGTTGTATGCTTGTTTGCTGTCATTTGGTAGGGCCAAAGCTACGGTGAAGGTGACATGAAGGGTACAAATCTGTCAAGTGAGTGGGCAGAGATCCGGCAAGTGGAATATAAAGTGGGAAAATGTTAACTCAGCAGAACAGAAATTAAAAAAACCACGTTATTTAAGTAGTGAAAGATTTCAGACCTCTGAGGCACAGAATGATCTCCCTCTGCATTATTCACAAAAGGTTAGTGCACAGGAACACCAAGTATTTTGGAAAAGTAACTGTATTTTATTCTCCTGTAGACCTACAACTAATTATCTGCCACATGTCCATCACCCCCTTCCCCCACCGCACTTCCTCCCCAGCCCCCCAGCCTCTCTTTGGCTATTCTGTCGCCTACTTACGCTAAGAAACAGTTTTCAATAGTCAATTAACCAGCCAGGGTATGTTTTGCGATCTGGAAGGAAACTGAAGCCTTTAAAGGAGACCTGCATGGTCATGGAGGGAATGTGTTGACTTCACGAAGACAGCACCTGCTAGAATCAAACCTAGGTTCCTGTAGATCTAACTGCTGCACCACTGTGCTGTCCACACTCACTCAGCATTTTCTCAGCTAGAGAATTTTCACCGTCCTAGGAATGTTTCCTGAAAGAAAGAAATTGTTATTTAAGTTTGAGAATATATAGTAGGCTGGCCAATATTATGGTAGCCTGGAGCCACTGCTAGGTCTGCTGTTCACTGATAGCCATTAATATAACTAAATAGTGAAATTGGTTAAAATGTAGAAACAAAGAACTACAGATGCTGGTTTACAAAACAAAAGAAGGGTACCGGACCGAAATGTCACCTATCCATGTTTTCCAGGGATGCTGCCTGACCCGCTGTTACTCTGCCATTTTGTGCATTTTTAGTGTCGCTAATATCCATTAGCTGGGTATGTGGTAATCTTATTTCTCATCTTCTTTCATCCCAGTTTGATGGTCATAAGGTCGTAAGGTCATAAGTAGAGCTAGGATTTTGCCATGAATGCCATGTGCCTTTTCATGCCTTTTTTGATGATTTCAGAAAGATAATGCCCTTTTCACTATTGAGTGCCTAAATCAGCCTTTTTTTTTGCCATTTTAATGTAACTTACAAGAAAATTTACACTACCGGGGCGAAACCTGGGTGTTAAGTGGCGATTGGAAAGGGGTGCGTGGGAAAGGGTCCAGTCTTTGCGGACTAGAGTCATGCTTTATGTAGGTGTGAAGTGGTGATTGGGGAAGTGTAGGTGTGGAATGATCTAGTCTTTTCTAACTGAAGTCAGGCTGTGAGTAGGTGTGAAGTGTTGGTTGGGGATGGGGTGTGGGGGTACCAGGGTTAAGTTTCTGTTTATCGAAACTGCAGTAGAACTCATTCAGGTCGTTGGTCAGCTGATGATTATCCAAGGAGTGGGGGGTTTCCTCTTGTAGCTTGTGATTACTTGCAAGCCCTTCTGCACTGAAGAAGAGTCATTTGCTGAGAACTTGCTCCTCAACTTCTCAGAGTACCTTTCCTTGGCAGCTCTGATTCCTCTTCTCAGCTTGTTCTTGGCCTGCCTAGAGATCTGCATCCCCACTCCTGTGGGATCTACCTCTGCAAACGTCAAAATGCCTAAAGTCAAGTCAACGCCTTGTAAAAAACTGAATGTTTTGGTCAGAGTGCAAGGGAGTGATATATTCTCTACAGACAACTGTGTGCTGATTTGCAAAGCATGTGAGAAAGCAGTGTATCACGAGAAGAAATATTTCGTCTCCCAGTATGTACAGACAGCTAAACATAAGTCGGCGGCAGAGAAACTGAAGGAAAGAAATACGCAAGCTTGTCTCCTCACAACATTTACTGCTGGCTCCAGTCACAAATTTGAGTTTTCGAGTGATCTGTACAAAGCATTCATTGATGCTGGAATTCTACTGTGGAAATTGGAAAACAAATCTCTCAGAGGTTTTTTAGAGAAATACACAGAGCAACATATACCGAGCGAGTCATCATTACGGAAAAATTATGTTGACAGCAACTTCAACATTGTTGTGCAGAAAATTGGAGATGAAGTTGCATGCAACAAAATATGGATCTCAATAGACGAGACAACCGAAGCTATGGGGAGATATGTTGCCAATGTGGTCATCGGTACACTGGAGGCAGGTCAACCATCAAAGAACTATTTGTTGACATCGGAAGTATTGGAGAAGTCAAACAGCTCAACTATTGCTCAGTTGTTTACATCTTCACTTGCTGTACTTCGTCCAGAAGGTATAAAACACAAGAATGTTCTTCTGTTTGTGACTGATGCAGCTCCGCACATGAAAAAAGCTGCTTGTGCTCTTAAAGTTTTATTCCCCAAAATGTTGCATTTGCATGCTTAGCTCACGGACTCCATAGAATTGGTGAGCACACACGTAGCTTGTTTCCAAATGTCGATCGCCTAGTTTCCAATGTCAAGAAAATCTTCCTCAAAGCACTGTCACGTGTGCAATTGTATAAGGAAATTGGATCTGAGGTTCCGTTACCTCCTCAGCCTGTTTTGACTATGTGGGGTACATGGCTCTCTGCTGTACTGTACTATGCTGCAAATTTTGAAAAGATAAAAGAAATCGTCAACTGTTTTGAAGAAGAAGAATCTGCTGAAGTCAGTGAAATCATGTAGAAAAAGTCCCTCCAACGCGATCTTGTGTTTATTGCTTCCAATTTTGCAAACTTCCCACAACCTATTACTTCCCTTGAGAAATGCGGCGAAACATTAGTGAATAGCTTGCAGGTTTCCAACAAAGTAACTGACGATATTCGTAAAGTTCTTGGCGATGTAGGTAAAGACATACAAGGAAAATATGAGAGTGATTTTAGCTAACAAAGATCTTGAAGAAATACAAAACATAGCTAAAGTTCTCAAAGATTTTTGTTATGCACAAGATATCAACATGAATATAGAGTTTGTAGCTTGTTTCGGGTATGCACCAGTGACCTTAGCTGGGGTAGAAAGAAGTTTTTCACATCTGAAGCATATTCTGTCTGATAGACGGCATATTTTAACACCAGATTATTTGAAAGAAATGCTAGTAATTATGTGCAACCAGGCAACTTTAGTCATTTAATGTAGTACACCTTTATAATTATCATTTTTAACCATATTTTAGTGGTGGAAATAAATGCCTTTTTATGCCCTTTTTGTCAATAAATGCCTTTTCGTGCCTTTTTTGTAATTTTATTGTGCCTTTTTGCCTGCCTATTTCAGAGATTTTTAGCGCTTGAACATCCTGGCTCTAGTCATAAGTGATAGGAGTAGAATTAGGACATACGGCCCATCAGGTCTACTCCACCATTCAATCATGGCCGATCTATCTCTGCCTCCTAACCCCATTAAACCAGCATATGCAGTTCCTTCCTACACTAAAATAAACCCTTTCTCTATTGACATAATGTCAAGCTCATTGTCTTTGGTGGCTCCCTTTGGGATGCCTTCAGTTCAAATACTAAGCCATTTTAAACACCAACATTTTTCCAGAGTAAGCCGACACAACTCAGCAGGTTTGCAGATAACTACGATTGACCTCCTATCTCGACTAACTCAGGATGATCCGTGTACACAGACCTCCAGAATGGTTTGTTTTGCATCTCAGCTCTGCAGTGTGAAAGCGCAGCAAATTTACAAGCCGTCTCAGTGAGGTGCTTTTCCCAGTGCTATTCATTATTTACCTCCTTTTTGTTTACCTTCAGGCAACAAGTAATTATTTTTAAATATTCATCCACCCTTTTTTATGTACTTTTTGAACTTTAGCTTTGGAAGAAATGGAGTCTGGAAGCTTGAAATGTTACATATGAAGCTTAACTTTGATTTTAAAAAAATAAATAAATAATGAATCGGTTACCTTTCTCAGATGTTTATTTAAAAAAATTATCTTACCCAACCTGATCTGGTCATGGGTCCATTTTAATTTGTTCCATGTAAAGGTTATATAACAGATTGATATATTTCCAGGTACTTTGTCTTGGTTGTTCATGTCAAAACCCTTAGCACTCTAAAGATCATGTCTCTCATGGTTCCATATTCCAAGAATAACCTAAACGTTTGCCAAAAAATATAGTGACACAAGGAAAAGCAGATGCTGGAATCGAGAAAAACAGTGACAGCACAGTGCCACAGTGGTAAGGTTGCTGCCTTAGATTGCCAGAGGCCTGGGTTCAATCCTGACTACGCGTGCTGTCCCTATGGTTTTTGGATGTCCTCCCTGTGGCCCCGTGGGTTTTCTTTGGGTGCTCTGGTTTCCTGTCACATTACAAAGATGCGCAGGTTTATAGGTTAATTGGCTTCTGTAAATTGCCTCTAGTGTGTAGAATGCGAAACTGGGATAACATAGAACTAGTGTACGGGTGGTTGTTGCCACGCTGTATTTCTAAACTAAACTAAACTAAATATCCTACCAAATCAGTTCCTCCACTTGGTGTTAAGAGGCAGCTGAATACACAAAATATAGCAGAGGTAGGCTGAAGAATTGTGTGCTAACAATCGACATCTTCTCAAGTGTTTAAGAAGGAACTGCAGATGCTGGAAAATCGAAGGTACGTATAAATGCTGGAGAAACTCAGCGGGTGCAGCAGCACCCTTCAGGTTTCGGTCCGAAACATTGCCTATTTCCTTCGCTCCATAGATGCTGCTGCACCTGCTGAGCTTCTCCAGCATTTTTGTGTACCATCCTGACATCTTCTCAAGGTCAAGTGATTCGGCAATGCAAAAATTAATTCATGCCTGTGTCTACTTGGTAACAGGACATTATCCATTTACATCCTATGCAAACAGAGTTGGACAAATCTAACCCCGTATATCATTCCTCTATCAGTGATGTGACTGATTGAAGAGTACAAGGACTCGTTGGACTGAAAGGTCTGTTTCCACACTAAACTAAACTAAACTAAACTAAACTAAACTAAACTAAACTAAACTAAACTAAACTAAACTAAACTAAACTAAACTAAACTAAACTAAACTAGACTAGAGTAGACAAGACGAGACGAGACTAGACTAGACTAAACTAAACTAAACTAGTGCTTTAGTAATTCAATGTGGCAGGCAGCATCAGTGGAGGCAATGGATAGGCGACGTTTCCAGTAGGAACCCTTCTTCAGACTGATTGTAATTGGGGGGTTTTCCCAGCTTTTCCCCACTACTACAATTAGTCTGACCCGAAACATTGTCTGTCAATTCCCTCCAGAGATGCAGTGTTAAGTTCTGAGTTACACCAGCACCTTGTGTTCTAGCAAAAAATATAGCTTGGTTTTGGATTGTGCTATTCACCAAATGCCCACATACATTCTAAATGAAATCTGTTCATATGAAAACATACATATAGGAATGGGGAGACTCAACACCATGCTTTCACCTCTGGACTTGCACTGCAGAGACAGTAAAGAGCGAGCAGATGAACGTTTTCTCAATGATAGCTGTAAAGAAGTCCTTGCTAAAAATAAACTGATTCTCAATTTACCAATGGCATTTGCAAAGGGAAATCTACAGAGACATAATAGTGGTTTCCTACTTTCACAGGGGTTAATGTGCTTTACTGGGATCTAATAGAGGAAGTGCTGCTCTAAGTGTGTCTCGGGTAGCATTTATGCTTTTCCTCGTCTTCATGAGTACAAGGGAGACCCAACCCACCCAAAAATTATTTATTTTATTCCTTGGTCTCATTTACAGTATTCAATAACTAATGAAGTAGTTTGATTTTTATTGTCCTTTCCCTGTAAGTATAAATCAAATAATAGCTAGTCTTTACTTGATTGTTTCTGGCAAATAATACCCATTAAAAGAGTCTTTTATTCCAACATTCAGCATAATTATGGAGAGAAAACATGGCTTTCAGTGTGAAAGATCCATTAATTTTCCTCTCATGCAAACAGAAAAGTGGGTAGGTGTAATTCCATGGTAGAAATCAGGCTGGATAAATAAACATTATTTTGAGTCCTATTGCTTTGAATCACCATTTCACTTGTGGATTACCTTGAAGCAGTAGAATATAATTAATAAAACAACTTTTATTAAAGCTTTATTATACGTTGAAATAAAAATAAAGGACAGATTAGAAGTATGTATAAATGGGACTAAGAATTGAACGAACAAATTGTTAAAATTATATACATTTCTGTGAACATCACAGGCAAATGGTTAATTATTGAAGGCTAGCTGTGGCTGAAGAGTGCCTTAGAATGTTGAACACATTAAAAGAAGTATAGTACATCAGTGCAAAATATATCAATCATTTATTAGACATTTTTTCTTATGCTGTCATTCACCTCCAGCTGAGGGTTGCTTCAGAATGCAGATAAAGCAATTAGCATTAAAGGTAAAATAAAATCTGGAGTAAAGGGAAGCCTGCTAACATCAAAATTCACTGAGCATCCTCGAGTCTGTACCGAGACTATAGTGTATGATTCATGATTTAGTAGCTTCTCTAGACTAGTGGACAGGGAGGTAATTTAATCAGCGCAAAGCCCCCTATTTCATGCAGAATCTTGCCAGGCATATATTACAGCCATTAATGGATGGTTTGTATTAAAGTACCTTTTAAATTGTTCAGGTAAATTCTTTTGGTTTCAGAAAACCGACAATAGGATGTCGGCTTCCAATTTCAGACAGGGATTATTGATGAGTGAAGCAACGTGTCATGCCCTGCTTGATCTCTTCCCAATGTTTCTTATTTATTGGTTACTGGTTGATAAATTGATAATGAGAAGGATATAATTCTGGAGATGAACCTTGACAATCTGTTACTGAGTATATCTTCAACTTGCTCCTGATG
Source organism: Amblyraja radiata (assembly GCF_010909765.2). NCBI lineage: Eukaryota > Metazoa > Chordata > Chondrichthyes > Rajiformes > Rajidae > Amblyraja > Amblyraja radiata. The sequence continues at coordinate 18,042,569 of NC_045982.1, read as the reverse complement.
TTGTGCATTGCTATTTTACATCTGCTTGTACTAATTGATCACAAAGTGCAGAACCATCCAGCAGGGGAGAGAACAATGCAAAGCGTCTCTGACCATGGCTTGTAACAATTAATACAACTAAAGGACACTTGGGCAGGGACATGAAGTAGGAAAGGTTTAGAGGGATATGGGCCAAGCACGGACAAATACTGGAGGATTGGCTTAGATGAGGCACCTAAGTCGACATGGACGAGTTGGGCCGAAAGGCATGTTTCCGTGCAGTGTGATTCTATTATGCTATAACTCTTACAGTTAGAATACCAAACTCAGAACGGCCCTGTGCAACAAAAGAGTACAGTTACAAATTTTAAGCAAACAGTGGACTTTTGGAAAAAATGATTTTGGTAAAATATTACGAAATTCAGGATTGCTTTTTCTCACTTCCGCTAAATTTTATTTATTAAGGGGAATATTAAAATTTACTCTGATTAGACAGGATACAAGTTAGATTTATACCACCATCCCGTGACTCTCATGCAATTAAACCTAACATTCAAATACCAGTACATCAACTATGTTTGTCTCTTTAGGTGGGAATTGTGTTGAATTGGGAAATGTTTCTGCTGAGTTGAGGCAAGGCACTATTTCCAAACAAGAAATAGATACCAACTCATGTCAGGTTATGCATTTTGAAGGATACAAGTAAGCAGTAAAGTTGGAATAAAAGGGAAAAACATAAACATCAGTGAGTCACTATTGGTGTGATCGTAGTCAAAGAAAGAACGTTCACGTCGCGGCCCTGTTTCCACCAATCTTTCCACCACTAGGCATAAGAAGCGCTAGACGCCATTGTATGCAGATGCCGAGAAGTGTTAATCTTGCTAATCTTGTGATGTGGACTTGATAAGAAGAAGACCGGTGTGATCCAGGTTAGCAGAGGAACAAAAATGAAGAACAATCTAAAAAAATGGACTAGAAAGTTGCACTTCAGACAGAACCAGAACAGACAAGTGTAGGGGCTTGTCAGAAACTTGGGTAAGATGTTCTCAGTGCTGGAAGGAGGTGAGATCTTGAATTAGAGAGATCAAAGTGAGCTGAAAACACTTCTCCACTCGATTCTGTGCACCTGCAGAAGTGAACTGTGCCTTAACGCTTAGAGGAATGCAGCTTTGGCCCAGTGCCAGGCCATAAAGGATTAGAATTCCTCAGTCAGCAAGGATACACCTCCTTGTGATGAATGATTTGACAAGCCTTGTCACATGGAGTAACACGAGCCGCCAGGATCCAGCTGCAGGAACGATGGAAAATCCAGGACAATCTGACTGCTTCCAACTTTCTACTGTCTGCCCAACATCTCTCTATGAACACAAAATTGCTGGAGTAACTCAGCGGGACAGGCAGCATCTTTGGAGAGAAGGAATAGGTGACGTTTCGGGTCGAGACCCTTCTTCAGACTGATGTTAGGGGAGAGGGAGATACATGGATAAGGAAATGGAAAGGTGTGAAAATGGGACACAGGGAATAGAGATAAAGTAGGATGGACCAATGTTAGCTGGGAGAATGCAACTACAAAGGAAACAGAGGTAAAATTTAGTCGGTGACAGTAAGACTGGTCGGAGAACTGGAAGGGGGATGGATGGAGAGAGAGGGAAAGCAAGTGTTACGAAGTTAGAGAGGTCAATGTTCAAACCTCGGTGAGTCCAACACCGGTTTCAGAATTCCTTCCTACACATCTCTCTATGGACCATTGATGGTGGGAACTCAATTTAGACCTCAGTGCCAATTTATGGCTGAACTCTAAGCATTAGGGTTAGGGTTAGGGTTAGGGTTAGGCCCTGCAGACCAATATTCAACAACAGTGTTAAACTTATCTAACAGAGGAAAGAAGCATTCATATTTTCTAAACAGGATTCATCTTCAAAGACACTTATTCACATTTTCAACCACAATATTTTATCTATCTTTTCAATTCCTGAAGGCATTGAGCCTTCCAACTGAGAATGGCAATCCTTTCTAGTTTCACCGTCACACGGTCCTTGTCAAATCATTTGCAGTGAACCGTGATGTCCCAAATAAGATGAACTAGCTGTGAACAAATGGTCCTTCACTGAACCATTCTAATATTCAAACACACAAGTTCCAGAGTCAACTCAAGAGTCAGGCATCCAGAGTGGAGGGGAAGGAAAGGGGAGAGGTTTGTCACCTGGAAAATTCAATGTTCATACCACTGGGTTGTAAACTACCCAAGCAATACAGGATGTGCTGTCTTCCCCTTATACCTCCACCTCTTCCACGTATCCCTCCGTGATGCGCACCATTTCTTCCTCTATGTCCTGTCCCCTTCCACCTACATCCACACTATTGGCTTCTCATTTCTCTTCTCTCCTTACCTTACACCCCTTTGTCTCCTTTTCATCTCTAGCCGTTGTCCACCCATTTGCCAATCAAACTCCCCGCTCACTTGCCACACATTGTCCTACCACCAGCTTTCTCACCTTCACTACAATCAGTTTTAAGAAGGGTCCCGACCCGAAATGTCACCTATCCGTGTCGTCCAGAGATGTTGCCTGACGAGTTACTCCAACACTTCATGTTATTTGTAAACCAGCATCTGCAGTTCCTTGTTTCTCTACTATAACGATGACCATCATTAACAACGTGAGATCTGACATCTGTATAGAAGAAAATGTAATGCCAATACTACACTGTAACAAATAGATAATAAAGATCGAGGCAGACATGTATTAAGATGACACAATGGAACAGATGGTACAACTGTTGCTGCCAGCGCCGGAGACTTGGGTTCACTTTGGGTGCTGAACGTGTGGAGTTTGCATGTTTTCCCTGTGACTATGTGGGTTTCTTGCTCCAGTTTTCTCACACATCCCAAAGGCATAAGGATTGTTAAGTTAATTGGCCACTGCCAAATTGGCCATAGTGTGCAGGTAGTGGTCGATTTTGGACGGAGTTGATGGGAGTGTGGGTAGAATAAAATTAATGGGATTCATGTAGAGGGGCAGATTATGGTTGGCATGGACTCAGCGGGGCGAATGACATGTTTCCATTTCCTTGACTCTTTGGGTTTTGTTACCTTTGCTGACATAGATGAGGTAGCAGGATAAACATCCAATATAATTTAAAAAAACATTCTAATTGTTGTAAAAATAGAAACTATCTGTGTTGATTTATTGAGTGTGATCCTGCATAGGTTTACGACATCCTGGAACAGAACGGTTTTGAACAAATTACATAGAAGCTCACATTTCACCCCATTGCAAAACCATTCCTTATCCTCAAAATCAACTGGCAAGTTGGGGGGGTTCCTTTATAGTGACCTCATTTTAATTAATTGCCAGAATCAGAATCCTGGCGTCCTAAATAATTTAAAGGATGAGTAGATAAAGTTGATATTTATGGTTTACCTCCTGATTAGCATACAGTAATTTACATAAGCGGCCCAGAGGAATGGAAAATAAAAGATGAAAATCACGAAAGGCAAACAAAAAAATGCTTGTAGTTAAAAACCAGTTTAACACACCATCGTAGTTTCTCACGCATATCACTCAGCAACATTAATATTCAGGTGTAGTGATTGATGTGAATTAATGAACAAAACCTATGCCTCCTCTGTGGATGAATGTATCTCCAAAAGCTTAATGTTAGAAGAATATTATTCTTAGATTTAAAGCAAACAGTCCAAATTCAATTTAAATACCTTGATGTTATCCACTCTCCCACATACAATACTTACTTCTTATTTCCAACTCTAACATAGCATTTCAGACCTCTATGAGTTAAACACTATCTCCAAGTGAGAATTTTTTTTCCTACTCTTGATATCTGTCAGATCGCAACAAACTCATTTTACTTTCTTTGACAAATGTTTCTATTCGGCTTCACGCCTTTTCCTGCAGCTATGGTTATGTATAAACATATCCATCTAGACTTCACACGGAGAGACCTGGATCAGGATCCAACTGAATTTTTGACAGAGATCTAATCTAATCCCTCTTGAACTCGCATGTATTGCCAGAGCTCGGCATCGTGTTCCGAAGCTGCGCTCAGCATCACTGCTAAGGTCGAGGGGCTGCTGACTGAGGAGTGCGATACCCTTCAGCCAAGGGAGAAAAGGATAAAAGGTAGACACGAAAAGCTTCTTCTGAAGGGTCTCGACCCGAAACGTTACCCAATCCTTCTCTCCAGAGATGCTGCCTGTCCTGCTGAGTTACTCAAGCATTTTGTGTCTATCTTCGGTTTAAACCAGCATCTGCAGTTCCTTCCTACACAAAGGATAAAAAGAGCCAGATTTTGCTGGATCCAATCCACATTTCGCTGTGGGCCCTCATCTCGCATCCTCAATGAGGTTGCTGCACTGCAATCTGAGTCTCCAGGCTGGTCCGTTGCCTGTTGTTAACCTCTTGTGGCCGCAAGGCTCCCAAGGCCGGTCCACCGCTGCCATTTGGTGAAGGGGCTTGCTCCTCAAGAACAGTCGAGGTTTCAGCACCACAAACAAAGGCTCTACTTCTAATGGCTCAGTGATTTTTAGAAACAATTAAAAAAAATGTTTTAATGAAATATATAAATCCACTTAAAAATTAAACGTATATGTTCATTGCACATTAATAATAATTCAAACAAAATAAAAATATACACCTTACTTTTAAAATTAGGATCAAATGAAGGAGGCATGCAGAATCCATCTTCAATGGGTGGGGTAAGGGTGAGGGGCCAGATAAGAAGGTCATCATGTCCCTCAACCCAGTGAGATTAAAAGTATAGAAAGAAAGTGCTGGAGTAAATCAGCAGGTCAAGCAGAATCTCTGGAGGAAAAGGAAAGGTGATGTTTTGTGTTGGGACCATTCTTCAGACCGAAAGTAGAGGGGAAGGGGGAGAAGCGGGGTGGAGGGGTGAAGAGCTGGAGGCGAGAAAAGATCAGGACCAATTAGGGACAAATTACCTTAGGCAAGGTGGTGCCCTGGTAGGCCCATTGCTGGCTAGGGAAGGTGTGATCTCAAGAGGGATACAATTTAGTGAACTGTAGAATGGGTTAAATGACTCAGGTGGAACAAGAGGGCAAGAGGGGAGGGGGGAGAGAAGTATGTCAGCAAAATTAAGGAGCTGGTTATTGGCTTCTGGAAGTGCGGTGGAATTCACGCCCTAATCAATGCCTCCACTTCCTCAGGAGAATAAAGAAATTCCGCATGTTTACAAACTTCTACAATACACCATAGAAAGCATACTCTTGGGTTGCATCACAGATTGGTTTGGGAATAGCTCTGCAAAAGGCTGCAAGATATTGCAAAGTTAAACTGGCAAGTAGCCCAGTTTACCACACAGACTAGATTTCCCATTATTGACTCTATATTCAACACTGCCTCAGAAAAGCAGCCAACATAATCAAAGACCTTAGCCGTCCCAGTCATACCTTCTTCTCCCCACTCCTGTCGGATACAAGCTTGTAGTGTGCACCAACAGATTCAGGAACAGTTTCTTCCCCTCTGTTATCAGGCGTATGAACAGTCCTTCCATGGCTAGTGTACTGCTTAATTCTTCTAGGAATGAACTGCAGATGCTGGTTTACCCCAAAGATAGACACAAAATGCTGAGAAGGGTCTGAGGACGGGTCTCGATCTGAAATGTTACCTATTCCTTCTCTCCAGAGATGCTGCCTGACCCGCTGAGTTACTCTAGCATTTTTTGTCTATCTTTTCACTGTACCTCAGTACACGTACAATAATAAACTTCAACCTAAACCTAAGTGGTTCTTGAATCAATGTTGCATCTGGCAGCAGATTGGGAGGTCAGATACACAGGTGTTTGTTCCGCACAATATTCAATACCCTTGGGCTTCAGGGCAAAAAAAACGCTGAGGTGTGCTCTGCAGCTGGCCAGACGTTCAAGTTCAAGTTCAAGTGAGTTTATTGTCATGTAGCCCTGATAGGACCATGAAATTCTTGCTTTGCTTAGCACACAGAACATAGTAGGCATTTACTACAAAACAGATCAATGTGTCCATATATCACAATATAAATATATACACACATAAACAAATAAACTGATAAAGTGCAAATAGCAGATAATGGGCCACCAATAATCAGAGTTTTGTCCGAGCCAGGTTTAATAGCCTGATGGCTGTGGGGAAGTAGCTATTCCTGAACCTGGTTATTGCAGTCTTCAGGCTCCTGTACCTTCTACCTGAAGGTACAGGATGGTGTGGGTCTCTGATGATACTGCCAGCCTTTTTGAGGCAGTGACTGCGATAAATCCCCTCGATGGGAGGAAGGTCAGAGCCGATGATGGACTGGGCAGTGTTTACTACTTTTTGTAGTCTTTTCCTCTCCAGGGCGCTCAAGTTGCCGAACCAAGCCACGATGCAACCGGTCCCACACGCCCACCAACAAGCCATCAGTGTGATCTGGCTCAATGACCTTGCAATATCAACAGACTGAACGAGGATCTCCGAAGGCAATCCTTGCTCAAACTCCTTACTGTAGTCAAGATATGACCACCTTGATATCTTGAAGCGAGTTAACTCAAAGGAAGTAAAGCTTATGTTCAATACTTGAGGGAACATTTTTGAAAGTGACAAACACAGATGAAGCGAAATGGTAGATACAATTTCAGCATAACATCTGGAGAAGCACAATTGAGGCCTGCGGCTTCTCATTGAATGATTGAATACCAGGCCTGTGGACACTGGAATTCTTTTCACTTCTTCTTGCTATATTGCATTGAACAAGATGTGGCTAGAGGGAATGTAGCAGTCAGCTAATTAACATGGCATTAACCCTGAAACACAATTACCACCCTTGCTCTGATGTATGGGCTGGGTACTGCTTTAGCAATCACAGGAAGGCCTTAAATTATTGATCATTGTTCTGGATATGCATTTATATCTCTGTCAAAAGATGATGCACCTTCATTCAACATTGATTTTGACTTTTTCATTTACATGTATTTCCCCTCGAGGTATTGGAATAAAAGTATAAAATAAATCAAGGCTGGTTCTAAAAGAGTTAATCCTCGAACCCTGGTGTCAATCTTCCATTTGAAATATGCCGTCTAAACTTTCCACAAGCTTGCACTCCACGGGGTGAAACGATGATTGGCAGTGCAGGTGAAAGGGCTTTTTACCGCAGGCTGGATTTAGTGTTGCCTCATGTCTTCAAAGTAATGCTTCTTGTGAACCCACTGTCATCTTTGCACTACTTTAGAAAAGAGGTGGATCCAGGAAAATTCTGGCTATCACCAGAAGCAAAAGAAGCATTTTCGGCTCAGTCGACTGCATGAAATTAAAGCAAATTGAAGACACAGAAAGCCATTTGGTCCATTGTGTCTGTACCAGTTAAGAAAGATCAACCCAATCAAACTCACCTTCGGGCATTTTGCCATGGCCCTGCACGTCACAGATCCTCAGCAACACATTTAAGTAGTTTTTAAATATGATGGGGTTTCAGTTAGGCAGCGAGTTCCACAATCCTAACTCCCTCCAGGTGAAAAATTGGATTCTGAGCTACTTTAAACCCTGATCTCCAACACCCCTGCTAAGAGAAATAGTTCAATACAATTAATTTATTGTTTTTTTTATTTTTATATATTTGTTATTGCATTCATGAGCCTGTTAAGCTGCAGCTTAACAGGCTCATGTTTTTGTTCCATTGTCAGTACATATGACAACTGAGTACTATTGACTCTCAAATCCTTTGATCTACCACTCTCTGTATAAATAAACTTTGCCCAACTAATCTCCTTTAATCTTTTCTCCTTTTACCTCAAAGCTGTGCTCTCTAGTATTTGATATCTCTATCTTTGGATAAATAATTTCACTGTCCACCCTATCTAGGCTTCTCATAATTTTATATTGTTCCTTGTGGGAAAATGTCTACTGAAAACCCCGTTAACCATCTCAAATGCCTCCCATTATTCTACAAAAAATTATTCCGTCCAATTTTGCTAAATAAGTGTAGTATATAATTGTACTTATTCCAGACTAGAACTTTGTCCCAAATTTACACTTGTCCCTTTACATAACTATGCCAACTTTAATTGCATTATTGCTCATTACCACAGAAGTACTTTCCCAATGTTTTCGGGTGGCACAATGTTGCAACTGGTAGATCCACTACCTCACATCACCAGATACTCTGGTTCGAACGTGACCTCATGTGCTGTCTGTGTGGAGTTTGTCCATTCTCCCTGTGACTGCGTGGGTTTCATCCAGATGCTCTGGTTTCCTCCCACATCCCTAAGACGTGCAAGTTCTAGGTTAATTGCCCGCTGTAAATTGGCCCTGGTGTGATAGGTAGATAGATAGATAGATAGATAGATAGATAGATAGATAGATAGATAGATAGATAGATAGATAGATAGATAGATAGATAGATAGATAGATAGATAGATAGATAGATAGATAGATAGATAGATAGATAGATAGATAGATAGATAGATAGATAAATACTTTATTAATCCCCTTATTCAGGGGAAATTCTGATTATTGAGGGGATAGAGAGGGGATGTGAAAGTAGGGATAACATAGAGCTAGTCAGTATGGGTGATTGATGGTCAGCATGGACTCGGTGGGCTGAAGAGCTTGTTTTTATGCTCTATCTTTGAACTAAACCTAACACTGATATTCCTTCCAACTGCCCTGGTTAATTCACTGAAACTCAACCAAGTATTACAGCAAATAATAATACAACTCAGCTTCACCCTTGTCTTATTCTGGCAAAGGGTTATGTGATGCTTGGTGGACTGTGTGGGGTGGGAGGACTCGTTGTTCCTCCTGTGCAGCAGGTGGCACAGAACGGGAGATGTTTTGTATATAGTTTATCCTGTCTGTAGACAATGTGTGTGCAGCCATTTTTGAATTGTCTTGCTGCCAGCATTGAGAAAAGCATTAAAGACTTCTGTTGTAAATTAAAGACTCGCAGGTTTTGTGCAGACCTTAGAAAACGTACACGAAAAGTTATCAACATAAAATGTTAATTTTCCTTCTCTCCACAGATCTATTGTATTACCCTTGCCTATTTCCCCTTACATCTTCCATGACCAATTGAATGAACAACAATTACTCTTGGTTGGTTCAGAACCTTTTATAAATAAATTGTTTCCAATTTTAGGTAACTTTTACAAACATCCCTCTTCCCTTTTCTCCCCAAACTCTCCATTACCTTCCCTCCCTCACTGCCCTCCCCTAAACCCTGGCTGACCTTGCACCAGTTTCTTCCCTGCCCCTCCATGTACATTCCTTCCTCCAGCTTCACAATTTGCAACCTTTCTCTCCTTTCACAATTCGCAGCTCTTTACATTTTTGGCTCGCACCTGTTTATTTCATCTCTGGCCTTCGTCCAACAATCTGCCTATCTGAAAAAAACCTTCACCTGTGTTAACCCATTAGCGGCTATGCTTTGTCCTGCCCCTTACTCTCTTCCAGCTTTCTTTGGCACTTCCCCACCCCCCCTCCCCCACTCTACCCTCCACCCACCATGCAGTTAATCTGAAGAAGGGTTCTGACCCAAAACATCACCTATCCATGCTCTCCAGAGATGCTGCCCGACCCGCATGGCCAGTAATAAGTTAACCCAGGTGAAGGTTTATTTGGATAGGTAGATTGTTGAACAAAGGCCAGAGATGAATGAACAGGTGAGAGCCAAAAGCATAAAGAGTGACAATTGTGAAGCTCAAGGAGAAAAAGGTTGCAATTTTAGAATTTTCTGTCTAACAATGACTCTTCCCTTTGAAATTCATGCTGTCTGCAGATCAGTACTTTTTTAATTTCCTGATTGCTTTTCCTTTTTCTTCTACAATAAGGATATCAATATTTTTCTCAGCTGCAGTTCCCCACTTGTTAAAATGGTATCTCGGCTTTAACATAAGGATTACAATAGCTATCGACTAATTCTCCGACAGCCCACCTTTTCTCCAAAAACAACATTTAATATGCTGTTCTGCAAATTCACAATTCTTTGTGCAACCGAGCTTATCTGGATGAGTATGCAATTAGTGACATGAACTGTAACCAGGACTGCAAAGAGGACTTCCAATCTCAAATATGCTTTCTGTAGACATGCTCAATATAAGCCCCAAGGTACCTAATGGGAAAGAAGTAAAAAATGGGGGGAAACTGCAGTCATTTTAATAAATACTTCTGTGGCCTGTTTCAATGTGCAGCTGGTATTTGGCTGGAAACAAGCTTTCAACCAAAATTGATCATGAGAGGCATAGGGTAGATAAAGTATTTTGTCAAGAATGGAATTGTCAAATTATTGAGGTATTAAGGTGAGAGGAGGAATGTTTAAAGGAGATGTGCAGGGCAACTTTTTTTACCCAAAGAGTGCTAGATATCTGGAATAGCCTGTGGGGGGTGGAAGGGATGAGGGGCGAGTGGAGGCAGAAACGATAGTTTAATAGACATTCAAGCCACATGAACATGCAGGGCATAAGGGATATGGATCATGTGCATGCAGATGGTGTTAGCATTTGGCATCATGGTCAGCACAGATATTGTGGGCTGAAGGGCCTGTTCCTGTGTCGTACTGTTCTATATAATAGGAAAATAGAAAAAGTAGTGGAAATGTAGAAGTATCAGTGAAAGTCGAACTTAGATTCGGCACAGATAATATGAATATCTGAGCAATGATCATCCTCTTTAGATATCCTTTCAAATGTTTTTCCGAATTTCTCATGACATCGGTTAACAAAACAGATTTTATTCCAAGAGCCCGTACTTTGAAAAGTAATAGTAAATATTATATTAGAATTGAATAATAGATTAGATATGAATAATAAAATCATGGTTAATATCCACATTTAATGAAGAATTATATCTTCGATTGTTTGAATGGTAACTTAGCCATTAGGAACTAGTGACCATAATATGATAAATTTTAATCTACAATTTGAGAGGGAGAAGGGAAAATCGGAAGTGTCAGTATTACAGTTGAACCAAGGGGAGTATGGAGCCATGAGGGAGGAGCTGACCAAAGTTGACTGGGAAGATACACAGGGATGACAGTGGAACAACAATGGCAAGTATATCTCGGAATAATACAGAAGGAGCAGGATCAGTTCATTCCAAAGAGGAAGAAAGATTCCAAGGGGAGTAAGGGGTGACCGTGGCTGACAAAGGAAGTCAAGGACAGTATAAAAATAAAAGAGAAGAAATATAATGTAGGAAAGATCAGTGGGAAGCCAGAGGATTGCGTAACTTTTAAAGAGCAACAGAACATGACTCAAAAGGCAATACGGGGAGAAAAGATGAGGTACGAAGGTAAGCTAGCCAAGAATATAAAAGAGGATAGTAAAAGCTTCTTTAGGAATGTGACGAGGAAAAAAATAGTTAAGACCAAAGTTGGACCCTTGAAGACTGAAACAGGTGAATTTATTATGGGGAACAAGGAAATGGCAGACGAGTTAGGATCCGTCTTCACTAAGGAAGACACAAGCAATTTCCCTGATGTACTAGTGACCAGAGGATCTAGGGTGACGGAGGAAATGAAGGAAATTCACATTAGGCAGGAAATGGTGCTGCGTAGACTGATGGGACTGAAGGCTGATAAATCCCCAGGGCCTGATGGTCTGCATCCCAGGGTACTTACGAAAGTGGCTCTAGAAATCATGGACGAATTGGTGATCATTTTCCAATGTTCTATAGATTCAGAAACAGTTCCTGTGGATTGGAGGGTAGCTAATGTTATCCCACTTTTTAAGAAAGACGGGAGTGAGAAAGCAGGGTATTATAGACCAGTTAACCTGACATCGGTGGTGGGGAAGTTGCTGGAGTCAATGATAAAAGATGAAATAGCCGCACATTTGGATAGCAGTAACAGGATTGGTCCGAGTCAGCATGGATTTACAAGAGGGAAATCATGCTTGACTAATCTTCTGGAATTTTTTGAGGATGTAACTAGGAAAATGGACAAGGGAGAGACAGTGGATGTAGTGTACCTGAACTTTCAGAAAACATTTGATAAGGTCCCACATAGGAGATTAGTGGACAAAATTAGAGCACATGGTATTGGGGGTAGGGTACTGACATGGATAGAAAATTGGTTGTCAGACAGGAAACAAAGACTAGGGATTAACGAGTCCCTTTCAGAATGGCAGGCAGTGACTAGTGGGGTACCGCAAGGCTCGGTGCTGGGACCGCAGCTATTTACAATATATATTAATGATTTAGATGAAGAGATTCAAAGTAACATCAGCAAATTTACAGATGACACAAAGCTGGGTGGCAGTGTGAACTGTGAGGAGGATGCTATGAGGATGCAGGGTGACTTGGACAGATTGGGGGAGTGGGCAGATGCATTGCACTTGCAGTGTAATGTGGATAAATGTGAGGTTAACCACTTTGGTAGCAAAAACAGGAAGGCAGATTACTATCTAAATGGCGTCAAGTTGGGAAAAGGGGAAGTACAACGGGATCTGGGAGTCCTTGTTCATCACTCACTGAAAGTAAGCATGCAGGTACAGCAGGCAGCGAAGAAGGATAATGGCATGTTGGCCTTCATAACAAGAGGAGTTGAGTATAGGAGCAAAGAGGTCCTTCTACAGTTGTACAGGGCCATAGTGAGACCACACCTGGGGTATTGTGTGCAGTTTTGGTCACTAAATTTGAGGAAGGATATTCTTGCTATTGAGGGAGTGCAGGGTAGTTTCACAAGGTTAATTCTCGGGATGGTGGTACTGTCATAAGTTGATGGAATGGAGTGGCTGGGCTTGTATACTCTGGAATTTAGAAGAATGAGAGGGGATCTTATTGAAACATATACGATTATTAAGGGATTGGACACGCTAAAGGCAGGAAACATGTTCCCGATGTTGGGGGAGTCTAGAACCAGGGGGTCACAGTTTAAGAATAAGGGTTAGGCCATTTAGAACAGAGATGAGGACAAACTTTTTCACGCAGAGAGTTGTGAATCTGTGGAATTCTCAAGGCAGTGGAGGCCAATTCTCTGGATGCTTTCAAGAGAGTTAGATAGAGCTCTTAAAGATAGCTGAGTCAGGGGATATGGTGAGAAGGCAGGAACGGGGTACTGAATGTGGATGATCAGCCATGATCACAGTGAATGGCTGTGCCGCACCTATTGTCTATTGTTTATTAAGCCATTTTTAACTGACTACACATTAAAAATTCTTTCTCTATTGATGAGGCAGTTTTCGACAAATAAAAATGTATTTTTCTCTCCAAAGTTCTCAATAATATCAAGTAAGCTTCAAGATGTTTCACACAATGTGTAAAATCTGAAGGGCAGTAACTCTCTCCTGGGAAAATAATGCAACAATTCAGTGTAAATAATGTCCTGCTGTGCAATATTAGACTTTAATATTCTTTTGTGGTACTGGATTTTTGTGCTATAATCTTGTACCATTCTGCTGTTTTGACTCGTTGTATTTATTGTTGTATTTATCATCGCTGTAAGTATATTATTTACTCTGTGAGCTTCATGTGAACAAGAAACCTCGCTGTGATAATCTGTATCTGTATCTGATGATATCCTAATGCAGTTTGGTAATAATTGAGGGGAAAATATTGGCCAGAATATCAAGCAAATTTCCTGCTTCTTTGGATCGAGTCCCGTGATCTTCTAACCCCACTTGATCAGATCTGACAATCTCTAATCTAAAACAACTGAGTGCAGGTCATGTTTTAATTAGTATTCTATATCATTTTAAAATATAACTTTTTTATTTATTAACATCATAAATCATAAACAACCAATGTGAACGTTTGCATTTATTGCAGCAAGTACAGGTATCTGGGTCCATTCCCTTGCTTGTGCCACGTTGATTGGCATAGATAGAGTGGATGTGGAAAGGATGTTTCCACTGATGGGAGAGTCCAGGACCAGAGGTCATAGCCTCAGAATTAAAGGGCGCTCTTTTAGAAAGGAGGTGAGGAGGAACTTCCTTAGTCAGAGGGTAGTTAATCTGTGGAACTCATTGCCTGTGGAGGCCAAGTCAGTGGATATATTTAAAGCAGAGATAGACAAATTCTTGATTAGAACAGGTGTCAAGGGTTATGGGTAGAAGGCAGGTAATGGGATTAGGAAGCAGAGATCTGCCAGGATTGGACTCGATGGGACAAATGGCCTAATTTACTAGAACTTGTGAACTTGTGATCGTAAACAGATACTGTGGTGTCTCTTTAGAAGTTGAGTGATGGCAGATTAAGTTACAAAACCTGATAGATTATCAAATAAGTTACTTACTGCAGGGTGGCCATGGGTCTTAAAAGAACGACCAGTATTTTGTTGTGAGACAGTTCTTTCTGAACAAAGGGTGACACCAGTGAGAAGATTGGTTCAACATATATAAAACACATCAATACACTAACATCAATAGCAGAGGAACTTGCAGTTACCAAGTACTTTTCATGGCATGTTTGTTTTTTAAGACTTCTGAACTAATCTTTACATCGTTCCATTTACCACAACATGCGCCTGTCACTCAGTAGCATAGGACACCATGTTAAAAACAGACTAGAGCATAGGCTGGAGTGAATTACAAAGCTGTGACACACATCAAGCAGTTCAGATGATATAAACAGTGGCAGCACAACTTGAGCAATGTACAGTATCTAAGCCATCTGAATTCAATGACAGATTACTTCCTCAAAACACAATGTAACCTGTGTTTTGTTTACACATGGAATGTCAAAACAATCTGTCACTATTATTTGAGTCTATTCAAGAACTAAAACCACGCTTTGTTGATTGAAGATGCTTAGAATCCATTACATTTCTCTTTTATGCTGAGTTTTATAAAATTTAATGGAGGTACCTGAACTGTCTGATTCTGCCCATGTGTTGTCTGCAAATTAACTAATATGTGACAAAAGTTTTGCACCAGGCCAATTGACCACAATGCCATTACTGTCAGCCTCTCATAAAGCAAGCAACAATTGATGACTAGAAAATTCAATTTTTCCCATATATCACATGGGCTCGAAGACGTGAACATTTTTTCACATCTTGTTAGCCCTTTAATAATATATGTGGTAAATGTCTGAAAACTCCTTGCAACAGAGCCAGGCTACTTTCAGATGAAAGCAAACCCTGACTCCAGACAACAGCGAATGAACACATTCTTCCATCCAAGAAATCTGAAGTACAGAAGAGAAAGCATTGCCATTCTCTGGATGCCAACGACCACAACAGGAGAATAGCAAAGCAACAAAGTGCCAGGATAGACACAAAAACTGGAGTAACTCAGCGGGTCAGGTAGCATCTCTAGAGAAAGGTTGACGTTTCTGGTCGAGACCCTTCTTCAAGCTGAGAGTCGGGGGAAAGGGAAGCGAAAAATATAGTGATATCGTGAAAGATATAGTGATATAGTGACATGACTCTGGATTGTCAAAGCTGCCACAGCCAGACATAAAAACAGTTTTTATCCACGAGTAGTTGCTCTACTCAACAGCCAAAAATCTGTAGCCTCCCTTTGATCTGGTATTTTGTTGGTTCACATGCTTGATCAATGGTGTTTTATCATTAATGTTTTATTATTATTAATGTTTAGTGTTTTTTGAGTCATTCGTAACTGTCGCTGTATGTCATGTTGTTACTTGTGTGCGGAGCACCAAGGCAAATTCCTTGTATGTGAATACTTGGCCAATAAACTAACTTACTTACTTACTTACTTACTTACTTACTTACTTACTTACTTACTTACTTACTTACTTACTTACTTACTTACTTACTTACTTACTTACTTACTTACTTACTTACTTACTTACTTACTTACTTACTTATATAGAACAAATGAATGGAGGATATGCACAAAGTAACGATGATCACAGAAAAGTGGAGCCCACAATTGTCCATTGTTGGCCATGGGCTAGGTGTTATCGAGTTATACAGACAGTGAAACTCAAGAGGATGACAGTGATACTAGTACGATGATCAAGGGATGGAGAGAGAGGGGATACAGGGGTTACTTGACGTTAGAGAAATCAATATTCATACAGCTGGGTTGTAAGCTGCCCAAATGAAATATGAGGTGCTGTTCCTCCAATTTACATTTGGGCTCAATTGGACAATGGAAGAGACATAGGACAGGAAGGTCGGTGTGGGAATGGGAAGGGGAGTTAAAGTGTTTGGCAGCGGGAAGTGTCAGGAATGCCGATAGCCTTGGAGAATTTGTATTCTTTACTATTTTTTTTACTAGCACTGATCTCAAATTGGAAATAACTCTGTAACTTAAATTAAGTGAAGAAGTGGCAGACTGAGCAAATGTGAATGTACAAAGATCCAGCCTTTTTGTACTTGTAAAGAATAATAATAATAATAAATTTTATTTAATGGGCGCCTTTCATACATCTCAAGGACACCTTACATAGTAATCGGAATAAAAATATATAATCGGAATAAAACAAGTAATTAAAGACATCACAGTGACACAAATTAAAAACAGAATTCAATCCAAAAACAGAAAATCAAAAACACAGTGTGAAAAGAGAGCAGCGGCAGCCAAAGCGCGCCTGCGTTCACTCTCTCTTCACGGCAGCCATCTTGGACACAGACCTACAGGACTACAATTAGACAAAAAAATCATCCCCCCACAGTGGATAGCACTGTGGAGGAAGGCACAATGTCCAGTCCCCACCCCATGTTCACCCCAAAGTCAGGCCTATTGAGGCCACCGCAATTGCCTCTACGGAGGCCCGAAAGAATGACATAAGACATCATAAAAGAGTATTGTGAAATGATAAAATGACATAAAACAGTACCCTTTTGTCTCCTTTTCCTCTCCCGCCTTGCCTACCCATATGGCAACCAAAACCACACTCTATCTATCGCTTGCCAGCCTTTGTCCTGCCCCCATCTCTATTCCAGCTTTCTCCCCCTCTATAATCAGTCTGAGGAAGGATCCCAATCTGACATGTCATTTATCCATGTTTCCAAAGATGCTGCCTGAAGTTAATCTTGCAGTTTGTGTTTTCTTTGAAAACCAACATCTGCAATTCCTTGTTCGACATAGGATTACAGCAACTTCCGCCCCAGATGGCAGCAGTGGCAGATGGAGGAGCGAATCAGTGTTGGTCAGCAGGCCAGGGAGTTCACCTCCTGTGCCCTCAGAGATGCTCTGGATGCAGGAGGTGCTCCGGGAGGGCGAGGAGGCTGAGCAGTGGCTGTGTGGTGCAAGGCACCATGCATTTGGGGTTGAGGTGTCCAGGACAAGGAGCCAGCGGAATAGTCCACTGCAGGCCTTGCAGCAGCCTGGGGCTCAATTAGATCGGTCACTGCTTCAAGTGGCCGGGCATGCGGATCAGACACCATCTGCAGCAGCATGGAGCGGCGGAATAGCGGTTTAGGACACCAACAGCATCACCTGGCCCTACAAGTACAATCCAGTCCCATCACCAGGACAACAGCCTTTGTGCTACCTTAAGACTCTAAGATTTGTGAGATCTCTGTACTTGAAGTGTACGAAACAGCATTGGAAACATGCCATCTCTTGTATACAGCCTCAGCGTAATCTACTATCTTATTTTCTTGTACTTAAGTATGAATGCGTCTAATGTATAGTAAGATTGTTCCTAAACTATAAATAGAATTTCACAGCAACTAGGTACATGTGACAATAAAGGACCACGGATTGAACTGAACTATGAGTCAGTACTTTAGAAGCTATCCTAAGAAATCACATGTATAAATTCATTTGCAGGATAAATGACTCTAAAAATGTAATTATTGTGGCCTTGTCAAACTACGAATCCCAGCTGTGGAGACACTGGTATTGTTGTTTCGTTGTAGGACATTGATCATTCTTTTAATCTGGATTTTTAACATGTATTGTGTTTTTTTTAATATCATTTATGATGCTTTTATAAGTGATATACTAAGATTTTATATGTACTTTATGATATTTTTTTAATATGCAATGCATTTTTATGTAATGTTGCCCCTTGTCTGGACCTCGAGTCCATAATAAAGTTTATTATTATATTATTATTATTGAATAGCTGCAGTTTTGAAGGGCCAATGTATGTGTTGACTTGTCTTATCCCTGTTATCCTACATTTTCTGTTACCATAATTTTCATCTTTCACAATTTACTTCTCAAAATGCTCAACGTACGATAAAGTTCTCCACGTATGTATTTCCAGTCTTCCAATATAGAAGAAGCCCACTTCAGCCCATTGAGTTAAGGTGGCTCACAGATCAATCCCACTCACCACTAAATGATCATATAACCTATTCTCCCCATAGTCCCTTTGAATTCCTCCTCTGTCACTCATCTGCACACTTGCAATATCCAAGTGACATACCAGCCTGCATATCTTTGGGATGTGGGAGAGAAAAATGGCAACTGGAGGAAACCCATATAGGCAGAGGGAGAATGTACAAATTTCACACAGATAGAACTGCAGGTCAAGGTCATTGGAGCTGTGAGGCACCAAAGTGTTGCCCTACAGCTTAAAGGTTTTAGTATCATTTGTACTTTCAATACCAATTTAATCCAGATCATCAGTACATTTGAAATCAAAAACATTTGTATTCGACAAATACAAGTCTAACCTTTTCTCATAAGACAACAAAACCATTCTAGGTTTGAGTTTACTAGAACTGCTTTGGATTATTCCAACCCTTTTACATCCCTCGTTCAATAAGTCCACCAATAACGTACTGATGGTGACAGATGCGCCCTATGCAATTGAAGAAAACCCCTCACTTCTGTATTTATTTCCCTCTCGATGGGGAATAAATACAGAAGAATGTGATAAAATTCTGACAAAGTCCTTCATTACTTGCTTTGCCTGCACACAGGCATTTTCCAAAATCAAGCAGTGAGCACCTCTTATCTCTGCAACCTCTCGCCATTTGGTTTATATACTGCATTTATTTATTTTTTAACAGCTGAAACAGACAATTTCATAGTTATGCATATTATATTCCATTTACCAGATTTTCTCTCACTTGGTCAGCCTTCCCTTTTACAGCATCTTTATGTCTTCCTCACAACGTACTTAAATACCTATCCGCAGCGATGTCTAATTGATGGTTCGCTTCCGAGCCAGCTGAGGTCATTGTGCTTTGGGAATAATCTTGTTGTGACTGCCTGATCTTTGGCAGACACTATGTTTTTTTTTGGCCAGGGTTGGCAGACATGTGCCAGTCAGCAGGCAGGCAAGAAATAAATAGAACGTCAAGAGAATAAAATTAACCATCCTTTTACCTTCAAGTTTTAAACATAGTAATAATGAGGAAAATTGTTCTGAAAAAAGTACCCCCAGTGACTGCTGTGGAGGTACGTAAGAGGAATATGGCATCAGAGTTTGACAAAGAGTGTGTGGCGATACACTGATGAACCAAACTGAATATGTAGCCGGGTGGACAGGGAACACTGCACCTGAACTTCACAAAGTACAGCTAAATCTGAACACTGATAAAGAGGTTGGTCCCAGGATGGAAATGTCAATGGTTAGAGGGCGTAGCTTTAATGAAAGAGGGGTAACATTGAAAGGAGATGTGCAGAGCAAGCTTTTTTTACACCCAGAGTGGCAAATTTCTGGCAAGTGCTGCCAGGGGTGATGGTGGTGGAGGTAGATACAATAGTGGCATTCAAATGGCTTTCGGTTAGGCACATGGATATGCAGGTGACATAGTTATATGAATCATTTGCAGGCAGAGGAGCTTACATCATGTTTGGCACAAACATTGTGGGTCGAGAGATCTGTTCCTGTGCTGTACTGTATGACGTTCTATGCTGAGAACATTGAAGCAGTTGCTGTTATGGATGTGACAGATAAACAACAACAATGTCAGGTTAAAACCTCGCAATGAGTGGTTGTTCAAGGTGTTGGACCCAAACCATTTGGAAAAAGCTGTCTGAAAGAGATTCCCCTGGGTTAATGTAATGTTCATCACAATGTGGTGGGACAGGGCAGGCTGGAACATTAGACAAGGGCTCAGCAGACTTTGTCTAAAGATGAGCTAGGCAGATTAAGAGGCACCCAAACTAAAATTCATCTTAAATTCATAAATTATAGGAGCATAATTAGGCCCTTTGGCCCATCCAGTCTGCTCCACCATTCAATCACGTGTTGATCTACGTATCTTTCCCTCTTTACCCTATGCTCTTGCCTTCTCCCCATAACCACCAACACATGTACTAATCAAGAATTTGTCAATCTCCACCTTAAAAAATGCCAATATTTATGGACAGGGCCTCACAGCTGTCTGTGGCAATTAATTCCACAGATTCACCACTCTCTGACTGAAGACATTCCTCCTCATCTCCTTTCTAAAGTTACATTCTTTTATTCTGAAGTTATGGGCTCTGGCCTTATGCTCTCCCCATAGAGGCACAGTCGTCTTGCTTACAGTTCGGAGGAGGAGCCATCTTGGGGAACAGCTGCTAACTAGCAGCCGTCCGTTTAATTCACTTTTTTTTTGTAGTTCTAGTGAGTCCTGTGTTTTGTTTGTGGGAGAAATAGACTTTATAATGTGGGGGGAAGGGGGTAACTATATTTCTAGGTCCCTACCTGGTCGGTGAGGCAGCTTTTTCTCCGGGCTGCCCCGTCGACCTGTCCTCGTGGCCTACCAGCGGGAGTGGAGCGCCGTTTCCTGGCGGAGACCGCCCAGCACCTCAGCTTCGGTGGTGGCACAGCGCTGGAGCGCTATCGCGGAGCGGAGCGGGCGATGCTTTGCCTGGGTCGCCGCGCTGGATCGACGCGCTGGAGCTCCGGTGAGCTGTGCCCGCCGAGTTCAACACCTCCGGGCTGCGGGTCTGCGGAGCGGAGCGGGCGGCGCCGACTTCAACATCGGGAGCCTGGGAGCTCCAAACCGGCGCGGCCTTGTCGGCTTCGGAAGCCGCGGTCTCCGGTAAGGAAGCGGCCGTTCCAGGTGGCCCAGCCGCTGAGAGGACTCTCCCGACGCCGGGGCAACAGCACCCGGCGAGAACGGCCAGGAACATCGGGCCTCCGTAGAGGCAATAGCGGAGGCCTCAATAGGCCTGAGTTTGGGAGAACTGGGGATGGGGACTGGACATTGTGCCTTCCCCCACAGTGGTAACCATTGTGGGGGGATGATTTTTGTGCGTAAGTGATTATTTTAGTTTGTGTCCAAGATGGCTGTCGGAAGGGAGAGTGTACGCTGGCGCGGTTTAGCTGCCGCTGCTCTCTCTTCACATTGTGTTTTCGATTTTTTTTGTCTTTGGATCGAATTCTGTCTTTAATTTGTGTATTGGTGTTGTCTTTATTATTTATTTTACTCCGATTATATGTTTTTTACTCTTGTTAAATTCTGTAAGGTGTCCTTGAGACTTTTGAAAGGCGCCCACAAATAAAATGTATTATTATTATTATAGTGGAAACTACCTCAACAGAGAGGGACATCATACACATGTATCCAACTAACTTAAGGAATTCCATCTGTACCTGCTATTGTCTAGACAGCCATGGTGTTCCCAAGGTTGGTGTATTTTCGATATCCCAGTTTTGGGAGTTTGAAGGAACAAACATGAGGAATCTGAATTAATTGCTGAGCAGATTGGAAAAGTGAAAACTTGGGTATACTACTTTGGACAATGATAAATGACCATACCCAATTCATGAGAAGTAAATGTCTCAGGTTTCCACTGTAGAGAGAGAAGGGTGAATTGCACAAAATTATGTTTACTTAGTGAACTAAGCTATTTTTTTCAAAGCACTCTGCTATTATGCCCTTAATAATCGCTTGAATCATTTTCTCTGAGGAGTTCAGCTAACTGACTTGTTTAAGCTAACTGACTTGTTTTCTGTTCCCATCCCTTTTTGAATAAGAGGGTTACATTTTATATTTTCTACTCCAATGGAACCTTTCCTGGGAAATTTGGGAATTTTAAAATGGGAATTTGGGAAAGTTAAAATGCTTTTCACTGAACCTCGGTACATGTGACAATAAACTAAACTAAGCTAAACTAAGCTAAACTAAACTAAACTAAACTAAACTAAACTAAACTAAACTAAACTGAACTAAACTAAACTAAACTAAACTAAACTAAACTAAACTAAACTAAACTAAACTTAATTAAACAAAACTAAACCCCACTCAACAACTATCTCACAAACCACCTCTTTTAATACTTTAGGATGAAGTCCATCAGGACCATACCACTTGTTAGTCATCAACTTCAGCAGATTTCTCACGACCACTGCGGACCACTCAGGACCATTGCAATTTTCCTGATCTCACCCCTCGCTTCCAATTTACGATACAGAAGACCATGAGTTCCTGAGCAGGCTCTCCGTGTATAACATCAGGTGGTGACAGTTTAAGGATAAGGGGGAAGTCTTTTAGGACCGAGATGAGAAAATCATTTTTTACACAGAGAGTGGTGAATCTGTGGAATTCTCTGCCACAGAAGGTAGTTGAGGCCAGTTCATTGGCTATATTTAAGAGGGAGTTAGGTGTGGCCCTTGTGGCTAAAGGTATCAGGGGGTATGGAGGGAAGGCAGGTACAGGATACTGATTTGCATGATCAGCCATGATCATATTGAATGGCAGTGCTGGCTCAAAGGGCCGAATGGCCTACACCTGCACCTATTTTCTATGTTTCTATGACAGATATTTCCAGCATATCAGAGCCACATCTGACTCCTACGATGGAGTATTTTGGTTGGCAAGGGCAAGCTTTGCCGAAGGGCTTGTTTCCATGCTCTATTACTCTATGGCTCTATAACTCTATGACTATGACCTGCCAAACCTAATGACCACACCTACAAGTGATTGTTAAATAGTACTTTCCCATCAATGTATTTTCCTTGGTATCTTTTCTGGTCTCTGTTGAATCTACTGCAGGATATTGGACATACGGTACCTAGATATATAGGGCAGACGGACGAATAGTTGTCACGGAATACACTTAAGTCTTTCCTGTTTGCGTTCAGAAGATTGGAAAATTAAAGTTTTTGTTCTTAGTGTCTTGAAAACTGGTGCCATAAAATGCTCATGTGGCAATTGAGCCACACACATTGCTCTAACAACTGCAAAGGCTACCATTCCTATGACAAGATATTTAAACGTGTTTGTACAAGATTTAAGGGAAGTTTTGACACTGACTTCATCCTTACCACTTACCAGGGATTAACTGTAACATACAAAGCCAGCCAGCAGACCAGAAAATGGTATTGGCCAATCATTTCCATGACAATTACTATTCTAACATTGAGCACAACATCTATGTTCATTCCCTACTGCAGCTATTGTTCCAGGAAACGGGAGATAGAGACGGTGATGTCGAGAGATATAGAACGAATGAGTGAAAGATAAACGATGATAAAGGAAACAGGCCATTGTTAGCCGTGTGCTGGGTGGGAACGAGTACAGACAATGGCACTCAACCAGACGACTTTGAAGCTGGAACAACTTGGGTGGGGAA
Organism: Amblyraja radiata; assembly: GCF_010909765.2. NCBI lineage: Eukaryota > Metazoa > Chordata > Chondrichthyes > Rajiformes > Rajidae > Amblyraja > Amblyraja radiata. The sequence continues at coordinate 18,019,229 of NC_045982.1, read as the reverse complement.
AGGACAGAGAAATGAATTGGCTGCATTATATAATGAATCCACCAAATGTCATGTGAGTAATGCCGAGGCGAAACTGGGTCATATGTGCTTTGTCACACCCAATCCACCTAATGCGTTAATAATATCCTTATGCTGACGTTTCAGCAAACATTGTGCAGATTATTTCAGGGCACTGGAAGGTGCAACCCACTAATCCTAACTCCACCACTCCAAACCTCACTACAATCTCATTCAGGAGTTAAAGTTTAATATAGAACTTATGCCTTGCAGCTTTAATTTGTGAAAATACTGAGTCATACTCTAACGCTGTAACAATCCTTTCTTCTAAACTCCATCTCACAGAAATTATGTTGGTTTGCCCTTGGCCTTATCATTCAGCTCATGGAGTCTACTATGGAATATCTCCTGCAAAGTGAACTCTTTTGGCACCATTTCTATATATTAACATTTAAACAAAATTTCACAGAGTTTTGTTAGACTTGATTCATGTTATGATGATAAGATGTCATCATGCTACAGGAAGAACATGGTAGCAGTGCTGAAAAGATTCACCAGGATGTTGCCCGGAATGGAGTGTAGAGTAATAGGAAGCAATTAAATGGGTTGGGTTTATTCTTAGTAAAAAACAGGAGGCCGAGCCATAACTTGACCGAGGTTTATAAAATTATGAGGGGCATAGATACGACAGATAAACAGGATCTTTTTCCTCTGGTAGGCAAATCTAGAGGGTGAGGTTTAAGGTAAAAGGCAGGAAATTTAAAGGAGATTGATGGGAAGCTTTTTCACACAGAGGATGTTGAATATTTGGAACAAACTGCTAGAGCAGGGATGTCAAACTTGCTGGATGCTTCCCCCGATGCCAGAGCGGGCTGCAGCTGTACACGGTGCCGGATTGGACTGCGTTCACGCATGCACGGCGCGATCCGGCGCGTACGAAGTCACATTTTGCCTGTGACCTAAAATGAGTTAAAATGAGTTTGACAACCCTGTGCTAGAGAGTGTAATGGAGGCAGGTACAATTACTAGGTGTAAAAACATTTAGACAGGTAGCATAGACAGTCATCAACGTCAGTATGGACGAAGTGGGCTGTGGGATAAAAAGGCTATGACACCAGATGACTATGTGTCTATGATTTGAAGGTGATCTCTTTTTGTAAATGTGGACAAAAATGCTTCCTCCATTTTGTCCCCAAGGAGGTGTTGTTGCTGGCCTGTGAGGATGAGTTGGCTTCAATAATGCATTGACACTAGTTTAATTCAGACAATTGCATGATGAAAATGTCATTTCGGCCCCCCCAGTTTACTTTTAATTGAAACGACTCATGTTAAGCTTGCTTTCAGAAGTCAATAACTTGGTGTGCAACTAACTATGTGAAGGTCAAAGATTATGTTATTTTTTTTAAGTCTTCAATGAATTTTGTTGCAGTTCCCTTCCAATTGGCTGGGGGTTGTGATCCAGATATCACAGTAATCAATGCAATTAGCAAACCATGGCCCTCACATGTGAAGCGGAGACAAACGATACAATATCCTTTCTCAGAACACTGATTATACAACACTGTTTATTTCAGAGCAATGTGTAAAAAGTGGAATTTTACATGGCAAGAAATGAGTTTGCAGCCAAATCAATTCTCAGTCTAGAATTTCAACCGGGTGTTTCCCAGTGTGAGTCATGTTTGCACATCACATGTGCATCATACAACATCGTACCTACTGAACCATCCCTTGGAGTATTGTGGCAGGAACAGTCTGTGACATCCAGGACATTCAGGGCAAGGTCTGATCAATTCTTGGATAAATTTGTGCAGAAATAGATCTCTACAAAGTCCCATTACATGCTGCTAATAATTTGAGCACCACTTGTGTTGGCTCAGTACCAACATCCTCCTCACCACACCAAACCTAAGCATAACTACCAATCCCATACCAATTCCCTGAGCATTCCCCTCCATCCACCTCCAACCACCTGCGTTCCTGGTGGAATCTCTGGACAATAGAACCCTTCCAACCCAGCTTCTGACTGGCTTCCCAACCCACACATCCTCCCTGCTGCCATGGCTCCATTGCAGCATCAATTAGGCTTCAACAAGGCTCAGATTCCATTTTCCTCTCCATCTCACTTGCACCTTTAGTGACCCCCCGTGGCTGCATTCACTCCCTCAGGATCCCATCCCCTGATCTTCCCTGTTTCCCTTTGCACCATGAAATGGAGAATATGTGACTGTGATTTAGTAACAAAGCAGCCCGTGGCCTGCAGGTATTCCTGAGCTTTGCGGCAGAGGCTGATGGCCAAAGTGTGCTCTGGTGCACCACCTTGCCATCACATAACCCATCATTTTGAGCAATGGACCCATGAATGATAACTGAGGTTTATTATTCAGAAAAAGCAAGCATGTAAGTGCAGAAAGCAATGAAGAAAGCTAACAGGATGTTATTTTTTTTATTGAAAAGAATGCAAATATATAATTGGGCAGTTATGTTGCTATGCAGGTAATGTTCAATTATACAAGGCATTGGTGGGATCAAATCTGGAGTTGTGCACCATACTGGGGTCCTTTGAAAGGTAGGATGGTAATGCACTGCAAACAGTTTGCGGATGGTTACTGAGCTGATGCCTGGGATGGATGTGTTTTCTATAAAGAAAGGTTGGACAGATTATGCTTGTGTCTGGTATAATTTGAGTAAACTGGGACATATCAGATCCTAAGGGTTGTTGACAGGGTAGATGTGAAGACAATGAAACTTTCATCGGAAATGTTAGCTCTGTTTCCGCTTTCACATTTTTTTTTCCTGACCAGCTGAGAATTTCCAATATTTTCTGTTTTCATTTAAAATTTCCTGCATCTACAGTGTTTTGATGTGGAAAAGATGTTTCCCCTTGTGGAACAAAATGGGATTTCTCTTTAAAAATAAGGGGGTCATCGTATTTTTTTTCTCCCACAGAGATCTTTGGAACTCTCTTTCTCACAGAGTCTTTGAATATTTTTAAGGCAAAGATAGACAGATTCTTGCAATGAGGTGAGAAGCAAAATGACCTTTTCCTGCTCATAATTCTTATGTCTATGTCATTCACAGAATACCACAGGCATTCCAGCCCCATTTGACATTGGAAACCTCCAGTATATAGCTGGATACACATGATGTTGATAGATGGACTCCCCAATAGAACATGGGAAAAGCTAGACTGAAGACCTTTTCCACTATATAATGTTTAGATCTACTGGTAATCACTGTGGCTGAACCTAAAAGGGATGAGGGATTTCACTGAATGGAATACACTTTGCTTTATTGGAAAAACTTAGCAAAAACTTAGGAATGTATTTAAAATATGTGATGACACAATTCTTTTCCATAATTTTTTTTTCAAAAGTTGTAACAGGTTTGCAGTTCATCTATTGATTTAAAAGGAGCTTTGTTTAGTTTAGTTGAGAGATATAGTGCGGAAACAGGCCCTTCGGCCCACCGAGTCCACGCTAATCAGCGATCCCCGTACACTGATGCTATACTGCACACTAGGGACAATTTACATTTATACCAAGCCAATTAACCTACAAACCTGTATGTCTTTGGAGTGTGGGAGGAAACCGGAGCTCCCAGAGAAAACCCACGCAGGTTACGGGGAGACCGGACAAACTCCGTACAAATTCCGTACAGACAAACACCCATAGTCAGGTTCGAACCCGGGTCTCTGGGGCTGTAAGGCAGCAACTCTACCACTGCGCTACCGTGCCGCTCTAAGCTTTGAGATGGTTGTGCATTCAGTTTCAAATGTATAAAAGAGGAGGTGGGATGGGAAGTACTGTATCTATCTCCATGCCAGGTAGAGTAAATCAATGGGGTGGCTGTTTAGTGCTGAATAGTTTACCATGACAGGGTAGTAACAAACTTTATGTTTGATCAGTGGGTTTACTATCTTGCTAATCTGGAAGTTTTCGGATTTTCAATGACTTGTCAACAGTTGTGGAAACAGGTATCGGTTCAGCTGTTTTCAAATATTGTGCAGCAGTCTAAGAAATATTTTAACAGCACACTCAATAACTAAACTATCCAACAGTGGCAATGCAAAACATTTTCTTTTTAATGCATCATTTCAGTTAAATAGTCCTCACAGGAACATAATTTCCATCAGAGATTTTGAGATATTTTAGACATCTTACAACTTACAAGATTGTTACTCATAGTGAATCAAAGGACATTATACCATGAGATATTATCTGAGTTACTGATTGTGGTGATTATATTTATATTAGATACTATCCTGGGATTATTAATCATACATTAAAAATTAATTCCGCAATCCCTACCAACATGTTTTTAATATGAAGATTTAATGCTAAAAATATTTTACGTTCATTTCCGTTCTTGTTTTCCCATCAAATCATTTGACAAATCAAAATCCTGAAGTCCTGGTTCTGTCCAAATAAAAATTAATTTAAAATTCTTACTAATGCTCTGTTTTAAATTTTCCATAACAATAAAATAAAATTATCACCTGTTTATCTGTTCCCTAATTTCCATTTCTACAGCAAGCAAAAACATCTCGTGAAATGTTAGCATCGCAAAAACTTAGGAATGTATTTGAAATATGTGATGCCACAATTTGCACTCATAGGGTCACAAAGTCATACAGCATGGAAACAGGCCCTTCAGTCCATCTTGCCCGCATCGACCAACATGTCCTATCTACACTGGTTCCACCTGCCTGCATTTGGCCCATATCCCTCTAAACCTGTTAAACATTGTGACCTGAAACATCATCTGTCTAATTCCCTCCATTGATGCTGCCTGACTCATTATGTTCCTCCAGTTGTTAATTGTTTGCTGATAGTTTAGTTTAGTTTATTGTTATTGCCAGTCGTCGTCGTCTCCTCCTCCTCCTCCTCCTCCTCCTCATCTGTACACCATAGTAGCCCATGGTGTACAGATACACGATAAATGGAATAAAATTTAGTACAAGATAAAATCCATTTAAAGATAATCCGAGGGTCTCCAATGAAGTCCCAGGACCACTCTCTAGTTGTTAATAAGATGGTTCAGCTGCCTAATACTGTATCCACTGGGAAGAAATTGTCCCTGAAACCGGAGGTATGGTTTTCACACTTCTGTACCTCTTGCCAGATGGGAGAAAATTGTACGACTGGGGTGAGATTCGTCATTGATTATACTGGTGACTGGTGCAGGATGTATCATATTAAGCTGGAAAGAGGGATGGGTAAAGGGCAGAAAACAGAGGAGGGGACAGAAGGGGCTTTTTTTCAGTTTGGCAAGCTATTACAGGTAGGGTGTGGCAAGGATTAACACAGTCCACAACTATTATGAGTGATAGCTGGAAAGACAGGTATAGCAAGGAATTCAGAAGGAAAATAATATGTTGGTCTTTAATATAAGGAAGCTGGAATTTGTTAATAATGGGGTCTTGCTCCAATTATGTGAGCCTTTGATGAAATCGCACTGAAACACAGTGTAAATTTGGGAGGTGATGTAGCATTTGTATAGGGCATCAGTCAGGCTACATTTAGATTAGAGTAATGCATTCATTGATGAAGGCCATTGTGCCAAAATTCCCTTTTGACCAACCTATCTATCTGAGATACCACTTTAAACAAACTTTCAACCTGTACTCTTAGATCCCTCTGCTCTACAACACTCCCCAGAGCCCAACCGTTCACTGTGTAGGTTCTGCCCATGTTAGTGCTCCCAAAATGTAACACCTCACATTTCTCAGTATTAAATTCCATCAACCACTCAGCCCACCTGCCCAACTGATCAAGATCCTGCTGCAATTTTTGACAACCATTTTCACTATCTACAATACCACCTGCTTTTGTGTCATCTGCAAATTTGTTAACCATGCCATATACATTCTCATCCAAATCATTGATATAGATGACAAACAGCAATGGGCCCAGCACCGAGCCTTGAGGCAAGCCCCTAGTCACAGGCCTCCAGTCCAAAAAGCAACCTTCTACCATCACCCTTTGCTTCCTTCCAAGAAGCCAATTTTCAATCCATTCAGCTATCTCTCCTTGAATCCCATGGGATCTAAGCTTCCAGAGCAGCTTACCATGCTTAACCTTGTCAAATGCCTTACTAAAATCAATGTATACAATACATACAGCTCTGCCCTCATCGCCCTTTTTGGTCACATTTTGAAAAGACTCAATCAGATTCATGAGACATGACCTCCCACATACAAAACAATGTTGACCATCTCTAATCAGCACTTGTCCATCTGAGAATAGGGGAATCCAGAGGACATAGGTTTAAGGTGAGAGGGGAAAGATTTAATGGGAACCTGAGGGGCAATGTTTTATCTCAGCGGGTGGTAGATATATGGAAAGAACTGGCAGAGGAGACAGTTGAGACATGAAATATGAACATTTAAAAGATATTTGGACAGGTACGTGGATAGGAAAGGCATAGAGGGATTTAAGTTAAGAACAAGCAGGTGGGAATAGCATAGATGGGGCACTTTGGTTGGCCCATCTGGTTGGCGTAGACAACTTAGGCCGAAAGGGCTCTATCACCCTATATCTCAAGGACACTTCTCAGGCAGAATTTGATGGTGAAATTCATCATTGCCTTAAATGCATCAGAAATAAAACTTTTGTCAAATTAGTAGAAGGAAATTTAATCTACGTTACGAGTTGAATGTTTGATGAAATGTTGGAACCTGTATCGAGCTGTACTGAGAACAAATTCCACCAGCCTGGCTGTGTGGTCATTAAAAAATACAATACAATACAATACAATAATGATTTTGGGCTTAGCGCAAAAATCATGGATTTCAGGATTGTGATCCCTACGCTTCTTCCTGCTTCTGAGACTTGGACAACCTAAAACAGGGACGCAAAAGTACAGGAAAAATACCATCAATGATTTGCAAATCCTCCAAATTCAGTGCAAGGATAAGCAAACCAACATGGGTGTCATCTCCCTGACCTTCATCTCCATAATCTGTCTGAAGAAAGATTCCAACCCAAGTCATTATCTGTCCATTCCCTCCGCAAATGCTGCTTGACCTGATGCGCTCCGTCAGCACGTTGTGTTTTGCCTTAGTTATACTTGTCTGTGCTTGGATGCTCGACACTAGATTCCAAAATTGATAATCTATGCCAAATTCTGTCATGGGAAGAGATTACTGGGGTACCAAAGATGTTGGAAAGTTCTGAAAGACTTTTTGAAAAATGTCAACTTTTTCACTGACCTCTGAGAGTCTATGATCACTTGAAGTGGAGAAGAGCATGGAATCGTACCATCAAGAGAACACAGGAACCCATGTAAACAGCAGAAGGAGTGTATCACTTTAAACTCTACCCACCATACCATTCAATTAGGCTCCTCCTGCCCTTCTGTGAAAGTGTCTGTGTTTCCCGCATTGGCCTCTTTAGCTGCCTCATGTGTTTGTATTACCAATGCTGGAGAGGAAAGAAATCATCAAGCGTGAAGAGTCAAGAGTGTTTTATTGTCATATGTCCCAAACAGAACAATGAAATTCTTATTGCAGCAGCACAACAGAATATGTAAACATAATACTCTGTAAACAATATAATAAACAAAAAAAAAAGTTCAGTGCTTCTATATATATATATACATACTTACATGTAAAAAGGCAAATAGCAATAATAGTGCAAAACCAATTCCACCACGTCTATGTAGTCCAGAGCCTATTTGGAGGTTGTAGGGTTTAATAGCCTGATGGGTGTAGGGAAGAAGCTGTTCCTGGAACCCGGCTCTCCTTGATCACTGTTGCGTATTGCATATCTTTCATTTGTTTGTACCTTTCACATCTCTCGTTTCCCTCTCTCCCGACTCTCAGTCTGACCTGTATCCTTACTCCAGCTTTTTGTGTCTATCTTTGGTGTAAGCCAGCATCTGCAGTTCCTTTCTATACATAGTTTCAAGGTGGATGGCTTAAGGTCAATTGCAAGAACATCCTCGACTGCTATTTAACAAAGGAGTCCCATGCTTACATGGAACATTGCTGTCATAGAACTCACTTTCTCCATTCTTGGGCATTTTGCAATAATAATATTGGAAAGGATACAGTGTTGAAATGCTCCATATGTTATTGAGCGGCAAGTAAGTAATGTAATAGGTCCCTACACATGGTGCAGAATATTTGTGCAGGCCGCTACACAGCATGAATGGCAGTATCCCTGCAAGAGGTAATCGTGAGGCACCTATGCTTCTTTGATCCTGCTTTGTGCCAGTGAGCAGCAGCTCGATGTTAACAGGTGTTCAAACTCAGAGTCTGTGTTAGTGGCCTCCTGTCACAATCAGCTGGACTCCAAGTTACTCTGCTCAGATCAAGAGTATCTATCTGTAAGGCCCAGCAAGAAATGCAAAAGGATGCGTTCTGATATGTTGACCTCTCCACTGGCAGATAGTTTATTTTAACCCAAGTTATGTTTTTAAATGAATCATTCTCCCCATGTCCTGGCGCAACTGTTAATGCTTTTGTCATTAACCACGAGTAAGGTCAATAATACTAAAAAGGGAAACGTCTTCATCTTTTCAATTTTAATTGTGCAAATGTATTGTTTGCTGATATAAATCTGATATAAAGGTGGAAGTAGTGTATTTACAACATTTCTGTTCTCTATGTCGTTGGCATTTTAATCTTAGAGTAATTATCATTAAATGCGGCTAAATCAAATCTGCAGAATTTTTAACCTTAAATAGTTTTATCAGTTAATTTCTTTCCTATTGTAGTGGTGTTTACTTTAAACACTGGCGCTCAACAAAAGAGACAGGTTTTGCAGGAAAGCTCAAGCTCAAATAATAAGTAGCAATCCAATAAATGCTAATCACTTGGATAACACCTATAAAAAGAACATACACGTTAACCTTTGTTTGCAGAAGGTAAAACTGAAGGATATACACAAAGAAATAACGGTTAATTGTTTTTGAAATCTCCACCCTTACCCTATTGCTTTGAGAAAATAACAAACGATTGTTATCTTCACCTGATGGTGAATTTATAGGTCAGTGTCACAAATCATTCAAATCATCGGAAAATGAAAACCTCACCAAAATATGATAAATTAATAATTAAATGAAATATTTATTATTTGAGACTTGGCTGTGTACAAGAACTGAATGGGTACTTACTATTGTCATACTCAATTAAAATCTTCAGCAACTGGCCCCATTTGGGCTGTGAGTTAAACCTACAAATGGCAATACTAATGGGAGTGCCATCAGTACTTAACATCCCTACCAGTAATTAACAGTTAACACTATTAATATTAATAATGCAGCTTGAAATGGGAATATCTGTGGTGTATGACTATCTAATTAGAAAATCATTCACAATATGCGGTGGCTTTATGGTGAAGCATTTCTCTGTCCAATTAGAGGTTTTCCAGTTCTGCACAGCATCCTGTCAATCAAACTGAAAAATTCCCGAGCCACGGAAAGCATGTGGATTGTTAACAAAGTGGGTCATGAGCAAACCAAGTAAAATTCCAAATTAAGCAGAGTCAAATGCATGATAAAAGAATCACACTTTGAAATAGGAGCCAAGAATAGAACTTGGAAAAATAAAAAGGACAATGATATTAGCAATCAATAAGCACCAATGGGAAATATTTAAAACTGTGTTCGACAGAGTGCAGGGAAAAAAAAATATTCTGCTAAAATATAAGAAGTAATAAAATACTAATGAGACACTGAGGATGAATAAAGACAAAGGGAAAACAGAAGATAAGGAAAGAGGCAAACTCTATAAACATGAACAGCAGGGAAGAACATCACAAAGGGACATACAGAGAGAGTGTGTGAGAATCAAAGATATTAATTTAGGAAATTAAATTATTAGGAAACACAAAACCAAAATTGTTAATTACCTCATAAGAAGTAAATTATTGCATGAAGTAAATAAAAAAAAGAGAAAGTGGGTAAGGAAATGAGCTAATAACGGATGAGCTAAATAAATAAATGGTCAAATGTTCCTACGTTTTAAATTGCAGAAAATTATTTGCTTTTTATTCACTATTTTCCAGACAGGTCAGATGAAATGAGATTTGACAGAATGTAAATAGAAAATAAAATAAGGTGAGATATTAAGTAGGTTAATGAAACTCAAAGAGGAAAGCATAGCTGGTTTAGATGGATTACATGTGAGGATTTTGATCTGGAGATGAGATGAGAAAGTAGCTTTTAAATATCTTTTAATAATCCAGAAAAAAGAATGTAGTTGATAAATAGAAAGTCTAATACATATATTTGATGTGATATAAAAGCTTTCCAAGGAATAGCACCCCAATCAGTTTAACATTGATGATGGAAATTATTTACACGAAAGAAAATAGAAAAACAGCCAGAAACCAAACATATAACGAGGAACAATATTCAAAAGGGGAAGGCTTATTTGACTAGCAAAAATTATTTAAAGAGACAATAGTAGATTAAATTGTATCTAGATTTCAAAAATAAGGTGCCACCCAATAGATTAATAATGAATCTGACGATTTGGCTGAATAGAATTGGTTTTAAAAGTGAAATAAGAATAAACATTAAAGATAATTATTTATAATTAAAATAATGAAAGGTTTGATCCCACAACAGTCAGAGATAAGATCTCAGGTTTTAAAAGTAATATTAATGAATTAAACTTTGAAATTACAAACTCTAACTGATCTTAAAGATGATGAGACTTTTTGGGTGGGATAAGTTTGGGAATAGGTGGGGTGTTGTGAGGTTAATGGGCAATAGTGCATAGGACTGTAACAACTTCCAAGGAAACTAAATTAGCGATTGGATAAGATATATAATCGATGACTCAGATAAATTAAATTTAGTTTAGTTTAGTTCAAGGATACAGCATGGAAACAGGCCTTGCGACCCACTGAGCCCATGCTGATCATCGATCACCCATTCACACTAGTTCTATAACATCCCACTTTCTCATTCACACCCTACACATTAGGGGCAATTTACAGTGGCCAATTAACCTACAAACATGCTCATCTTTAGGATGTGCGAGCAAATTGGAGCAATTGGAGGAAATCCAGGTGGTCACATGCAAACTTCACACAGACAGCACCCGAGGTCAGGATCGAACCCGGATCCCCAGCGCTCTACCAGCTGCACCACTATCCTGCTCTTAAGTGTTAATGTAAGCATGAGTTACTGGCACAAGTTTCTGCTTAAAACTTAGTTACAGCGTAGATCTGCTGGCTTTTAAGCATTAAATTGGGTGGACAAGCGGGTTTCTGGAGCTTAAAGAGTTAACTGCTGACCCTGGGATCTCTGAGCTGCGACAGTGAACTTCTAGTGGAGACTGATGAGCAACAGAGACTTCCACAGAATTTTGGGCCTGCACTAGATCAAAACTGGCCCAGGCCCAGTGTCTTCAGGGATATGCCAGGATTTGCTACAGACAGAAGAATGAATTTTTTCACAATTTTACTTTACCTGAGTGTTTTCAATGATTTTAAATGTTAATAATTTTAATTTGTGATATTGTTTTGTTCTATTAATAGCTCCAAGACTTTGTCAAAAACATTCATACGCATTCAATTTCATTGTCAGCTTTGACAGCTGTTAAATCTGGTGGCAAAAGACCAAGAAACAGCTCAGTGCGAGGGGCTCCAGGGCAACTACTTTGTGTGAAGACCAGCACAATTCTTGCGGAGAAGAGCAAGCCTAATATGATGCAACTGGCAGTGATATCAGGTGCGTGGATAACTGGATAAAGAAGTTCCCGATGGTTTTGGCAGTTTGGAGCAGCGCTGGAAATGATGTGAATTGCTGTTTAGTTTCATTTAGTTTAGTGATACAGCATGGAAACAGGCCTTTGGCCTAACGAGTCCTCACCAACCAGTGATCCCCGCACATTAACGCTATCTTACACAGACTAGGGACAATTTACACACACACACCAAGCCAATTAACCTACATACCTGTACGTCTTTGCATTGTGGGAGGAAACCGAAGATCTCGGAGAAAACTCATGGGGTCACAGGGAGAACGTACAAACCATGTACAGACAGCACCCATAGTCGGGATCGAACCCGGATCTCCGACGCTGCAAGCGCTGTAAGGCAGCAACTCTACCACTGCACCACCGTGCTGGCCAACTGATACTGTTATGATATGACACATTCCAGCGACCCTCACAAATGTCAATTCGATTTGGCGGCACACATAAGGTGAGTAGTGAGAAACCTTTCCTCACATAAGAGATGACTAAAACTGGTAGTTTATGTTTAAGATAAGGAGTAGGTTGGAGAGAGTGATCTGAGGACATTTATTTTTCACTCAGACTATGGTTGCAATTTGGAACACACTGTTTGAGAAGGTGGTGGATGTGGAAACTCTGATAACATTTAAAAATATCTTGATAAATACTTGATTTGCCAAGACAGAGAAGATTACAAGCTCAGTGCGGGTAAATGTGTTAACTATAAATGACACCTATTAGTCAACGTGGACCTGGTGGCGACAGGTGGAGCTTAAACATCATGGAGCTGGTGGTCCCTGTCGGGAATCGACCTTCGAGCTCCAACCGCGGGAGCCTGCGGACTTTAACATCGTGGAGCTCGCGGTCTCAGGTTAGAGACCGACTTCGGGAACCAAGCCGCAGGAGCTTCAATTGCCCCAACGTGGGAGCTTTGATCGCCGGCTGCGGGTGCTTCAATCTCCCTGTCTGCAGATGGTCCGACTGCCTTGACCGCGGGAGAATAAAGAGGAAGCAGATTAGACATTATTGCCTTCCATCACAGTGAGGAATGTGGGGAATCCACAGTGGTGGATGTTTATGTTAACTTTTATGTAGTTGTGTGTCTTGTTGCTTTTTTTTAGTATGGCTGTACGGTAATTCTAGTTTCACTGTACCTTAATTGGTGACAATAAACAGACCTTTGAACCTTTGAAAGGGCCAATACTCTGTGCTATATGACCCCATGACTTTCTATGACTCGATTACAAAGCCTTTGAATTGTTAAATGATAGAGTGCATATCTACAGATTGCAAGTATACACCTATCATAATAATCCTGGTAGTGTGATTTATTCACAGAAAGGAAGTTTACACAGCAAGGAACCACAAATTATGTCTCTGTAGCAATAAACCAGTTTAGTTCATTGTTCAGACCAAACCAATGTTAAGTGGTTGAATGGTTGGTTTAAACTGTGGTTAAATGTTTGATGGATAAATATGGCCATCAACATTGCAGTGGATTGTACAGTTATGGGTAAGGATACATATGCAAGTCAAGTCAATTCAATTAAATACCACCAACAAAGAAGAACTAGATGGAGGAGGAAAATTAATGACGTTTGGGCAAAGAAGTATCAGTAACTGAAGGGGACCTGAAGCACTTAGGACTATTTGCCATTTTAATGATTACAAGGCAGCATGGATCCAAGCAATTGATAATAAACAGTACCTGTTGTTAACCTAACAAGAATTATACGTAGAGTTGGTAGGATAGAAAATTTTCAACGAACTTGCTCTTCCACATCAGATTCAGTTTAACGTATCATCATGTACTCCTTGTTCACAGAAACTAGTAGAGTAAACCATACACATGATAATGGTAGACGCAACAATAAATATAGCAGAGAATGCATAACAGTAGAATGGTACAAAGATTGTATTGCAATCTGACGTAGTGCAAAAAAGCCCAGAAGTACAATTATTGTATAGCCAAATGAGGTGAAGTTAAGAGGAAAGGGGCTGTCCCACTTGGGTGACCTAATCTGTGAGTTTAGAAGAGTGTCTTCGACCTTCAAACTCACAGCATGGTCGGCACGTGGTCCTAGGAGGTCCTATGAGGTCACTGAAACTCTCCTTCATGCTCGAGGGAAGTTCCCGAATACTCGCCGCCTCAGCTAGGTCGCGGAAATATATTCAGCATGTTGAAACAATATCCGCGAGTAAAATTTGGTGGAGTTGACTCGATAGGCTAATTAGCCGAATTCTGCCCCTATCACTTTTGAACTTATGGTAGAAAATCACCTTCAGAGATTTTTCAAGCTACAATGGGACGATAGTACAAAATATATATCAGTGTTGATGCGGTAAGGATGATAAACTGAGGGTCAGACATACTGAAGAAGAAAAGCTTCAAGTATTGGGAAAAAATAAAATTTTGGACAGCCACATGCACGCAATTAAAGCCCAAAGGGAACAAACATTCTTTCAAGTAGTTTACAGTATCTAAGATGAAAAGTAGTTCCAATTGGATTACAGTCAATCAAAATAAAAGTGCAAGAAATTATGAAAGCAAAGAGACCTGAAAATATTGGAGAAACTCAGCGGGTGAGGCAGCATCTATGGAGCGAAGGAAATAGGCAACGTTTCGGGTCGAAACCCTTCTTCAGACTGATGTGAGGGGGGGGGGGGGAGGAAGAAAGGAAGAGGTGGGGCCAGAAGGCTGAGGGAGGGCTGAGGAAGAGCTGAGAAGGAGAGGAGAAAGTAAGGACTACCTGAAATTAGAGAAGTCAATGTTCATACTGCTTTGGTGCAAACTGCCCAAGTGAAATATGAGGTGCTGCTCCTCTAATTTACGGTGGTCCTCACTCTGGCCATGGAGGAGGCCCAGGACAGAAAGGTCGGATTCGGAAATGGAGGGGGAGTTGAAGTGCTGAGCCACCGGGAGATCAGGTTGGTTATTACGAACTGAGTGGAGGTGTTCGGCGAAGCGATCGCCAAGCCCACGCTTGGTCTCACCGATGTAGAGCAACTGACATCTAGAGCAGCGGATGCAATATATGAGTTTGGAGGAGGTGCAGGTGAACCTCTGCCGCACCTGGAAAGACTGCTTGGGTCCTTGAATGGAGTCAAGGGGGGAGGTAAAGCAACAAGTGTAGCATTTCTTGCGGTTGCAAGGGAAAGTGCCCGGAGAGGGGGTGGTACGGGGGGGAAGGGACAAATTGACCAGGGAGTTACGGAGGGATCAGTCTCTGCAGAAAGCAGACAGGGAAGGAGATGGGAAGATGTGGCAAGTGGTGGGATCACGTTGGAGGTGGCGAAAATGTCAGAGGATTATTTGTTGTATGTGACGGCTGTTAGGGTGGAAGGTGAGGACAAGGGGGACTCTGCCCTTGTTGCGAGTGGGGGGATGGAGAGTGAGAGCAGAGTCACGGGATATAGAAGAGACCCTGGTGAGAGCCTCATCTATGGTAGAAGAGGGGAACCACCGTTCCCTGAAGAATGAGAACATCTCCGATGCCCTGGTGTGGAACACCTCATCCTGGGTGCAGATGCGGCATAGACAGAGGAATTGGGAGTAGGGAATGGAGTCCTTACAAGAAGCAGGGTGGGAAGAAGTGCAGTCCAGATAGCCATGGGAGTCAATGGGTTTATAGTGGATGTCGGTCAGTAGTCTATCGCCTGCGATGGAGATAATGAGGTCAAGAAATGGTAGAGAAATGTCGGAAATGGTCCAGGTGTATTTGAGTGCCGGATGGAAGTTAGAGCTGAAATGGATGAAGTCAGTGAGTTGTGTATGGGTGCAGGAGGTAACACTAATGCAGTCATCAATGTAGCGGAGGTAGAGTTCGGGGATGGGGCCACTGTATGTCTTGAACAAGGAATTGTTTGACGTACCCTACAAAGAGGCAGGCATAGCTAGGGTCCATGCGCGTGCCCATAGCTACGCCTTGTATTTGGAGGAAATGGGAGGAGTCAAACGAAAAGTTATTAAGGGTAAGGACCAGCGGAGGAGAGTATCAGTAGACGGGGATTGGTTGGTTCTCCGGTCGAGGAAGAAGCGGAGGGCTTTGAGACCCTCCTGGTGGGGGATGGAGGTGTAGAGTGACTGGACATCCATGGTGAAGATGAGGGTGTGGGGGCCTAGATAACAGAAGTCATGGAGTCGACGAAGAGTATGTGAGATGTCTTGAACATAGGTGGGGAGGGATTTAACCGGGGGGGTTAACCAGTAGGATGGATTCAAAGTATGAGGAAATAAGTTCGATAGGACACGAACAGGCAGAAACAATGGGTCTGCCAGGACAGTCAGGTTTGTGGATTTTGGGGAGAAGGTAAAATCGGGCCGTGCGGGGCCGGGGAACGATGAGGTTGGAGGCTTGGGAGGGCAAGGAGCCCTCACTCCATAGATGCTGCCTCACCCGCTGAGTTTCTCCAGCATTTTTGTCTACCTTCGATTTTCCAGCATCTGCAGTTCCTTCTTAAACAAACGACCTGAAAGTATTGTAGTTTAAATCACATATAGGCAAAGTACAATGTCATCCTAAATTTGTGTCAGATCTTGCAACAATAGTGATAACATTCAGTTACTGAAGGAAAAATATGTTGGCAAAGAACATAGAGCTTAGAACATGGAACAATACAGCACAGGAACAGACCCTTTGGCAAACAATGTCTGCTGAACATGATGCCAAGGTAAACTAATCTCAACTGCCTAGATATTCCTCCATTCCATGCATATCCATGTAGCTATCTAATAGCTTCTTCAATGTACTGTCATATCTGCCTCCATGACTACACCTGGGAGAACATTCCAACCACTTGTGCAAAAAAATTTGCCACGCACACCTTTGTCTCTCTCACCTTAAAGCTATGCTCTCTAGTCTTTGACACTTCCACCCTGGGAGAAAGGTTCTGTCTACACTATCTCCGCCGCTCATAATTCTGTATCGTTCAATGAAGTCTCCCCTTAACCTCAGACATTCAAGAGAAAACAATGCAAATTTGTCCAACCTCTCCTTGTAGCTAACATCCTCTAATCCGAGGCAGCACTCTGGTAATCCCCTTCTGCACCCTCTCCAAAGCCTCCCCATCCTTCATTTAATGGGACAATCAGAACTGCATGCATTACTCCAAATATGGCCGAACCAAAGACTTACACAGCTGCACCATAACTTCCTGAATTTTATACTCAATGTCTTAACCAATGAAGGCAACATTCACCTTCTTTACCACTCTGTCTACTTGTGTTGCCATTTTCAGGGAGCGATAGATTGGATCCATAGATCCCTCTGCACATCAATACTGTTAAGTGTCATGCCATCAACCCTATACATTCCCTTTACATTCAATCTCCCAGATTGCAACACTTTGCACTGGGATTGCACTCCATCTGCCATTTCTCCACCCATTTCTGCAGTTGTTTTTTCCTGATAGTATACTTTCACAGCCCTTCAAAGTTCATGACTGCAGGAATCTTGTTGTTATTTGCAAATTTATTAACTAACCCATCTGCAATTCTTGTCCAAGAGATTTATATACATCGAAAACAAATCTACACAGATCTCCAGCCAGAATATCACCCTTCCACCATTACCCTCTGCTTTCTATCAATAAGGCAGTTCTGAACCATATGACCAAGTCACTGTGAATCCCGAGCATCTTAATCTAAAAACATGACCTGCTGTACACAAAGCCATGCTGACTGTCCTAATTAGGCCATTCCATTCCAAATGGGGAATAAATCCTATCCCAAATTCATCTTCTCCATTAGTGCTACTGACATTAGGCTCGCAAATATATAATCCCCTGGATTATCTCTACTTCATTTCCTAAATAAAGGAACAAGATTGGCTCCTCTCCAGTCCTCTGTGACCTCGCCTGTGGCTAGAGAAGTTGCAAAGATCTTCGTCAAGTCCCTGCAATCTCCTCTCTTAATAACCAGGGATAACTTTCACAGGACCTGGGGATTAATCCACCACAATGCCCTTCAAGGGCCCCAATACTAACTCCTTCTAGATGTCAAACCGCCCTTGTATTCTCCACACCTTTTTCACCATCCTCCATGTCCTTCTCATTTGTGAAGACAGATGCAAAGTACTTGTTCAGAACCTCGCAAAGAATAGCAAAATACATCACAATTAATAATAATAATAATAATTATAATAATAAGCCTTTATTGTCATTGTACTTAGAAATACAACAAAATTAGGAGAGCTACTCCTGATCAGTGCAACCAAAACATGTCCAAACAAGACAAAAACACATCCAATACATTCAATACGTTATTTAACTGCTTAAAATAGTAGATATATTATAATTAGCACACCTAGGTAGAACATTGCACTGGGATAATATTACACTTTAAAATTTAACAAATACTTAAAAGAATTTAAAAAAAATATATATATTAGCTGTGGTCTGTTTTATAGTGGAATGGATGACAGCATTCTCATGTCGTGTGGATATTTGAGGAGTTTAGAGTTCTAATGGCCCAGGAAAAGAAACTGTTCTTGAGTCTGTTTGTTCGGCTTTTGACTCACCTGTACCGCCTACCAGAGGGCAGGAGGTTGAATAGGAACTGTCCAGGATGGGAGGGGTCTTTGGTTATTTTCCTGGCTCTGCAGAGACACCAAGAGCTGGAGATGTCTTCCAGGGAAGGTCAGAGGGCAGCCGATGATTTTCTGGGCAGTTTTGATCAGTCTCTGCAGTGCTCTCCTGTCTGCTGCTGAGCAGCCGGCATACCACACCGTGATACAACATGCCAGCACACTCTCGATGGTGGAGCGGTAGAAGGTCACTAGAAGCTTCTCCTCTAAACTGTTCTTCCTTAGCACTCTCAGGAAGTGCAATCGCTGCTGGGTCTTTTTTACCACCGCTGAAGTGTTGGCACCAGGAGAGGTCCACTACGATGTGCGTTCCCAGGAATTTGAAGGTGGAAACCCTCTCGACACAGATGAAATGCAGGCCAAGGTCCGCACTGTGCCTTCTGTAGTCGATGACCATTTCCTTTGTATTGCTGATAATAAGTGCCAGGTGATTCGCAGAACACCACTCTGAAAGCTTCAGGACCTCGTCTCTGTACGCTGCCTCGTCTCCTCCTGATATGAGTCCGACCAACGTGGTGTCATCCGTGAATTTAATAATGGAGTTTGTGGAGTGGATGGGAGTGCAGTCGTAAGTGTACAGAGCATAGAGGAATGGACTCAGCACACAGCCCTGTGGAGAACCAATGCTGAGTGAGAGGTTGGAGGAGCAGTGGGGGCCCAGTTTGACTGTTTGTGGGTGGTTAATGAGGAAGTCTTTTATCCAGGCGCAGGTGAGAGGGGGGATGTCTAAGTCCGACAGTTTGTTGACTAGTATGTCAGGGATGATTGTATTAAAAGCTGAACTGTAGTCAATAAAAAGGATCCTTACATGGTTCCCTGGATGTTCCAGATAGCTCAGTGCAGTGTGGAGGGCAGTGTGGAGGGCAGTGGCTCTACAAGCAAACTGATGAGGGTCAAGGTTTGGAGGGAGGCTGGCTTTGATGTGCTGTGAAATTAATCTTTCAAAGCATTTCATGACTACTGATGTTAATGCAATTGGTCTGTAGTCATTAAGACTGTTTATGACTGGCTTCGTAGGGACAGGGATGATGGTAGCCAACTTCAGACAAGGTGGTATAATGGCTTGTGTCAGGGAAAGATTGAAGATCTTGGTAAAGACCCCTGATAGCTGGTCTGCACAAGCTTTGAGTACTTTGCCAAGTACACCATCAGGTCCAGCAGCTTTCCTTGGGTTCACTTGGTGTTCCTGGAGATTGAGCGAATGGGAGCTGGAGGTCGGTGGGAACAGTGTGATTGCATGGGGCCTCTTTGCTTCAAAGCGAGCAAAGAAATGGTTTAGTTCCTCCACCAGCGAGGCGTTAGCACCGTCAGTCACAGGTGAGTTTCCTTTGTAGTTGGTGATTTGCTGCAATCTTTCCCACACCGTGCCGTGTGTGAGATGGTCCTCCACTTTTTTCTTGTAGGCCTCCTTTGCAGCTTTGATGCCTCTCCTCAGTTCTGCGCTTGCCATGCTGTATTGGGCTCTGTCACCCGATCTAAAGGCAGAGTTGCGGGTTCTCAGGAGTGACTTAACTTCACTAGTCATCCAGGGTTTTTGGTTGGGATAAACCCGGATGCGTTTTTCACCAGTGACATTATCGGTGCAATTACTTAAGAAGAAAACAGGAAGTGATATTATGCCAATTCATTATGGTACCACACCTATGTTGAAATTTACATGTTGTTTTGAATTACAAAGTAGATATTACAAAGGGTCCTGCAATAGATGCCGTTCCAGAAAAAAACAATATTGTTTACATCTGAAAAATAGTGAAGAGTGAGATAAATTGAGAAAAGGATGGTGAGAATTGTATATGGAGTGAAAATGTTTCATTTCCTGTGGTGAATATCTTTATATTGGTTTTGGGCCTTAAAACTTTGTTATACAAATCTTGGCACTAAATTGACAAATCAGTCTTTTGTTTCATCAAGAATGCAAATTTGAAACTAAATGCAACAGGAGGTTTATTGTCGAAGTTGCTTGGTAAGAATTCAGATGTGTAGAAGGAAAACATGAATCCCTTGTTTAAAGGAGTAGATATTTCAGTTACAGTAGTTGCTGCTGATGAAACATACGCAGATGCTGTTTCAACACAAGATATGAAAAAGCTTTAGAAGGATGTGCCAAATCAGACAAAAATACAGATGAAGACATGAGACTCCACAGAAACAAACAATGAGAGTTGTGGATAGAACAAATGCTCATGAAATTGGACCCAGTGTTGTCTCACCATGAAGACGTATCTTAGAACAGATTCACAATTAACTATCTGATATCAGAAGCATGAAGGCAAATGCGAAAAATGCTATTTATTGGCCAGGATTAGTGAAAGATCTTGATAAACTGTTGAGGATAACACAGTCAAAAAATGAAGACAATTTTATAGAGCTGGAATTGGCCTTCAGGAGCTGATCCTAGGAGTATACATTGATTATTGTCAGAAAAGGATTGGAAACAGGTTGATTATTCATATATAATCATTTCAAAAGGATTGTGAAACAGGTTGCATTCCGCATTAGAACAAAGCTTGTTATCAAAGAACTGACATATAGAGTCTGAAGAAAGGTATCGACCCGAAACGTCACCCATTCCTTCTCACCAGAGAAGCTGCCTGTCCCGCTGTTACTCCAGCTTTTTGCGTCTCTCTTTGGTTTAAACCGGCATCTGCAGTTCCTTCCTACATATATGTTCTCATGTTATGGTCTACCAGAAGAGCCAGCCTCAGGAAATAATGCTTAGTTTGTTGATTTCTCTTTGACTTCTTCATAAAACAAAATGGTATTTAATGCACATTTGTTTCACCAGAAATGTGAAAAGTGCTGGAATCTAACAATGAGACACAATTTAGCAAAAGTTTTGCTGATCGGCAAAACAATGCTACCTTCCATAAGAGATGAGAAACCTGCTGAATTTCCAATGTGTGTGGTCGATTCAGTGCACTATTCAACCTATTTTGGCCAAACTTTGAAGGAAGAGCAGAATAGAAGGTATTGAAGCAGAAACAATATTATGACTCAAGTCATAGAGCAAATCAATTCAAACAACATGATTAACAGCACTGAGCAAATCTGACATTCGGATTTGGAATGCTGGGGTAAAGGCTGAAGTATGCCAAAGAGATATCATGCAAATAGGATATCAAATTAAAATGTACACATAAATCATTTAATTACAGAGACATACAGGAGGATATCAAATTCAAGTGTCTTTTAGATGATCAAATGGGGACTACAAAAGAACGTGGCACAGGTTCAACTGGACTGAGTCATAAAGTGAAACTTAACTAAAAAGAACAAACACATGATGCAACGACACGCTCCTCCAAGATCAAAGCGAAAACCCACATAGGCTAAATGTGTAAATAATGTAAATATATGCTTCCCTGTTTAAAAAGAAGACACAAAGTGCAGGATTAACTCAATGGGTCGGACAGCATTTCTGAAGAGCACGGATAGGCTCCCTGAGAGATGTTCTGCAGGCACTGCCCTTTGCCCTCCAGCACTTTGTGTCTTTTTTTGTAAAAACAGCAGCAACTGCAGTTCCTTGTGTCTCTATGAATCACCTTTCCTTGTCATGAAAGAGAATGCATTCTAGGATATTGGAATATGTATGACTTATGTCAGGAGTCAACAGTGTTTAAAAGTCCGACAACAGAACAATTAAATTCTTTCTTGCTACAGCTTAATAGGCCCAAAAGTATAAAAACACACAGATGAGTATATAATAATCAATAACACAATAAGTTATTAATTTTAATACTAAGAACCAAATAGTGCAAAACCAAAGTCCATAGTGCAACCAAAGACACCCCATGGAAGATCATAGTTATTGAGGTTAGTGTTGTGTACTTTTCAAGAGCGGGGAAGAAACTGTTCTTCGAGTTCAAGTTCAAGTTCAAGTGAGTTTATTGTCATGTGCCCCTGTATAGGACAATGAAATTCTTGCTTTGCTTAAGCACACAGAAAATAGTAGGCATTTACTACAAAACAGATAAATGTGTCCATATACCATGATATAAATATATACACACATGAATAAATAAACTGATAGTGCAAATAACAGAAAGTGGTTGGTAATAATCAGAGTTTTGTCCGAGCCAGGTTTAATAGCCTGATGGCTGAGGGGAAGTAACTATTCCTGAACCTGGTTGTTGCAGTCTTCAGGCTCCTGTACCTTCTACCTGAAGGTAGCAGGGAGATGAGTGTGTGGCCAGGATGGTGTGGGTCTTTGATGATACTGCCAGCCTTTTTGAGGCAGCGACTGCGATAAATCCCCTCGATGGAAGGAAGGTCAGAGCCGATGATGGACTGGGCAGTGTTTACTACTTTTTGTAGTCTTTTCCTTTCCAGGGCGCTCAAATTGCCGAACCAAGCCACGATGCAACCGGTCAGCATGCTCTCGACTGTGCACCTGTAGAAGTTAGAGAGAGTCTTCCTTGACAATCCGACGAACCTTGTGGTCATATGTTTCAAGCTTCTATATCTTCTTTCCAATGATAGTAATGCAATTAGATGGTAGCCAGGGTGGTGAGGGTCTTTGATGATATTGGCTCCTCTTTTGAGGCAGTGCATCCTGTAGATCCCTTCGATGGTGGTGCGGTGATGGACCGGGCAATGTCTAACACTCTCTGCAGTCTTTATTCCTGGGATTTGAGTTACTGAACCAGGCGGTGATGTAACCAGTCAATAGGCTCTTTGCCATACACCTGTAGAAGTTCAAAAGAGTATTTGTTGACGTACCAAACCTTCTCAATCTGCTAAGGAAGTAGAGGTGGGGAGACATTTTTGTTGTTATTGCATTAATAAGACCCTGGACAGTAAAGACGCCCCAAAACTTATGCTGTTGACCCTATCCTCTGCTGTCCTGTGAATGAAGGCAGGTTCATGGATCCATGCCTTGCCTTTCCTGGTAAGCCTCGCCAACAGTCTGTCTATCTGTTCGTCATTTTTTTTGTTAGTTTTAGTATGTTTTAAAAGTTTGTGCTAATGTTCTCTGGTTTGTTTTATGTGGGGGATGGGGGATGGGGTCATGGGAAACTTTTTTTCAATCTCTTACATTGCCGGAGATGCTATTGTTTTCCGGATCGTATCTCCGGTCACTCTGCGGCCTAACATTGTGGAGCTGGAGGCTTTGCTCGGGAGAGACTTTGAGCCCCACCGCGGGACGTGGACTTACCATTGGAGCCGATTCCTTGCCTGGGATCGATGCTCCAACCATGGCCTGCGGACGTTAAACTCAAGGAGCGCAGTCTCGGGTTGAGGCGACGTCGGGAAGCTCCAAAAGCCGCATGACGTTCGACTAGCCCTGATCGGTAGATCACTGGGTGCGGGGGAGCTGAGATCCCCCACCCCTGATGCAGGAGCTTGATCACCCCGACCCACCACTGGCTACGGGAGTAAGATCGTCCCGTCAATGGAAGGTTAGAGACCCCCAACCGCTGGAGGACAAAGAAGGGAGAGATTGAACTTTTTTTTACCTTCCATCACAGTGAGGAATGTGGAGGAGTCACAGTCGTGGATGTTCATGTTAAAATGTATTTTGTGTGTTCTGTTGCTTTTTATTGGTATGACTGTATGGCAAATGAAATTCCTCATATGTTGCAAAACATACTTGTCCAATAAAGTATGATTATTATGATTATGATTAAAGGCTTGTTAGTTTCAGATTAAAAGTCAGGATTCAGAGAGCGACTATTTTGGAAGTGGCTAATGTGAGGGTGACTGTGTTTGAGTTCCAAGTTCAGTGTTTGAGTGGTAAGTGCCGATGTCAGCAGGCTCAGAAATGGAAAGGACTCGAATGCAGGCTCACCGAGATGTACTGAAGAAAACCCCAAATTCAAACGCGAATGGAAACGAAAGCAATAGACCTGGAACCGACAAAACTCAGAACTGATTAGTCAGCACCCAATTGGCGATGATCTCAGGTATTTATACCAAGTGATAGATTAGGGGAGCAGATTTAATGCAGGTGTAACTCCTAATAGCTCAGGGGATGTAGAAAGAGTCTTGTGTCTAGAGGTGTGGCAAGTGCGACAGGAGCACCCCCCCCCCCCTCCCACGGACGCCTCCTGTGCGGGGAGTGCTGGCTGGCGCAGACTCGGTGGGCCAGATGGCCTGTTTCCACGCTGTATCTCTAAACTAAACTAAAGGCCCTGCAAACATGTCTACTACTCTCTGTATATTAATGTCCATGTACCAATCTTGGTCTCCAGTCATTTTCGACCTTCCTGTGATTGGACTAGACCCTGTGGTAACTGGTTCTCCTCCTCAATATAAAGTCTTGGAAGGTCAGCACCCTCACAGACAGCTCCAGTGGTGACGGACCTGAATGTTGCTCCACTATCAAAGCCCACAGCTAAGCTCATTAATCAATGTCCAAAGCATAACACTGTGAATCCTGACTATGCCGGGCTAATTAAGCAAACTAGTTTTATCACCTGGAACAGCTTGAAATCTGAGACTTACTGATCTGGAATTTATTAATCCATTTCGCAACACTTACTGCACAATGAATGTCAGGTCAGATAAATCACTGACCATTCTCATGTGGCTAGTTTTATCCTAGATAATGTAATGTATGGAAATAGTGATATCCAGAAGGAACATCCATCTTTAAGGATAGAAATGTCAACACAAGAATGTAGCATCAAAATTTTTCATTAAACTGATGCTTTCCTTTATGTAGCTCAAACAAGGAAATATTGATTCAGTAAGGCTCACTTTACACTACAAATTAGACCTTGCTGAAGTATCAACTTGTATAGATTTGGTAGACACAAAATGCTGGAGTAATTCAGCGGGACAGGCAGCATCTTTGGAGAGAAGGAATGGGTGACGTATTGGGTTTTGTCCGAAGAAGGATCTCAACCAGAAATGTCACCCATTCCTTCTCTTCAGAGATGCTGCCAGTCTTGTTGAGTTACTCCAGCATTTTGTGTCTGTCTTCGGTTTAAACCAGCATCTGCAGTTCCTTGCTACACATGTAAAAAAATTGGTAATTTCTTCTTTTACCTGTCGACATGGCACAAAGGGCACTTTGCACATGACAAGATGCCAGCATAGCTAGGGTGATAACTAGAGCAAAAAACTTTTCTTTCTGCTGTTTGTAAAAAACAAAATTGAATGAATGAATCAGCAATTATTTTTTAAAGCGAAATTCTCCCATTGTTGTGAAAACTACACTCTGCGCATTACCTGCCCGTGTGCTCGATGATAACACTGAGTTGTCTAAAGCCGTCTAATTGTTAATGTTGACACCTTTCCCAAATGCAAGTAGACACATTTTTCCCCAAGAGGCATAAACTCAAGGCCAAGGAATATTTCTTGACTTTTTCATTCAACCTCTGCTGATTTTCAAAATGTTTTCAATGGAAGCAAATGGGTATTTTAAATATGGAGTTGAATCTTTGTGAAGACTTGATCTAAGCATGTGAAGAAATTGAATTTGAACTGGTCCTGTATGTGTTTATGTTTAAGAAGGAACTGCAGATGCTGGAAAATCAAAGGTAGACAAAAGTGCTGGAGAAACTCAGCAGGTGAGGCAGCATCTATGGAGCGAAGGAAATAGGCAACGTTTCGAGCCGAAACCCTTCTTCAGACTGTATGTGTTTATACTGTGTATCAGGAGAGTGCACAGGAATCCAAACATTTTCAAAGGGGCCCTAATGAGCATATGATATACATACTCATGGATCCTTAACAACTAATGTTAATTGTTGGGAATGCGTGTTCCCCACCCTATACACACACAGTGTACATCGCTACTGAATAGCAAAAGGCTGGGAGACAGTGATCCTGGCTTTCTCCTTAAGTGACATAATTGATTTGTCAAGCACATTTTCATGAAGACTTCAGATATTCATGTCACTGCTGTATAATCACAAACACCATTGTGATTTTTCTTGTTTATAAATTTACCCAACCTTTGGGAAAAAAAAGTCAAAGAATGTACATTCTGTTAGGTACAGACCAATTCCCTGCACGATCCCTCCTATGTTACAAATATCCTTCATCATTTCCCTTCCTTGGAAATATATCTTTTAAATTTGTACTTGGTGTTGTTTATTATGTGTTTTCAAGCTTGCCACACACAACCATCAATGTGCATCAGTGCAAAGCACAGCCCTCGAAACACAACTCTCTGAAAGAATGCAAAAAAAGTCCCACAGTAATTCCATTGTATACAATTTGATCATCACTAAACTGGAAATTGTTTTTTTTCCACTTTTTAATCACATCCAGCCATCGATTTAAATTGCCTAGCGTTAATTCAAAATTTGTCACAGAACATTAAATGTTTTAACTTAAAAATGTGCTTAAGCAGTTAATTTAATTAACTGTAATGTGCTTAAGCAGTTAATTTATTATGAGTTTGGAATGTGGGGTGCTACATGTTTACTGCAGTTATTTATTGTAAAATGATGAAATCCTTGTTTGTATTTTATTGATTTCCCATTGTGAAGGCTTATGTCTTAGGTTAGGAAAGTGTAAAGGAGAGAGGGTTGCAACATGTTAAGGCAAATGAGCTCACAATGCTGATAAAGTCATAGATAGCCCCATTTGGCTCATATTCCTCTAAGCCAGATCTGTAAAAATATATTGATAAGAAGAGGTCATAATATTGATAAAGTGTCAAGGCTGCAATGAGGACAAACTCAAGTGTAATTTTTTAATAAATTATCTTGCTAAAATTAAGATTAGAATAGTGAAAGGCTTGGATAGAGTGGATGTGGAGAGGATGTTTCCACTAGTGGGAGAGTCGAGAGCTAGAGATCATAGCCACAGAATTAAAGGACGTTCTTTTATGAAAGAGACAATGAGACATTTCTTTAGTCAGAGGGTGGTGAATCTGTGGAATTCTTTGCAACAGAAGACTGCAGAAGCCAGACAAAAATGTTGGAGAAACTCAGCAGGTGAGGCAGCATCTATAGAGGAAGGAGTAGGTCGAGACCCTGTAGAAGCCAAGTCAGTGGATATTTTTAAGGCAGAGATAGATAAATTCTTGATTAGTACAGATGTCAGAGGTTATGGGGAGAAGGCAGGAGAATGGGGTTAGGAGGGAGATATACTGTAGATCAGCCATGATTGAATGGCAAAGTAGACTTGATGAGCTGAATGGCCTAATTCTACTCCTATTCCTTATGACCTTATGACCTTATGATTTAATTATGAAATACAAAAGATTGCGAATGATCTTTTCTAGTTAAACAAGTCCTACTTAAGATAGAAACAAAATACTGGAGTAACTCAGCGGGTCAGGCAGCATCACAAGAGAAAAAGAATAGGTGACGTTTCGGGTCAGAATGTCATTAAGGTCAAACATTTAAGATTTGGATGGACTTGACTATAGAAATTGTTGATATGGTGGGTTTCATTTAGCATGCAATGGTTCTGCACTTCCTTGGAGAATAATTTTCGAGGTGATGAGGGAATTCTACTTGAGACCAAAGAAATGAACACAAGGCCAAAAACGCCATTGTAGTGGGAGACTCCATTGTGAGAGGTACGGACAGGGGTTTCTGCGGCAACAGACAGGATGCGAGGATGGTGTGCTGCCTTCCTGGTGCCAGGATCCAGGATGTCACGGACAGAGTGCAGAAAATCCTCAAGGGCGAAGGTGAACATCCGGAAGTGGTAGTGCATGTCGGCACAAACGATGTTGGAAAGAAGGGGATGAATATTCTGCAGCGTGACTTTAGAGAGCTCGGAAAAATGCTGAAAAGCAGGACCTCCAGGGTTGTTATCTCCGGTTTGCTTCCAGTTCCTCGTGCTGGCGAGAGCAGGAACAGGGAGATACGGGACCTGAACATGTGGCTGAGGAACTGGTGCATGGGGCAGGGATTTAGATTCTTAGATCACTGGGATCTGTTTTGGGGTAAGGGGGAACTGTACAAAAGGGACAGATTGCATCTTAACAGGTGTGGGACCAGCATTCTGGCAGGCAGGTTTGCCACTGCTACACGGGTGGTTTTAAACTGAATAAGGGGGGTGGGGTGTCGAATGGGCTAGTGGAGGATGGAGTTAAAGGGAAAGGGTTTCTTAAATGTGTGAGCGTAGAGACAGAGGGGTGTAAAATGAGGGTAGAAGCAATAGGTAGCAAGGTGAAAAGTAAAAGTGGCAGGCCGGAAAATCCAGGGCAAAAATCAAAAAGGGCCACTTTTCAACAAAATTGTATAAGGGGTAAGAGTGTTGTAAAAACAAGCCTGAAGGCTTTGTGTCTCAATGCAAGGAGCATTCGTAATAAGGTGGATGAGTTGAATGTGCAGATAGCTATTAATGACTATGATATAGTTGGGATCACGGAGACATGGCTCCAGGGTGACCAAGGCTGGGAGCTGAACATCCAGGGATATTCAATATTCAGGAGGGATAGAGAGAAAGGAAAAGGAGGTGGGGTAGCGTTGCTGATTAGAGAGGAGATTAACGCAATGGAAAGGAAGGACATTAGTTTGCAGGATGTGGAATCGGTATGGGTAGAGCTGCGAAACACTAAGGGGCAGAAAACGCTGGTGGGTGTTGTGTACAGGCCACCTAACTGTAGTAGTGAAGTTGGAGATGGTATCAAACAGGAAATTATAAATGCGTGCGACAAAGGCAAAACCGTTATAATGGGTGACTTCAATCTACATATAGATTGGGTGAATCAAATTGGCAGGGGTGCTGAGGAAGAGGATTTTTTGGAATGTATGCGGGATAGTTATCTAAATCAACATGTAGAGGAACCAACGAGAGAGCAGGCTATTTTAGACTGGGTATTGAGTAATGAGGAAGGGTTACTTAGCAGTCTTGTTGTACGTGCCCCCTTGGGCAAGAGTGACCATAATATGGTTGAGTTCTTCATTAGGATGGAGAGTGACATTGTTAATTCAGAAACAATGGTTCTGAACTTAAAGAAAGGTAACTTTGAGGGTATGAGACGTGAATTGGCCAAGATTGACTGGCAATTAATTCTAAAAGGGTTGACGGTGGATATGCAATGGAAGACATTTAAAGACTGCATTGATGAACTACAAAAATTGTTCATCCCAGTTTGGCAAAAGAATAAATCAGGGAAGGTAGTGCATCCGTGGATAACAAGGGAAATCAGGGATAGTATCAAAGCGAAGGATGATGCGTACAAATTAGCCAGAAAAAGCAGCATACTGGAGGACTGGGAGAAATTCAGACCAGCAGAGGAGGACAAAGGGCTTAATTAGGAAAGGAAAAATAGATTATGAAAGAAAACTGGCAGGGAACATAAAAACTGACTGCAAAAGTTTTTATAGATATGTGAAAAGAAAGAGATTAGTTAAAACAAATGTAGGTCCCTTGTAGTCAGAAACGGGTGAGTTGATCATGGGGAACAAGGATATGGCAGACCAATTGAATAACTACTTTGGTTCCGTCTTCACTAAGGAAGACATAAATAATCTGCCGGAAATAGCAGGGGACCGCGGGTCAAAGGAGTTGGAGGAATTGAGTAAAATCCAGGTTAGCCGGGAAGTGGTGTTGGGTAAATTAAATGGATTAAAGGCCGATAAATCCCCAGGGCCAGATAGGCTGCATCCCAGAATACTTAAGGAAGTAGCTCCAGAAATAGTGGATGCATTAGTAATAATCTTTCAAAACTCTTTAGATTCTGGAGTAGTTCCTGAGGATTGGCGGGTAGCAAACGTAACCCCACTTTTTAAGAAGGGAGGGAGAGAGAAAACGGGGAATTACAGACCAGTTAGTCTAACATCGGTAGTGGGGTAACTGCTAGAGTCAGTTATTAAAGATGGGATAGCAGCACATTTGGAAAGTGGTGAAATCATTGGACAAAGTCAGCATGGATTTACAAAAGATAAATCATGTCTGACGAATCTTATAGAATTTTTCGAGGATGTAACTAGTAGCGTGGATAGGGGAGAACCAGTGGATGTGGTGTATCTGGACTTCCAGAAGGCTTTCGATAAGGTCCAACATAAGAGATTAGTTTACAAACTTAAAGCACACGGCATTGGGGGTTCAGTATTGATGTGGATAGAGAACTGGCTGGCAAACAGGAAGCAAAGAGTAGGAGTAAACGGGTCCTTTTCACAATGGCAGGCAGTGACTTGTGGGGTACCGCAAGGCTCAGTGCTGGGACCCCAGCTATTTACAATATATATTAATGATCTGGATGAGGGAATTGAAGGCAATATCTCCAAGTTTGCGGATGACACTAAGCTGGGGGGGCAGTGTTAGCTGTGAGGAGGATGCTAGGAGACTGCAAGGTGACTTGGATAGGCTGGGTGAGTGGGCAAATGTTTGGCAGATGCAGTATAATGTGGATAAATGTGAGGTTATCCATTTTGGTGGCAAAAACAGGAAAGCAGACTATTATCTAAATGGTGGCCGACTAGGAAAAGGGGAGATGCAGCGAGACCTGGGTGTCATGGTACACCAGTCATTGAAAGTGGGCATGCAGGTGCAGCAGGCAGTGAAGAAAGCGAATGGTATGTTAGCTTTCATAGCAAAAGGATTTGAGTATAGGAGCAGGGAGGTTCTACTGCAGTTGTACAGGGTCTTGGTGAGACCACACCTGGAGTATTGCGTACAGTTTTGGTCTCCAAATCTGAGGAAGGACATTATTGCCATAGAGGGAGTGCAGAGAAGGTTCACCAGACTGATTCCTGGGATGTCAGGACTGTCTTATGAAGAAAGACTGGATAGACTTGGTTTATACTCTCTAGAATTTAGGAGATTGAGAGGGGATCTTATAGAAACTTACAAAATTCTTAAGGGGTTGGACAGGCTAGATGCAGGAAGATTGCTCCTGATGTTGGGGAAGTCCAGGACAAGGGGTCACAGCTTAAGGATAAGGGGGAAATCCTTTAAAACCGAGATGAGAAGAACTTTTTTCACACAGAGAGTGGTGAATCTCTGGAACTCCCTGCCACAGAGGGTAGTCGAGGCCAGTTCATTGGCTATATTTAAGAGGGAGTTAGATGTGGCCCTTGTGGCTAAGGGGATCAGAGGGTATGGAGAGAAGGCAGGTACAGGATACTGAGTTGGATGATCAGCCATGATCATATTGAATGGCGGTGCAGGCTCGAAGGGCCGAATGGCCTACTCCTGCACCTAATTTCTATGTTTCTATGTTTCTATGAGTGTATCAGATAGTATGATACATGCAGACTATAGATAGCTTCTAAATGACATCTCTAAAGGTGAGTCAGAAGCAGAGCTTTCAATCATACAATAGGTGAATGGCAGATTCCCATCTCGTTAGTCAGCTGCATGCAAAATTGTCATTTAGTGCTGACTAAACCCGTTATCTCGTTTAGCACGATATTACTCATTCCCTACTCTCTTCCTCAAGGTTAATGTTCAGTTAAAGGATCAAATTAGTGATTCACTTACATATTCTAGGACTTTATTGGGAGGGAGTGTCCACTTATTACAGCAAAGTATATATTTCTGCAGTTCTGCATCTCGATCAGTATTCCAGTGATTTGCCCAAGTCTTTTATCTGATGATGCTGGGTCAGGTCTGTTTTGGAGGACGACTATTCATACAATGTACAAACAAATGTCCTACTCAAGATGTGGGAGTTTCCATTGAGTAGAACCAAGAACTGTGCATAAATATTCCTGAGAATTAAGCTCTGGAGGTTTCAGAAAGTTCTGACTACAGATCATCATGCTTCTCCAGTTGAGGGGAGCTAAAATGAATTATATAGTTCTACCAGAGCTAACACTAAGACATCTATGTCAGAGATCAGGGGATGTGTTACATATTCCTCCTAATGATGGTAATTTGATCTATCCTTTTGATACCACCAGTCTAAAGGGCTTGGACATGGAGACATTAGGTGTAATGGGGCAGAGGAAAATGAGACGATACATCAAAATTGAGGAAAGAAGATAAGACTTAATTGCCTATCACAGTGGAG
Organism: Amblyraja radiata; assembly: GCF_010909765.2. Classification (NCBI taxonomy): domain Eukaryota; kingdom Metazoa; phylum Chordata; class Chondrichthyes; order Rajiformes; family Rajidae; genus Amblyraja; species Amblyraja radiata. Next base: position 17,987,083 of record NC_045982.1, on the reverse strand, counting down.
AATGTGGAGGAGCCGCTGTGGTGGATGTTTATGTCACATTGTTTGTAGTTGTGTGTCTTGTTGCTTTTTTGGTATGACTGCATGGCAAACCAAATTCCTCGTATATGTTGCAACACATACTTGGCTAATAAATTACGATTATGATTATGATAATATTGAAGGATTCTTTAAATGTAAACCTGAAATATATTTCTGTTTATTGGAAGTGTTGCCATTCTGAATACTTTAATTAACCTATATTCAGCTCGTCCAATGGAAAATATCCTTAAACTTTACATCACATCAGATCCTTTTAACATGCTCTGTAGATCTTTGCATACTTGAAGAATAATTGCAGACTTAATCCTTGCATTTTGCCATTAGATCATATGTCACTACTGGTCATTCTATTCTTGCTAGCTCATTGTGAATCCCCATGTGAATCTAAACATGCCCTTTGCTCTCCAGCACATGTGTCTCTTTTCAATGCATTCAGGCAGTAAACATTACCTTCTCTTGATGTACAATATATTTAGATGGTCCTCCGGTCTTGAAGTTGGGAAGGCTGAGCTGCTTCTGTGGAACTTCAATGGGCCCTGCTTTCTACATGCCTCTGACATGTAGGGTTGACTGAGTATTGCAGGCAATGCTGCCCTGGTAACTTTGAGCCAGTTGTCATTCTACTAGCCAAGGATTGGTTTGAATACTGATCATCGCCTGATGTATTCTATCAAATCTTGACAAAGCAGAGATAGTTAGGCAGTGAAACATGTTGATCTACCTTAACTGCACCCACACATTTTAAAGCTGTGGTCTGTGCTCTTGAAGAAGAAACAATGACTTCCAAGGCCACTTGTGAGCTGAAATGTTGAAGATTTCATTGTAACGTCCATTGATGCTGGAAATATAGAAAATACTTACATGGTTATTCTACACATGAGTGATGGACAATCAGTTGCTATTAATTAATATATCTGAGCCTTCATTTAGAATGAAGTTCAGCATGTAACTGGCTCTGCTAGACAAATGTTAGGATACATTTTCAGTGCAGTGTGATGGAAGGGTCTTAAGCCAGCTCTGAAGAAAAACTCAGACCGTTTTGTGTTTTCTATATTCATTAATTTGTGGCTTTGTTCAGAAGTTCCATCTCTCCCCACTGGTTGTCAACACGGTTTTGAACATAGATATATAGAAAATAGGTGCAGGAATAGGCCTTTCGAGCAAGCACCGCCATTCAATATGATCATCCAGAATCAGTAACCTATTCCTGCTTTCTCCCCAGATCCCTTGATTCTGTTGGCCCTAAGAGCTATATCTCACTCTCTCTTGAATACTCACTCCACATTTGCAAATATTCACTCCTGGTCATTCAATAGTCTTTCTCTCCTTCTAACACACCTCATAAACTGTATATAAAAGTTTGTGCTCTCCAAATTGCCTGAGGTTTATAACTTCTCCTACGGTCACAGTGTCCTACAGTGAGGGAAGTCGAGATGTCATGTGGTGATTCAGCACATATGACTTTTACATCGTGTCAAAATGTGTTCAGCCATCTTCCACGTGCACCCTCCCATCATAAAACACATGATTATGCCCCACTTTTATTATTTCGGATCACTTGACCAGCAAGCCAATTTTCAGAAGGATGGCAAAACTTTCCTTCCATTAATTCCTGGCAGTAAGCCAATGCACCGTGGCGAATGCTGCTGGAATAAACAGAGACAATTGTTCTTTTGCCTCATTACCAACCCAAGCTTCCTTTTTTCCCCATTGTTTTTCATTCTATTAGCTCCTGGCAGTAAGCCAGCAGTGGTTTGCTGACTGATGCAAGGATACAAACAACCTATTTTAACTCGCCAAATTACCAACACAAATTTCTTGAACCTTGTTGATCAAAATATCTTCACGCCATCGGTCAAATCCAATAAGTAATTTGGAAAGGTGGTGGGTCTTCTGTCAATCTATAAGCTGATCTGTTGAGTTTGTATTGAATATTTAAATAAAGGACCATGTCCTGCTAGTTAGGTGCATTATATAACATGTAATGAAGTACAGCAGTGTAGCTGGTAGAGCTGACACATTAAAGTGCCAGAGACCCATGTTCCTCGGGTGCTGTCTGTATTGAATTTGCATGTTCTCCTTGTTGGTTTGCTCCAGGTGCTCCGGTTTCCTCCCACATCCCAAAGACGTGCAGGTTGGTAGATTCATTGGCTTCTGTAAAAATGCCATATCAGTAGTGGATGAAGATGGTGAGAACACCCCGACGATGAGGGCCCGTCCGCTGCCTACGGAAGCCAAGATCGTCCCATCAACGGAAGGCTCAAGGCCCCCGACTGGGGGAGGACAAAGGAGGGAAGTAGATTGAACTTTCTTTTCGCCTTCCAGCACAGTGAGGAATGTGGAGTAGTCGCTGTGGTGGATGTTTGTGTTAAAATGTATTTTGTGTGTTTTGTTGCTTTTTATTGGTATGACTGTGTGGCAAATCGTATTCCTCATATTTTGCAAAACATATTTGATTAAAAAAGTATGATTATGATTCGACTAGTATGAACAGGTGATCGATGGCCGGTATGGACTTGGTGGGATGAAGGGCCTCTTTACAATGCTGTATCTTTGAACTATAAACTAATCAGGTAAGTCCCGTCATCATTGACTGGTCTGAGTTAAGGGCCTGTCCCACTGTACGAGGTAATTCAAGAGCTCCCCCGAGTTAAAAAAAAATCAAACTCGCGGTAAGCACGTAGAATGTACGTAGCGGGTACGTCGGAGCTCAGGACGTCTCTTAGCGACTCGTAACACTAACGGCAGGTACTCGGGAAACACGGTAAGCTCGTGAAGACTCGTGAAGATTTTTCAACATGTTGAAAAATGTCCACGAGAGCCCCATGTACCTACGAGCGGCTATTACTGTAATTCTCCGAGTTCGAATCAGGGGAAACTCGGGAGAACTCTTGAATTAGCTCATATAGTGGGACAGGCCCTTTAGTGAACCAAAAGCAGCCACATTGGGATTGGGGTGGGGGGTGGGGGAGAGGAGGGAAGGGAATGGCTAGGATTCCCTTGGCTTAACATGAATACCCATGGTGGTTAAACGACTTTGAGATCTGATTCTACAATGGTGCATCTGGTGACCAAACAGCCTGCTTAGAGATTATAGTTGAGTATTTTATCAGTGCTCAAATGATTAATGACTGTGATACCAAAATGCCAATGGAGAATACAATCAAAATGACGATTATTTATGCAGTTTAATTTAAATGTGGTGATGTGTCAGAAGTGATCCTTTGGAGGAAAGATGTCAGAATTTAGCTGCAAACCTGCACTGTTCCTTACCCATACTTCATCATCCAAAAGAAACTGCAGGTGACACTTTTCCACCAAATGTTTGAAGTACCAAAAGATTTAAAACTGTGAGTGTTGACGATTATTTCTAAAATGGCTGTTCTAGAATTAATGATTTGTATGGAAATGAAGGTGGTGTGAAGTGATGGCTATTTTGCAGATAATACAGACATTGGTGGAGTTGTGGATAGCATGGAAGGATGTTAAAGGATACAACGGAAATTAGATTAGTTTGGAAATTGGACAGAGGAACGACAATTGAATTTAATTTGGACAAGTATTGGCAGGTCAAGTGCGAGAGAAATGTATATTGACGTACAGAGGGATCTTGGACCATAAGCACATAACTCACAATAAAGGTGGATAGGTTGGTAAAGTAGGCATGCTTGCCTTCAATGAGTAGGGTTTTGCAATTAAAGGTTGGCAAGTCATATTGTAACAATGTAAAAGTTTGCTTAAGCCACAGTTGGAGTATTGCGTGCTGTTCTGATTGACACACTATCGGCAGAATGTGGAGGCTTTGAAGAGGTTCACCAAAATGTTGCCTGGATTGGAGTGTATTCACTTTAAGTAGAGGTTGGATAAACTTGGGTTGTTTTTTTCTGGAGCATAAGAGGCTGATTGCAGACCTAATAGAAGTTCATAAAGTTCTGTGAGGTGTAAATAGGGTAGATAGATTCCTTTTCTCAGGAATTGTCAAATACTGACTGATACACTATAGGTTTAATGTTAGAAGGGGAATGCTTAAAGGGAAACCGAGAGTGGTAGCTACCTGGAACTTACTGCCAACAGAGGTGGCAAAAGCAGATGCATTTCACTTGCACTTTATGTACAATGTGACGAATAAAATCGTATTGTATTGTATTGTATATTGTATTAGCGACACTTAAGATTAATTTAGAAAGATTGCTATACAGGCTGGGAATAGAAGGCTATGTGTAGGCAGAAGGGATCAGTTTAATTTGGCATAATGATTGGAGCAGACCAGGTGAGTTGAAGGGCCTGTTCCCGTGCTGTTTTCTATGTTTTGAAGAGCAGATAAATTGTTGGGGTGCATCACAAATATGTAAAAAAATTACCTTTGGATACTGATCTGGCTAATTCTTCCATGATATCTTGGCGCCACATTGACACAGCTGGTGGAGCTGCTGCGTTACAACACCAGAGACACCGACCTCGGCTTTTTGTCTACGGGTGCTTTCACGCTCTCCCTATGACCACGTGGATTTCCACCGGGTGCTCTGGTTTCCTCTCACATCCCAAAGACGTGTGGGTTTGTAAGTTAATTTGCCTCTGGAAATTGCTCCTAGTGTATAGGGAGTGGTTGTGAAAGTGGGATAGCATAGAACTAGTGTGATCGGTGTGGACTTGGTGAGCCGAAGGACATATTTTCATGCTGTATCTCTAAACTAAACTAGACTAAACTTCCCTTCTTCTATGCCTTGGTGACTTTTATATTCAGGTGGGAGATTGCAAACCGGGATTTGGCCATTTATTGCAGAAGTGAACACAAACCCTCTGCTTGTGAAAGCAACAAATTGTGACCGGGAGGAGATATGACTTGGTGAATTGACACATTGGCAGACAAGCAAGGCCGACACAATTTCCCTATGGCTCATTCTGGATGAGAATAGCTTGATTTTACATATAAATGAGTGATGGGGTTTTAAATGGTTAGGATGAAACTAGAATTTGCCTGTAAATCCTTCACGCGCTTTACCTGTAATGCATGTACGGTGAATGTATATGCACGGAGAATAGGTGGCGAAGAGGCAGTAAAAAAAAAAATGCATTGTAAACCTATGTTTTAGTAGATCATTTTTAGGTGTTTATTTTGACACTTCAGTACCCTATTGAGACATGCAGGTGTGTACTGCTGATATTCTAAAAAATATTATTCTGCTCCTGACCAATTAGGGATGATGTATAGTGGCATACAAAGACACTATGCAGGCACTAAGAGCTGCTTGGAATTTGCATCTTTCCTACATGCAACCCATTCATAAGCAAGCGGCTTGATGGAATATGCCAATGTTACTGTACTTCAAATTGAATGGTGAGGGAGTGGGAGAAGAAAGACCATTCCCAACCGTTATTAATGTAAATCATCGGTGCACTCTCTGTCGTGACAGAACAATGCAGGGTGGGGGCTGGGGGCTGGTCCTTGACAGCGGCACGTTCTAAATTATTGCTTCTGGTATGCAGAGCAGAGTAGCCAGGCCTCTATCAGTGAACGTTGTGTGTCTGGTTGGTAATGACTCTTGCTTACATGCATCACCTTCATTGTTGTGCAAATTCTGAACCAAACATTAGAATTGTGCCAGCCAATTATTTCTGAATGGATTTCTCTTTGCTCAGCCTCAGCGAAACACACACCCCAGAAGTGGCATAAGTTCATGGTTTAATGTGCCTCTGTATCCTACTCGTTATATTGCTAAATTCTAGCTTCCCAGCTTGTTTGAATGTATTTTTATGACAATTTAAACACCCAAAAAGTACACTCCTCAGTAAAGCATGATGTGCATTTATAGGGTTCTCATGAATTAGTTTTTCCCCGTGGCATCTTGCTATTATAGTAAATGTCTCACAGTTTTTTTTCATGTTTAATCACTGTTTGTTTTATTTTACTTTCTATCTCTGGATAAAATTAATTTTTTTCATTAAAATATTAATTTTATTCCATCTTTGGACACAATTGGTTTCATTTGCATATTGAATTAACTGAAGCAAAATAGTTTAATTTAGCGGTACAGCGCGGAAACAGGCACTTCGGCCCATCGTGTCCACGTCGACTAGCGATCCCTGCACACTAACACTATCCTACACACACTGTGGTCAATTTTACATTTATACCAAGCCAATTAACCTGCAAACCTCTACGTCTTTGAGTGTGGGAGAAAACTGAAGATCTCAGAGAAAACCCACATAGGTCACGGAGAGAACGTACAAACTGACAAGCATCTGTAGTCAGGATCGAACCCGGGTCTCAAGTGCTGTAAGGCAGTAGCTCTACCGCTATGCCACCATGCCGCCTTTAAATATGAATTCGGATTTCATTAAAAAAGTGGGAAATTTGCACGAATTCCTTTTTAAAAATGAATCAATTCAACTGCATAATTTTCTAATTAGATTCCAACAATATTAATAATTCTATAAAGATGTGATTCTAATAAAAAAATACGCTCACGGTTGCATTAACCTGTTGCTGCGTTAATTAGCTGAAAATTCCCCAAGGGGATCAATTGTTTCTTGGTTTGCTTCGTTCAAGGCGATAACACACATTTACTACCTCAAAATCTGATCAAGTTGTAACATCCTTAACAACATAATGCAAAGCCTTAATTTATAAGATGAGGGTCTTTTGAACTTTTAGCACTATATTTGGCAGCTAGCACCAATATTATAAAAGCACGAGCCAGCAACGCTGAATTATATTTCCAATTCCGCTATGTTCTGGCCTTGGCTGAGGAATCTAACATAGCTTCACACTTCTCAAATATGTGATATTTGCTATTTCCCAGGATTGGATCCCACTTCATTTTTATGTTCACACATTGATTTCAGTCCAACTGACTAACCATCCTCTGTCAAGCATGAGCAAAGCATGGACCTGTGAACAGGAATGACAACAGTAATTAGAAAGCAGGCAATGAGCAGACCATCACTCGTTCCTGAAATGCGAAGGTTTTCTCCGGGTCCTCCGGTTTCTTCCCACACTCCAAAGGCATACAGGTTTGTAGGTTAGCTGGTAAGTTGTAAGATTGTTCCCAGTGTGTGCAGGTTAGTGTATGGTGTGATTACTGGTTGGCACAGACTCGGTAGGCTGAAGAGCCTGTTTCCACACTGTATCACTTTTAAAAAAGGCACTTCAACAACTTAGTTCTTTATGTAGGGGAATGATAATTGTAGATTTTTCTTTTTTTTAATTTAAAAAAACTTGTATCTTACACTCTAGCCTTTTCGACCCAAGGTTCAGGAATGGGAATTCTGACCAGTTCAAAATATTGACCACATATTATTGTTGGTAAGAATCATCTGAAAATTCAGTTTTATTACTTAAATACTTACATTTTTATTTTGATCTTTCTTAAAATGTGTTGGATTAACAGTTATACCTCACAAGTTTTTTTCTGATAATGTTGTTAGAGAGAGCACTTCAAAGTAAAAATGAAAATGCTTGACACACAAGAATGTGAAAAGCTTTGTCTCTGTGTGAAATCTCCAGCAACACAACAATAAAGTAATCAACATTGCCTTTATGGCTGCTATGCAGTGGCTCATACTGATGCACCCTTCCACATATCTGTCGTCCATCATTATAATAGAGGGTTAATGCACTGAATTTACATAAAAAAGTCATATTGCCCACATGAATTATTGAAACGCTCAGCTGTTCGGTAGCTTTATTTCAACTCAGATACTCTGAGAGCTTCCATCACATTACTGACTGGTGTGACCGCACTTTCACTGCACACACGCATGTATTAAACTGAGACAAGCAAAAATCGATCTTTCAGGCACTCGGGACAAATGTGGAGATAAACACAACAAACACATGCGTACAGAGAAACAAACAAACAAGCTGTACAATACTGAGTTTGTATGCAAGACATGAATAAATATGCATATTTCATAGGGGACAGAAAATGACAAGACACCAGTCAGGGAGGGAAGCATTTCTCATGATATTGGTAGCCAATGTTATTGTTTTTATTGCACATCTTCAGAGTCTGTGTGCCAGCCCTGTATCGTACAAAGCTCCTGGCTACTGAGAACCTTTGAGGCTAGTCTTGCACGTGTCCGGCAGATGACAAAAAAGTGGAGAGGTTAAAGTTTTGGAAATTGTATTGATGTTATTAGAATAGTGTGTATGTGTGTGAAGAAATTGAGACTACATTGAATTATTTCACCAGACCCAGTTATTCTATATTGTGGATTTTGGGGAATGGTTATTTAAGAAAAAAAAAACTTTCAACAAAACACATGACTAATGTCCCCATTTATAGCATAATTAATGACTCCGTGAGGAGCACACAGCTACGAAAAGTGTTATTTCCTGAGAATGCAATTTAGTTAGCAGCAACAAGAAACTAGCAGCTAATCGCCATGCATTCCAGTAATGATTCTTTAATGCTTCGCAAGCATCTAATGAGCCCTTTAACTGGTGTAAATGTCAAAGTTTGTTCATCCAACTGTATCCTGCATTTTTTTGATGAAAATGGCTCTTCAGCAAATGAGGGAAAATATTAATAATAAGGTCCCGCTGTTGCTGCTAACTAATGTTAATGGAGGGGCATGGCATGTAAAAGCGGGGAAGAACAGCTCCATAAAAGGCAAAGGAAATATTTTTTTATGGCATTATATCACCTTCAGTTTCAACTTTGATTACTAAAAGAATATGGTCGGGGAACATGAGGGGAACACAGATAAAACAAGAAAACTAGCACAAAGTAGCACTGCTTGACATTTGTGGACATGATGGAAAGTTGAAGTGAAAGATAGTACCTAGGAATTGAGCAATTGGAAATATTAGCAGGACTCTAGCGAGTAAGGCATTATAAATTGAAAGTAGCAGGGTGGTATAAATTACATTATGAATGCGGCGATGGGATGCAGTGTGTACTACTGGAAGCAATTTTCATGGGCTACTGCATTTTTTAAAGCACATTGCTTTAAGTCACATCGGAAAGTGAGCTGGATTCTGTGGGAGTCCAGGATAAGGCCATTCGTTCTACTTAAATTCATCTTGTAGTGTTCTGACTGCGACCAGCCTACTGTTGGAATACCCCTTAAATCAGAGGGGCAAAATGATGTCTGGAATGAGAATAACTAAAGAAGACAAGTGCAGCAAATCAAATTCTTTGCTATGATAACTGAAAGCAATAGTCGGTGAAGGCGAGAGGAATATTAGAAATGATGGGGAGTGAGGAGCAGTAAGGACAGAAAACAACAGAGGTGTGGAGATGCAGAGGACAGCCACTGCTGGAGTCAGGAGCCAAAATCAAACTGCTGAAGGAACTCAGAGGTTCAAGCAGCTTCTGTGAGGGAAAACAGACAGACAAGGCTTTGATTCTAAATAGACACAAAAAACTGGAGTAACTCAGCGGGACGGGCAGCATCTTTGGAGAGAAGGAATAGGTGATATTTCGGGTCGAGACCCTTCTTCAGACTCTTGATGGGGGAATAAGAGGTGAAGAGGTTGGGGCAAGAGTAGGCACACAATGTGGATCCAGATGAGGAAGGGTAGATTGTTGGATGGGGTCAGGTTGGAGAGAGAAGGCTGCAGATAACAACAGAGGCTGAGGGGGGGGGGGGGGGGGGGGGTGATTCGTGGAAGTCATCAGAGGCTTCAGTTGATGAAACCTCATGGGAAAAGTAGGTGAAGTATGGGACCAAGTAAGCGAGGTGGTGTCGGATGTGGGATGAGGGGAATTGAGTGTGCGGATGATGGGCAGATGAAGTGGGTGGGGAAAAATGCTGGGTGAGAGGGAATGTGGCTTTGTGGGAATAAAGAGGATGAGGGCTGATCATACGGAGGCGTACAAAATGATGAGAGGAATAGATCGGGTAAATATAAAGAGTCTCTTGCCCAGAGTAGATGAATCGAGAACTTGAGGACATAGGTTTAAGGCGACGGGAGAAAGATTTAATAAGAAACTGAGGGGTATATTTTTACACAAAGGGTGGTGGGTGCCGGAGGAAGTAGTTGAGGCAGGTACTATCGCAATGTTTAACAAACATTTAGACAGGTTTAGGATAGGTTCAGAGGCATATGGGGCAAACGCAGGTAGGTGGGACGAGTGTAGCTGGGACATGTTGGTCGGGCTGAAGAGCCAAGTTGGGCTGAAGACTTTGTTTCCACGCTGTCTGACTCTATACCAAAGGTGAGTGGGAAGATCTGGAGGGAGAAACCGAGACCACGACCTAACAGATTACCTGAGAGGATAGGCGACCGCTTCAGTGAGCACCTGTGCTCTGTCCACCATGGCCACCTGGAGCTACAGCTTCCTTCCATTTCAATTCCTCTCCCCATTCCCACCTGTCTATCCTTGGTCCCCTCCACTGCAAAGGTGAGTCAAAACACAAACTGGAGACATAGCTCCACATATACCACCAACATATACAACCTGATGGAATTATCACTGAATTTATTCATTTCAGGTAACCGGCTCCCCCTTGATCTTTCTTTCCAAGCAGAACCTCCCAACCCAACCATGGCCTTCTTTCCCACAACACTGTGCGCCTTCTCACCCAACACCTTCCTCACCCACTTCCTCTGCCCATCAGCCACACCCTCCTCCCATTGGGTCCCTTCCCTCCACCATTCCTATCTGCCCGACCCATCTCCTTTATTTGCTGCCATGGTCCACTTTCATTTCCCATCAGATTCCGCCTTCTGGGGCCCCAGTCTACTCCGCCGGCCACGCGCCTGCCATTGCTGTTCTTCATTCCTCGTTTCCTTCCTGACTCCATCCACCAGTGCACAATTCCTCACCCATCACGTGCCAACTCTTGCCCATCACCCCTCACCCCTTTCTTCTGGATATTTCCCTTCCTCTCTTACAGTCTAGATGAGTGGTCTTCACCCAGAACATTGTCTGTCCATTTCCCTCCACACATGCCGCCTGACCCACTGAGTTCCTCAAGCAGTAGAAGTGTGTTATTTTCCAAGTGTATTTAACATCTGACAATACAACGTCATCACCCAATACAACGTAATTCAGTCCAACTGACTAATCATCCTCTGTCAGGCATGAGCAAGGCATGGACCTCTGAACAGGAATGACAACAATAATTATAAAGCAGGCAATATGCTGACCATCATTCGTTGCTGAAAAGCGATGGTTTTCTCCGGGTACTCCGGTTTCCTCCCATACTCCAAAGATGCAGAGGTTTGTAGATGAATTGGCTTCAGTAAGTCTGTAAATTGTCCCTAGTGTGTAGGATAGTGTTAATGATCGGGGTGATCGCTGGTCGGCGTGGACTCGGTGTGCCAAAGAGCCTGTTTCCCTGTCGTATCTCTGAAGTCTCTAAAATAAAGCACTTAATAAAATAAATTCAATAGTAATTTACAGTGCAATCAGATCTTTCCCAAGTAAAAGGTCGACTTGAGCAAATGACCTGTCTCAGATGTTTGTAAGGTTATTGATGATATCAACTGGTGTATTATGTCTCTTCAATATGCCAAACATATCTCATTCAGCCCCAGACCAATACTCTTGATAACATTTTGCTAATTTGTGACACATATCCACCAATAGTGTTGGGGGTGGTACTGGAATCTTCCTTTATATAATACATTCAGCTGAGGCGTGATTCATTTTGCACCGTTTCTAACTCAGAGTAACGTAATATCCTGGATTAAGAGTTTGATGCACTGGCACACACTGGAGACCATCTCCGAGTGAGAATTTGCCAGATGTGAGGTTAAGAAGGGCATTTCTGAGCATTATTTGTGTTAATGTGCCTCATGTTTTACAGGTACACCAAGTGACATTATTATATAGTCAATGCTTGAAAACACCAAAACTAATTGCAGAACGCTCCACAAAGAACAGCCAGTTGTTTTTCACTGCTCACCTTTAGACGTAGCTTTCAAACACCTTCCAAGAGTGAGCTAAAAGTAATAGAGCATTTTTTTTCCAGCATTTCGCTTGTGAGGTATTCTGCAAGAGGCACCTCTGTGTTTACACCACTGGTCCAATACTGGAGGCCATATTGTGACTCTGGCAGGCCACACAGTGTGGGAAGGGACATTGAGGCAGAAGATAAAGGCAGTTCCAACAGCAAAGAGCCCACTCACAGAAACCCCATCCAACCTGGGCCTTCCTTTTGAGCACTGTATTGACATGTGCAGGTTTCTAACACTGCAATCATTGAAGATGGTGGCATCCTGCAGGAAGACCAGCGGACTTGATCTCAAGCCTCCACTGCTGTCTCCCGAGATATTAAGATCACGTGGCCTCTCAACCGCCTCACCACTCAAGCAAGTGTCGCTAATCTCTACCATGTCTTTTAATTTACTGCTCACTTGCTGCATCAAACAGCATATTCACAAAGAAATGGTTTCAGAAGAAACAGGTGGTATCACAGGCACTAGGATATGTCAGCATTGCTACTCTTTTTGAGTTCAAGCAACTATTGACCGTACTCAAGTGCTCAATAGCGCTCCTGCTAATGTACTGATCCTCAATGCACAGTAAGGGTTTTCATTCAATAATATGCAGGTTCTTGTGCATTACAAGAATTTCCTCAAGGTGAAGGCTGTGTTTCCAAGAAATACAATACAATACAATACAATATACAATTCAATTTATTGTCATTTGGACCCCGTGAGGTCCAAACGAAATGCCGTTTCTGCAGCCATACATTACAACAAATAGACCCAAGACACAACATATTTTACATAAACATCCATCACATTGCTGTGATGGAAGGCCAAAAAAACTTCTCTCTCCACTGCACTCTCCCCCCCATGTCAGAGTCAAAGTCAAAGCCCCCGGCGGGCGATGGCGAATTGTCCCGTGGCCATTAAACCACGCCGGGTGATGCAAGTTCGCGCACCGGGTCTTGTTGTTAGAGCCCCCGGCGTGCGCTCGCAGCCCGCCGCCATTCCCAGCCGCGCGGGGCGGTGCTGTAAGGCCCCGCTCCAGGAGCTCTTCAACCCCGCAACTCGGGCGGGAGAAGTCGCCGTTGCGGAAGCCCCGAAAAGCGGTCACCCAGCAGGGACCCGCGGGCTCCCGGTGCCGTCCGCCAAACCCGCAGTTGCAGCCACCGAATCTCCGGGGGTCGGGCCGCAGCAGCGTCCACCACAGCTCCACCCGCTCTGGACTCGGCCAGCTCCGCGACGGTGAGGTGAGTTCGGCACTGGAGTCCCCGGTCTTCCTGTTGGAGGCCGCTCCTCGTTGCAGCCCCAACGACAACGGAGACCCGACAAAGAAAAGGTCGGGTCTCCCGTGCAGGGAGAGATTTAAAAGTTTCCCCCTCCCCCCCCACACCACCCCCACCCCCCCACACACATACCCCAACAAAAATAACAAAAACTACATTAAAACATAGACATAAAATAATAAAAACGCAGACGGACTGCAGAGGCCGCTGCTGGCGAGAGCATATGATCCCTTCATTTGTAGCGAGTCCTACCAAATATTATTAGTGGCCAGCAACGTGCAGAAGGTGGATCATGGCTTCTCGCACTAGTGCACTCTCCAACCACGAGGAGCATAAATAGACATATCTACACTGCAGCACAGCTAGTCGAACTGCTGCCTCACAGCTCAAGTGATCAAGGGTTCGATCATTGCCTCCAGAGTTGTCTCTATGGAGTTTGCACATTTTACCAGCGCCTGCATTGGTTTCCGCCAGGTGTTCTGGATTTGTGGTTTGGTGGGTTAAGTGGGCGGGAATTCCTGTATCAATCTGGGGCTGCACCACAATAATTTTCTTCAGGAGCTGTACATAATATTCCACAAAGCAAACCATAATTCTCCATACAACAACCTTTAGCACCAGAATATTGCAATAATGATCAGTTAGAAGAGGTCAAAAGGATGGAAAATGCCCAACAATCTGTCATGTTATTTTATTGTGCTGAAGATAACAGTTCAGTGGATGAATGTCTGCTCCAATTATTTAATATGTTTGTGATATATCTCACTTAAAAAATTCCAACCTTTCCATAGAGTGTACGTTTCCCTGAGGAATTTTGTTCCACAGGTGTAAATGCTGGTTGTGCATTCATAAGAACATGAAATTTTAATCAGCACAAAATGTTATTCCCTTACAGTAAGGGTTTCCCCTTATTCCCTTATCCATACACTGTAAATGACTCGATTGTAATCATGTATTGTCATTCAGCTGACTGGATAGCAGGCAACAAAAGCTTTTCACTGTACCTCGGTGCATGTGACAATAAACTAAACTGTAACATTGTTTCACTGTGTGGAGATCCACAATCTAGAGGCGACCGCCTGCTGGGCTCTTTTCATGATGGGTTTGGCCGATGTCCTGGCTCTCTGTGCACAGGATCTCTCTCCTGGCATGTACCTCATTGACCAACACCGGCATGTCCCTTTGAATGAACGCTAAAGTTGACTGCTCTTCCCCCCGAACCCCCATGTCGGCCAAAGTGCAGTGTGGCTGCTTTCAGGAGTGTGCATTTACGGGGCTGATGCTCTTCTTTATGTGCTGTTCAGCAAAGTGTCAGAAGTTGCACAAAATTAGATGAGGCTCCTTAGTGGAAAACAGTGGGAACAGTGTGTTCCCACTTTAATACTAATTTCTGGGTGTAGACTCCCTCATGTCATTTCACACTGGATTTTTGGCCAATCTTGCAATTCTTTTTGCAGGGGAACTGACTGGGTTTTAGAATTAAGAGCAACTATGTTTGTATCACAACAAAAAGCAATCAAATACCTACACAATGAAGCCTAATTTTACTATATAGCTGAAGACTGAATTCACCAATGTTAATATTAAAAAATCACCAGCAAGTAAATGAAGGGATTCAAAAGAGTGCCACATATATGTAGTATATTAAAAATGTTAGTCAATTTTAAAGTTCAAGAATTTGAATAAAATTATTAACCTAGTTAGGAGAATGACTCGGTACCAGGGGACAGGGAGTACGGATAATGGGCAGGTACTTTAATTGGTAGGATGTGACTAGGGGTATCCCACAGGGATCAGTTTTGGGGACTCAAATATTCACTGCATTTATTAACAATTTAGATGATGAGCCACATATCAAGTTTGCTGATGACACAAAGATTGGTGGCACTGTAATCAGTGCAGACGGAAGCAATAAATTACAGAGATAAATAGGTTATCCGAAGCACTGAAACATCTCTCATCAAAGTCACTAATGACATCGGATGTGCCTGTGCCACAAGTAACCTATTGCGATCTGTCCTTCTTGACGAAGTGGGCAACAACACTATTTTCCTTTACATTTTTTTCCCAAAAGTCTAGCTGGAGGGGACTGCATTTTGTAGTTTCCATTCATACAGTATGTATTTAATCACAAGCCAGTAATTCACCAACAAAAGCTTCTGTTCAGATCCATTCGCATTGCCAGTGCCTTCATTAGCACACTGACTACACCCTGCTTTCCCTCACCTCCATCTCTCTTGACATGTCATATCAAATATCAATACCCAATATCAAGTGCTAGATGAGCAATGCTTTCCTTCAATAGAAAATTGAATGGAAAATGGAAAGGCTTTAAGTCCCCACCATAAACTATCTGCCTAATCCCTCTGCGTGACAACTATTTCAAAATGAACCACATTGCTCATTATCACGATGACATATCTGAGGGAAGATTTGGTCTTCATCTGTTCTATCATCCAGGCCAGATACATGGAGCTAAGCAATATCCTGGGATTGGTATACTTGAGCAGCTGATGAAACTTTCACTCATACCTTAGTAACATCAGTCAACTATTCCAATAATCTCCAAACAGACCTCCATTTTCTATTCTTCCTAAAGCCATCCAACACTATGCTATCCTTTTGTGAGCTTGGACCAAGTACTGTTCCTCCATCACCCCTGTATTTGCTGACTTGTATTGACTTCTGGTTAAGCAATATTTCAATTTTAGTATACTCAGCCTTGTTTTCAGATGCCTCTCTTGTCTTAACCCTGTTTCCCTGCAATTTCTTCACTCACATGTAGTTAAATTTTATTAGGCCTCCAAGGTGCTAGATTTTGTCAAATAACATGTGGATCTTGAGGGCAGTTTCTTTCTCTCTAATCTAGAATTGTGCATTGGCATGCTCGGATTAAGGCTATAATGAGATGGGAGGAGCCCGTTCATTAACGTGAATGTTAAGGCTGAGGGATTTGCAACTTGAAATGCTGAATAAGTGATCAGTTTTGATCTTATCCTGAGGTCCTCACAAATGGACTGCTTTAGTGCAAAATTGTCCATTGATTTGCTGATGATTTATGGGATGATAATTAGCCAGAATATATTTACCTTGCCTTTTGTGGATGGGGAATATACCTTGGGTCAATTGTCGTTTTGCTAATGTACCAAAATAGCTTGGCCAGAAGTGTGGTTACCTCTGGAGTGAACTGCATTGGCTTAGGGCTATATTCTTTTTGGGATAGTGATAACTTCAGGATAAGATTGGAAATCTATTCACATCATCTATTCAGCATTTCTATTTGCAAATCCTTTGGCCTTGATGTTCACATAAGGGCATAAGCACATGGATGTTCCCCTTCCCCATTATCTATGTAATTGTTCACCACTATTCACAGCTGGATCTGGCAGGACTGCAGAGCTATTAGCTTAATCTATAGTTTATAGCAGTCCCTCTACAGTCCTGTACTGTAGCTTCACCTGACTAACACGTCGAACAGAGGTACTCTGTACTACAGAAAATGGTACACCCATAGCGTCATAGATCTACACAACATGGAAACAGGCCCTTCCGCCCAAATTGTCCATTGGCATACAGGGCTAGACTAATTTACCTGCATTTGGCATGTTGATCTCTGAATCCTTCTTATACTCTTCTGCTCATTTTATTGTATTGTATCATTGAACCATTAAAGTGATAATTACAATATTTAATGTTGGCTGGTAATTGTATAAAGATAGCTGGACCATGAGATTACCGGGTATTTAAGAGTTTTTTATTTATTTATTTATTTAATTTTTTATTAGAAGTACGGTAAGTTACAGTAATACACAACACATATGTCTTAATACATTTTTTTGTACCGCTTCATTTTTTAAGCTTTAAGAAAAAGATAGAAGTAAAGAAAGTAAGGAAAGTGCGCAAGAGTCATGAAGGTGCAAGAGAGTGTTGAGAAAAGAAAGCCCCTTAGAAAAGAAGTTAGAGAAGGAAGTAAAGAAAGAAAGAAAGTAGACCCTAGAAAAGAAGGAAAAAGAGAGGAGAAACAATCGCTCTATTATAACATTAAACTCCGCAGAAAGGGAACTCCCAACCAAGTCTCTTTTTGTTGTTGTTTTTGTTGCCAGATCCTGGTACCATTTATTTATTTATTTATTTATTTATTTTAAAAATTACTATGCTTGTAATAGTTCCAAAAACGTACACCACGTCTTTTGGAATTGGTCTGCTTTGCCTGCTAAGAGGAATCTCATCTCTTCCAGATGTAGTGTTTCAAACATATCTGATATCCACATTTTTATTGTTGGTGTGGGCGCATTTTTCCAGAATTTAAGTATAAGCTTTTTTCCCATTATTAGCCCATAATTGAGTAAATTCTTCTGAAACACGTTTAGTTCAGGGGGTATTTAAGAGTTTAAGAAGGAACTGCAGATGCTGGAAAATCGAAGGTACACAAAAATGCTGGAGAAACTCAGCAGGTGCAGCAGCATCTATGGAGCGAAGGAAATAGGCAACATTTCGGGCCGAAACCCTTCTTACCGGGTATATTGGAATACAATTTAAATGTTGCTGGCGACCCTAAATACCTCATGCCGGCCTTGTTTTAATCGTCACCTTCAAGTATCATTCAACATAATGGAAGAAATGCGTAATACAGTGACGAGACTGTATGTTGCAAACACCTACCGATATAGTCTTGGATAGATGCATCTACAATAGGTAGATGAGGAGGAAACAGTGGGTACATCACTTTCTTATAACCATTTTTGTTACCATCTGCTTCAGGATCTATTTGGCAAAGTTTTACTAATTCAACAGTACTCTTCCACTTTTCCCCACAATTTTCCATTAAAAAAAAAAATTTGCTGTATTTTTATCTATTCACTTAGTCTGGCTATAATTCATTTGAAATCTCTGAATTATGCTCACAACCCACAATATTACACTATTTTGTATCATCAGCAAATTTAGATTCAATGGACTTACTATCCTCATCCAATTCATTTCCATTGTTTCCCTTACCAGAGAGGTAATCCCTCCGTGCTAAGCAAGGGGAATAGTTCATAAACCGTATTAGCAAAAAATGGCATGGCTACAATTGAAAAGATTTTTCCATCTCAATTTAACTTAAAAACAATCTGAACAATTGTAACATGTTTGCTACCTGAACTAATCAGATGGAAAGTTTTCAGGGAAGATTTCAAAATCATGTCAGATTTTCTCTATCAATAACCCATTTACCCGAGTCAAAACATTTAGTGTTTAAGCCTAGTCAGGAGTGTGGGAACAATTTAGATATGGTACTGCATTGTTTGCAGTGTTGGTTTTCTAGATCTGTTACAAAATGGGAGCCTTCAATATCTGTTCAGGTGGAGGTAAACATAGACAAGGTGCCTAAATGAAGTATCCTGGACAACATTTGTTCCTTCCCAATTTGTGACATCAACACGCAGAATAAAGAATCACTTGGCTTACTTGTTACTTCATAAATTGTGTCATTGATTGCCTCTGTTGATTAAACATTGTGTAAGATGCCAATAGGTTTTATTAAATACCAACTTCTTTGTTCACAGAGTTAGGATTATCCAGGAGATTTGCCGAGCAATCTCTCTCCCTCTCTCTGTTCCTGCTGCCTTCAAGTTTAATTTGCTTGTATGCGGAGCATCAGGATGGCTGCTAATAGTTTCACAAAATGGCTGAAGCCAGCAATAACTACGTGGAGTGGTGAAGGTAAATGACATGGATGCATTTCAAGGGGGTTTCTGGATAAGTACAGCAGGAAGCAAGGGATAGAAAGGGATAAGGTAAAGTTAGTCAGTCTGTTATTGACTTGTTGAGCCAACATAATTTACAAAGTTAACTAGGACCAGAACCTAGAATATAACAAATCAAGTGCCATCAGTGCCCTTATCATAGAATTACCATATTTGTAATCCATATGACAACTTTCTAAATAATGCCATTATACATCAATTACATTGTCATAACATCAACATAAATGACCATGGCTGATGTAACAATTATTTAAAGGTGTTAGGTAACAGAACCAGGAGTAAATAATTTCTCCTCTTGAGTTTGTCAAACATTGAAAGGGCTTATGACTGACCTATATCTGCACATAGTTCTGTAAACCCCTGACCGATTAGAGTCATACAGCTTCAGCCCAACTTGCTCACACCGACGAAACATATCCCATCTACACTAGGATTCAATTAACTTCAGATTTAAAATTACATGTTGAGTTACCACCCACACAGATAACAGGGCAAGGGTTCTGTGTGGGTTCTGGAAGTATCTGGACTTCCAGAAGGCTTTCGACAAGGTCCCACATAAGAGATTAGTTTACAAACTTAAAGCACACGGCATTGGGGGTTCAGTATTGATGTGGATAGAGAACTGGCTGGCAAACAGGAAGCAAAGAGTAGGAGTAAACGGGTCCTTTTCACAATGGCAGGCAGTGACTAGTGGGGTACCGCAAGGCTCAGTGCTGGGACCCCAGCTATTTACAATATATATTAATGATCTGGATGAGGGAATTGAAGGCAATATCTCCAAGTTTGTGGATGACACTAAGCTGGGGGGCAGTGTTAGCTGTGAGGAGGATGCTAGGAGACTGCAAGGTGACTTGGATAGGCTGAGTGAGTGGGCAAATGTTTGGCAGATGCAGTATAATGTGGATAAATGTGAGGTTATCCATTTTGGTGGCAAAAACAGGAAAGCAGACTATTATCTAAATGGCGGCCGACTAGGAAAAGGGGAGATGCAGCGAGACCTGGGTGTCATGGTACACCAGTCATTGAAAGTGGGCATGCAGGTGCAGCAGGCAGTGAAGAAAGCGAATGGTATGTTAGCTTTCATAGCAAAAGGATTTGAGTATAGGAGCAGGGAGGTTCTACTGCAGTTGTACAGGGTCTTGGTGAGACCACACCTGGAGTATTGTGTACAGTTTTGGTCTCCAAATCTGAGGAAGGACATTATTGCCATAGAGGGAGTGCAGAGAAGGTTCGCCAGACTGATCCCTGGGATGTCAGGACTGTCTTATGAAGAAAGACTGGATAGACTTGGTTTATACTCTCTAGAATTTAGGAGATTGAGAGGGGATCTTATAGAAACTTACAAAATTCTTAAGGGGTTGGACAGGCTAGATGCAGGAAGATTGCTCCCGATGTTGGGGAAGTCCAGGACAAGGGGTCACAGCTTAAGGATAAGGGGGAAATCCTTTAAAACCGAGATGAGAAGAACTTTTTTCACACAGAGAGTGGTGAATCTCTGGAACTCCCTGCCACAGAGGGTAGTCGAGGCCAGTTCATTGGCTATATTTAAGAGGGAGTTAGATGTGGCCCTTGTGGCTAAGGGGATCAGAGGGTATGGAGAGAAGGCAGGTACGGGATACTGAGTTGGATGATCAGCCATGATCATATTGAATGGCGGTGCAGGCTCGAAGGGCCGAATGGCCTACTCCTGCACCTAATTTCTATGTTTCTATGTTTCTATGTTCTACATCTCCATCACACTTTGTATGAACGTGTTTCATATTGTCTCCCTGAAGTAGCTGGCTCTGAATACATTATATCCCCTCATCCCATTCTCCTCACCAGCAGAAAATCTCTCTTTCTGATTATCATATTAATTCCTTTCTCAGTTTCAGAAACCTCTATCATATCACCACTTATTTTTCAATATTCCAAGGAATACCAAACTAATACTTCTAACCTCTCATCACTACCTATTCTTGAAGCCCAGGCATCATACTGACAGATCAGCACAACACTCCTTGCAATAAGAATATATATCCTCTGACATGGTATACAAAAAACTTGGATACTTGCAGTCCAAGAACAATTTGCATATATAGTTTCTAGAATTCCTGGTCAATCCCATCAAACTGGAAGCCAAAGGCATTGACATAAATGCAATTATTGATTGGCTTCAGTTACTACAGACACACAGACTGAGTACTGACCAAGCAAAGATTTCTTGCAGGATCTTTACGTCTTTCCCGACTGACTCGCCAATGGCAGCATCTCTATTGCTATCCCAATTAGGGGTGCAAATTGGTGGAAATGATAAGGCTAAGCCAACCTGCTTCACGGCCAGAAATATCCATGGGACATGTGCAGGGGGCACTAAAGATAACATGAAAACTCTTCAAGGATATTATCAAAGTCTCTGAAAAATGTCACCATTCTCACCAAATCAGAGGACTCCCTGGCCCAAGATAAATGCAAATGGAGAAGGAGTTTCTCAAGGAGGGAATAGGATGTACAGCACATAGAATCCATTTGTAAACATTATAAGGAGTGCCCAGCACCACCCTCACCCTCACCCCCCCCAAAAAAAACTTACCCACCCACCCCATCAAACATCAGCACAGCCAACTGTGACAGAGTCTGCAATTCCTACTAAGACTCTGAGCCATTCCAAAACTGGAGCTTGAGGGCCATCTAAAATAAAGAAGAAATAGCTACCATTACTTTCCCCTGCTCTGAACCGGTTTAGAATAAGTTTTCCAGTTATCCCATCATAACTCCCTGCAGCTAACATCTGCCCACCAATACTTTATGGCTGCGGCCAAAATAAGCAATCTCTGGAAGGCTGAGTTCAATGGGTGTGGAGATACAATACACAATTCAACAGCGCACATAAGTAGCAATGCAGGAAGCACACCCACTTTCCTCCGACTGCCAATTCCATTGATTTCTGCATCTATTTCAGCTTGACTGTGCTGGTTTAATAAATGTGATGGGCTAATTCTATTTAAAGACAGTCTCCACCTCTTAAAGGGGAAGTGAAGCCTTCTGGCTGCATTTTTCACCCACCATCCTCATCTTTGGACACCCTGTGCGTAGGGGAGAGGGTAGGGCTGAAGATGTCCTGGTTGGGTTGCTCCTGGGCCTGGCCAAGCTGGCCATCCGCGAGTCACGGCGCCAGACGGTGGAGGGCTCTACCCGAGCCAGCCGCCTGCCCCTTTTCCGGGGTTACGTCCGTGCCCGGGTGGGATTAGAAAGGGAATACGCCCTGTCTGCGGACACCCTGAGGGAGTTCCGGGACCGCTGGGCTCCGCAGGGTGTTGAATGTATCCTCAATAAGGATTGTATCATAGTTGTATAGTAGTTTATTATGGATACATGTTTGTATTGTATTATGGTGGTGGGTTCTGGCTTGTTTTATTGTAGTGTAATATTATTTTTAATAATTGAATAAATTAAAAAAAAAAAAAAAAAAAAAAAAAAAAAAATGGGAAGTGAATCTGACCTGGGAAAAATAGAGAGCAAGCATTGTAGATTTTGAGCAGTGGTGTAGACTCTATTGTAGGAGGTACAAATCAAATATGTGGCCCTCCTTTCTTCCAACCTCAAATTCCTCTCAGGCCTTTGAGTTAATTGCTGTCTCCCAAAAATGTGCACATCTTTCTCAGAATTCGGTGGTGGAATGCTTCCATTTGAGTTTCTACCTCCACCACAGATCCAGACCGACTCATATTAAAGGCACTAACGATACTCTATTGGCTCCAAGTGACGGTAACCAACAACAGATTCCCCCAATGTTCCGAATTCTGTCAAATAAAGGGATTACCAGATAACCATATAAATGTACAAACATGACAGTTAGCATTTAATAAAATCAAGGCTGATCTGATTGTAATCTCTACTCCACATTCCCATCTACGTATGGTATCCATTCACCTCCAGCCTATCAAGAATATTTTACATTTGCATTTCAAATATTCAAAGATCCTGCTTCGACGATCTTTTGAAAAAGAGAATTTAGTTTAGTTTAATTTAGAGATATGGTGTGGAATTTAGAGATAGGGCCCACCGCACCGACCAGCGATCCCCGCACATTAACATTATTCTACATTAGGGACAATATTTACATTGATACCACGCCGATTAACCTTTGGAGTATGGGAGGAAACCAACAATCTCAGAGAAAACCCACGCAGGTCACGTGGAGAACGTAGAAACTCCATCCAGATAAGCACCTGTGGCCAGGTTGAACCGAGTTCTTTGGCGCTGTAAGTGCTGTAAGGCAGAAACTCTACGGCATGCTCCACCGTG
This sequence comes from Amblyraja radiata, assembly GCF_010909765.2. Taxonomy (NCBI): domain Eukaryota; kingdom Metazoa; phylum Chordata; class Chondrichthyes; order Rajiformes; family Rajidae; genus Amblyraja; species Amblyraja radiata. Next base: position 17,963,834 of record NC_045982.1, on the reverse strand, counting down.
CCGCCCATTCCTTAATTCCTTAGGATTTCTAAATCTCATTATCCTCAAAGAGAAAATCCAGAGAACATGCTCTGAACTGCTTCTAATGCATTAACATTTCCTTCAAATAAGGAGATGTTATCTCAACAATGTGATGAGTGAATAAGGCATTCCCTCCCTGCTTTGTATTCAATCTCCTTCGCAGTATACAATCCACTCCATTAGCTCTCTTAATTACTTTCTGTATCTTCAACCAGTTTTTTACAAATCATGCACTTGAGAAACAGAACCCTGGGCATCCCAGCCCTTCAATCAAATGCTTAATTTCCCACCAAAATGGACAATTTCACATTTTCCCTAGTTATATTCCATTCACCAAATGTTTGCCAGCTTACTAAACCTCTCTATTTACTTTTCGTTTTGCCTCGGGAGGTCCTTTTCATGACTTACTCTCATACCTACCTTTGTGTCGTCAGTAAAGTTAGCAACCATCCAATTCATTATAGAAGTTGTTAAATGTTGAGGCCCCAGTACCAGTCCCTGTGGCACAGCACTCGTTACACTTTGCCAACCAGAAAACCACCCTGAGTCACTGCTCCCTGTTAGCCAGCCAATCTTCTATCCCCACCAATATGTTACCTCCTACACTAGTGAGTTTTTTCCCCCTTAATAACCTTAGATCCTGCATGCTACCAATCCTCTTGGAAATCTGTACAGTACATCCATTACTTCTCCTTCATTCACAACATATGTTACTTCATCAAAGAATGGTAGGATGGAGAAAAGCAAACAAATCCCTTTCACAAAACCATGTTGACTTAATCTGATACCTCGATATTTGTGCCCCACTATGATATCTTTAATAACAACCTAATATTTTCCATGTGAAAGGTATTAAGCCAAAGGGCTTGTAGTTTCCTACTTTCTGAATGCAAGTTATAGTTGCTACTTTTCAACCTGAATGGAACTTTTTCCAAGTCGAGGGAGTAGTAGAGAATTGAAAGCAAAGCAACATCTCTCTTGGTCTTGGTTTATTATTGTCACATGCACCGAGATACAGTGAACATTTTTCTTTTGCATGCCATCCGGTCAAATCATAAGAAACATGAGAACAATCAAACCGTACATAAGTACAGCAGATAATGCAAACAGAAACGTACAATTGAGTACAAAATGTAATTTGAGAAACAAGGAACTGCAGGTGCTGGTTTACAACAAAAAAAGCACAAAGCGCTGGAGTAACTCAACGAGTCAGGCAGCATATCTGAAGAACATGGAGAGGTGACATTTTGAGTCATGCCCCTTCTTCAGACTGATCAGTTTGAAGATGGGACCCAACCCGAAACGTCACCTATCCATGTTCGTCAGATATGCTGCCTGAGTCGTTGAGTTACTCCAGCACTTTGTGTGTTTTTTTCACATAATGTAGTTTTACAGTTGCGGAAAAAGTGCAGATAAACAAAAGCAGTGACATAGGCTGGGAGATCAGCAGTGAACGTTTGCCTTATGAGACGACCTTTGAACTGTCTCATGACGGCAGTGGATAACCTGTTCATGAATCTGGTGGAATGTGCTTTCAAGCCAAACAGGAGTGGAGAGAAGAGGGAATAACTGGGGTGTAAGTGGTCCTTGATTATATTGGCTGCATTCCCAAGACAGCATGAAGTATAGACAGAGTCAATGGGGGAAGGCTGGTTTGCATAATGGACTGGGATACATCCACAACTCTCTGCTGTTCCTTGTTATCTTGAGCAGAGCAGTTGCCAGAACAAGTTGAGATGCATCATCTGCTAGACAACTGTATTAAGACCTTTAGATGTAGTGCACCAGCGCCTGGAGAAGTGCCAGCTCCCAGCTCCAACTATTTGCTCAGTACCGCTTCTCTGATGACTTGTCATTTTATAGATTTCCTTCCTCATTTCCGATTATCAATTTACAGCTGTGCAAGGAATTTATTTGTACAATCCATAAAGAAGCTTGTTGAAAAATTCATCTACCATCTCCTTGTTTTTCATTATTAATTTACCAAATTAGCTTTCTAAGATTTAAACTTGTTCTCAAAATCTCCTTACAAAAGTGTAACATCCTCACTAAATCTGAGGAATCGCTGCCCCATAACTGCTCAAAATAGAGAAAGAACATTTAGGGTTGGTGTTGAATGCATAGGTCCAGTGCAAATGTCAGAAGGAGTGCAAAATCTTCCAAGCTACCAGTAATCCTGCCCCTTGAAGCTTCTCCTGCCCACCTCAGAACCCACAGGAGAGGAAGAAAGTCATACTCAATCCGAAACACTACCTAATAAAAAGTCAAATGGTGCCTAACATCATTTAACCCAAAGGTTTACTGGCGTGCTGTGAATGCTGCTTTGAAATTCTAAGGGCACTTATTCGCCAATGAGAATAGACACAAATTGCTGGAGTAACTCAATGGGTCAGGTAGCATCTTTGGAGAAAAGGAACAGATGACGTTTCAGGTCAAAACCCTTCTTCAGACTGAGAATGTTCGTTTGCTAAATTTACTGATGTGCTGATGGGTAAGGAAAGAACTCTCAGTCTGAAGAAGGGGTTCGACCCGAAACGTCACCTGTTCCTTTTCGACAGAGATGCCGACTGACCCGCTGAGTTACTTCACAATTTTGTGTCTATCTTCTGTGTATAACTAACACCTGCATTTCCTTCCTACACTCTTTGCCAATGAGGTTTTATTTTCCTACAATGTCATTATCATTCAAATACCTGTTCCAGCATACAATGCAAGTTGTTACCTTTGCTGTTACTGGAATATAACCATTTGTTTCAGACAGGTATTTTCACATTAACACTCCCATATAATTTGCTTCTTTTAAGCCATTTGTATGAAATGGCCAGTAGTTGGTTTTTGGGAAAGAGTTCATAATGTGGTGATATACAGAGATAACTTGGACTGTGGCCAAGAGTAATATTGTGACAAAACTCAATGTCTGCTTACTTTGTACATAATGAAACAAGGACTTGTAAACTGGTATTAAATAACCTGATTTTTTTTGCGGGGGTGGGGGGTGGGGGGGGGGGGGGGGGGGGGGGGGGGGGGGGGGGGGCGCGGATGGAGAATACATTATTTTGGCTGATTATTTTTCAAATATTCCTTTGGATTTATTATTTTCTTCTGATAGCAGGTCTAATGTCTTAAGGCAGCATCAGGCAAGGGTGCAGAATCCCATAAAAGTGTCTGCCTAGGTTTGAGAATGGAATGAGAATTGAACTACAGTCAACATGTGCTCAAAACCAGAATGATTTTAAAACGTGCAATTTTTACCACAATGATTTTAAAGTGTGTAATTGTACAATGATATTTACATTACCACACTCCGATCTTTGTGTTTTTTATACATGTTGTTGAACACAGCATGATTTGTATGATGGAACTTGATGAAACCATCGTAATAACTAAGTCATGTTACATCACTTATGCTTTGCAATTGATTTGATATCATACTACCAATTCTATTATTGCACAATAGAATAGGCAAAGGAATTGCATGATATCTAGATGTAATTTTGACAGAAATCAGAAAAATCTTCAAATACACTTTGCAGCTTTTCTCTCCGAAGCAAATGTAGGTATCTGCAGTTGTTCAATCCAAAGATTGTTTAACCCAACAATAGTTACGCAACCTGGAGGAAAACCTGCAGCTTGCGGCGCTTCCATGCACTTGAAGATCTTGTCTCTCTTAGTGGTATGGGTTGCAGGTTTGAAATGCATTGGAGTAACCTGGTCAAGTACATGTGGTGATAATACACACTGCTGGCATTGAATGCCAATGTGAACAAAATGAATACTTAGGGTTGGGGATGAGATAATAATTAAGTGGGCTACTTGGGTTTAGACCTGAAAAGTAGCCTATCCATTCGTCCAGGGATGCTACACAACCAGCTGAGCCTAAACATGAAAGGTCTTTGGCTCTAGACATAGTTGAGTTGCTTAAGCATTGGAGCTGCACTCATCCATGTGAGTGGAACATATTCCATTGCATTCCTGATGTGGCCCATGTAGATGGTGAAGGGTTTTGGGATGAACAGCTCACTTTTCAATGGCCTTACTTATCAAAAAAATGCTTGCATGAAAAATGATAAAGGAAGACTGTTCTTGTTTTGCATATTTGTAAAATATATACGTATATATACATGTTTAATTTTAATCATTTGACTTCCTCTCCAAAAATTGATATACTCATTTGCCATATTGCACACGTGACTGACACTTCGATCAGTACTCTCTCTTCAGGATTGGGGATTGAGGTATTTGAAAGATACAGACATTTCTGACAAGTGAAAGGAAATAATTAGATTTAACCACTACCCTGCACAACTATTTCGAAAATAGTGGCCCTCCATGAATTCCAGCTTTCTTGCCTTCAACTCATTCATGTTTCTTTCCCTTCCACCATCTCATTTTTGTCCAGTTGATCACAATTCATTCATGAGCAGACACAGGGTGTTTCACTGGCTTCACATCTGAGCCCGAGTCCTCTCTTCACCTGATATCCAAATGCATGTTTTACCATATACTGGATTCTTGAGATTACGAGCAGCAAGTTTCTCCAATTCCCCCATTCTCCGTCAACATATCTCCCAGACCTCCATTCCACCCCAGCCACCATCAACCATCTCCTCTCTTCTGGAGTACACTGGTTAATGCTACAGCCATACCCCCAAATTATATATGTTCCATTAATTTGCACGATGAACTGCAGAATAAACTTTAAAATTGACTATTCTCTTTCAATTTTTACCACATTTTGTTGGAGGTCCATCAGTCACATGCATTTCACTCCATTCACATGTTATTTTTTTATTGCAATTTGCTCTCCTGCACCATGTTTTGCCACATGACATTTTCAAAGCAGTTACATTCATTTGCCACATCTTAAACCTTTTCACAGTGTTTATGTTCCTTTACGGCTGTCACTTAGTTGACAGGTAGATTTGTGCTTTGCCAACTTTCCTTCTGTGCTTTTTTCACAGCAAGAAGAATATTGCATTGTCCAGAGCTCTGGAAGTATATGAAAAATAATAAAAATTTATAGAGTGTGAATGTAATAGGTTTGACATCTCTTTTAAGAAATAAAATCATCTTTTCGTGCCAGACAAAGGCATTCCAATTTTCTTAACTATGACTACAAGATAATTGTGATGCCAATAATTTATAGTGCCATTTCAAATGTCATTTTTAATACAGCTGTAGTAATTTATCTTTCATATTTCATATAAACATTATTGTGTATGCATCTATTGCCTCAGAAATGTCTGCAACAAAGGCTTAAATTGCTACAATCAAAGACACAGTATCGCTGCAATTGCTAATATTTGTGCAAAATTGGCGCAAAGTAATTGCTTTATCCATTAAAAAATGACACTATTTTATCCCCAAACCTCAAACATGGCCTAACTTCAACAACCATGGATATAAGGCAGCATTGCTATCAGCCAACTGCCGCAATGGTCCATCTAAACAAGCAGCAGGGTAGGGACTAGGTTATCTGTGAAGTGAGTGAACCTTTTTACCCTCTGGTGATCTTTCATACAAATACTATTCAAACTGAGTGCATAGCAGCATAATTTCTGCTATGCTACAGTATGTCAACATTCTACTCAGATAAATGAAGGTGGTCTGTTAGAAAGACACCCCTAGCACTCGGCTTAATGTTGTTTCCACCATCAATATAGTGTGATTGTGAGATGTATTTTCCACAAAGCATAGAGACCCAGGTTCGATCCTAAGCGTGGCACAGTGGCGCAGCGGTAGAGTTGCAGCCTTAAAGCACCAGATACACCAGTTCGATCCTGACTACAGGTGCTGTCTGTATGGAGTTTGCATGTTCTCCCTGTGTTCAACCCATCTCCCTATCTACCCTTGATGCCACTTTCAGAGTGCTATGTACTGGCACTCCCATATCCCACTGCTCTGCAGCACTCCCCAAGGCCCGGTTTGACTTTCCATTTCTTCAACAATTTTAATCCATTTTCTCCTGAGTAAGTGACTTACAAAGTTTCTATGTGCTGAACTATTGATATTGGTAAAAGTGTTATGATCAATATTATCTACCAAGCATATCTCTCACAATGCTACATTAAATATAACTACCTAAGATAAACATAGGCCAGTAAGGGTTTAAAGAAGGAGTGGGGAGTGGTTTATCATGCTTAGTTCTCCCAAAGGATGTAATTTCCCCCAAAATGGCCTGTTGGAAATAAATAGCTAAAGGCAAACTATTCAAAAAGTAAGTTTCTCTTGATCTATTGAGATAATAAGAGTTAAATACTCCAGGGTAGTGATCCAATATTGCAATCATTGTGTTACATTATTCAATCCTGATTAGTTGCATACAAGAGATAATGTTCTACATTCTGAACACTGCTTCCATATTTAATAATTAACAATACTCATACCTAAAACGCCTTTCATTTTAACTTGATATTCATCAGCATTTTAAAATAAATTAATCAACATTGCATTAATTGCTGTTGATGGAATTCTTTTCCACACATCATTTAAAATAAGGCCAGTAATCTATAGACTTGCTTGAGGCATGCTAATTTACTACTAATGTTCTCTAATCCTGCAAACACAATTTAAATTAAATAGCTTGCTTAAATATACATTATGACTGCATGTCAGCTTTTTGAAATCACGGGTAATGTTGTTGATCAACTAGTCCTTTGATTTCTGAATATGTTTGTTCTGTTTTCAAAATTGTGCCATTAAGCCCGCAAATCATTCCAGTGGATCTTTAAAGTATTGATATCCTTATGTAGAATTGGTTTGAACTTCAGTACTATAAAGGTGGCCTTCAGTGTTATATGGAACTAAAGTGCCCAGTTTCGACGTGATCAATTATCCTCTAAATATTTACAGAGCACAAAGCACGTTTAGGGTGGCATGGTGGCGCAGCGGTAGAATTGCTGTCTTACAGCGCTTACATCGCCAGAGACCTGGGTTCGATCCCGACTGCGGGTGCCGTCTTTACAGAGTTTGTGACCGGGTGGGTTTTCTCCGAGATCTTCGGTTTCCTCCCACACTTCAATGACATACAGGTTTGTAGGTTATTTGGCTTGGTATAAAATGTAAATTGCCCCTGGTGTGAGGTGTGGTGTTAATGTGTGGGGATCGCTGGTCGGCTTGGACTCAGTACTCCGAAGGGCCTTTAAATCTCTGGGCCAGTATCTCAAAATTCAAAAAAACCATTTTGAAATATTTTCACTTTGAATACATGCTTCTCATAGATTGTTGGATTATCGTACCTGATCTATGTCAGTGCATATGTATCAATGGGCTTCCATTTGTTACAGTCCCACAGTCACATTCTCCATACTTTACGTACTTACTCCTTGTCCGATACGTTGCAAATGTCCATATTTGCACAGGTATTTTGGCCTGCATTGGAGGAAACCCGTCAATTCCAACAACCACCATTGGAAATAAATAAACATTATTTTAAGCAGTCAAAAAGAATATTATCCTGGCTTTTCAGCATTTACTAGGTTGTGACTATGTGCAGTTTTTACAGAGTACATTTCTGGCTCAGCTGGTCTGAAACTTCAACAGTGAAATCTAGTGAAAGGGTTTTAATTCAGGATGTTTTGCTTCCCTTCAGCAGGAACTTTTGTTACTTAATAATTTTACAAAGCCGCACTTTAAATATAGTAAATACCTTGAGAGCCAAGAAATGAGATGAGTGGTAAACATTCAACAGTTTTGGAACGAGGTTTCAAAAAAATACCACGCAGATATGTGGTGAGTTAACAGAGAAAAATAAAACACAGAACAGGGTGTACAAGGGCAAATATGGGTGTAAAGAGATCAACAAGAACAGAGTGTCCATTATCTAGTCATTGAATTAATGAATGTCAGCATTCAAAGCCCTGTATCTAATGTTGAACAATCACATTTGGAGTTGCTGTTTGACCAACATATTTGTTGCAACACAATGTTGAGAAAGACAAACCAAATTCTGTACACGTCGTCCCCGCTAGACTGAGCATGCGCTCAGGTGGAAATCACTGTCTGTAGAGCATATGTACCATAGCAACATTAAGACAATAAATAAGCAAAGCAATCCATTTGAAATACACTGTAATGATGTATTAACCAAAGGATTAATATTACAGATCATTTGATGACCAAATATGAGTCTTCTTAACCCATATTTTACTTTAATAGGCCAGTTATCAATGCCCACACTTAGGAAAATAAGAAATAAAAGAAAGAATAGAGCATATAGCTCGGCAAGCTTGTTTTATTATTTAATTAGATGTTGTTTATCTTGAGCCTTAACCTGACCCACATTTACTTTGATTTACTTAGATATCGATCTCAGTCGTATTCAATGACTGAGCATATACATCCCTCTGAAATAGAGAGATATTTTTTCAAATTTCTTCCAGTTAGAATATTGTCACTTTAATTTATCACACCATCAATTATTTTCGCTAAATAAGAATTATTTTTATTCCAACATAAAGCGTTACAGGAAAACAGTGCATTTTTCAAAATAGGACTTGATCACACAATTAATCACTGCCCTTTCATCAGAGTGATCACCATAAGGTACATTTCTTTGGATTGAATAAAAAAAGTTAAAACATTAAATTTATTCCCCATTCTAAATCATTTCAAAGACTCACTCAGTAAAGCAAATGGAATTGTATTTTTTTTTTTTAGACGATTAATAAACACACATGATGCGTTTTGTCATTTTGTCAAAATGAAATAATGACACTTAATTTTGTAGATGTCCTGGTACACTGCACCAACATAGAAACAAACACTGGAATTGTGAATATTATTATTAAAAAAATAGCCATATTGCTTGGCTGTAGCTCAACTATTAGGCTCAGATTTGGTAATTATTTAAAAAAAACTAATATACCAGCCTCAGAAAGGTCAGAAAAATATTCCTGGTATTGAACTGTGTTACCAGTGTTATCAGAGGCACCTGCGATTCAGAGTCAAAGGGAAGTGAATAAGATCAGGTCTCAAAACTATAGAGAAAGTTTCAATTATGAACTGAAATATTAATATTCAGATTAGTAAATGATAATTTTAGCATTGATATTTAAAATATGTTCATAGTGTTAATCTGTGGAGTGATTGTTAGGTAGAGTAGAGCCAACTAGAATCAACAGTGCATGCTAACATTTCAATGCAGATTTGATTAAGTCCCACATCGGAGATTAGTGGGCACATGGTATTGGGGGTAGAGTGCTGACATGGATAGAGAAGTGGTTGGCAGACAGGAAACAAAGAGTAGGGATTAACAGGTCCCTTTCAGAATGGCAGGCAGTGACTAGTGGGGTACCGCAAGGCTCGGTGCTGGGACCGCAGCTATTTACAATATACATCAATGATTTGGACGAAAGGATTCAAAGTAACATTAGCAAATTTGCAGATGACACTAAGCTGGGTGGCAGTGTGAACTGTGAGGAGGATGCTATGAGAATGCAGGGTGACTTGGACAGGTTGGGGGAGTGGGCAGATGCATGACAGATGAAGTTTAATGTGGATAAATGTGAGGTTATCCACTTTGGTAGCAAAAACAGGTAGGCTGATTACTATCTAAATGGTGTCAAGTTGGGAAAAGGGGAAGTACAACGGGATTTGGGGGTCCTTGTACATCAGTCTATGAAAGTAAGCATGCAGGTACAGCAGGCAGTGAAGAAAGCAAATGGCATGTTGGCCTTTATAACAAGAGGAATCGAATATAGGAACACAGAGGTCCTTCTGCAGTTGTAAAGAGCCCTTGTGAGACCACACCTGGAGTATTGTGTGCAGTTTTGGTCCCCTAATTTGAGGAAGGACATTCTTGCTATTGAGGGAGTGCAGCGTAGGTTTACAAGGTTAATTCCCGGGATGGCAGGACTGTCATATGCTGAGAGAATGGAGCAGCTTGTCTTGTACACTCTGGAGTTTTGAAGGATGGGAGGGAATCTCATTGAAACATATAAGATTGTTAAGGGCTTGGACACGATAGAGGCAGGAAACATGTTCCCGATGTTGGGTGAGACCAGAACCAGGGGCCACAGTTTAAGAATAAGGAGTAAGCCATTTAGAACGGAGATGAGGAAACACTTTTTCTCACAGGGAGGGGTGAGTCTGTGGAATTCTCTGCCTCAGAGGGCGGTGGAGACAGGTTCTCTGGATGCTTTCATAAGAGAGTTAGATAGTGCTCTTAAAAATAGCGGAGTCAGGGGATATGGGGAGAAGGCAGGAACAGGGTACTGATTGGGAATGATCAGCCATGATCACATTGAATGGCGATGCTGGCTCGAAGTGCTGAATGGCCTACTCCTGCACCTATTGTCTATTGTCTATTTAAACCATGACAGAGACTTGACATTTTTGTCAATTATAGCTCACACTACTGTACTTATTATTTCTAACAATTAACTACTTGCATGTTCTAGCTTTCATTCTGCATTGCTATGGATAAATACAAAAAATTGCCTTTGTCCATTGACGTGGGATGACACCCAACATTTTTTACGTGGTGAATTATTGAACTCATTTCAATCACATTGAAATATCATGAAAACTTCAAAATGGGGGTTGTCTTAAATTCTCTCCTATATACACAGTGGGTCCTTGTAGAAATTGTTTCAGGGTAATGAGTGACATAAACAGCCATCCTGTGACCAATTCAAGTCCTCTAAGCAATGTCATGAAATAATTGCCTCTAATACTTGCAAATAACTTGTATTCTCTTTCTTAGCAAGAATTTAATTGCTTGTCGTCATTGCTTTGTCATTTCCAAATTTAACCAGAGTATGGGAATGTGAAGTCACATGAAAATAACGGGTTTTCCCAGTGTGGGCGGAATACTTTAACTATTTAGAGGAACCTAACCCTATTTCTAACCTGTTTTCTCTGACCCTAATCGGCCATTTGATAAAAGGTAGATACTGCAACCTCTCATTTCCAGAAGTGATTGCCTCAAATACAGAAGAGCATGAAACCGTTAGACATGACGTTTTAATATAAAATGTGAAAAAAAGACTTTCATAGGAGTTAACTTCTGACGTATCTACACTTTGTTAGGTTAGTTACTCTTAGGAGCTACTGTAAAACAAAGCTAGAATAAGACATTTTCTCATGAATATTAATATGGAGATATATCCTCTTGGGTCTTTAACATTGAAACAGTGATTAATTATGATTTAATTCATTATGGTTGACTTTGATTTAATTATTTAATTGTGGCAGATTATGATTAACTTCATCAATGAATTTCCTAAATGCAACTGCAATTTTTTCATCAATGCTATTTTTACCTTGACACTGCAACTATCACATTGCCATACTTGCATTTGTTCCCTCTGGTGATTGCAATTACATTGCTTCATTTGCTAGAATTCCAGCGGGATCTATCACCACTGAGCTCTACTATTTATTGGATTGTTAGAATTTCTTTAACTCACCGATTTATAGAATAATAGCAACACAGATTGTACTGCATTAGATTATAGAACCAGGACATCATCAGTTAATGAAATGGAGAAACTCACCAACACAGATTCATTTAAATGATTTTTACTGACCTACTAAAAAACTCTTCTTGTTACAGTAAAAATCATAAGGGAACCGTTCCTTGATCTTTTACTTGGCACAAGATATCATGTATTCGAGGACTGTTCTAGCAGAGAATTCTATTTTCATTGATCAGCTGCAAGTCAGAGCAGAGACTAAATCATGATTCGGACTAATGCTAATATCAAATTAGAAGCCTGATGAATAAGTTGCATGGGTTGATCCAAAGCTATATGTAACGTTTTTTCACAATTTAACTCTTCAAATCCACGATTTCTTCTCATAAATCTATGAGCTTGATATATTTTGTTACTTTGGTATTACACGGCAAGTTACTTTGAATTGCCTGCGGCAAAACGGAAGATCTCAGAGAATATTGTCGCAGGTCACGGAGAGAATATAACTCAGTACAGACAGCAGTCGCAGTCACGATTGAGCCGGGTCTCTGGCGCTGTAATGCAGTAGCCTTACCTTTATGCATTATGTTGCTCTACTGTGATATTCAAACTCACAATGTCTACTAATGGCTCAGAGTGGAGCAACCTCGCATATGCATATACATATGAACACGATTTCTATTTGCTCCTACAAAATATCCTACAGTCCACAATGTTTGTGCAGAACTTGATGCCATAATATATGACTTAGAGAGTTAGATAGAGCTCTTAGGGCTAGCGGGATCAAGGGATATGGGGAGAAGGCTGGAACGGGGTATTGATTGTGGATGATCAGCCACGATCACATTGAATGGCGGTGCTGGCTCGAAGGACCGAATAGCCTACTCCTGCACCTATTATCTATGTATCTATGAATCTTTGCCTGCACGTGATCCACATCCCTCCATTCCCTGCATATCTATGTGCCTATCAAAAAACTACCACTAGAAGCTTGTTCCAGGCATCCACTGCCCTCTGTGTAAAAAACCTACCCCACACATCTTCTGTAAACTTTGCTCCATTCACTTTAAAGTTATGCTCTCCAGTCTTTGACTTTTTCACCCTGGGAAAGAAATTCTGAAAAAGTATATCTTCTCTAAACCTCCTGTTATTTTATACCTCTCAAGTCTCTCCTCAACCTCCAGCGTTCCAGGGAAAACAAAACAACCTTACCTTGTAGTTAATAGCCTCTAATCCCTTCTGCACCATCTCCAAATCCTTCACATCCTTCCTGCAATGGGGCCAACCAGAACTGCATGCAAAAGTGGTGCAGCTGGTAGAGCTGCTGCACCACAGTGCCAGTAACCCGGGTTTCATTCAGGCCTCACTGCTGCCTGTGTGGAGTGTACACGTTCTCCCTATAACAGCGTGGGTTTCCTCCGGGTGCAATAGTTTGCTCACACATCCCAAAGACGCGTGGGCTTTTGGGTTAATTGACCTCTGTAAATTGCTCCTACTGTGTAGAGAGTGGATTAAAAAGTGGGTTAACGTAGAACTAGTGTGAACAGGTTGGCCTGGACTCAATAGGTTATGCTGTATTTTTAAACTGACCCAAACTAAACAATACTCCAAATGCGGCCGAATCAAAGTCCTATAAAGTATCCTTCAAAATCCTTCCTGAGGATTGGCGGGTAGCAAACGTAACCCCACTGTTTAAGAAGGGAGGGAGAGAGAAAACGGGGAATTACAGACCAGTTAGTCTAACATCGGTAGTGGGGAAACTGCTAGAGTCAGTTATTAAAGATGGGATAGCAGCACATTTGGAAAGTGGTGAAATCATTGGACAAAGTCAGCATGGATTTACGAAAGGTAAATCATGTCTGACGAATCTTATAGAATTTTTCGAGGATGTAACTAGTAGAGTGGATAGGGGAGAACCAGTGGATGTGTTGTAGCTGGACTTTCAGAAGGCTTTCGACAAGGTCCCACATAAGAGATTAGTATACAAACTTAAAGCACACGGTATTGGGGGTTCAGTATTGATGTGGATAGAGAACTGGCTGGCAAACAGGAAGCAAAGAGTAGGAGTAAACGGGTCCTTTTCACAATGGCAGGCAGTGACTAGTGGGGTACCGCAAGGCTCAGTGCTGGGACCCCAGCTATTTACAATTTATATTAATGATCTGGATGAGGGAATTGAAGGCAACATCTCCAAGTTTGCGGATGACACTAAGCTGGGGGGCAGTGTTAGCTGTGAGGAGGATGCTAGGAGACTGCAAGGTGACTTGGATAGGCTGGGTGAGTGGGCAAATGTTTGGCAGATGCAGTATAATGTGGATAAATGTGAGGTTATCCACTTTGGTGGTAAAAACAGGAAAGCAGACTATTATCTAAATGGTGGCCGATTAGGAAAAGGGGAGATGCAGCGAGACTTGGGTGTCATGGTACACCAGTCATTGAAAGTAGGCATGCAGGTGCAGCAGGCAGTGAAGAAAGCGAATGGTATGTTAGCTTTCATAGCAAAAGGATTTGAGTATAGGAGCAGGGAGGTTCTACTGCAGTTGTACAGGGTCTTGGTGAGACCACACCTGGAGTATTGCGTACAGTTTTGGTCTCCAAATCTGAGGAAGGACATTATAGCCATAGAGGGAGTGCAGAGAAGGTTCACCAGACTGATTCCTGGGATGTCAGGACTTTCATATGAAGAAAGACTGGATTGACTTGGCTTATACTCGCTAGAATTTAGGAGATTGAGAGGGGATCTTATAGAAACGTACAAAATTCTTATGGGGTTGGACAGGCTAGATGCAGGAAGATTGTTCCCGATGTTGGGGAAGTCCAGGACAAGGGGTCACAGCTTAAGGATAAGGGGGAAATCCTTTAGGACGGAGATGAGAAGAAACTTTTTCACACAGAGAGTGGTGAATCTCTGGAACTCTCTGCCACAGAGGGTAGTTGAGGCCAGTTCATTGGCTATATTTAAGAGGGAGTTAGATGTGGCCCTTGTGGCTAAAGGGATCAGGGGGTATGGAGAGAAGGCAGGTACGGGATACTGAGTTGGATGATCAGCCATGATCATATTGAATGGCGGTGCAGGCTCGAAGGGCCGAATGGCGTACTCCTGCACCTATTTTCTATGTATCTATGTATCTATGTAAAAGTGCAGAATTAATAAAAAACTTTAATGGTCATCAAATTGAGTGATGTTAATTTGGAAAATTGAGATGGGAGTCCAGGTCAAGAACTCCTTGATCATCAGCCCTCAAATGTTTGTTTGTATGCAAAAGTGAACTTTAGTGTAATACTAATACTTTTGTAATCAAATGCAATCTTAGTACAGGATATTGAAAACAATCTATATCTTTCAAAACATTTATTTTGCAATTGTAATATTCTGTTTAGGAAATGGACTTAGAATTTTCAAAATGGAAAACAATAAATATCAACACCACAACTTGCCTGAACCTGAGTGAAATAATTTGCAAATTTGGTTCCCTACCTGTTCTAAAGATAGCATTTTAAGGAGGAAGTAATAGATTAGGTTAAATGTATTCTGTGTTTTTAAATGTTAATTGTTTCACATAACAAGACAGCTTTCAGCCTCAATATTCATTAACTTCTGCAATCTCATCAGTGTAAATGGCATTTTTCAAATCTTTTACGTTGTGTTAAACTGTTCTATTACAATCAATAAAACAGCATGTTTCTAAATCTTTGAGCTATGATTTATTTTTGAAGAATGTTTTCTCTAGCTTATGCATATGAACACAGTCGTGTAACACAATTGAAATGGAGTGGCTCGATCTGAATAAGATTTTCATTTTACCACTGAAGTAATTATTGAACTGAAGCAGCCATGGAATGATGGATAATGTATTTGACACATGTCGGGACCAAACATTACTTTCACTATTAAAAATAAAATAACAATTGAATCTTGCTTTTGTTTTACTTTTAACATTAATATTTCACTTACCTCTAACTGCATTCTTTCATCTTCTGTTGATCATTTGCAGATTTACACTGGCTCTCATGACCTGCTTGGAGACACTACTGTATGGAATATTAATATTTTAAACCATTTTATGTGAAACACACAAAATATTCATAACTTGCACAGTGGTGTATCTGGTGTTATCCGTGAGCTTCCTTTGTGGCAGTTTAGCTTTTTCCCGTCATTTCTAACTTTATTTTTTTTAAGTGCTTAATATGATATTCAGCAGATTGTTGAACTCAGCTTGGCCTTTAGGAAATAGAAATATACTATAATGAATCTCAACAACAATCCTGCCCACTCCTGCCTCCACCTCACACACCACTTTATCTCTTTTCCCCTCTTCCATTCACATATCTGTGCTGAGGAACAGTTCCTCTGCCATCAGACCACATCTAAAATTGTGCCTAATGGCCAGTTAATATGTAATCTTAAGGGGAGATGCTTTACCACAAGTGATACCTATCCTAAGGTCAGAAGTGCCCATGTCCAATCTCTGCAAACAAATGCTCGCTGGTAGAAAGTCCTGGATAACTAGCAGCTGTAGGATGTTGATCACTTCCGAAACTACCTCCTCTCCATGTCTTCGTTTAGTCTGAACCTCAGCCAAATCCACTGGAATTAGTGGTGGGCAAAATTATGGGAGGGAATTAAAAGGTAATTTTGTCAGTGATAACCACATCACACAAAAGAATGTAAAACTCTCTTGTGGAGAACAAATACTGATATTCCATGCTGTCTTTATGGCTCAGTTGGCAGCCTAAGAGTGGGAAAGGTTGAGGACAATGTTTCTTCTGGGAACGTACGTACACTTACTGAAGAAACATTGAACTTTCAAAGATGCCCTTGGTGAGTGAAGCATCAACTGGATGTACAACAACCCATGATTTTGGAAAAGAGCAGGGGGGTGGGGGGTTAACTTCAAATGTACCTGCCAATATTTATCTTTCATTCCACATTACCAGGATAAATGATCTGATCATTAACTTATTGCTCTTTACAGGAGCTAGCACTGCATATCTTGACTGCCATGTATCCTATCATGCTGCAATAACTGCACTCCAGAAGTGTTTCATTGACTAGAAAGTGATTTGGGACATCCAAAAAAGGTTCAATACTTTCTTTCTTTTTAAAGTGCAGTGGTCCCTTTGTTTAACGGTGGATTACATTGTGATAACTTTTTCATATGGGGGAAAAAAATACAATGATCTATTCACCTTTTTAACTGATTAGTTATTCAGATTGAGACTAGAAAATTAGTCCTCATGCTTGTTGTGGTGAATAAAACATTAACACAATTAATGGTTCTTTTTAATGGGAGGAAAAATAGCATGGGGTAAAAATGTCATGTATTCAAAGCTAAAGGTTTTACCATTCTTGAAATAAAAATATCAGTTCCATCTCCTCATGACCATTTGTGGAGAAAGGAATTAAAATAAGATGTTTGTTACTGTGACTATCCCGTATCAATAGAATTAGATAAAATAAGACAAAATAGAGTCAATAGAACATTGACAATGCTTTATTTTTAATCAGAAGCTTTCTGGGACAATGTCTGGTCACACCCAGTGATAGAAATGAGGAGAATTTTGTAGCCAGGTGAATCATCGTATTAGGAGAAAAGGTATTAAGAAAAATATAGGACAGAACAGGATGTAGAGTGTACACTCCTGTAGTTATAACAGCGAGTTTGTTCAAAGCCCTTAGAAATCCATTGTATGTAAATGTAAACTATGGGAAGCCCTCAACCATTGTGAGTAGTTTACATTTACTTTAAAAGTTACAAATGGAACTCTAAAGCAAACTCCCTTGTGTATGTCAAAATATGAATGTAGAGAAAGTGCCCAGAAATTCTACTGCATCCTGGGTGAGCAGTATGTGTCACGAAGGTCAGGATGCACAGTGACCCTGGACAAGATTGTGCAATGACTGGTGGATTGAAGGTTGTGGGGCTGACTGGTAGTAGTTTACATGGCAGTACTATCTTACCTACTATGATGCACAACGAGGTTCATTGGGTCTTAGTGAAAATCCTATTGGTCGCATTCTCCATTCGTATTTCCCTGCAATGCAACGTATTCCCTCTCACTTGCCCATCGACTCTCCTTGATTCTTTTGCCTACATTAGGGATGGCTTACGATAGCCAACTAATCAGAAGAAGGGTCTCGACCCGAAACGTCACCCATTCCTTCTCTCCAGAGATGCTGCCTGTCCTGCTGAGTTAGTCCAGCATTTTGTGTCTACCGTACAATTAACTTTGGTATCTTTCGGCTTGGAAGGGAACAGATCAGTGATGATCTGTCTGGGAAAGTGGTCTGAAGAAGGGTCTCAACCCGAAACATCACCCATTCCTTCTATCCAGAGATGTTGCCTGTCCCGCTGTGTTACTCCAGCATTTTGTGTCCATCTTCAGTGTAGACCAGCAACACAGTTCCTTCGCCACAGGTAAGTTACTATTCTTTACCCAGTCATTCCTACAAGGAAGCAGATATTGGTTGATGTTTTTTCCATCAGACCGCCTCAGCCCACCTTTATCTGCCTGTGTCTTAGATCTACTGTTCAGAACTCAATACGTTCACAGTGGGGGGAGGGGGGAGGGGTGATGTAGTGGATGCACTGCTTTTCCCTTGCCATGTCCTGAACACAGGGCACACTATCAGGATGGCTTTGTAAAAGTGTGGAGAATGCAGCCACTTTAACAGTAAATAGCTCAGAGCAGAAATTGTCATAATTGAAGTGACTCATCTCAAATACTCGGCTATTCCTGCATTACAAACACTGTCACTGTGGTTTGAGCTGGTGAGTTGGAATTGAACCTTGAACTTAGTTCACCATTTTTATTTTTTGACTGAGCCTTATGGACAGGGAAGCTTCCTGAGTTGCTGTAACCTTTAAAAACATTGAATGTCAAATTCAGATCAATTTCCTACATTAAAAAAAATCACATCATATCAATTTAATTTAATCAAATTCTTAGCAACAGATCAATGTTATATATTCAAAATCCTATTACCAGATCAGTTCCAAGTATACATATCTGAATATGAGATCTAGTTCATATATTTAAAATGTTATTATCAAATCAATTTAATTTACTCAGAATCTTATTATGGGATCAACTTTATTTATTCAAGTCCATTGTGTATTTAACTTTATTTATAAACAGAATGATATTAGTAAATGCATAACTGATGGAAATGGAACAACTATGAAAAGTAATTATCATCAGCAGAGATTAAATAATTACACAAATGTAAGTAGGGGCCCAGTTTACTCAGAAGCATGCTTAGATATTTACAATAATTACTCTATAGATTCCTGAACCATTTCTTTGTACAGAACATCATCATTAGCCTGGACGATAGGTAGGCACAGATTTTTGTGAACCAGCTAGAATCATCTCGCCAGCTAGTTCCCAATATATTCTATTTCACATCTAAACATCTCCACATTTTTTATTTCTCTTTCTCCCATTTAATTTATTTTTTACTTTTCAAGACCATTCTGATTTCTTCTTTTGGCTCAATGTTAATGATCATTTATGTTACTGGTGCCTTTGCACATTCTTCAGCATGAAAGAACCTATAAAAATGATCTCAGAGGTGTAAGTAAAGGGCCTGTCCCACGTTCACGACCTAATTCACGACCTTTTTTACTCGTGGACATTTTTCATCAGGCTAGAAAAACGCCCCGACCTACTTGATGCCACGAGTACCTACGACTAGCATCATGGCCTGCTACGACCTACCTACGACCTCCTACGACCTTGTGATGACCATGCTGTGAGTATGAGTCAAGGGCAAACTCGGCAGAGGTCATGAATTTGGTCGTGAAAGTGGGACAGGTCTGTAAGGAAACCTTGGAGTCCTCATCACATAATGATGCAAGTTGATATAATTCATTGTATCCAAGTGTTAAAAGAAGGGTTGCTGTGAAGGTTTGATGAAAATTGTTGCAAGCTTAAAAATAATTAATTCTGAAGGTTTGTAATTCTTATTTTTTTCTGTGTTGATTCAACTCTCTGAACTGCTGGAGTACCATTTCCCTTGATGAGAATAATCATTTCGTTTGTACTTATAAAGTTAATCAGTGATGAATTAGATAATTAGAGAGAAAGATGAGCACACTACTTTGTTTGGTTTTGTGGATGTTCTTACAACAATTAATTGTTCTCTGATGTCGGACAATCTTTTAAACTTTGGTGTTCCAAATGTTTAGAATGCAATATGGAAGATTTTTTTTTTTAACTTGTTCCCAAAGCAGATATCTGATACTTCAGGACAAGGTATCACTTTTATCTGCTGCATTTGCTCAACCAATGTAACAAACCTTTTTTATCTTCAGTAGAAGTCCCTTTGCTTTTAGCACATGTTCGGTTACCATTCAAAGTTATGTTCCCTTAGTCGTATCTTCAGCAATTGCTGTGTAGATTACAAGATAAAGTTTCAAATTGCAGGTGCATCCCCTTGACAATAGGAAGGCTGAGTTGATTTTGACCAAACTTTCTTCTCTACAGGTGGCTGATCATGTTGTGATTATTTTCTCGTTTACTGGGCAATCTTTAATCTCTCCAGGCTGAAGGAGAAATCATGCAAAGGGGAAATATATGAGTTGGGGAAATTAAGAGAAAATATGCTCCATTGTTCGAAAATACCTAATGTCCCTTCACATTGACAAGCGGAAGCAGCTCATTAATGTTAATTGCATTTAACTAGACCTGGTGCCGTTATAGTTACTACTAATGCACTCCATCTGTAGCAATTGGCTAAATAGACATATCTTAAGGTTGATAAGAGGCTGATAGTTTCATGGGACTGGTAATTGATTGGTTTTCCTCCACCAGAACATGTTAAGTTTCAGCAAGATTTGAAAAAAAATCAGCATCTGCCATTTATGACAAAGTAATATTTAGTTCTGCCTAGGTATTGTCTACAAATTATAACATGTGCCATGTAACGGATAGGTGGATACATACATTTTCAATCTTGCCTGTTCCAAAGAAAACCGTTCTAGCAACAGGTAAAGAGCTTGAATTTGCAATGGGCAATGAAAGAAGTAAGGTTCATTGTTTCACGAATACTCACAAGGCCGGACCCAAGATGCTCATTTTTTTCTTTGCGGTTGTTGTCTCTCCGTGGAATCTTCTCTTGTCGATGTAGGGCTATTACAGGGATTTCAGCTCACAGTGGTCCCTGCCTGTGCGTTACATGTCCTTCTGCTTGTATATCCTACTGAAATGCCCTGACATCTGATTAAGTCATGTCGTCAAGTTGAATAGACTGTCAAAGCTTTTAACGAGTTTGAATGCTTGCGATCGTCAGTCATTCACAAACAATCAAAGACATTGTACAACATTCAGAATTATTAACAATTATAAATTAAAACATTTTTACAAGAATAAACCAATCATAAGACCATAAGTGATAGGAGCAGAATTAGGCC
Organism: Amblyraja radiata; assembly: GCF_010909765.2. Classification (NCBI taxonomy): domain Eukaryota; kingdom Metazoa; phylum Chordata; class Chondrichthyes; order Rajiformes; family Rajidae; genus Amblyraja; species Amblyraja radiata. The sequence continues at coordinate 17,942,980 of NC_045982.1, read as the reverse complement.
ATTTGGCCCATCAAGTCTAGTCTGCCATTCAATCATGACTGATCTATCTTTCCCTCCTAACCCAATTCCTCTGCCTTCTCCCCATAACCTCTGACACCTGTACAAATCAAGAATCTATATATCTCTTCCTTAAATATATCCACTGGCTTTGTCTCCACAGCTTTCTGTGGCAAAGAATTCCACAGATTCACCACACCAAATACAAGTATTAAAGTTTATATTTTAGTTTAGTTTAGTTGAGAGATACAACGCGAAAACAGGCCCTTCGACCCACTGAGTCCATGTCGACGAGCGATCCCTATACACTGGCATTATCGACACTCCAGGGACAATTTAGGATCTTTACCAAAGCCAATTAACCTACAAACCCGTAAATCTTTGGAGTATGGGAGGAAACCGGAGCATCACAGAGAAAACCCATGAAGTCACGGAGAGAACGTACAAACTCCATACAGACAGTGCCAATAGTCAGGATCGAATCCTGGTCTCTGGCATTGTAGGGTAGCAACTCTTCCGCTGCACCAGCCGTACAGCCCTGATAATTATATTAAATATATAAATTATTTGCTATTTACCTCTCTCCCTCACTGCCATTCCTCTCCATTAATGAGAATGCAGTCATTGTACCTGCAGGAGGTCTAATCTGCCTCGTGCTGAGTGCAGTTAACATGGCAGGGCCGATCGGCTTGGCAGGAGTTTGGGATGACTACATTATTCCTGAACTTCTGCACAGATTCACTTTATAGCACTTCGCAAAAGAATAAGCTCCACATGGAACTGCCTGCTTTTTAGTACATTTTCTGAGCTACTTTAATTTAAATTCTTCTTTTTATTTAGTGGACTTTAACATAGAACTTTTGACTGAATCTCCGCTTTCTGCTCAAATAAATAATTCAGCACAGTGAAATTCTCTTTACTAAGAACTATTTTCACCACAAATATAACCACAAAGAGTTATCTTGAAACACCTCACTCCAAATGGAATAGGCTGGGATGAAATATTTTGAACTGCACTCCCCATTCAGAACAACGGTTACAAGATGCAGCAGAGAAATGGGACTGGAGAATAAAGTGAATTATTTTGAGAACTAAGCACCAAGGTGACAAGTTGATTATTCTATCGGCAACCAACAACCGTCAGTGTAAGGTAAAGGATGTTTGCTGTTTTAAATCGCTGGCTTTGTCAACACTTGGGTAATGGACCTGGTCAAGATACATCATTAACCTTCACTACACCATTAGATGATCACGAAGCACATACCGTTTCAACCCGTTTGAAATTAGGCGGTTTATAAAAGTAAGAGAAACAAAGATAATCCTCATTAACACAAAAAACACTTTCCATAACAGAGGCAGCAGCTGGGATTCCGCCTACCAATCTAATTGCATTTCTTCGTTGACAGAAGGGCTCGTCTGATCTCGACTACTTTGTTCATTTCTGTAATTACTTCAAGAGAAGAGGCTCACACTCACATAATTAAAACTAATTTAAGCAACAATGTGGCTTATCATTTTTTTTTGTTTAAATAGAATCAAAGTAAAAATAAACAACTCTATTCTCTTTCAACCTTTCTTCTTCTCCGTATTAATGGAGAAAGCATGTTGCCATGTCACAGGATGGACATAAAATGCTGGAGTACTCAGCAGGACAGGCAGCATCTCTGGAGGGAAGGAATTGATGATCTTTCGGGTCGAGACACTTCTTCAGATCATGTCACAGGAGTGAACTGATATGAACAAAGCTGCAATGATGTTTCTGAGTTTACTGCTCCATGCATAGAGTCATACAACATGGAAATAGGCCCTTTGGCCCAACTCATGCATGTCGACCAAGATGGCCCTTCTAAGTTGGTCTCATATGCATGCATTTGGCCAATGTCCTGCTAATCCTTTCCAATCCATGTACCTGTCCAAGAGTCTTCAAATGTTATTATAATACTTGCCTCAACCATTTCCTCTGGAAGCTCATTCCATTTCCCCATCATTTTTCTGAGTGCAAAAAGTTGTCCCTCAGGTTTGTATTAGAAACATAGAAACATAGACATAGAAAATAGGTGCAGGAGGAGGCCATTTGGCCCTTCGAGCCAGCACCGCCATTCATTGTGATCATGGCTGATCGTCCCCTATCAATAACCCGTGCCTACCTTCTCCCCATATCCCTTGACTCCACTAGCCCCTAGAGCTCAATCTAACTCTCTCTTAAATCCATCCAGTGACTTGGCCTCCACTGCCCTCTGTGGCAGGGAATTCCATAAATTCACAACTCTCTGGGAGAATTTTTTTTTCTCAGCTCAGTCTTAAATGACCTCCCCTTTATTCTAAGTCTGTGGCCCCTGGTTCTGGACTCGCCCAACATAGGGAACATTTTTCCTGCATCTAGCTTGTCCAGTCCATTTATAATTTTATATGTTTCTATAAGATTCCCCCTAATCCTTCTAAACTCCAGTGACTACAAGCCTAGTCTTTTCAATCTTTCCTCATATGACAGTCCCGCCATCCCAGGGATCAATCTCGTGAACCTACGCTGCACTGCCTCAATCACAAGGATGTCCTTCCTCAAATTAGGAGACCAAAATTGTACACAATGCTCCAGATGTGGTCTCACCAGAGCCCTATACAACTGCAGAAGAACCTCTCTACTCCTATACTAAAATCCTCTTGTTATGAAGGCCAACATTCCATTAGCTTTCTTCACTGCCTGCTGTACCTGCACGCCAACTTTCAGTACATCTTGCCTCCCTCTCCTTAAACATATATATGTCTTTGTGTTTTTGATTCACCTACCCTGGGTACTGAGCATTCACCCTATCTATTCCAAAGATCTTTGACTTGTTGATACCTTTCCGCAAGTCAGATAGGCATGAGAGACTGTATTTCACCTGGCTCTCTGAAGAAGAATCTCGATCTGAAACATCACCTATTCCTTTTCTCCAGAGATGCTGCTGACCTGCTGAGTTACTCCAGCTTTTTGTGTCTACCTTAGGTAGGCATGAGCCATCTTTTTAGACTTTTTGCATTTTCCGACACAGATACCCAACTGAAATGAATATTTACTTGGTCATAATACACAGTCATTGTCTGTAACATCAAAACTCTCAATATTGCACCCATTATTTAGCATTGATTGGCTAAATCACTCACAGAGACCATTTGAATGCCTGTTGCAGAAAGTAGAAGATGTTCATTGATATATTTGTGATGTTAATGTTAAGACACATGCAGGGGAGAAATTGCTTTGACTGCTGTGTAGCGACAGGATAAATGAATTTAAATGGAACCTGCTAATGATATCACTATGCATTTCAGCTTGAGCAAATCTTGCCATGTCCTGATGCTAAAATGAATGGGATATATTCCCAATGGACTGGCTAATAATTTTATTTTAAAATACCCAGCAAAAGCATTTACAAATAGAAATCAGCCGACAATGCTTGTCTCTTAATGGCATCACAGGTAGATAGGCTGGTCAAAAAGGCTTTCGGCACATAGTCCTTGAGCATCAGGCAGAGTATTGAGTATAGAAGTTGGGAAGTCATGTTGCAGTTATATAAGACGTTGGTGAGGCCACATTTAGAGTATTGTGCTCAGTTTTGGGCATCATGTTATAGGAAAGATGTTGTCAAGCTGGAAAGGGTTCAGAGAAGATTTACGAATATGTTGCCAGGATTCAAGGGCCTGAGATACAGGGAGCAGTTGAGCTGGCCAGGACTTTATTCCTTGGAGCGCAGGAGGATGAGGGGGTGATCTTATAGAAGTGTACAAAATTATGAGAGCAATTGATCAGATAAATGCAGTCTCTTGCCCAGAGTAGGGGAATCAAGAACAAGAGGACATACAATTAAGGCAAGGGGGGATAGATTTAATAGGAACCTGAAGAGGAACTTTTTCACACAAAGGTTGTTGGGTGAATGGAATGAACTGCCGGAGGAGGTAGTTGTGGCAGGTACTTTTACAACTCTTAAGAAACATTCAGAGAGGTACATGGATAGGACAAGTTTAGAGGGATATGAGCCAAATGCAGGCAGGTGGGACAGGTGTCGCTGGGACATGTTGGTCGGTGTGGGCAAGTTGGGCCAAATAGCCTATTTCCAAGCTTTATGACTATAATTACTGGGTCTATTGGAGTTTGTGGAGAGATGTGCGCCTAAAACTCACTATCTGTGGGGCAGGAGTCCTTTGCCAACCTGCTCCTGCTGCACTGCACTGCCCATTTATAATAAAGGTGCCCAATATAAATGGTGGTGTGATCTTGGGAGCTGTCTCTCAGCAGAGGCAGGTATCAAGGATGACATCCACTACAGTATTTAATGTGATTGAGGTGAATGTATTTGAAGCGCAGGACTCCAGACCCAGCACAAATACATTGTCTAATGGGCAGCATCGACGCCCCTTCCATCTGTTTGCTTCAGAGACTTGGATGACTGCAACAGGAACTTCAAGATCCTGGAGAGATAACACCAACCCTGTCTCTGCACAATTTTACAAAGGACAAGCAGACCAATGCCAGTGCCCTCTCTCAGCCCACCATCCCTGGTATTCAATCCCGAATTGCATACAGTCAGCTCAGCTGATCAGGCCACGTTATTGTGAGCCTGGCCTCACTCTCCCAAAATACACACTCTGGATGATCTCACGCAATGGGGTTAACTGGTGGACTGAGGAAAAGATTCAAAGATTTGTTCAAAGACTCCCTGAAGAAATGCAAACATCCCCATTTGTTCTTGCAGATCTCTGGCCCATGACTGCTCAGGATAGTGAAGGGCCATTTGGGATGGGATGGAAACAGAGCTTGCATTCGCAGCAGGAAGTGCACACCATCACACAAACTATCTCCCGCCTGCCCCTTAGGCTTCCCTGCGTGAGCAGGAGTCCACAGCTCCCACGGTGGCTTCATTAGTCACCTCGAAACCCAAAAGGCCTCAGGCAAAGTAAGTCATCCTCGATCTCTAAGAACTGCCTATGGCACGGTCTTAAGAGCCTGTCCCATTTGGGCGTCATTTGCGCGTCACGCAGATGGCGCTCAAAGATTTTGTACATCCCAAAATCCTGGGGCACTGCGCGCGACCGCGCGCCACTGCTTACGTCACCACGCACCTTGCGCGCATAATGCGCACTTTGCGTGCATCACGTGCGCGGCACGACGCGTGATGAGTAAATGATGTTGCGTAAATTAGTGCAAATGACGCCCTAGTGGGACTGGCCCTTTAATTGTGGTGGAGAGTGCAGAGGGGATTCACAAGAACTTTGCATGAATTGGACAACTTTAATTATAGGGAGATATTGGATAGGCTGGACTTGTTTCCGTTGGAGTGAAGGAGGATGTGGGAATTCTGATAGAAGCAGATTAGATAATAGATACATTCTGTCGAGAGGGTAGATATTCAACATCTTTTCCCATGTTAGGGCCATCAAAAGCAATACAGCGTAGGAATAAAGTAAAGGGAAGAGTTTTTTAAAGGGGATTGGACAAGTAAGTTTATTTACACAGAGTGGTTGATATCTGGAACACACTGTCAGAGGAGGTGGTGAAATCAGATATTATTACTGTGTTTAAAATGTATTTAGATTGATATTTAACTAGGCAAAGCAGAAAAGGATATGGTTCTAATAATGGACAAATGGGATTTGTGTGAATGGGCAAAAAGGTTGTCATGGGCATGATGGGCCAAAGGGCACATCGCTGCACTGAATGGAAGCAACTGGTTGTTAAATTTATTCTGAACACCTGCAGTGATGGCAATTCAGGCCTTCATGACAACGTGGGTTTTCAAAGAGCCATCTTACTGGTCCTAAGTCCGTGCTCTTTCCCTATAAATCTGCAAATTATTCCCCATTAAATGTTTATTAATTATTTTAACACTACTGAATCGGTTTGTACCATCCTTATGATGGTACTTTACGAATTGCTGTGCAGAGAAAAATCTTGTCACTTCTTATTTTCTGCATTACCTTAAAACTCTCTCTTGCAGTTACCATTCATTTTGCAAATGGAAACGTTCCTCCTTATTTAGTCCATCAAAATACTTCATGATTTTAAACATGGCTATTAAATCTTCCCTTAACCTTCTGTGGCCCCAGGGAGCAGTAGGTCCATATTCTCCAGTCCCTCTTCATAGCTGAAGCCTTCCATCCCTGCTACCACTGTAGTAAATCTCGTCAGGCCCTCTCCAAGGCCTGTGATTTGTGTGCACTACTCCAGCTCGGATGTAACCAACGAATACAAGGTTCAGCAAACCTTTATGCTTTATTCCTCTATCAATAAGGCCAAGACCCTGCTATGTGTTTTTTTTTTTGCAACTTATCCTGCCACCTTCACTGATTTGTGAATGTGAACCTCCTGGTCTTTCTGTTTGTTCCTGTACCACTTTTGAAAATATATACGTTGGTTTATGCTGCCAAATTTATAAAATTGCAAATGCCAGAAACCTGAACACAAGCAGAAAATACTGCAAAGACTCAGCAGGTTAGCCAAACATTTTTTGTGTGGATCAGTTATCAGAAGTGGGACCAAAGAACAAATTAACACACATATACAAAAGCACCATGCATACATACACATGCACCCACACACATTCAAACACATGCACACACGTGCACGGGCACATATGCACATGCACACATGCACATGCACACATGCACACACACTCACATGCACACACTCACACACGCACATGAACACACATGCACACACAGACGCACACGCATGCACACATACATAAGCATTAAAAAAAAGAAAGTACTAAAATGGAAAACAGTGTTGAATAAATAATGCAAGGGTTAAAGAGACATTAGGAAAAATGTTGAGATAGTTATGCTGAGCATTGAATAGTTAGGGAAGGGATGGGGGTTGGGAAGTGGGATGTACGATAAGGCAAGTCTGATATGGAAACACAAAACACGGAAGAGGGTCCAGCACCCTGAGAACTGCCACATTATTTTGTTCTCAGACACTTGGATTCAGCACCACTTCCAGATTACATATCTGCCTTACTTACCCCCTGCTGCCTCTGCTGTTCACACTTTCTCTCTCATAAATATCTTTAATTTCTTTTATTATGCATCTTCCTATTCTCTACTGTCAATGTCATGTAAGGTTTATAACCACCTCCTGCTGCCCTTCCAGGCAATCAACAAGCACCATCTACCGCTCACTCTCATGGAGGTGTTCCTGCAACCCTCCCTTCTCTTTTCTTTTTCATAAGCTACCCTTTCTATTCGGTTTTGATGAAGATTTGCATGGAAAACACTAACTCGCGTGTTCTCTCCATAGATACTAACTGACCTGCTGAGAGTCAAGTGAATAATTGTCGCCTCATTGTTACTCAACCAAGACTCTGAACACTAGGACTATAACCTCCCCCCTCGACTCCATTCAAGGACCCAAGCAGTCGTTCCAGATGCGACAGAGGTTTACCTGCATCTCCTCCAACCTCATCTGTTGCATCCGCTGCTCTAGATGTCAGCAGATCTATATCGGTGAGACCAAGCAGAGGTTGGGCGATCGTTTCGCCGAACACCTCCGCTCGGTCCGCAATAACCAACCTGTCCTCCCGGTGGCTCAGCACTTCAACTCCCCCTCCCACTCCGTATCCGACCTCTCTGTCCTGGGTCTCCTCCATGGCCAGAGTGAGCAACACCGGAAATTGGAGGAACAGCACCTCATATTCCGCTTGGGGAGTCTGCATCCTGGGGGCATGAACATTGAATTTTACTTCGGAGTCACGTGAGTGACTACTTGAAGAACCCCGCCAGGACGCATGCGTGGCACATATATCGCTACACGCATTGCAACGAGTCACAACAGGGAGCCTTAGCGGCAGAATTTGAAAGCCGGGAACAGCAGGTAAGGAGACTCTGCGTTCCAACCACTTACCTTACAGGTGGAGACATGGACCAGATCCACGAAGGTTGTGAAAAAGCTGGCGGTTGAGAACCGCAGAGTTGCGGGAAGCCAGCAGCAGCAGCCAACGGCACGCCAATCTCCCGTAATGGGAACAGCTGTGCCCGACTTCGCTCCCGCACCGGCCACGGCCGGGCGGTAGAGCGAAGCAAAAAACTAACAGTCGTTGACTCCGATGAGTCCGACTCTGAATAGCCGCGAGCGGCCAGTGCCTGTGAGCATTGGGACCGGTTGGAGCGGCTTCAGGAGCAACCGCGAGCGGCCAGTGCCCGTGCGCATTGGAGCCGGTTGGAGCGGCTGGGAGCGGGGAACAAGAGCAGCCGCGACGGCCAGTGCCCGTGAGCATTGGAGCCGATTGGAGCGGCTGCAGGAACTGGAGCAGGAGCGACTTCAGGAGCAGCCGCGACGGCCAGTGCCCGTGAGCATTGGAGCCGGTTGGAGCGGCTGTTGGAGCATATACTCCAAAGTGACAGGCTCCGGGAGATGGAGACTAGTCACAGTGGGCAGCTAGTAAGTCCTACAGCAGTACCTCTTGTAGGGCTGCACAGTGCTTCTCCCTCATCAGAGGGGAGTACAGGGGGTCAATTCTGGGCTGACCCTGAAGAAGGGTGCAGAACATACCCCTAGTGCACATGGGGTGCAATAAAACCTATTGGATATGGTGTCCCAGTTTATTCAACCCGACCAAACTGGCCAAAACCTGGAACCTAAAATAGCTGCAAGTATCGAATACTTGTCATTCAACCAGCTATAGGACAGGCATTATTGGACGCCACTGCAAGACACTTACCACCAGGGAACTGCAAAACACTGAATGTTCCCAGTGTCAACCAGTGTATTTGAAAACATGTCGGAGCCTCAATCAGAGCCAGGGACTTGAAACTACAGAAAGTTCTGAAAGTCCTAACAGCGGGAATTACGGTTTTCGCCCGCACAATAAACAAAAAAGACATGACACAAGATCACCAGAATGCACTGGCTTTATTTTGCAACTACCAATACGAGTAAACAGCATTAGGAAGAAGTGCCATCCATTCGGCTTTAGACCCTAATTTGCAGGCCTATGCAAACCTGCAACCTCCAACCCACCAATATTACTATTTGGAGGCAACTTATCAAAACAGGAAAAGAACTTGACGAAGAGGGTAAAACCCTGGGGCTCATTAAAGCAACGTCTAAAAACTACTTCGACCAGAAAAAAGCACCCCTATGCACCACCAGTCGGCCAAGACAAACTGGTGAAAGCTCAAAGGCCAGGAACACTCAACATCGGTCTTTTTAGGCCATGGCCCAGACCGGCCTTCCTGGGGAATGCGCTAACCCTCAACATCGACCCAACTACAGATCCAGACACCGGCGCATCAGCGTCCACGGAGGATGCCGAAAAAGTAACAAACCTACCAATAGTAACCATGGAGGTAGGTGGGTCTGGTTCCTTACGAGGTTGGTGGGAGATTACAATTCTATCTGGATGCATGGAATAAATTAACTACCGACACTTATATTTTCAGAAGTATAGGGTTATACCATAGAATTTATACAAAAACATAACCCTCCAGTTCAGCATGTACCGAACCGAATGTTCATGCTTACAGGCAAAGAAAAATCAAAAGCGCATGCTGAACTACAGTGGCCTTATAAAAAAGGAGTAATGGAGGAAACCCAACAGGAATCACAGGAATTCGAGTCCAAAATCTTTATCATAAACAAGATGATGGTTGCCGCATCATCATAGATTTGACTAATTTGAATACTTTCGTACTATATATTCATTACTAGATGGAAACCTTTGTTACTGCTAAGCAATTGATTTCCTAGGTTACTACATGGCAAGCATCTTTTTAAAAGATGCTTACTATATAGTACCCATTAGAGGTGACCACAGATGTTATTTAACACAATGGATCATCTGGGGTTCACCCTTAACTCAGTTCACATGTCAGTGACTTTGCCGAAAGAAAAGGTTACAGCCTTCATGGAGGCTTGCAGCAAAATCATTGACATCACAAAACCATCCATCAGACTGGTAGCAAGAATAATTGGCATTATAGTGGCTGCGTTTCCAGCCACACATATCGGACCTTTACATTATCAAAAATTACAGAGGGCTAAAATACGAGCACTCAAAAATTATGGTGGTCATTTTGACAGACCAATGAAGCTACCAACAGAGGCCATAATGGAACTAAAATGGTGGAAAGATAACATTAGGCATTGTTCCAATCCAAACATTATCAGCTACCCATCTATGGAACTACAAACTGATGCCAGTGCACTTGGATGGGGTGCTACCAATTCCATCTCCAGCTGTGGGGGAGATGGAATGCACAGGAGGCATCATTATTACAAACACTGGGCATAAACTACCTGGGAATGTTAAGTGCATTCCATGGCCTTAAGTCATATTGTTCTGGGTTATATCACCAGCATGTTAGACTACAAATTGACAACACCACCATGGTAGCATATATCACCGATATGGGTGGAAACAAATCGACATTATGTGACAATCTGGCCAACACAATTTGGCAATAGTGTATCCAGAGAGAGATATTTGGATATCAGCTACCTACTTATCAGGTAAACTAAATTTAGTGGCAGACAACAGGTCACGCAAATTCAATGAAAACACTGAATGGATGTTGGATAAAAATGTATTTGCTGAAATTACAGCACGGTATGGAACACCAGATATCGACCTATTCGCATCCAGGCTCACACCAGCTATCGCATTATGTTCATGGGAACCAGAACCTGGGGCAGCGGCAACAGATGCATTTTCACTGCATTGGGGGATTGTTTATTTATGCATTCCCTCCTTTCTGCCTCATCAGTCGGGTATTTAGGAATATACAGCAAGACTCCGCGTCTGGTATTTTGATAGTACCCGATTGGCCTACTCAACCATGGGTCCCGGTGATACTCGACATGGTATTAGAACCATGCATCACCATCCATCATAGACATAATTTACTGGTTCATCCCGCAACAAGGGGAAGTCACCCATGTCATAATTATATAAACCTATTAATTTGTAGAGTTTGAAAGCACCTCTACTACACCTGGGACTGACGGACCGAACAATGGATATTATTTCAGCGGCCCACAGACAGTCCACCAAAAAACAGTACTTGGTGTCATCAAGAAATGGGAAGTACTGTCACAACAATAAACATCACCCACAGATCTATGAACATCCCGTCTGTTCTGGAATTCCTGGCAAGCCTCCATTACGATGAGAGGCTCAGTCATAGTGCCATCAACTGCGCCAGAAGTGCTCTGTCAACATACCTGTGGCAAGGAACAGAGCGGCATTCTGTTGGGACACACCCTGGTAACCAAACTCATGAGGAGCATTTTTAATGTTAATCCCCCAAGAACCAGGTACTCCCAAATATGGGATGTGAGCATTGTACTGACCATGTTAAGAAACTGGTCTCCAGCTACAGCTCTGTCCCTACAGAAACTGACTATGAAAACAGTCATGCTGATGGCCTTGATCACGGCACAAAGGGTCCAGTCGCTACAGAAACTAAGGCTGGACAACATGACTATTTCATCTGGAAATTTAACTTTTCACATCAATGAATTAGTCAAACAAAACAGACAGGGATCAGCAGCCCTAAAAACAGAATTCAGGGCCTACCCGACAGATGATCGTCTCTGTATTGTAACACACTTACTATTATATATGGAGTATACTAAGATCATCAGAGGGAAAGAAATGTCACTTTTAATCAGCTACAAACAGCCACTCAAAACAGTGACAGTCCAGACCATCTCTAGATGGCTAAAACAGGTCCTAATAAAGGCTGGAGTAGACACTAGCATTTTTAAATCTCACTTCACCAGGGCTGCAGCTACATTGGCAGCTATGAAGTTGGGTGTTCCTATGGACCAAATCCTCAAGACAGCAGGATGGTCAACGGAGAAAACTTTCCAACGATTTTATAAGAAACCAGTCATTGAACCTGGAACATTTGCAGAAACAATTTTAAGTTCTGTAATATAATTTACCCCATAAATAGGGGCTATAATTTGGTGTTAATATATTTATCGTTGGGTTTTCAATATCGTATTGATGTCTAATGATGTTAACACTATTCTCCCCATAATCAAGGCAGATGTGATGCATGGACTCGTTTCCACGGCATGAAATCACAGAGCTTTAAATCTTCACGTAGTCACTCACGTGACTCCGAAGTAAAATAGTAAGATTAAACGAGAACTTACCAGTTTGAAGTTTGATCGTTATTTTATGAGGAGTAACGTTGAGGGATTACGTGCCCTCCGCTCCCACCCTTGATCATATACTCAACTGGTATCGCTTCTCTAACCTTACTATGTTTAGTCATTACAGTTATCTGTGATTTCACACCGCTGCTTTGAAGAATGACACGCATGCGTCCTGGCGGGGTTCTTCACGTAATCCCTCAACGTTACTCCTCATAAAATAACGATCAAACTTCATACTGGTAAGTTCTCATTTAATCTTACTATTCTCCCAATTCTGTTAGTCCTTGCTGTCTCCTTCCCTTCCTCAGCCCTCCTGCTGTCTCCTCCCATCCCCCAGCCTTCGGGCTCCTCCTCCTTTTTCCTTTCTTCTCCCCGCCCCCCACCCCCGATCAGTCTGAAGAAGGGTTTTGGCCCGAAACGTTGCCTATTTCCTTCACTCCATAGATGCTGCTGCACCCGCTGAGTTTCTCCAGCTTTTTTGTGTACTAGGACTATAATGTTGGCTTACCTGCCTGATGAGAAAGTTGCACTGCACCTCTTCATTATTTCACACTATCCCTAAACCTTTGACTAAATTTACACATGATACTGTTCATTTATAAATCAGTTATTTCTATGTTTTTATTCGATATCTTCAACCTCCATTTATGTTCATTCACCAGAAGCTCGGTGTGCTTATGGCGAAACTACTTATGTTTTGAACAGGAAAAACAACCTCTGATTGAGTAAAAATTGACTTACAGAAACAAACCTTGGTGTAAGTGATGAAAAATTAAATGTCAGTATTGATCTTGCCAGTTCTCAGTCACTTCTAACCTGGTTTGCAGCCAGCGAGGGAACAGAAACAACATTTATGAAGGTTCTCTGTTTATATTGCTGACCCAACCTGAGAGAGGGCTTGGCTGGGGAAGAGGGAGTAAGCATGGATGTGTGCTATGGTTGAAGTTCATATCACTTGGATAGGTCTGAAATGGGAAGAGACAGGAAGAGATTCCAAAAAAGGTCTAAGGTGAGATTTTGGAGCATGGAAGCAATGCCTAATATATGGAGTTAATGAAATGAAAGGATTGCTCAAAGAGTGTTAATCAAATAAATATAAAACACATTGCAAGCAGAATCAAGCCTATCCAAGGCTACGATCTAACTATTTATGCATGGTGTTTTTGACAAGTAAATCCTCTCTTCCCTTCTTCCTCACATACAGGTCCAGTTTTCCCTTGCATGCATCTATACTCTTGCCGTCAAATGTCATCTTTTTTGATTTTCCGCTCAGATTTCTTGGTGACATCTTTAGATTGATGACCTCTCGCTATGCTCTTTCACATTGGTGCGAGTATTCTCTCTCAGTATCCAATCCATTAAAACTTCTACAATTGCAAAGCCCTATATTTAATCCCACTTCAACCATCTTATTTATCCCCAGACCCACAATTCTATTAATTTCCTCCAATAATCCAATGTTGATCCCTTTCCCTAAATCTAGCATCATCGGCAACTTGAACGTCCAGGAGCGGAAAAGACTGCAAAAAGTTGTGACCACTGCTCAGTCCATCGCCGGCTCTGACCTCCCCACCATCGAAGGGATTTATCGGAGTCGCTGCCTCAAAAAGGCAGCTAACATCATCAGAGACCCACACCATCCTGGCCACACACTCACTTCACCACTGTCATTGGGAATAAGGTACACAAGCCTGAAAACTGTAATGTCCAGGTTCAGGAACAGCTTCTTCCCTTCAGCCATCAGGCTATTAAACACTACAACCTCAAATAAGCTCTAAACTCGAACAGGCTATTATTATTAATGCACTATAATTGTTTGTTTTTTGAGTATGTGTGTATGTGTATATATACACACTGAACTTTTTTTCCTCTCGTTTATGTACTATGTTTACATATTCTGTTGTGCTGCAGCATGTACGAATTTCAGTGTTCTATCTGAGACATATGACAATAAAACTCTATTGACTCTTGACTCTTCTATTCCAACCACTAAATTGTTAACTTAAATTGTGAAGAGCAATGGTGCCACCATTGGGAAAGACCATCACCCATCTTCTTTCATTATGAATATCTAGCCATGATTCATTTCCTCTGCTTCCTGCTTTTAAACCAGCCAGCAATTCATTCTCGCACTTCAGCTGACTCCACATTCTCTGGCTTTATTTACTTGTCTGCCACAGGGTATAGCAATGAAGGCTTTTTGAAAATCTAGATAAATTGAATTAACTTCTTTTCCATCATTTAATTTCTCTGTCTTTCCTCAAGATAGGTTTGACAAATAGCCGACCATCTAAAATAATTGTAAGGAAATTGAAAATATTGGTTAGCTTTGGGTTTGTGGATAATGAGATTAATCTGGTGATAGACCTATCATTTTCTTGCCACATTTAAGCTTCCATATCATGCTGACCTGCAGGGGATAGAGCTGAAGAACAATGAAAGATTATGACAGAAACTGGAAGTTGAGAGTGGATGAGAAAATGGGATGAATGTGTGAACAGTGATTGATGGTCAGCATGGTTAAATGGGCTGAAGGGCTTATTCCCATGCTGTATCTCTAAACTAAACAAATCTAAACTAAAACCATCAGGGTGGTCTCAAGACTGGTTTTAAGAGCAGAACTTATCGGCTCAAAAATTAATTTCCACAATGCCCAAAAACCCAGCATTGTCCGGACAAAAATCACAGCATGAATCAATTCTTGCATGCATTTCTGAGTGAGTTAACTCCAGCTGTTTATTGGGATAGGCTCCTTGCTATGAGGAAGTTGCATGCTCTCATCAAACCCATACAAATATCGTCAACATGTTTAAGCAACTTTATTCTGAATCATGACTACCACTTTTCTCTCATGGAAGAGACATCTTTTAATAATACTGAAAACTCGAACTGCATATTATTTGAAGGCTCAAATATAAATTTTCTACTGTTCTTTCCATAGTACTTCCCAGCTAACATCCTCATGTAGGCTAGCTCATACTGGGATCCCAATCAGCACAATACTGGACACATCAATGCTTGTGTGATTCTTTCACTCAGTAGTGATGTCAGTTGCAGGCAAGTTCCTGTCCTGAGGTCCAGGACTTACATGCAATGTACATTTGATATTGTTGCTATAGAACTTGACCTCAGGCCAGGAACTAGCATGGTACTGAACCAGAAAAGTGGATTCAACACAAGTCTATCAGAGTACACCTTATAGTCAGTTATTTTCTGCACAACTGATGGGGAATTGGATGAAGTAAACTATAATAGATACTGCTCCGAAGCAAAGATTTCTTCAAAGTTTGCAGGTCCAGCTTTCTACTATTTTTTGAGCTACCTACAATCACAGCATTTTTGGCATCAGGTCACCTCAAACTATCTCGTTTTTCCAGGTGAGGTACCAATTGAGAACCATTGCTTTCCCAACTAAATGAAAACTTTGCTCTTAACGCCTGAAATTGCCATTCAGAACTTACACACACATCATTTTATGCATTATATGCACTCAAAGATCACTCTCAGGTGGACCAAGGTAAAAAGGTGGAGAGAGGGGTACTTGGAACAATAGGATTTCAGGACATACTTTCATAGAAGGTAGAATTTTTACCCTTCATGTTTTCTCCTGGGAGCTTATAAATGTTATGTTAAAAATAAATAAAATTGCAAACTAAAAGTTGTTTGCCACATCTAATCCTGTTTATGCCACCAATTGCTTTCACATCATTCTAATTCAGCAGGATGTTCCTATTGGCACCGACCTGTTTTACTAGAGTCAACCCCTCTCTTCTGTATTTAACAGACTTTGCAACACTTGCCAGGAACTAGAATTGAGTTCAACAGATTGTGTTCTCTCTCGTAACTCGTTCAGATTCCAGAAAAAAAGGCGATGCCAGGAATTCGGTATTCTGATATCTCCTTTTACACACAATGCCAACATGTACCCTCACACAAAACTAGATACCATACTTACACAAGCTTTTATGTCCCAAAGGTTCAAGCCAGTGTTTAGGCTTCTTGAGCATCCACTCTCATTTCATTCAAACCTATCAATATATCTTTTCATTACATCCATCCTTATATAATTACCTAAGTTCCCCTTGCATGTAAGTTTAACTTGGCTTGACCACTCCAATGCTATAAAGGTTTACATTCTCACCACTAACATTCTCACTTCATTAACAACAAAGTATTCCTTTGAATCTCTTAACACACACATTAGTCAGTAACATATCTTCATGTACTTGGTTTACCGATACCTCCCCCCATGTGGAAACAATTCTCAATACACAATATGAAGATAGACACATAAAGCCTGGAGTAACTCAGCGGGTCAGACAGCATCGTCAGAAAAGAAATAGGTGACGTTTCGGGACGAGACCATTTTTTGAATCCTTTTGTAATTTTGAAGACCTCCACCAGCTCTCCTCAATGTGCCCATTGGTGGAGATAAGTGCACTATCTTGTTCAGTTACGTTGATATTTGTTACGTCCCATACTTCATACTTTTTAATTTATATGTACCTTTTTTAATAGTTTGGTTTAGTTTAGTTTGGATATACAGCATGGAAACAGGCCCTTTGATCCACCAAGTCTACGCCGACCAATGAACACTAGTTCTATCCCACACACTAGGGACAGTTTACAGAAGCTCATTAACCCTACAAATTTCTACATCTTAGGAATGTGGGAGGAAATCGGAGCACCCATTGAAAACCCACACGCGCTCAGGGTTCAGTCTGCATCAGAGTCATGATTCTTGGAGCCAGAACTAGTCCTTGATTTTGTGCAAAAGAATGAATTGGTATTATTTTATTATTACCACGTACTGAAATACAGCAAAAAAACCTGTGTACTATCCATGTAAATCATACCATGTATAAGTAATGCTGAGCTAATCCAGCATTTTGTGTCTATCTTCATACATTAGTACATCAAGGTAGTGCAAGAGAGAAAAAGAAACAGAATGAGGAACATAGTGTGTCAGCTACAAAAAAGTGCAGGTTTGAAAAAAAGTGCAAAGGTAGCAAAGAGGTAGATTGAAAGATTAGGAAACTCATCTCTCGCCTATGAGAGGTCCGTTCAAGAGTCTAATAACAGCAGGAAGAAACTGGTGGCATGGCTTTCAATCTTTTGTGCCTTCTGCCCGATGTGAGAGGGGAGAAGAGAGAATGACCGGGGTGGGGTGGTCCTTGATTTTGTTGGCTTTTCCTGAGGCAGCGTGGAGTCGAAGGGGAAGAAGGCTAGTTTGTTTGATGGACTGGGCTGCATTTACAACTCTGCAGTTTCTTGCAGTCTTGTGTAAAGTTGATGCCATAGCAAATAGTGACAGAATGTTGGCAGTATGGTTATCTCCCAGTCAATGGAAATATGTTATCACACACATTAGACCATTGCACCAGGGCAGAACGGTGAAAAGGTGTAGGTGTAGGGTCCCTTTCATATTGTTAGAAGCTGATTTCAAATAACAAACTAAAATATAATAATTGATTTATCATTGAAATACAGTGGCCAATTTACACATGTTATGTTCCCACGGACACACTAATGTTCAAAAATGCAAATAATCTGCCTTTGTAACATTAACTGAGGGATAGAAAATGGCCAGGATACCAGGAAAAAACCCTTCTGTTTTCTGTACTATATTCTGCATCTACCCTAGAGCTCAGATAGCGCCTCAGTTTAATGTCCCTGCTTAGAACTCAGCATGTTGTATTTCATGTCTTCATGTCTGAAGAAGAATCTCGACCAGAAACGTCATCCTTGCCTTCTCTCCAGAGATGCTGCCTGTACCGCTGAGTTACTCCAGCAATTTGTGTCTATCTTCTATGTTATATTTAACCCTTGACATCCACTCCATTGTTTTGATTGACAATTTTTTATTTAATTTAGTTTAGAGATACAGCGCAGAAACTAGCCCTTCGGCCCACCAAGTCCACACCGACCAGTGATCCCCGCACACTAACACTATCCTACACACACTAAGAACAATTTACAATTATACCAAGACATTGAACCTACAAATCTGTAGGAGTGTGGTGTGTGGGAGGAAACTGGAGATCCTGGAGTTTATGGGGAGACCGTACAAACTCCATACAGACAGCACCCGTTGTCAGGATCGAACCCGGGTCTCTGGCGCTGTAAGGCAGCAACTCTACCGCTACGCCATCATGCCACAGTTGAATGTCGGAGGCAGATTACCTGCACTGATGCCATAAAGTTCACATTTCTGGGCACTCATCTGATATTTGATACTTCTAAAAAAGCAGAACTCCTTCGGTACCTTGGCAAGATATATTTGCTCTTGTGCTTGGAAGGGGTCTACAAGTCAGGATCTCCTGGCTCAGAGGGAAGATTACTGACCATTGAACCTGAACTGCAACTCTATCAGTTCTTTTATGTGTAAAACCAGGAATGAAACAAGACAAGAAAAAAATAATTTGGAAGTGTTTAAACGGTTCTGATAAGAGCTATTTTGGAATAAATAAACAACATGCAACTGGTGGCCAATGAAATATGAACCTACTGTCAGAAATCATACTAGTTTGCTCTAACCTTTGAAATCGCTCAGTAAAAATATAATTCAAAATACATAACAAACAAGCATGTGCAGCAAGAGGGAAAGAGAGAAGAAGGGAGAGAGAGGGGAGAATTGTGAAGGAGAGAGGGAGAGGAGAGACAGAGAGAGGGGCACTGGGAGGGGGAGGGGAGGGCAGAGGGAGAGGGGAGAGAGGATGAGCAGAGGAAGAGGGAGAGAGGAGGTAAAGAGGAAGGAAAAAGGCAAGGGAGGAAGGGGAAGGGGAGAGGGAAGGAGAGCAGAGGGAAAGGGGAAGAAGGGGAAAACAAACGTATGTCTTGTTTCAAAGCCACACTATGTCTTGTTTCAAAGCCAGTTGTTAATGTTCAGTGGGTGGAAGGAGAGTTCGCACAGACTTCATTTAGAAACACACACAAAGAAGCTTTTGAGAATGGTGGGGGTATTTGAAATTTGTAGAGGAAAAGGAGTTAAAGGAACATTTTATATTTGTGTTTGCACAGTGTCTTAAATTGGAATTTTAGGCTGCTGTAGTAAAGTTGACTCAGTGTTTTATGCTAAAGGTTGCTGGCAGGGAAACTCACAATAGACTGGAACAACCAGGAAGGAAAAATAAACCTTTTCATTTTGAATTCTCCAGCCTTTGTGCAATGGAAGATAATTAATATTCAGCTCGTGGTGATTGTGAGCTCCCCATTTTAAATTGCTCCCATAATTTCTGGAATCTATTACTAAATGACGAATGTGATCACCAAAACTATTGGTGCATGTAAACTGGTGGAAGAGTTAGTCATTTGACTGCCATGAAAGTATTGGATAAAGCTTTTGTTTTTGGACATGAAATGAATGCAAAGCCCATCAGTTTAGCAGTGTGTGGCCAGTGTCCAATCTGGCCATAGACCGAGTGAATTGCTAAATTCATGTGCCCATGTGTTTTTTTTAGCAGGGCATGCCAGTTTTAACTCTAGGATGTTTCTAATCCCTTATACTTGGATCTTTACTCGCTAGCATGACGATTCGGTGAATTGGCAGATTTATTGGCCGATGTCTATTTTCTTGTTTACTAAATCCTGGTGAGAATCTTTACATGAAAACTGGTTAGGGCGGTACAGTGACACTGTGGTAGAGTTGCTGACTTACAGCGCCAGAGACGCGGGTTTAATCCTGACTACGGGTGCTGTCAGTACGGAGTTTGTACGTTCTCCCCGTGATGACGTGGATTTCCGTGGGTGCTCCGGTTCATCTCACATTCCAAAGAAATGCAGGTTTGTAGGTTAATTGGCTTCGGTAAAAATTGTAAATTGTCCCAAGTGTGTAGGATAGTGCTAGTGTATGGGGATTGCTGGTCGCCGCAGACTGGGGGGGGGGGGCAAAGGGCCTGTTTAACACTGTGTTTCTAAACTAAACTAAACTACAATTGATACAAATATTTTTTATCCTTTATTCATTTCAGGGTGGCAATGCCAGCATTTATTATCCACCCTAACAGCAGTTGAGAAAGTGGTGCTCAAATCTCTGCAATCCTGGTGAACGTATTCTCTAATGTTGTTGGGTAATGTTGCTGCCTGTCCCACTTGGCCGTCAATTACGCGACAGGCCGGTAGTGACTGACGCGCGACGGTCGCGCGTGTCATCATGCGTCCGCACAGCCGTCTGGAGCGCGTGAAGTCGTTTGAAGATGGACACAAAATGCAAGACTTAAATCAAAGCCAATTAACCAACAAACCTGAACATTTTGGAGTGTGGAATGAAACCGGAATACCCGGAGAAAACCCACGTGGTCACAAAGAGTATGCACAAACTCTGTACAGACAGCACTCGTCGGCAGGATCGAACCCGGGTCTCTGGTGTTGTAACAACTCTACCACTGCGCCACTGTTCTGCTAACAGTATTTTCACATTTTATCACCAAAACTTTGCCTGACATTGCAATTAATTAAATCACATACCTTAACCAGACCCCAATAAAATACCAGTGCATGGCTATTGATGAGTAGCAGTGACATTTGCAAATATATAATCCAACTTCTCAAGATACCAGAAGTTGATGACTTGAAATATTGTGTTGTGGCGTCTGTAGCATTGAATCTCATGACTGCAGTGCAAGAGTTAATTTTAGTGGCAGTCGGGTATGAATCATAATGCCAACATAATCTGTTCCATACATCTCTCAGGTACAACAGGTAACTTCTAAGGTGCAGAATTTTCTTGTTTAAGAGTAGTTACTTTCATTTTGTGGATAATAAAAATAAACAATATATATTAACTATAGCATATGTTCATTAGCAATGGCCAAGATTTTCTGATTTGCTGCTTGCAAGCAGGGGGGGCGGAAATCGCTATCAATACATGGGGGGGACACAATTCCTTGGGGCTGCGTACACACACACACACACACACACACACATGCAAGGCTTTGGAGGCTTCAACCGTGGGCCCTGTGGACGGTAACATTGGGAGCTAACCTGTTTAAGAAAGAACTGCAGATGCTGGAAAAATCGAAGGTAGACAAAAATGCTGGAGAAACTCAGCAGGTGAGGCAGCATCTATGGAGCGAAGAAATAGGTGATGTTTTGGGTCGAGACCCTTCCTCAGACCCTTCCTCAGACCAGATGTCCAAATCCGGATTACAAAACATGAGGGGGATTGCCCCCCACCTCTCAAAACATGGGGGGGGACACGTCCCCCTCGGGATTTCTGCCCATGCTGGCAAGGGGCATTTGACAAAGATTTTACATTTTCACTTCCTTCACTTTTCTGAAACCCAGAAAGTTAGAGCACAATAGACAGGAATGTTTGTTTTCTTAAAACCACATGCTAACATAGCGTGAGCCATGGATTACTTTTATTATTTTAATAAACGGTCACTAGTTCAGTTGGGATGGAGTTTAAATATTTATCTAACATATTTGCGTACTTTTGTTTTCAGCTGATGACAACCTCCGTAGTTTGCTCTTGTGTTATTTTGTGATAGTTGAAAACACATTGAATTGTGACTTGGAGTTTGTTGACATCCTTCCCTGATCGTGTCATCAGTCATAGCCAGTGCTTTTTATGTGATGGTACGTACCGTCCTAACAAGTTAAAGAGTAGATTGATGCACAGCAGCCAATGGGGTATTGTGTCAACTGTTATAAGCATGCCAACACCTCTTTGCCAACAAAAAGTACTGGTCATAGCAAAATGATCCTTCCTTACCACTCCAATTCCCCTTTATTTGAAGAGAATAGGACTATAGAATAATGCTGAATTGGGATAAAATGGCATCATTGGGGACAGGCTATAGGTGGGGTTTACTGTTGTAGGGCCAGAGTTGAATTCACTACATAACAATGGAACAACACAAGCAGCACAAGCATTGACATTAAATAAATGAGAAATAACATGCACCGCCAGATATTCCAACCATCGATCCCTCAAATGTGACCATTGAATTCTAAAGGCATTATTCTAGGCCATTTAGAAAAATACACAAAAAATAAATGTATTTTCTTCAAATAAACCTTATATGCTTTAAAGCAATAGGGCAAATATTTCCCACTTCCCTAAATCAGAAGCTGGATACATTCCCTCAAAAAATGAATCATTGTTTTTCACAATACAGCTTTATCTCTCATTTATATCCACTTGCCTGTCTCTAACAAGTGTAAATTCGGAGGGAGCTCAGGCCTGGAATGCTAATCTCAGTCCATTATTCAGTAACAGGTCTTGAAATTGTAGTTTGTGTCAAGGAGAGACTTTCTGGCCCATGATACTGGGATCCAAGCAGGTTCCTGATGTCATGCCTCACTGAAGGTTTATGCTTGGATTCAGTTGTTTCTCAGAGTTAAGCTCAACATCTCTTGGGACTTAGGTCTGATATTGTGTTGTCCTCAAGGATGCACATCGAGCATCTCATAACCACTACCCTAGGACTAGCATTGGAAGGACTTTGAGGTATGGGCATACAAAAGTGTCTCTTGCCTTGCCTTGAGTCTTCAGCTGCAGCCTGCATGGTATTCCACTCACAGGGCTTCTGGGAAGTTACTGGTTGTTCCTTTTAAGGAGTTGCGACTAACGTCACTCCAGAATTATTATTATTATCGGCAATTAGCATCCTGGATTAATGGCATGAGAGACAGTAAACCAACTGATCTTCAAACACATGTTCAGTAATTTAGATTTATACTGAGACCAGGGACTGCACAGTAGCACAGAGGTAAAGTTGCTGCCTTCCAGCACCAGAGACCCAGGTTCGATCCTGACTGTCTGTATGGAGTTTGTATGTTCTCCCATGGGTTGTCTCTGGTTGCTCTGGTTTCCTCTCACACTCCAAAGATGTACAGGTTTGTAGGTTAATTGGCTTTGGTAAACTTGTAAATCGTCCCTAGTGTGTAAGATTTGTGCTAGCGAACAAAGTGATCGCTGGTTGGCGCGGACTTGGTGGGCCGAAAGGCCTGTTTCCGCGCTGTGTCTCTAAGTCAGACGTCTACCTGCTTTCTTATTCCAGGTTTATTAAATTACTTGAAGTTAACTTCCCTAGCTGCCACAGTACAATTCAAATCCATGATCGTGGATCAATGGTATAAACCCTTGAATGCTGGTTCAATAACTTAACTGGTATTTTACTGTACTCTATGCAACTGGCCCCTCTATCCACAACATCTGAGTTCAGGCAATAAAACGTGCAAATGGCTTCAGTTCAAATTGAATGCACTGGTTTGCAAACTCCACATTTTTCTCTTCCACAGTTGCCCTGAATCTTTCAAAAGGTGCAACTGTTCCCTAAATTCCTCTACATAGTACGTCAATGACTTTTGTCAGAAACTGTTATCTCTTCTAACTCTTCCTCGCTGTATTTTGTTCTCTTTAAAAGGAATCTTCAGGAAATTGCTAATTTAAGATTCAGTACAAATATAAATTGGTATTGCCATTAAGCGGCTCTCTCACAATCCTCATTGCAATTCTACATTCCTTCATGTAATGGAGAATCATTATAATGAAAGTGTTTCATCAACTTAGCCTAGCATCATGAATATTGTCCCTGCTTAATGGTGCCTGGATCAGTGTGATTCTGTGTTTATTACTTGACATTTTGAGGCTTTTATTGGTGTTTTGGGCATTGCAAATTATAATTCCATCCATTTATAAGAAAGCCCTTCAGTTTAAGGTGAACAAATGAATGAAATCCCATATTTATTACATGGGATTAAAGTATTAGCTGAGATTCCTTGACATGTTTCGGGGATCTTATTACATTATTCTTTCTACATTTCCACGAAATCTGCCAATTTTACATTATCAATGTACAATCAAATCAAACAAAATGTTTATATAGTTGTCTATCTGAATATTGCAGAGGATGCTCCCTCTGTGAATTAAATTTAACAAAATATGTGAGCAAACACAAAACGCAAACTAACAGCAAGCAACAATTTCCGGAGTCAAGCTCTACCCTAAAATACCTTCAGAAGAGTGGTTCACTTGCTTAATTTACAAGTCCCATTACATCATTTGATTTGACACTGAAAAATGAAGAAATAATTTTTTTAAATAAATTTAAGAAAAAAAAGACAGCTTATTCTTTTGATAAACACAAAATGCTGGAGTAATTCAGCAGGGCATGCAGCATATCTGGAGGGAAGGAATGGGTAACGTTTGGGGTCGAAGCCTTTCTTCAGACTTAAGGGGCTGTCCCACTTGGGCGAGCTAATCCACGAGTTCTGGCGAGTTTGCCCTCGACTCATACTCACAGCATAGTCGACATGAGGTCGTAGGAGGTCTTTGTAACTCTCCTTCATTCTCTAGAGTAGTCCCCGTGTACTCGAGGCCTCAGCTAGGTCGCGGCGAATTTTTCAACATGTTGAAAAATGCCCGCGAGTAGAAAAAAGTCGCCATGGAAAAAATCGATACTTTCTTTACTCGTAGATTTAGTCGTAGTAGGTTGTAGTAGGTCGGCATGTTAGTCATAGGTAATCGAGGGTAGTCAAAGGTAGTCAAAGGTAGTCATAGATAGTCTTCATCATAGTCGAAGGGAGGTTGAAGGGAGGTTGAAGGAGATCGAAGGAGGTCGTCTTCACTCTCCACTATTCATTGTCCAATTTTCCCGAAGTTAGTCGTAGCTAGTCGTAGCTAGTCGAAGCTAGTCTTCAACATAGTCGAAGGAGGTCTAAGGAGGTCTTCAACATAGTCGAAGGAGGTCTTCAACATGACATTTTTTCAAACTCTCCTAAGCTCTTCTAAACTCGTCAATTAGGTCGCCACAGTGGGACAGCCCCTTTATTCTTTTTTCTTAATCCCCAAGCTGAAAATCCTCTTTCAGTTGGTGATGTCTTCTCATTATTAGGTAACTGTTACAAACTGATAAATCAAATAATGAGACGACATCACTATTAAGAATTAACAGGCGGGCTGGGGAACAGAGAGATCCCGGAGCATAAACACACTGATCATTGAAGGCTGTGCCACAGAATAGCAATGCCAAAGATAAAACAAGCCATACACAATGGTTTCTTTCCAGAGAGAAAGAACTCAAAAGTAAGTAAGTTATGTATTCTTCCTTTCTTTGACCACACTTAGAATACTACTTACTGTTCAACTCTCAAATCATATAAAGGACATGAATGCATTCAAGAAAAGTGCAATGATTACTTGCATGATATCAAAAGTGTGAGGGTATCTTAATCAGGGAAAGAAGAGCATAATCATTCTTTTATTTCTTGAGAAAAGGAGGCTGATAGGTGAACTAATGGGAGATCTTTAATATTATCACAGTTTTGAATAGATTGTATCTGAGAAAAATGATTTAATTGTGGGGAAAAGCATAGCCAAAAGAATAAGTAAGAGAAAAGGGAAGAGAGGGTTCCAATAATGGGAATGGAAGAAGAAATAGAGAAAGGCACTCAAAGAGAGCAAAGATGTTGAGCTAAATGGGTTTGCACTGTGTATACTGTACATCCTGTAATAATCGATAAAAACATTGTTTGCTTTAATACTTTGATCAGATCATTGTACTCGTCATTGTAAAGTTTGCATTACCTTGTACATTTTATATTTGAAGGTATATCAGTCATCCATCTATACTCATGATGCTGATGTTGCCGTGAATCTCACTTGTGGCCGTTCTGAAATTCAAAACCCAACGCACAGAGTTGGCTGCAGATCAGTGCATGGTCATGATGTATAATACTGAAGCTCTGCGCACCTTTCGTGTGCAGCACAAAGATAGTTTTGTAGGCTTTGCTTGAAGTTGTTGCTTTTTGATCTTGTCAAGGTTTCCTATCCAGAAATATTTGCTTGAGACGTTTTGAATTGATGCCACTCCATTGGAGACTGCTCTCCAGATAGTGTCTGAAATGTTTACACAGATGACTCGTCTTTCGCCTGCCTCTCCTCAGATCCCTGCACAGGGCCGGTTGGGAGTTGATGGGCTTCCTTTCTAAGGACATTAAAGCTAGCTTTTATTTGCACACACGAGAAGCTTAATGGTGGCTCCTAGTAAATGCTCATTATGGAGAAAAGGTCACACCAGCTCAAGTTGTCTGATATGCTGGCTGTACAGCGTCCTTATTTACAAACAGAAAAGGATAGCTGTTTGGAATGCTGCATTGTCGACCTTCTATTTGATGGATGCCATGTTGGTGGAGAGGATTTATTCTGAGTAAGATTAAAGCCGGGCTGACTTTACTGATTCTTGGTATGTTGGAGTCATAGAGTGATACAGTGCGGAAACAAACTGTTCAGCCCAACTTGCCCATGCCAACCAAGAAGCCTTTCTACAATAGGCCCACCTACCCGGTTTGGCCCATATCCCTCCGAAACCTTCCTATCCATCTTGAATTTTACTTTATTGTTGTAATTTACTTATTTGTTGAACTACAGTATCAACAGAGAATGCTGGCCACTTACTGGAAGTTGTCCATGTTTTTTAATGGTGTCATGAATGAAGTTGGCTAGATGCTCCATCCTCTCTGAAATGTAGACAAAATGAGAGGAATGGGCAACAAAGCATAGAAGATTCCTGGGAGAGTTGGCAGCATAATCTTAAATCTCCTTACGCAGATGCTGCCTGACCTACTGGGTTTTTCTAGCATTTTCTGTTTGTATTTTCTTGACTGACTTCACGCTAAAACAATCTTTACCCTGGGGTGTAAATCTAGAACGAGGGACCACAAGCTCAGAATAGGGCATCTAAAATAAGATGATTTGTTTCTATGGAATTTTCGGCCCCATTGGGCTGTAGTAATCAACTGTAGGCAAGGCTGAGGTAGATTTCTGGATTATACAGAAAATCAAACATTATGAGATTTTAGATGGAAATATTACATTGCACCTGAAGATCACTTCATTCTTAGTCCATCTATATTAGTTTAAACGGGGATCAACGGGGAGAAGCCTCCTCGTTGCGATCCCCGTGTCACTCTGTGACACGTTGGGTGACCAATACTGTCAACATGTTCGACGACTACAGAAGCCAACAACGGGCTATACGTCGACTGACGCACTAGCGAACAAGTTTAAACTATTTTGTTTATATTATGTATCATGGGTCTCTTATGTACTTAAGCAGAGACGATCACAACAAATCTGTCCTTTGATACATTAACAACAAACAAAGACTCAATTAAAGCTATCGATTGTGGACATTGTTAACAACAAGCAATTTTAGTTTTGTATGGTAAAGCTAATGGAGAATCAATTGCATAATCAATTGTAGGATGCTGCTTTTGTTTTATGTTTAGTTATCGTAAAGACATATGGGGTTTGCCAGTAGTTTAACACTAGACCCAAAGTTCATTCTTAACATTCACCTTCAGAGCAGGGACATGCTGGTTTTGGGATCCAGGGCTTCAGGGAAACATGCATATTTAATATTTTACCAGCATATTCAATTTTAGAAAACATCTGATATCATTCAGGTCATTTTTTCCCTCAACGTTTCTACCTATGCAACCTCTGAAAAGCAATTAAGAACAGAGCTTCTGGAAAAGCTTTTATTCCTGAAGTTGGAAGGTTATGTTGTTGTTGTACAGTGTTATCTGAATCTTACTAATCATGCCTTCTACTTTCTCATCCAAATAATTGATATAGATGACAAACAGCAACGGACTCATCACCGATCCCTGAGGCTCACCACTAGTCAAAGGCCTCCAGTCCAAAAAGCAACCTTCCACCATCACCCTACTTTTTTCCATTAAGCCATTTTTCTATCCAGCTAGCTAGCTCTCCTAGGATCTTGTGTGGTCTAACCTTCCAGAGCAGCCTACCCCATGGAACCTTGTCAAATGCCTTGCTGAAATCCATATATATTACATCATATATATATATATTACAGCACTGCCCTTATCAACCTTTTTAATTACATCTTCACAAAACACAATCAGATCCATGAGACGTGATCTCCCATGTACAAAACTGTGCTGACTATCCCTAATCAGCCCTTGTCTATCTAAATGCATGTATAACTTTATCTCTCAGAATACTCTCTAGTAACTTTCCAACCACAGATGTTGGACTCTTTGGCCTACAGTTCCAAGGCTTGTCCCTGCAGCCCTTTGTATATAGAGGCACAACATTTGCCACCCTCCAGACTTCCATCACCTCAACCGTATTTAATGATGACTGATAAATCTCATCCTGGGCTCCTGCAATGTCTTCACTCGCTTCCCACTGTGTCCTCAGATATATCTGATCAGGCCCTGGAGATTTATCAACCTTCACACGCGTTAGGATGTTCAGCACTTCCTCGACCGTAATACTGACTCCCCTTGACGGATTTCCATTGACTGCCCCAAGATACCCGATCCTCATGTCTTTCTTCACAGGAAAAACAGAGGAGAAATACTCACTGAGGACCTTGCACATCTCCTCTTGCTTCACACAGAGATGACTGCTTTGATTCCAGAGAGGCCTTATTCTCTCCCTGGTTACCCTTTTCACTTTAATGTACTTGTTTAGCTCAATGGATCTCCCTTAATATTATCTTCCACAGCTATCTCCTGCCCTCTTTTTGCCCTCCTGATTTCCTTCTTTCGCATGCTCCTCAGTTCCCAAAACCCCTCCAGGGATACATTTGATCCAATATGCCTATAGCTGCCCCATGCCTCTTTTTTTATTCTTGACCAGAGCCTCCATTTTTCTTGTCTTCCATGCTTCCTTATGCCCACCTACCTTGCCTTTCACTCTAACAGTGAAACAGAGTTTCTTGGGGGAAATAATTTCCTGGTGAAATTGGGCTGGCTGGAACATTGGCCTTTGAATTTTATGCGCTACTCACTAGGTCTGATGTTTCCCCAGTGTCAGACATACAACTAATTTCAGGGTAATGGCAGCACAATGGTGCAGCAGTTACCAATGCTGATGCACAGCTTCAGGGAAGTGGGTCTGATCCTGATCAAGGGTGCTGTCTGTGGATTTGCATCTTCTTCCTTCAGGTGCTCTGGTTTCCTCTCTCAAATACCAAAGAGGTGGTGTTTGGTTAATTGGCCCTAAAGTTAGGTAAATGGCAGAAAAATCAATGTGCGTTGAAGGGCATGTGAGAAGGAACACATTGTAGCAAGGACACAGGGAAATAAAATAAATAATGGGGCTAATTTTAGGTTTCGGGATACAGCATGGAAACAGGCTGTTCGACCCACCAAGTCTATGCCATCGATCACCCATTCACACTAGTTCTATGTTATCCCATTTTGTCATCCACTCCCTACACATTCGAGGATTTTTTTTTAATAGAGGCTAATTAACCAACAAACCTACACATCTTAGAGATGGGTGGAAACCAGACCATCCAAAGGAAACCTATGCGGTCAGATGAAGAATGTACAAACTCCACATAGACAGCACTCTCTGACGCTGTGAGGACATCACTCAACCAACTGCGCCACTGTACCGCCACTGCCCGTGAAATTGACCACTCTGCTAAGGGGCTAGTATGAGCCCGATGGACTGAATGGTCTCCATCTGTGTACTTATAGCACTGTAAGTCATACACTCCATGTTTCCTTGTTTGGTGGTCTAATTGGGAGCTTCTAAGATTAGCCTAGATCACATTGAGCACCCACTGAAAAACTTGGAACAAATTATATTTATATTAATTTCAAGAGACTTAACATCAGATTGGGCAGCTTAGTAACTGAGTACCAGCTACTGAAACACCTTCCATAGTTCACGGCATTGAGTGGTTAATGCGGTAATTCAATTGATGTCTTGGTGGTAACAAAACTGGTATTGAGTCATTGCCTCAGTATGATGATGACTGGGCCTACTGGGTGGAACAGGGTTATGGAACAGCAGCCAAAGGCATGCTCTTGTTAAAAGAGAATACTTTGATCCTGTCCTCATTCAGTCTCCACGCATGAGTATTAATGAGGAATTGCATTTATTTTCTCTCTCTCTGGCTGACGCTTTGCCTGAAGGCAACTAAATCAGTGCAGATGGCAAGTGGAATCAAGGAATCCTTTTAGTTAGCACGCTATGACACGTACTCAGGCAGGATGTTTACCTGCTAAACCACTTAGGGAGCCCAGATAACTCATGTGGCACCGTGATTTTCACAGGCAGTATGGAGGGGAGGTGAGGAAGAACATGGGTGACACATTGTCGCAACGGTTTGAGTTGCTGCCTTACAGAACCAGAGACCCAGGTTCGATCCTGATTACGGATGCTGTCTGTACGGAGGGTGGACGTTCTCCCTGTGACTGAATGGGTTTTCTCCGGTTGCCTCCCACATCCTAAAGACATGAGTTTTAGGTTAATTGGCCTCTGTAAATTGGCCCTAGGGTGTAGGATTTGAACAAGTGCATGGGTCATCGTGGTCGGCGTAAACTCGTTGGGCCGAAGTCCCGCATTTGCCAGCGTTGTGATGGGGCCTTTTCACGGGGCGAGTTGACGCAAGATGTCACCAGAGTGAAGAGGTCGTGGTCCAGCACGAGTCTCGCGCGATATAACGGGGGTAGATAAAGAGTTCCCACGGTACTCGGCATTTCTGTTATTTGTGCGAGTGACTTGTCCGTTTCCCGAGCTTTCGCGTTAAATCTTGAATGAACATCATGAACTACACGTGACACAAATGATGTAACTTTTTTTTTCGCACACTATATATATCCTCCCTTGGTTGAATTGGCTCATTTGGAGACATATTTTACTGTGTATGTGGGAGACACAGATGGACTGAGCACAGTACCTCGGTCTTACTGTGTGTGGGAGAGGGGGAGAAAGAGACGTACACTCACAGAGGCAGAGTCTCTCAGCCTGTGTAAGAGGGAGGGAGAGAGAGAGAGAGGCACACACAAGGTGGATGTGAAATCTCACCTGCCTGTTTCAGTGACAGACACCCGCCGCCAGTAAATGAAGACACCCCCATCTGTCTCCCCCTCCTCTCCCTCGACTCCCCCACCTTTCCCTCCCAACTCCAGTCCCGTCCCGACCCCCTGGGAAACAGAATAGAGCAACAATATAGATATAGAAACTGAAACAATATAGAAACTGAATAGCGCAACATGGCAAAAACATCTCTGACACGCTTTACCCCCTTTCTTTGAGATTTTCTGGGAGCCATCTCTGCAAGTGTTCCTGTTAAAAAGATTATCCAACAATGACAATTAGGTGGGACGTCCTCGAAGGACACATGTTCCCTTGTCGATATTTTTACTCACCTTCTGTCCCCTCTGTCCAGCTTCCGGGTTTACCGTTCGCAGGAGTTCCCACGCGCTATATCTCTAAAATCTGAAGTTAGGTAATGTCTAAAGGAACTGCAGACGCTGGTTAATGCTGGTTAATACGCACAGAAGGACACAAAATGTTGGTGTAACTCAGCAGGTAAGTCAGATCTGGGAAAAAACATAAAAAGCTGGAGTAAGTCAGCGGGTCAGGCAGCATCTCTGGAGAAAAAGAATAGGTGACGATTCGAATCGGAGCCCTTCTTCAGACATCCTAATCGGAATTGAGTCTGAAGATGTGTCTCGTCCCGAAACATCAGCTTTTTTTCTCCAGAGATGCTGCTTGACTCGCTGAGTTACTCCAGCTTTTTGTGTCTGTCTTCGGTTTAAACCAGCATGTGCAGTTCACTCCTTACACGGGTCTCTGTACAACATTGATTGGTAGCGTTCCGGACCCCTGGACCCGAGGACTCCAACCTGTATCTCTCAAAGAAGTACATGTGAAAAATTTCTCACGGACCATAAAAATGCGTAACCTTTCAGTAAAGTCCCTTTTAAAGTCCCTTTTAAAGATTATAGTTATTTTCTTGAATCTCATTAACATAACTCATGAATAAGTTGATGTCCATATGCGGATGCAGATCTTTATTTTTATTTATTTTTTAATTTCAATCCCACAGAAGATAATTTTTACTCACCTTCTGTCCCCTCTGTCCAGCTTCCGGGTTCACCGTTCGCAGGAGTTCCCACGGTACCCGCAAGAGTTATTACGGATATCGCACTGGCCACTACGTTCATATAATGTTGCAATACTCAACCACAAGTGTACAAGTCAATCTTGGAGAAATTCAAACTTTCTTGAATTTTCTCCCGAGTGACCAAGTTACACGATGACCTGCCGTTAGCGCTACGGTGGTCCACGGTGGTCCACGAATGCCGTACTGTTATCGCACGAGGTTCCCACGATGTTAAACTCCGGTTAACTCTTGCGTCAAGTCGCCCCGTGAAAAGGCCGCTTTAGTTTTCCATGAATGCAGCTACTTATTGACTGCACTAAAGTGCCCCTAAAGCCCTTGCTTAATAACCCAGACCTTTTCCTCAATGGTTACGTGGTTGCGGACTGCCAGAAAAAAATCCTCATGGTCAATGCGATATGTCTGGGCTGTGAACAATTGACTCCTTCACCCGCAGAGAGTTTGAGAGGTTGGACTTTTGCTGCCAGAAATATCTAACGAGAATAAATAACGAGGTGCAAGGGTCTCGTCGACTTCCCAAAGCCTGACACCAATTCACAGACCAAGCACAGCAACGGGGCATGGCCACAGCAAGAGGACCAAAGTCATGGACAAGACCATTGGTCTCCTGAAGTTGAGATTCCAGTGTCTGTAGCAGCCCAGTGTATCCTGCAGCACATACGCAACAAGTGCAGCAATCTTCAATTGTGTGTTGCATGCTGCGTAATCTGCATGCAACACTGCCAGTGGCTGGGAAGGAGCACGAGGAGATTCAGAGCGTGAAGGACAAGAGGCGCAGGCTGAACCACCAGCACCTGCCCTGCGGCTGAGTGGAGGAAGAGCCACTCGCCACAGGGCAGACTCCCTGACGTACAAAAAATTGACAATCATCAATCCGAAACATTAATTGTGTTTCTCTCACCACTGGTGCTGCCTGATCTGCTGAGCATTCCCAGAATTTTCTTCAGTATTACAGTTAATAATTCATTGAAATTTAAAATAAATTATATATTATCTGTGTGTGCAATTACGGGTCAGTTAAGCTTCTGCATGTAAGAATTTTATTGCTTTGTTGTTGGCACACATGGCGATTAAACACACTCCACTCTTGTGTTTCTCTTAAATCAAAAGGTTGCTAAAAATTAGCCCCAAATCTGACAAAATGATTCTTTCACACACTAATATCTTACAACAACATAGTTCACCATTAATCAGCTGAGGGAGCTCCGATGGTACATAATAAATCCTGACATTCCCCTTTGTAGAGCCAACTGAACTGACCAAGACATATTAATGAATGAAGCCCTGCTGCAATTAGTCAGATGCCTCACTGTGACTGTTTTCAGTGGTGTGATATGTGACATTATTTATTTGTGTGTTGCCCGTGAGTGGAGCCTCTAACACCTACAGACAGCTGGACCCATCTCCTGCCAGGCACTTCCTATGGTGGCTCTAGTGGGTCTTCGGACCCCACTCACCCTGAACACACTGGGTCTACCTGCTGGCCTACAGTTCATCGATGAGAATACAAGTCTCTTTCACTAAGTCCAAGGCTTTCTCTCTCTTCCCTATGATCTCTCTCTCCACCATGCAGGCAATGTGCACATTGCTGTGCCTTGCTCCCATTGGCAATATGTTATTTAAGGGGTGATGCCCTTCTTAAATATAAAGATCTTGTTAGGAACTGTGTTCAATTAGATGGGGCCCCATTGGGAATGCCACCGAATCCACTGCAGTACATGACTTGGATTGTTTCTACGATGTTTTCTCCAGTTTAACAATTCTGTGCATGACATCCAACGGTGGGTCAGTGCTATACACAAACATTTGTAGCACACTAAGGGGCAAAGTCTAATAGTCTTTGATGTTTGATCAGACTTTACTGGCTTTACCTTGCACTAAATGTTATTCCCTTATCATGTACTGTATCTGTACACTGCGAATGGCTCGATTGTAATCATGTACTGTCTTTCTGATGACTGGTTAGCACGCACCAACAGCTTTTCACTGTCTGAAGAAGGGTTTCGGCCTGAAACATCGCCTATTTCCTTCGCTCCATAGATGCTGCTGCACCCGCTGAGTTTCTCCAGCATTTTTGTGTACCTTCGATCTTCCAGCATCTGCAGTTCCTTCTTGAACAGCTTTTCACTGTACCTTGTTTCAGGCAACTGTAGCTGGTTATAAAGTCCAAATCCGTTCCAATGTGGAAAACTAAGAACTTCCAAGATCACTGGTTTACCATCCCAGCAGTGCTTTGGAGGAAGCCCCCTTATAGTTATTGAATAAAGTTTTGAACGTGACTGTTGTTACCATTGGAGAAAAACCTCTATTTGCGGTATTAGTCTCCTGGATTATGCCAGCAGGAATAAACTTAAAGGAAATGTTTGAAATATTGTTTCATACAGGACAGAGCATTGTTCGAACTAAATTACAAACCAAGAAAAGACATATTAGTGCACCTACAGTTGTGTTGCCTATTAGTGTTCCATACAGTTGTGATGCCTTGTGAATTATGATACTCCGTGCCTATCAGATGCTATGTCCTGGGAGTGATTTTAAATCCAGGCAAATGAGGAGGGAAAAAGTCTGGAAATTTCCTCCTTTGTTTTTTTAACGCATTTGGAAGTAGTCCAGGAGACCATGTTTAACTTGATTTATATGCAGGTGATTTCCACCCCAGGCTGACACAGCTGCAGTTCTCTTAAGAAGCACATTGAAGCAGTGAGGCAGTAACCTATTTCACCCCTCCACTATTCTCTGAAAAAGGGAAGAACACCTAGTAGTTAAACTATTCTGCCCTACCTGCCTTCATGTACACGTGGCAATCTCTAAGCTATCCGGTAAGGATAGTTGCTCCACACAATCACTATCTCTTCATCACTTTATAAATCTTGCTCAAACTCCCCATTTAAGTACTGGAATAACCTCCAGATATGGAATTATTACTCTCATTATTTTTCATGGATATTAAACCAACATGTGTGAAGGAAAATAGGCTCCAATTTCGATACCATACGTTCAAAAACTTTCATTGGTGCTCCTTCCAAAATAGCATTATTGTTGTTAACAATCGAGCAAACTTCACCAAGTCACAAAATAACACTTGGGAATTTAAATTGGAGAACAGCAGATTGGAATAGTTTCAGAACTGATTGTAATCTTGGATTTAAAGTAAAAAATAATGTACAAGGACATAAATGTCCATTGGTTCTTCTGCAAGTTGGAATATTGGGGCCAACAATTTTGGTAATGCAGAAGGTCCCTCCTTTTTAGGTTTCTCAAACCCGACACGTTAAATTATTAATAATTATTTTTTCTTCTGCAGAATAATCCACGAGTTTCATTTTCATGTGAATGAGGGGTCATCGCTTTCATTCAAGACGGGGATGAACAGCACCCCTTCAATGGCTGCTTGTTGTCCTACAGGTACCTGAACCCGACTGAAATTAGCATTGCTCTATGTTTAGCCAAGGTACGTTCTCTTCATTGGGATGGTACTAAAATAATTATCTTGGCCGTAAAGAGGTACAAGGATGCAGCCAGGTTTGTACCAACACCTCCCCTCTTCACACTCTGTCTTTTCTAGCCCTGAGGAGACATGCTACATGTACAACACTCAACACCCCCACACCTATTCAACAACCACTCCTTTTCAACACCATGAAGCATCAGGCCCTCTGATGCTGGATAATTGATTCCCTGCTACATCAACAGCAGACCTTTCATGATGCTCACAAGTTCATTGGCTCCAGTGACTCACAGCATGATGGCTCGGCCTCACCAATTGTTCTGAGACGCACAATAGCCTTGATGGTAACTCTTCCTCCCCTTATCCTCCCCACCCCAGCAGAAGATTGGATAGAATCAAAAATAAAAGAGTATATAACATCAATCCATCACCTCTCCAACAGTTGGTGTTTTCACACCAGTCGGTTTTGATGCCCCTGGGTATTTGTTTGTGAGGAGAAAAATGATACTTTCGGCACATATTTGAAACTTCCTCCCATAATGGGGCTTTTTCACGGGGCGAGTTGACGCAAGATGTCACCAGAGTGAAGAGGTCGTGGTCCAGCACGAGTCTCGCACGATATAACGGGTGTAGATAAAGTTCCCACGGTACTCGGCATTTCTGTTATTTGTGCGAGTGACTTGTCCGTTTCCCGAGCTTTCGCGTTAAATATTGAATGAACATCGTGAACTACACGTGACACAAATGATGTAACTTTTTTTTTCACACACTATATATATCCTCCCTTGGTTGAATTGGCTCATTTGGAGACATATTTTACTGTGTATGTGGGAGACACAGATGGACTGAGCACAGTACCTCGGTCTTACTGTGTGTGGGAGAGGGGGAGAAAGAGACGTACACTCACAGAGGCAGAGTCTCTCAGCCTGTGTAAGAGGGAGGGAGAGAGAGAGAGAGGCACACACAAGGTGGATGTGAAATCTCACCTGCCTGTTTCAGTGACAGACACCCGCCGCCAGTAAATGAAGACACCCCCATCTGTCTCCCCCTCCTCTCCCTCGACTCCCCCACCTTTCCCTCCCAACTCCAGTCCCGTCCCGACCCCCTGGGAAACTGAATAGAGCAACAATATAGATATAGAAACTGAAACAATATAGAAACTGAATAGCGCAACATGGCAAAAACATCTCTGACACGCTTTACCCCCTTTCTTTGAGATTTTCTGGGAGCCACCTCTGCAAGTGTTCCTGTTAAAAAGATTATCCAACAATGACAATTAGGTGGGACGTCCTCGAAGGACACATGTTCCCTTGTCGATATTGAGACCACCTGTTTTACTCACCTTCTGTCCCCTCTGTCCAGCTTCCGGGTTTACCGTTCGCAGGAGTTCCCACGCGCTATATCTCTAAAATCTGAAGTTAGGTGATGTCTAAAGGAACTGCAGACGCTGGTTAATGCTGGTTAATACGCACAGAAGGACACAAAATGTTGGTGTAACTCAGCAGGTAAGTCAGATCTGGGAAGAAAAACATAAAAAGCTGGAGTAAGTCAGCGGGTCAGGCAGCATCTCTGGAGAAAAAGAATAGGTGACGATTCGAATCGGAGCCCTTCTTCAGACAGCCTAATCGGAATTGAGTCTGAAGATGTGTCTCGTCCCGAAACATCAGCTTTTTTTCTCCAGAGATGCTGCTTGACTCGCTGAGTTACTCCAGCTTTTTGTGTCTGTCTTCGGTTTAAACCAGCATGTGCAGTTCACTCCTTACACGGGTCTCTGTACAACATTGATTGGTAGCGTTCCGGACCCCTGGACCCGAGGACTCCGACCTGTATCTCTCAAAGAAGTACATGTGAAAAATTTCTCACGGACCATAAATATGCGTAACCTTTCAGTAAAGTCCCTTTTAAAGTCCCTTTCAAAGATTATAGTTATTTTCTTGAATCTCATTAACATAACTCATGAATAAGTTGATGTCCATATGCGGATGCAAATCTTTATTTTTATTTATTTTTTTAATTCAATCCCACAGAAGATAATTTTTACTCACCTTCTGTCCCCTCTGTCCAGCTTCCGGGTTCACCGTTCGCAGGAGTTCCCACGGTACCCGCAAGAGTTATTACGGATATCGCACTGGCCACTACGTTCATATAATGTTGCAATACTCAACCACAAGTGTACAAGTCAATCTTGGAGAAATTCAAACTTTCTTGAATTTTCTCCCGAGTGACCAAGTTACACGATGACCTGCCGTTAGCGCTACGGTGGTCCACGGTGGTCCACGAATGCCGTACTGTTATCGCACGAGGTTCCCACGATGTTAAACTCCGGTTAACTCTTGCGTCAAGTCGCCCCGTGAAAAGGCCGCTTAAGTCTTCCATGCAGCATATCTTTGAATTTGAGGTAACCCCAGAAAACATTATTGCGATTTATCATGTGAATTTCTTGCTACATTTTGCAGTTGTCCTCTGGAAGTGATCAGGGAACCCAAGGGAGACTCAAGGGGTAGACAAAAGTATTAAAACACCTTCAGCAATACCTCCTGTGAAACTTTAGTTTAGTTTGGTTTAGTTTAATTAAGTTTAGTTTAGAGATGCAGCGTGGAAACAGGACTTTCGGCCCACCGAGTCCGCGCTGACTAGCGATCCCCGCACATTAACACTGTCTACACACAAGGAACAATTTGCAATCTTACCAAGCCAATTAGTCAGTACAAGCCAATTAGCCAATTACCAGCCTGTACATCTTTGGAGTGCGGGAGGAAACCAGAACTCCTGAAGTAAACCCATGGAGGTCATGGGGAAAACGTACAAACTCTGTACAGCCAGCCCCCGTAGTCAGGATCGAACCAGGGTCTCTGGCGCTTTATGCAGCAACTCTACCGCTGAGCCACCATGCCGCCTTGAACAGTCGAATAGAGGTGCTGCCCATCCCTGGGTGAGCATGGGTGCAACCAACCTTCTCGATGTTGATCACTGACCCTCTCTTCACCAACCCTCTCCTCACCCACTACCATAATCGGTGACTTGCAGGGTACTGCCCAGAAGATTTACCAGGTGTAGCCCCTGTCATAGGTTTTTATGCCCATCTGCTAACCAGGGAGGTTCACCAATAGGAAAAATAAGGATCTTGTGACTGGAGATCTTGCCTCTAAAATTAGCAAGACCATTTGTCCCTGACTTTCTTGGTTCTTCGGCCATTGTTAGGGATCCACTGAATTCATCCACTTCCTCCGAAATACCAAGTCCCACATAATTACCACAGTTGTACTAAGGACTGTTGGAGAAAATTAGTTTATTTTATCAACAGTGTTCATGGTCAACTCAGCATTTAGTCGGGTACGGTGTGCCAAAGTAAAATATTTGAAAAAATCATCATCATCCCTGTCATTCGAATTGGCTCATGTGTGAAATAAAGGTGCATGGGCCAAACGGTTCACATGCAGCAGGGAATTTCCTAATTGTTCATCTCAGTTTCAGTGGCAAATCAAGAGAAATACAAAGGAAGGAATTTCCTCTATTTCTTCTCCCATTTCCATATATTTCTGGTGATGTTGCAGATTATCAGAAATTTCCAAAGAAAATTAAATTCAGTTCCTTTTTTGTTGGCCAGTTGCCCTTCAATCCACTTTTCACTTTGGCAAAGGAACCCTCAGATAATGATGAGTGGTCCATGCAGTATTTATTTGAATCTAAGGTACCCCAGAAACATTGCCTGTGCTTTACCAGGTGCATGTGTGAATCTTGAGTCATCTTAATGGTCTCATGGGAAAATTATATCTCAATCAAATCTACTGGGAATTCCCCAAGGTTGATTCCCAATCTGCACCCTGTTCTAAGTAGAACAAAATTACAGAGGTTTTTATTGCTATTTAGGCAGAATTACCCTGAGGGTTAGTTGACATAATTGGGAGAGAATGCATGTGTGAATCTTGGGCGAAGATAGGATCAGGCTTAGTAGGAAAGGACTTCAGTGTCCACAATATAATGGGGCATGGTGTATTGATTCTTTAATGCTGAGAACACAGTGGAACTTTATTATAGGGAGTGGTGAGGAGCTTCACACCAGACTGTATTATGTTTATTTGCTGATCTTTTAATAACTGGAATCATCAGATAAAGCACTGACATATTTGCCTGAGAAAATGTTTTTTCATGCTGCTCGATGGAATAATTATTGAAAACTGGGTGTACGAGTTAAAGAATTACTCTTTATCATGTCGCAATCATTTTATTACAATAAATTGTTGTAGAATATTAGATCTGGGAATTAGTATTCATTGCTCCCCAGCAAGGAACTGAAATTTCCTCTGTGACTGTTGAGTGAAAGCACATCATAATAATGCATAATTCCCAACAGCTAATGACAATCAACCATTATTTGATTATTCAGCTGTTTACAATGTTTGTTATAAATTTGAAGATAATATCCATTTAGCTGCCAAT
Organism: Amblyraja radiata; assembly: GCF_010909765.2. Taxonomy (NCBI): domain Eukaryota; kingdom Metazoa; phylum Chordata; class Chondrichthyes; order Rajiformes; family Rajidae; genus Amblyraja; species Amblyraja radiata. The sequence continues at coordinate 17,903,049 of NC_045982.1, read as the reverse complement.
TAATCTTGAAGCTGCAAACTCTCCTGACAGTTCCATCCTAGAATAATGTTCACTTGTGTCAGTCACACTATACGTATTTCTGCACAGTTACCCACCATGCACAAATGCAACGCTGCTGTATGCTGTTTAATATAATACTTAGAATATAAGTATAAAATATATTTAATATAATACTTAGAATAAAATATAAAAATCCAAAAACTGGAGAGTAGCAAGACTCCAGTCAGACGCCGTCAGGAGAGAATTTTTCTTTTGAGATTTTATTAAAAGCAGGAAGAATTAACAGGACGCGTGACTTCATCATTGAAAGACAGCAATCGTAGTCCATGAGGATGAAATGATAGAGCATTATTTCATGCAGAGGACAGTGACAGAAAGGTGATACAATTCCATACTAGTCCAGACGTCTAGGCTATGGTATGGATGGTACTTTATTTGTCACTTGTACCGAGGGACAGTTAGATTCATTTTTGTATACAGTACAGTACAAGTATTAACATACATCAGCAGTTGGATACATATTAGATAAGCATCTCAGATACAGCACGTGTTTAGCCGTAGTACACTGAGACACTATACAAGGTCGCTATTTGGCGCTGTTTTCAAGTGTCAGTTGTTGTAAGTGCAGGGACGTTGATCTGACCATGAAGGCCTGTTGTCCTGGTAGCGTTGCAGGGTCGGCCTGGCCAAGTGTAGTCCTCCACCGCTGCTCCACCACTGTAGGCCGCGTCCGGTCCGCTAATAATCTGGAATCATGAATTCCACAACCACCTAGACATCTGGGAAATTTACCTTCCATTCAATGAATAAATTAACATTCTTGCACTAAATGTTATTCATATATTCCCTTTAAATGTATCTGTATCGGCTCGAAGGGCCGAATGGCCTACTCCTGCACCTATTTTCTATGTTTATATGCTTCTATGTTACACTGTGGATGGCTCAATTATAATCGTATTGTCTTTCCGCTGACTGGTTAACATGCTACAGGAGCTTTTCACTGTACCTCAGCTTACATGACAATAAACTAACCTCAACTCAACTCATTAAGCTGCTAAAAGTAGCTAAAAGTAATGGCGACCATGAAACTACAAGATTGTTGGGAAATCTTATCTGTTGACCTGTCACCAAGCTCGGGCATCTATGATATGACCTGATTCTCCTGATTCTAGGTCAGCCCAGCAGTGTTGCCTGAGCCAGCCGGCCTAATGGAAGTGGAAACCACTCTAAATGCTCCCAGATGCCGTGTCCTGAAGGAAGGCTGGCTCTCAACACAATCATGAGGCCCCATGACAATGACCACATATGGCTGGCTCCATCTCAAATGGCCCTACTCTCAGGCACACTGGCCTGTCAATGCCATCATGCGGACAACTGTGAAATTATTTTAACAATGTCAATTTTGTAGACTATTTATCAGCTTAAATACTCTCAGATCCAATATTTGGTGTCCTGTGATTTGCTTGGAACAAAGCTCTGGAAGTGCTACAACTACAGCAGAAACTGTTTAGTTTAATTTAGAGACACAGTGGAAACAGGCCCTTAGGCCAACCGAATCCGCGCCAACCAGCGATCCCCACACACTAACACTATCCTACACACACGAGGGCCAATTCACGATTATACCTAGCTAATTAGGCTGTGTGTCTTTGGAGTGTGGGATGAAATTGGAGATCCCGGAGAAATCCCACGCACATCACGGGGAAACGTACAAACTCACTGCAGATAAGCACCCATAGTCAGGATCGAACCCGGGTCTCTGGCGCTGTAAGGCAGCAACTCTACCACTGTGCCACCGTGCCACCCAAATGCTGACTGATCTTTGGAAGACAGTCCAATTAAGTAACACTTGCCTATTTGCAGCTGCGGCATTGTGCTGCCCCATATAATGGACTATTCAGCACTTGATGAGTGCACTCCAACACCACTGAGCATGTCAATACCATCTAGAAAAAGAAAATGGACCACTTTCCTGGAACCCCAGTAGGCCCTAAACATTTACTCCTTCTACCATTGAGCCACGGTGGTTGCAGTCGATACAATCTATAGGTTGCTCCGATTTCCTCACATACTCCAAAGATGTACAGGTTTGTAGGTTAATTGGCTTTGGTAAAATTGTAAATTGTCCCTTGTCTGTTGGATAGTATAGACAATAGACAATAGGTGCAGGAGTAGGCCATTTGGCCCTTCGAGCCAACACCGCCATTCACTGTGATCATGGTTGATCATCCACAATCAGTGTCCCGTTCCTGCCTTCTCCCCATATCCCCTGACTCCACTATCTTTAAGAATAGACAATAGACAATAGGTGCATGAGTGGGCTATTCGGCCATTCAAGCCAGCACCGCCATACACTGTTAGTGTAGGGGATGATTGCTGGTTGGCGCTGACTTAGTGGGCCGAATGGCCTGTTTCCGCACTGTATCTCTAAAGTCCAAAGTCTAAATGTACCAACATACCAAGTATTCTCCAATGCTTCTCTCCCAAATCAACAATCTATCATGCACAAGTACAAGGAGGGTACACCTCTCCTCCAAGTCACACATCATGCTGATTTATTACTGTCGCGGGGTCAAAATTCATGCAGTACTTTAAGAACACTGTGTTCAAGAAGACAGTTATTATAATTGTCCTGAAGAATGGTCATTAGATGTTGGCCTTGTTAGTGATGCCCTCATTCTACAAATAAGTAGGACCCTTTCCTCTGGCATTTCTATAAGAGCAAATGAGAATTCTTGCTGTTTTTTACTGAATCTTATTGAACATGCCTAAAAACTGAACAATATTATCTTTGTTTTATTGAAGGGCTTGTTGCTATGCAGCTGAGAGAGCTGAATGCTATCAAGTATGTCTTGAAAGCAAACATTGGAGAGAGATTTTGGTTCAATCAGGAGTCAGGCGGAAGGAGGCCTTGGCTTGTAACCCTGGTGGGCCTCAGCCAGACTGTGGCCTTTGTTTCCTTTGCATATATCCGGGAATCCACCCGCACAAAATCGACATTGCTACTCAGCACATGGGTTAAGGATAGGTCAGTTTAGTTTAGTTTATTGTCACGTGTACCGAGGTACAGAGAAAAGCTTTTGTTGCATGCTAACCAGCCAGCAGAAAGACAATACACAATTGCAATCAAACCATTCACAGCGTACAGATACATAATAAGGGAATAATGTTTAGTGCAAGATAAAGCCAGTAAAGTCCAAATAAAGATAGTTCAAGGGTCCCTGATGTGGTAGATTGTAGTTCAGGACTGGCTGTGGTAGGATGATTCAGTTAGGAAGGAAATAAAACAACCTGCAACTGGGTAAAACCTTCAATCTGAAGAAGGGTCTCGACCAGAAACATCACCCATTCCTTCTCTCCAGAGATGTTGCCTGTCCCGCTGAGTTACTCCAGCATTTTGTGTCTATCCTGGGTAAATCCTGAGTCAGTAATGAAAGAACTGAGAAATTCTTCATGTAATGGCAATTTATTAACTTTCCAATGGCCAACTTTTGATTGTCATTCCTACTCGGGGATGTAGATGAGATATAGCTTACGCACTCACCGATAGTAAGAATAATTCTTCCAGTCATTGTTTCTTGATTAATTAGACTTTAATTGAAGTAGTACAAGCAAAGAAGTGATTCATATCAAGTATTTCTTATTCCAATACAAATTGTAACTTTTCATTCTTACTAACTGTTTCATCCGTGTTGGGTCTTGTAGAGTCGTGTAAGAGTGAGAGTGAGAGTGGTAAAATCTGTTGTCTCAACCATCCCTCGAGTCCGAAATGACTTCCAAAGAGAATGGTGCCAATCTTTGTGGTTACGCTAGCCTCCTCAGATGCAGACACGCCCATCTATGTATATAATCCCACCCACAAACATACAAAAAAGATAAAACTAGAAATATATAGACATGGCTATAATATACTAACAGTAACTAACTTAAGCATGAATGGCTCCTACACACCGGCCCCTAATTGTTCTACGTATTCTACGTGGACACATTGGTGATCATTTACAATATATATTAATGATTTAGATGAAAGGATTAAAAGTAACTAGCAAATTTGCAGATGACACAAAGCTGAGTGGCAGTGTGAACTGTGAGGAGGATGCTATGAGCATGCAGGGTGACTTGCACAGGTTGGATGAGTGGGCAGATGCATGGCAGATGCAGTTTAATGTGGATAAATGTGAGGTTATCCACTTTGGTGGCAAAAGCAGGAAGGCAGATTATTATCTGAATGGTGTTAAGTTGGGAAAAGGGAACTACAACTAGATCTGGCGGTCCTTGTTCATCACGCACTGAAAGTAAGCGTGCAGGTACAGCAAGCAGTGAAGAAAGCAAATGGCATGTTGGCCTTCATAACAAGAGGAGTTGAGTATAGGAGCAAAGAGGTCCTTCTGCAGTTGTACAGGGCCCTAGTGAGACCACACCTGGAGTATTGTGTGCAGTTTTGGTTTCCAAATTTGAGGAAGGACATACTTGCTATTGAGGGAGTGCAACGTAGGTTCACGAGGTTAATTCCTGGGATGGAGGGATTGTCATATGTTGATAGAATGGAGCGGCTGGGCTTGTATACTCTGGAATTTAAAAGGATGAGAGGGCATCTTATTGAAACATATAAGATTATTAAGGGTTTGGACACGCTAGACGCAGGAAACATGTTCCCGATGTTGGGGGAGTCCAGAACCAGGGGCCACAGGGGTAAGCCATTTAGAACGGAGATGAGGAAGAACTTTTTCACACAGAGGGTTGGGAATCTGTGGAATTCTCTGCCTCTGAAGGCAGTGGATGTCAATTCTCTGGATGCTTTCAAGAGAGAGTTAGATAGAGCTCTTAAAGATAGTGGAGTCAGGGGATATGGTGAGAAGGCAGGAATGGGGTACTGATTGTGGATGATCAGCTATGATCATTGTGAATGGCGGTGCTGGCTCGAAGGGCCAAATGGCCTACTGCTGCACCTATTGTCTATTGTCTATTGACTGTGACCCAAAGAGTTTTGTTTACTTATTATGACACAGGAGGAGGCCAATCAGGCCGTCAGAGTCCCAAACCATCGTCAGCACAACCAGAAGTGGCAAAGTTGCCTAAGCAGCTGCGGCTCGCCTGCAGTCCATTTGTCTTTTTTCTTTTTGCCTTTTTTTGTCTTGTTAGGGGTATGTATTTGATTTATTTTTACTTTTGTATATGTGGGGGAAAAACTTATTTAATCTCTTCCCTGAGCGTGGACGTGACCTTTTCCTTGTCGTATCTCCATTTCGCTGGGGCCTAACATTGTGGAGCAGGCGGCCTCCAACTGGAAACGATCTGATGGCTCCGGTCGCGGGACTTACCATCGCCCGCCGGGGGCTTTAACATCAAGAGCCTCGATCACCTCGACGCAGCAGTTTGACTGCCTGAATGCAGGAGAAGAACAGGGAAGAGATAAGACTTTTGCCTTCCATCATAGTGAGGAGGTGTTTGGAGATTCACTGTGATGGATGTTTGTGTGAAACTGTGTTAATTGTGTGTCTAGTATTTTTTTGCTGTTATGACTGCAGGGAACAAAATTTTGTTCAAACTTTTGTTTGTTTGAATGACAATAAAAGGCATTCTAAACAGAACAATCCCATTAGTCCCATTCCCCTTCCTTATTACCCCATCCTCCTGCAGCTTATTCTTTCACATCAACTCGATTTACCCACACTGGTGACAATTTATTTTAGCCAACGAACTGACTATTGGCTGAGGTAAATTACTGATATGTGAAAACCAGAGTCTACCATTGAAACCCTCACAGTTACACAGAGAATGTGCAGCCTTCACACAGATCACACCCAAGGGGGTCTGGATTGAACCTAAGTCCCTGAAGCTGTGAGGTAGCAGCTGCAAATTAGCTGTGGACTGGAATATATTTTTGCGGCATGAAGCAGCACATTTATGTGGGATCTTTTCCTATTCCCTTTAATGTTAAAAGCTGTAAAAAAAACAGTAAGGAAAGAGTCGGACAATTCAATAACGTTCCTGCCCACCAAGATGCAAGTTGAATGGTTTGTTCAACAAAATGAAACTTTAAAATTAACAAGGCACTATTGTGCCGTAATGTATGGGGCAGCTATATAAATCTTAAATAGTGTTATTGCATATTTGGCACGTACTTAGATTGGTAATTCAAATATTCCAGTCTGGGATGGTTTTAAAGTTGTTTTATTTCTAAAATGCAAATCTATTAAAAAATAATTTTAGGTATAAACATTTAAAATCCAGACCTAATGAGGGTGCATGGCATTTCAAAGGCAAGAGATTTATTCATCCAACTCAAGTCTGCCAGATTCTGAACTGCAAAACAGGATGGAAAGGGTGAATGAAGCATTGAGGCGAGAGCAAACAGGAACATTCCCTTCCAAAGCTTTCTGTCAGACTGCAGAGGATGAAGCTGGCAGTCCCACTAGACTGCCCCGGCAAATACCCAAGGAGCAGTGTTGGAGCCATGTAAGGGATGGCAGGTGAAGTTAGGAAGTTACAGGAGTGACAAACGAGGCAGTAATCAGATATGCCTTTGTAAATGTGTGCAATGGATGGAAATGTTGTTTTGATGGACTATTAAACTATCTCACACTTTTAATAGATTAAATTAATTTGTTCGGGCCATAGATTAATTTTAAGTGCAGGTAAGCCTTATTGATCCTTTCCCTTTTGCCAACACCTCATCAATATTGAGGCAGATTAAGTACTCTCCAAAGCCTTTCAGTTCTTTGGGCCAACGTTACTCGCATTATCATATGTATTTCAATGTGTCTGTAGATTTAAAAAAGAGATCATTTTAAATTCAGACATATTTGCCGAAATGGATAACACACTAAGTTGTGGGGAATGGTGGGGAGAGTTCCAGTGTGGTTGTCAGGAGCTCGCTGGAAGATTTAGCTTCAGAGTAGGATTTCACTATAATCTGCGTCCACGTATCATTTGCCAGACTCTATTCCACTCCTATTTCTTATTCAGCTTTCTCCCCCCTGAAGAAGATCCCCAACCCAAAACATTGTCAAACCATGTCCTCCAGATTTGCTGAGTTACTCCAGCACTTTGTATTTTATGCAAGATTCCAGCATCTGCAGTTCTTAGTGTCCCCATTTCACCGTATCTAGTCCCATGAGTGGAAGGAGTGCCATATTCATACTTACAGCGTGGAAACAGGCCCTTCAGCCCAACTTGCCCACATCGGCCAACATGTCCCATCTAAACTTGTCCCACCTGCCTGGATTTGGCCCATATCCCTCTAAATCCATGTACCTGTCTAAATGTTTCTTAACATGCTGCAATATCACTGACTTAAAAAAAAAAATCATGAGTATAGTAAGATGTTTACTGTCTGGAATCTCCAGTGCAGCGTGAAGTTCGTGTTGGAATAACATTGATGTGCTGGAAGTGGACGATGCATCACTCTGCGCTAACGAATGCACTGCTCAGTTCTCCTCTCCTAAGGCCAGGGCTCAAGAGATCGGCCAAAGGCTGAATTAGGCCGAAGGTTGGAGAGGGGAGGGGTGGTGGAGGGTGATAGCATTGATTGCTATCTTACTGCATTGGAGGATTTAGAGGTGGGATTGTGGAGAGAAGAGGTTCAAGGTACCTCACGCTTGGTAATGTAGAGAGGTCAGACTGGAACTTGAGAGATGGCAGGAGGGATCGGCCCAGTGCTGGACAGTGTGGAAGATCGGCCTGGTATTTGGGTGGATGTTGGAGAGTGATTGGACCAGCATGGTACTCATGGGCAAGGCTGGGAATGAGATAGTGACAGCAAAGTTGTCAGCGAGATAGTGACAGACAGTTATCATTGAACTGCACCTCCCCACCCAACAGATACTTATTCATAGACGAAAGTAGTATTTCACATCATATACATATTCAAGATTACCTGCCCTACTCGAGCCTGCAGTATGCGTCTGTGTGTGTTTGTGTGTGTGCACGTGCGCATGTGTGTTTATGCATGTGTGTTTGTGTGTCCGTGTGTGTGTGTGTGTAAGTGCGTGTACGTGTATGTGTGGTGCATTTTTATGTACATGTGTGTGTGGCTGTTCACATCATGTACATATTCAAGATTAGCTGCTCCTCCAACCTGGGAAAAATGTGTGTGTGTGTGTGTGTGTGTGTGTGTGTGTGTGTGTGTGTGTGTGTGTGTGTGTGTGTGTGTGTGTGTGTGTGTGTGTATGTATGTGGGTGTGGGTGTGGGTGTGGGTGTGTGTGTGTGTGTGTGTGTGTGTGTGTGTGTGTGTGTGTGTGTGTGTGTGTGTGTGTGTGTGTGTGTGTGTGTGTGTGTGTGTGTGTGTGTGTTCATTGTGTGTATAAGTGCTGTGTTCTCGTACGTAGCTTCAAGCTGTAGTGTGTGTGTGTGTGTGTGCGCACTTTGTGTATGTGATTGTGTACTCTGAGCCTGTGTGTGCTTTGTGCGTGCATGGGCATTATTAGCTCTCTGCTGGGAGCTAAAGAAGCTGCATGATAAGGGCTTTCCTCCACAGTGACATCCCTTCTGAGCGATTCATGTTTTTGTTGCACAGATCAAACTCCAACACACTCACCTCTCGGAATCACACTGCTGACTTCCGCTCCGTGCCCCTGGGTGTTCCCAATGAACGCACGACAGAACAGAAAACAAGGAGTCTGAAATCGACCCACACTGCAAAAATATAAATGACTACACAATGGACCATTCAAAAGAATATTTGTAAGCGTCCAGCTATCTTAGTTACTAAATACATCGTGGAAATATTCAACTACGACACAACTGTGGGTCAACTTTAAGAACTGCTGTGGTACTGATGCTTTGAGAACAATTCAGCTATCTAATCATCAGCTGAATAAAATCCAGATTGGTTATTACAATAAAACCTCTGTATATTGCCTTGGCTTAGATGCATTATCTGAGGTCACTGAGCTGTCTGCATCTTTCCAATATCCACAGGACTGAAGTGCACAATAAAAAGACCTTTACAGTAAAATGTTGGTAGCTTTGTTGCACCATTATCAATTAGTTGCCAGTTGTCGGAAACACAGAACAGTGTAACATTCAAAGCCATTAATACTGTGCATTGAAATTACCTCATCAGCCATCGATTCAAAGCAATATATTTGCCACAGTGAAAACTGGCAAAAACAAGAAAAATAACTATCCAATTATTTCGCTGAGCTAGGATTATTATTTAATTAAGTGAATAATTGTTTTGTTCCCTGGTGTTTACAGTTGGTGACTTTGAAGGTGACTCCCAGTGTTAAAGTATTGGCAAGGCAGCAGTCACTGAAGCACCATTTTCACTTGGCTGGTACAGAAGGAGTCAGAAGCATGGCAAGCTGCCAGTACCAGTGAATGCCAGCCTTTTCTGTCATGCTTTAGCTGTTGGCACTCTCCATCACATCAACGGGGTTGGGCATGCTTTTCCCTTTACTAATATGCAAATCCTTTTTTTTCTGTGTGATGTGCAAATGAAAATTGTTAATTAGGGTCAAGCTAGCTGCTCATATCTATAATTGAGAGCATTAAAATCATATTACAGCCATTCATTTGATCCAAACCATATTTGAGTGATCAAATATTATTTCAAAGACAAAGCCTCACAAGAATGAAGGGCAATAACACATTGTCATTCAGAGAATGCTTGGTTGGTGGCAGGGGAAAGAAAGGGAAAAACTGAAAAATAATAAAGTTTAATGTGTCATTTTAATTACCTGAGTGGTTTAAAAAATGACCTACTGGAAGTCAATCGTATTTGAACCTAGAAAATATTACTCCATTGAACCTAGAAAATATGACTCCAAAATACATTGCAGATTTTATTGAAATTTAAATTATGCTCGTTGACCATAATTTCGAAACAACAATAAGATGTTGTTGTATGTTTGCTGTTAATCTAGCTACGGTTGTGTATTAGATGAAATCACCTACACTTGCCATACTGTGAAAACTTGCCATGCTGTTGTTCTTTTCAAGTGTTTGTTCTCTCTACAACAAATGCTTCAATGTGTAAAACGTTTAATAGCTGGCTGCTCCAATCCCACTTAGGTGTAAAACCTGATGGAAAATTCTAAAAGTCAAAATTCTAAAAGTCAATGTGAGATGGCCGACAACTCTCACCAACCTCTACAGATGTGCCACAGAAAGCATTTTATCGGGATGCATCACAGCCTGGTTTGAGAACTGCTCCATCCAAAACCACAAGAAATTGCTGAGAATTTCTGTACACAGCCCAGACCATCACACAAACCAACCTCCCTTCCATTGACTCCATCTACACTTCACGCTGCCTCAGCAAGGCCACCAGCATAATCAAGGACCAGTCTCACCTTGGTCACTCCCTCTTCTCCCCTCTCCCAACAGGCAAGAGGTACAAAGTGTGAAAACACTCACCTCCAGATTCAGGGACAGTTTCTTCCCAGCTGTCTTCCAACAACTGAACCATCCTATCAATAACTAGAGAGTGGTCCTGAGCTACCATCTACCTCATCGGAGACCCTTAGACTATCTTGAATCTGTTTTTACTAGACTTTATCTTACACTATACATTATTCCTTTTATCCTGTACCTGTTCCCTGGGGATGGCTTGATTGTAATCACGTACACTCTTTCTGGTGACTGGATAGCATGCAATAAAAAGCTTTTCACAGTACCTCAGTACATGTGACAAGCACTAAACCAAACTAAACTAGACCAGTAGGCAAGGTCACACTGCAAATCTGAGCTTCCACCAAGCTGAAAACTACCAGCACTCAATTAAATTGAAGATTCATCACTTAGAAATGCTTTGGTATTTAAGATGACCTCCCAACATTAGAAAACAATGTAAAACTTTAACTTGATTTTAAAGACTGACTAACGGTGTCAGGAAATACCAAAAAGTAAATAATATTTCATCATCAGGGCTGTTCCTCCACCACACCTCCCCTCTCCAACCTAAAGCCTAATTTTACCATCTTATTCTCTAAAAGCACAGGATGCTAAAAGTTCCCAAGCCACTTGATTAACAGGAAGGGTGGGTCTATTGTTGGTTCGAGCAACCCAGGTGAAAGTCTAATAGAAACATAGAAAGTAGGTGCAGGAGTAGGCCATTTGACCCATCGAGCCGGCACCGCCATTCAATAGGATCATGGCTGATCATCCAGAACCAGTATCCTGTTCCTGCTTTTTCCCCATATCCCTTGATTTTGTTAGCCCTAAGAGCTGTATCTGGGCTGTGTCCACCTACACTGTCCCCAGCTAGAGCTAATAGAATAGTAGAAGACACAGCTAGAAACAGCAGTAGCAGCTAAGAACAATAATCTTGGTTAGGTTGTATCAAGCACAGATTTATTACACGTGATTTGCATTCTGTTTGGGAATGCAGCATTTGCAGGATTTCATTCCTTCCAATTTGTCATGTAGTGGGATCTCTAGATATCCTGCAGTCTGTTGTGCATATTGAATTACAGACACGGGGCTTGGCTGCAAACAGTTAGATTAGCAAGCTTTGAAGATACCTGTACCACCCACACTGCCCCCAACTAGAAAATAGGAGCCTGGAGATTGCGTAAGCCACACTTTAAGAAGTTCTTAAACAATTTAGGCATGACATGTGCTCTGGCAAGCATCCCTGAGCTGATGTTAATTCAAAGCCACATTTCCGCGGTTTGTGGACAGATGCCAGCATGCATCTTGTAAGATGGCAGAAGGATGTACGTGTCTCAGAAGGTAAAGCATCATCAGTCACAGTTCAAAGCCGGCAGCTGGGAAAAAAAATAAAACAGCTACACCCTTTACAGACCTCAAGCCACACAAGAACTATTACATAATAAGGTTGATTGCCCATTTTTACTTACAATTGGTTGGCTTGGGCAGAGGGAGGGAGAATTATACCCCAACATTTTATCTTAACATTTGTTTTTAGTTCATTTGCATATTACCGATTGCAAAGTGGGTCATGAACTACCTTAATGGGATGGCTTTTTATGTGGTCTGTAATATATTCAAGAGTGGAAACTTGCTGGAGTTTAAAGAAGACAGCTTTATCTCAAAAGTGCTTTTTAATCACAATGCTCAGTAATCTGATTTAAATGACTTAAAAAATAAATTAAAAGCACACAGCTTTGGTTCACACTGGTTATTTCCTCTGTAAATTATGGCAGGTACTAGGTTGAATTGTGTCGACAGGTAACTAGACGTTCAATGGGGGATCATTATCTATCTGCATTGTCCAGACCCCCTTGCCCATACACTGAAGGGTGGAACATGCCGAGGCACCTGATGGCTTGGTCCATCCCCAGACTCAACACTGAGAGCAGGGGCCTTCCAGTGTTTAATGAAGTGGTGGCCAGATGCCTTTCATAATCATCCTGTTGCCCTTGCACCTACAATGGCTAAAGCATCTAGTGCAACCCCATACAATTAGAGTCATGGAGTCATTGAGTGATACAGTGTGGAAACAGGCCCTTCGGCCCAACTTGTCCACACCGGCCAACACGTCCCGGCTACACTAGTCCCACCTGCCTGCGCTTGGTCCAAATCCCTCCAAACTTGTCCTATCCATGTACCTGCCTAACTGTTTCTTAAACGTTGGGATTATCCCAGCCTCAACTACCTCCTCTGGCAGCTTGTTCCATACACCCACCACTCTTTGTGTGAAAAAGTTACCCCTCAGATTCCTATTAAATCTTTTCCCCTTCACCTTGAACCAATGTCCTCTGGTCCCGATCTATTCCTCTCATGATTTTATACACCTCTAAAAAATCACCCCCTCATCCTCCTGCGCTCCAAGGAATAGAGACCCAGTTTACTCAACATGGCTCAGACCCTCTAGTCCTGGCGACAATTGGGAAAGGAGTCACTGCTCTTTCTTGAGGTTAGGTTTAGTTAAGATTTATAAAGGGTTGTACAGTGATACCGTACGCAAACCAATCAGCCCACCGAATCCTAACCGAATATCAACCACCCATCTACCCAGTGGGTCGAACTGCTGTCTCAAAGCTCCAGGGACCAGGGATCGATCCTGACTTTTGGTGCTGACTGTGTGGAGTTTGCATGTTTTCCCGGTGACCGTGTGGGTATCCTCTGGGTGCTCTGCATTTCTCCCACATCCCAAAGGTGTGCAGAGTTAAAACTAAAAATTAAAAACATTAATGTTAACTGGAACTGTGAGAGTGTGGCAAAAGAATTCAGTGCTCATACTGTTGGTTTGTTAGCTACCCAAGTGAAACATGAAGAGCTGTTCCTCCAGTTTGTGTGTGGCCTTACTCTGGCAATTGCAGAGGCCCAGGACAGAAATGTCAGTGTCGGAAAGGAAAAAAGGAAAAAAGAAAAGAGTTAAATTTGAAATTGGCAACTGATATCAAAAACCATTTCTAACCCAGAGGTCCGTGGAGAGGAGATCAATGGAAGAATTAAAAAAGGTTGAGATGTTTTGAAAGATCAAGGAATTGAGGGCTACATGGGAGTGGGATGCATGAGAAACCATGAGATGGAATGATAGTCAGGTTTGAGGGGCCGAGTGGCCTACTCCTGGTCCTATTTTGTCATGAGATTCTCCAACAATGAAATTAATGCCACAAAGGATTACTCGCTATCAGAATTAGATACTCAAAATTAACCAAATGACCAATAATAATCCTTTCAAACATAGTGTATGTGATTAGAAATTATTTATTCACCCCAGAGTCATGCAACTGGAATTTTTTTTTTTGAGAAAAGTACAAGATGATTTTTGGGTTGATTTGAACCATTCCAGTAACTTAATAATAATAATAATGGATGGGATTTATATAGCGCCTTTCTAATACTCAAGGCGCTTAAAACTTAATTGGGCATAAGGGTGTATAGTATGATTTGATTCCGCACACATCAAGTAATTGCAGGGGAATTTATTTTGTGGACTCTTCCTGTTAGATACTCTTTGGATAACATAGTCTTATCAACATGAGAGGTGATTGATTTACTTTTATCCATGGCCTTCCTACTCCTGCATTGCAACTTCAAGCCATCACTCTCACCCATCTTCATTTCACCCTTTGAAACTCTGAACAAACACCCCCCACTATCTTGTATTCCCCTCCATAGCGATCTCCCCCACTGTCAATGCTGGGCCCAGATGCTTGCGTCGCTCCTTCCCACATCAGCTCATCCCCAATTACCCCAACACTCAACTGTTGGTCTCTGGCCCCAGGATAAAGGGCTCGAATGTTTCCCTTTCCTCCACGCATGCCTCTCTTGATCATGCGTGGAAACAAATCATATAATACAGCCTTTGTGTCCTGTTAAATTACTGGAATGATACAAATCAACCCAGAACTGCACTAGCTGATTTACTTTAATCCAAAAGAATCAAGCAAGCCTCCACAAAACCACAGGGATGGAAAATGCAGACACAATATATGTCTGATCCTAAAGGGTCCAAAATCTGATCAGATTTATGCCTTGGGCAATTTATTTCTTAGACAATCAGTTCTTTTGTTGGAATAACCTCATTGACTAACTTTGTCCATCTTCGCCATCATTGGGACACAGAGGGCGGGTGCCAGATGGGAGGTGGGATGGTGGGAGTTGGGGGGGGGGGGGGGAGGGGTGGGGGGGAGGGACGGGCGGGCAATGGCCCCTGTAAGGGGAACTCTTGCCTGTGTAGAAGCAAATAGAGAGGGGGAAGGACAATGGGAGGGGACGCATATTAATATCATGACGCAGACGTCACAGGCAGAGCTGCTTTCAAGATATTCTGCTTTCTTTACATTCTACAAAGAGAGCAGAAGAGAGCCGGCCGTAAAGAAACAGTGACTATTTCATATGTAGACTTGTCATTTGTATCTGTGTAGTTAGTGAACGTCTAATGTCCGAGACCACATTAACTCCAGGTTACTGGCATTAAAGTGAATCTTCAAAGAGCAAGCACGTTGGTGAAGCTTTCTGAAAATGGGTGTCACCTTATGACCCATTGTACAACCTCATCCCCCCTCTCCTCCCCTCTCAACCAGCTATAGATCATTTACACATAGTTGTGTATGAATGGGATTCTGTCTCTCTGTCTCCTCTTGACACTGAAGCCCCTTTCCCGGGCCTTCATTCACACCATCTGTACAAAACCGCACAGCAGCAGACAATAGGGAAAAGGTTCCATCTCGCCAGTCCTGTGATGGAACAACATAATTTATTTCAGTTGGAATGGGAGCTTGAAATGAATGCACGGGGAAAGTCTCCCGTCAATAAGCCACGCTCGATGAAGCAACAGAGCAGATACGCTGCCATGGCTAAACAGAGCAGAGAGTCAGTCACATATGCTCTGAATTGTGGAAGCAAAATAGCAGCCCCATGAGGCCCAACCCCAAGCACAGCGAAATGCAAACACCTCGGCAATCATCTGTGCTTTCGAATTTTATATTAAGAAGAGCAGTTCTACATTTTGTCTCATGACGTTACCACATGTCTTCAAATATAATCTCCTTGTAAAGCCCCACATACTTGAATCTTAAATTCCATTTTTAACACACTGCTCGAGTAGGGCAGGTGATGGGTGACGGGTTTAAAGGATGAAGGCAGGTTAGCAGGTGGTCGAGAGCTGATCAAAATATAAGGAGTTGGTCACACTATGGTCAGAAGCAGTTCAGTCCATGTTAAAACCTAGTTAAAGTATAAGGAGCTGGGTAGGTACAAGTCATACTGGTGCTGGGTGGCACAGTGGCGCAGCAGTAGAGTTGCTGCCTCACAGTGCCAGACACACGGGTTCGATCCTGACTATGTCTGGATAGAGTTTGTACATTCTTCCTGTGACCTCCCATCCGGGTTTTCTCCGGGTGCTCCGGTTTTCTCCCACATTCCAAAGACGGATAGGCTTGTAGGTTAATTGGCTTCAGTAAAAATTGTAAATTGTCCCTCATGTGTAGGATAGTGCTAGTGTACGGGGCGAACACTACACTGCCTAACATCATTACACTACAAAAGCTAATCAGGCACTGGTCAGGCACAACCAGGAGCTGGTCAAAAAGTAGAGGTGATGATCAGTTTCTGGTCAAAGCCAGCGAGTAACTGGTCAAGAGCTAGTTGAAATACGAGCAGCTTGTCATGTGCTAGTTAGGCGGTAGTTATGAGCAGTAGGAGGTAGTAAAGAGCTGGTTAATGTCAGATGCTGTACACCAGTAATGAGATCAGGTTTGGCCAGGAATTCCTAATGATGTTCAATGTCAGGCTTTTAACTTACATCTACCTCTGTTCTTGATTTCAAATTGTGCACTGGTAAACCTGATATGAAAATGCTAAACATTAAATCAAAATCAGAGGTGGCGCTCTGAGACTTGCTCTTGGACCTTGAGGGATCCTGACGAAAACTCAAATCTACCTGGACAGTCCAAGTGCCCTTGGATTTGAAAGCCAGAGGGCAGCCTAGGGCATTTCTACTGTGATAGCCGGCTTTGCTGAATCTTAGTGCGTATATTTCTCATTTCCGAGGCAGCTTGTTATTCATAAGGGATAGCTAACACAAATGTGACCACAGTTAGTGCAGGGGAGGCAGAAGCTACCCAGCTTGGAATATTCTGTTGGTCCTTGAATAGTTCCTCTCAGAGGATTCCTGAGTCTGATTAAAACAGCAGTCTGGAATTCCCAGTGGAATTCACAACGGACGCCTGCATCTGGAAAGGGTACGGAATATATTTCCCCACTGATCACAAGAGCACAGAGGAGAGATTTTGTTGACTCGTGAACTGAAGGTGTTCATGCCACAGGCAGCACTGTTTTCCCTGCCCAGAACCACAGCTCATACATGAGAACAGTGAAAACAGGAAAGCAACAAGCACATGGAAATGAGGAGAGGTAGTAACATTTAGTATGGGATCTTCTCCTTTCGTGTCCATCTTCCATGTTTCAAATGTTGACATCTCTGTCACCGTCCGTCCTGAAAAGGACGCAAGCTTCCGGCGACAATCAGTGGGAGCCATCACCTGTTGCAATAGATGATGGTGGTAGCAGAATTAGCTCGGGATACTTCCAGTTTCCAGTCCCGCGACGTGGACGCTTCTGCTATGGGGCCAGTATGAGGTGACGGAGAAATCCACAAAAAGAGGAAAACAAGATCTGAAAAGATGGTTGACCTGCCATCACTGAGTACGTAAAACAGACAAATCAGAAGGTAGAAAGGATGTGAGTAGCACCATTTCTGAAAGACTGCAGAGATTAAATGTACCGACGGAATCTGATCTACTGCTCCATGTCTGATTAACCCTCCTCTATCTTGCCAAGAAGTACAATGAAATTGGTTCATTGTGATCAAAGTGTTGTGAACAGTGTCAATGATTCTGCCTCTACATGTTCTTCTGCACAATAAGCCTGTACTCTGATATTGAAGGTAGACACAAAATGCTGGAGTAGCTCAACGGGTCAGGCAGCAACTCTGGAGAAAAGGAGTAGGTGACGGTTTGGGTTGAGTAAACGAGCATCTGCAGTTCCTTCCTACACATGTACTCTGATGTTCATGGGAAGTATAGGCATTGAGAACGTTTAGGAAGAATCAGATGTTGTCGGTTGTGCCTGGTGTTTGTCCCATCATTGTTTAATTTATTTAATTCATCTTTCATTGAATTACTGCCAAAGAAAATGTAAATCCTCAAATACTATTAAAGCAAAGAGTAGGGTTTCAGTGACTGGTTCTCAAAAGAACCATCACTGACTGTGTAGGAAGGTACTGCAGATGCTGCTTTAAACATAGACACATAGAAAATAGGTGCAGGAGGAGGCCATTCGGCCCTTCGAGCCAGCACCGCTATTCATTGCGATCGTGGCTGATCGTCCCCATTCAATAACCCGTGCCTGCCTTCTCCCCATATCCCTTGATTCCACTAGCCCCTAGAGCTCTATCCAACTCTCTCTTAAATCCATCCAGTGATTTGGCCTCCACTGCCCTCTGTGGCAGGGAATTCCACAAATTCACAACTCTCAGGGTGAAAAAGTTTTTTCTCACCTCTGTCTTGAATGGCCTCCACTTTATTCTATGGTTCTGGACTCACCCAACATTGGGAACATTTTTCCAGCATCTAGCTTGTCCAGTCCTTTTATAATTTTATATGTTTCTATAAGATTCCCTCTCATCCTTCTAAACTCCAGTGAATACAAGCCCAGTTTTTTCAAGCTTTCCTTGTATGACAGTCCCGCCATCCCAGGGATCAATCTCGTCAACCTACGCTGCACTGCCTCAATCACAAGGATGTCCTTCCTCAAATTAGGAGACCAAAACTGTACGCAATACTCCAGATGTGGTCTTACCAGAGCCCTATACAACTGCAGAAGAACCTCTCTACTCCTATACTGAAATCCTTTGGTTATGAAGGACAACATTCCATTAGCTTTCTTCACTGCCTGCTGTACTTGCATGCCAACCGAAGGTAGATACAAAAACTCAGCGGGACCGGCAGCATCTCTGGAGTGAAGGAATGGGGGACGTTTCAGGTCGAGACCCTTCTTCAGAATGAAAGTCTTGGGAAAGAGAAACAAGAGATATAGAAGATGATGTAGAGAGATAAAGAACAATGAATGAAGGATATGCAAAAATGTAATGACGATAAAGGAAACTGACCATTGTTAGCTGTTTGTTGGGTGAAAATTAGAAGCTGGTGCAACTTGGGTGGGGGAGGGATGGAGAGAGAGGGAATGCTGAGGTTACTTGAAGTTAGAGAAATCAATATTCATACCACTGGGCTGTAAGCTGCCCAAGCGAACTATGAGATGCTGTTCCTCCAATTTGTGTCCACTGACTGATGGAGCAAACTGCCACACCAGTCTGGTCTTATGCCATGACTTTATTTTGATTTTGCAGTTACTTTTAACTATCTCTAAGAAAAACTGCTTTCAAATAAATAGAGAGAAGGTGAGTTTTTGGTTCAAATTAAGTAAACACTACAGTGTATTCCAACTGCCAAAGGTACTTTGCATTAAGCTTTCTCCTGATCTCCTGATGTAATTTAGATGAAAAAACTAGAATAATTCTAAGAACCTGCTTCTTGCAGCCTTGTATGTTTTCTTGAGGAGTCTGACAACTTATTGCCAAGATAACCTTTATAGTTCCAGGGCACAATTCTAAGATGCACCTAACTTAACCTGATCTGCTCTTTGAAACCTACAAAGTTTAATTGTTGCAGATAGCTGCTTGCTTAACTCGAATACATGTTGTTGAAGTGAACTGTTGCAAATGTTCACTGCAAGTATTTTCCAGGAAATATACGCACATTATTCATTTAACTGATGCTCAGTCCTGGATACTTTCATCTTAAGTCAGGTCATATTTTACTTATTATTTGAAAAATGCATAGGAACCCCTCTCCCTCTTCCCCTCCCTCCCTCTCTCACTCCCTCTCCCCCTCTCCCTCTCTCTCTCTCTCACACACACACACACACACACACACACACACACACACACACACACACACACACACACACACACACACACACACACACACACACACACACACACACACACACACACACACTCACACACACTCACACACACTCACACACACACACACACTCTCTCTCTCTCTCTCTCTCTCACTCACTCACTCACTCACTCATGTAAAAGAAACAAAATAACACCAAGAAAACCATTGTCCACTTGCCTCCTTTAATCAATTTTCATCTCGACACATTACTGTAGTGATGAAATCATACACTTGATGTACTTCTATGATATTATGGTGTAGATGTTAACAAAGAACGAATTAGAGAATTTCTGACAAACTATATAAAATAGCATGTTTTTGGAGGTTAGGAAATAGACATCTTTCTATACTACAAGAATCAGATAAATGTCATTATGTTGTGATTCTTTAAGTGTGAACAAATCTTTACAATGTAACATTTAAAAAATAAAACAACCTTAGGAGAATAAGCTTAATTCTTGACTTGATTACTCTTATCTCACACCCATTGACCAGTTGGTTTACCAAGAAAAAAAACGAGTTAAAATATCAACTAAAGTCATTGTATTAAAATTCTAGCAAATTTTCAATTAAACACACAGAAGCAGCAATTATTTTGGATTGAAGTGCCATGATATGAACAGTGGATTGATACACGGTACACGGTACAGGGAACAAGAAAGGGAAGGTGCTTGTGAGGAGAACAGTAGTGACTGGGAGAGGTTATGGAAGTTGAAGCTTTGACTCTTGTTTTTAGACAAGTGGCCAACTAGTAAATTAATGCTGATAAATGCAAAGTATTCAGTGTCGGAATAAGGAATGAGCAACATATATACAGAAAAGACAACTGAGTTAACACAAGGTAACTTTGAAAGGCCCGTGGGAATTGTTATGGACTCGTCATTTTCTGGGAAGCAATTAGAATGCCAGATACAGAGGCAGGAATGGATCGTGCAGCCACTGAGGTTGTATTGAAACAACAACGCATCGAGTAGCCTTCACTTGCAATGTTGTCCACATTTCATAAAAGGCACAGGCACATTAATAAAATGGTAGTAATAAGAGGGACAAGAATAATGCGGTTTAAAGATGCAACAAGGAAAGATTAGAGAAAAATAAAACCTGCAGTGTAGAGAAAAGATGGCCAATGTAAAACTTAAAAAGCATACTTAGGTTTTTTTCAAGCCAATGGAAAGAGAATGTCAAATTAAAGATACATTTTAACTAATAGCAGAAAAAATCTTTATTCAAAATGATTAGGCCAGGTGAATTGAAAATAACTAGTTCCTTAAGCAACTACATTTTATAAAATCCTTGACATTTTCTTCAATTCAAGGCCACAGATTCCCCCAGAAACAAATAGCCATTCCCTTTTTAAATTGAGTTTGATTGCAGGCTATGTCTGGGTCTCTTTGTGCCTCACACTAGTGCACTCTATTCTAATGGAATGAAACAAACTAAACCCAGACATTATGTGCAGGAAGGAACTGCAGATGCTGGTTTAAACCCAGACATTTTTAGATTGAGCACCACACATGGCCAAAACCATGAACGGCAGAATTTATGAACATAAACTGGTGAAATTTTGTGGCCATCAAAATAAAGAGGAGAGTGTATGAAATATTCACTTTGTGGATTCCAGGTATGCCATATTCAGCCCTCCAGACTGGGTAGAGCAGAGGACCACATTTACAGTAACTCTTCCCCGTATAAAGATATATCTTTAAATCAATTATCAAACACTGCATTATGTTCCACCTGAGTGAACCTCTTCAATTTAACTTCAACTAGGCCTCAGCATGCCTTAAACAGTTCGATTAACCGATTTGAACATTGGCAGAGGTGAAAAGGGGTAAGAGTAGGTATGATTCAGGTGGTAAATATCATAAATGTACTTCCTGTTCCAAATGGCCTCACTGCCCATTAGTCAGGCAAAACTCCCCTGTAAAGTTGTTGAATTTCACTCTTGCTTTGGGAAATTTCAAGTAACAGAAGTAATAATGCCGTACATGTAAAAGAACGGAAGGGTTCATGAATCTCACGAGAGAAGAGCATTTAGAAGATTAGTTTCTTACTCAAAATATGCAGCTGATGAAAGTGAAGGTATTCCCAGAATATTACTCAAGGATGGCGTCAAGCTTGTGAATCTAAAGGAAAAGTGAATTTACCACAAGCAACAAATCCTTCTTCAGAGATAACAGAGTATGGATTGAGATTTAGAATTCAAATTGCAACTAAGTGTTGAGTTAAGTGAACTAAAATATTGAATGAACTATTCTTCTTAATCTGGGGTACATTTAATGCCATTTTCAGACCTGGCCTGCTAGTCTACTTTGCCAAAGATAGACACAAAATGCTGGGGTAACTTAGTGGGTTAGGTAGCATCTCTGGATAGAAGGAATCTAATTTTCTCCAGAGATGCTGCCTGACCCGCTGTGTTACTTCAACATTTTGTGTCTGTCTTTGGTATAAATCAACATCTGCAGTTCCTTCCTCCACATTTAGTCTACTCTGCCATATGCCCTGCTGCTTTCAAGGAGGTTAAATACTGGCTAGTAGTATAGGAATAAGTAATGTGTCGGAAGGAACTGCAGATGCTGGTTTAAATCGAAGATAGGCACTAAATGCTGGAGTAACTCAGCAGGACTTCAGACTGAAGAAGGGTCTCGACCCTAAACGTCACCAATTCCTTCTCTCCAGAGATGCTGCCTGTCCCTGATGCTGAGTTACTCCAGCATTTTGGGTCTATATAGGAACAAGTAACACCAGCTGTATGCACAGTCCTGTCATAACCAACACCCTGTTTCTCCAGGGAAACAGGAACAAGGTTTCATGGCAAAATTCAGTCCACCTGTTAAACTGCGGGAATATTCATTTTAGGACTTAATACCATACACATTTAACAGGTGAATGAAATACTTACTGCACCATATTCTTTTAATAATAATAATAATAATAATAATAAATGCTTTATTGATCCCCTCAGGGAAATTCAGATGTCCAGAAGCCCCCAACCAATAATAATTAAGAATCATGATTAATTAGACATTGATGAATTTTTAAAAAAAAATTTGATAGTTTGTGAGTCTGCGTGTAACTCAGTGGCGCAGTACAAAGAATTAGCATAAATGTCAAACACAGTGAAAAATAGCTGCCTGTTTAAGTAACTATTATATTACAGGCTGTAAAAGCAAAACGTGGAAGTCAAATGTATCAAGCAAATCTTACAGGATGTAAGGCTGGAACTGTAACAGAAACAGGAGTGTGCAAGCTGTCTGTGGATACATTCTACTTAAGTATCATGAGGCCGAAATAAATTATTTTTTATCTTGGACCAGTTTATTCTCAGTTTGATATGTGCAGGCAGCTTGCTTTTTCCTTGGACAAGGGTCAAGGCATCACAGAAATTTCCACTGACATGTGGAGATAGAGGGTGAAAGGGGGGCTTGGCCTTGGCCCTTTGAATGGAAGCAGAGAGAGGTGTCCTCCACCTCCAGAGCTCAGGATCACTGCTTTTCTCCGGGCCTGTCAGCATGTGCGATTGTAGTTAGGGCCAGCCGCAGTGTCGGTGTGCCAGACCCATGCATGTTACTGCAAATATCAATTTCTCTCTACTTGACGTGCAACCAGCACTCTGGGGAGCTGCACCAACGAAACCACTCAATAGGAAAAAGAGCTCCACAGGGTCCTGCTGTGCAGACATGCACACTGATCTGGGAAGAAAGACATTCTTTACACTTCTTATTTCAACCTTGTTTTTAAGTTGGTGAGAGAAGACAGACTGTAAACCACAAAATCCGTAACAAGATTGAAAAAATGAAGCAATCAATGCAAAGTGCATGCTTCACAGTATTTGCAATGGTTAAATAAAATCACTCCCTAGTTTTATTGTTATTATCAAATGATTTTCTTTTTCGATGGGAGAACATCACAACATGGTGAGAGAAACACGTGAGCAGAGATGTGGAAAGCAGAAGTTTTCCACCAAGGAATGATTTCAGCACAATCATTCAATGCATGTGGATGGCCCAGCTTACAATCATGTGGTGCTCAACTACATTGGCACGTCCTTGGAGTGTGGGAGGAAACTGGAGCACCAGGAAAACCCATGCGGTCATGGGGAGAATGTACAAACTTCGTACAAACAGCACCCATAGTCAGGATCTAACCCGGGTCTCTGGCACTGCAAGGCAGCAACTCTACCACTGTGCCACCCCTAATTTTGAAATTATGACAAATTAACATAAATTTCTAATTTTTATTTTCAAATCCCTCCCGGCTTCACCTATCCCCATTTCTGACATCATTTGCAGTTGTCCAACCCAAAATGTCACCCATCCTTTTTCTCCAGAGATCCTGCCTTACCCTCTGAGTTAGTCATAGAGTTGGAGTAACTTTGTGTCTATCTTTGGTATCAAACAGTATCTGCAGTTCCTTCCCACACATTTTGTCAGCAACATTTTGATCAAGCTGCTTCATTAGTTGTTAGCGGTTTCCCTCCATGCCTGGTGTTTTGAGATCTTCCATACACTGCCCAGAAAGAGAACATCTTTCCTTGCTCTGTCCTCATTCAGCAGAGACCTCATCCCGAGAGACTTCATAGAATCTGAGAGCACGCCTGTGACTTGTGCTGGCACAATTTCTTCAACCAGCAATTCTGGGGGTAATCTTGGAGAAGAAAACAAACTGAACTCAAAAATCCATGTGTCAATAAAACACAATCTAAAATTAAAATTAGTTTCAGGCATTAAAAAATTCCCTGCAGTTCACAAGAGGAAAGTTGCTAAATAATATAGAAAACACTCAACCATTCCTTATAATTAATACTTTGAAACTAATTCAAATTGGCTTATTAAAAACCTTAGCAATTTAATTCAATTGTAAACATTTAGCCACAATGTACAACAGACTTCCTGATGTATTTCGGGCAGAAATGGAGGAAGCTTCCTACTTTCCAAGAAGACTTTTCTTTATGATCAGATGGAGGTTCTTTCTGAATATCGCATTTGAATGATTGTGTCTTCTTATTATAAAAAGGGTATGGAGGCAGAGGAGCGAAGGTGCAAATGATTTTTTATTAGCATGTAACCAGAAATGTGACCTTACACCTGAAATGGAAGTTGATTCAGGCAATATGTCTTTTTTCAAGGAAAGTTTGAGGGACAACTTGATAAACTTAGAATTATGGAACTTAGTGGGTTGGCTGTGAGTGGTGAGGGAGAACTTGAGACCAATCTTCATCAATTGGGCAGCCTTTGACAGCCTTTAAAATTCAACTCACCATAATTAAATCCATGGAACTAAAGGCATAGGAGGTAAGGACACCCAATGGCTGATGCTATCCAACACATGTAGCACCGTGGCCAAAGATCCAATTAATAATTTAGAAATCAGATCAAGGGGCTACAAATCCAATTTTGGAGGAATATCTTTACAGAAAGTTTGAATGTAAAGTGGAACAGGAAGTGGTTCTGATAAACAGCCTAGATGCATTTAAGGGAGCTCAGGTAGGTACATGAAGGAGCAAGGAATAAAAAGGTATATTCTTTGGATGAAGAAGGATAAAAGGATATTCAACTGTAACAAAAACACGAGCATGGGCCTGTTTGGCTGAATGGGCTGTTTCTGTGTAATACTTAATAAGGAACTAAACCATACTTTATCTTATGTGGTAAGTAGCAACATCTATGTAAAAAGTGGATACATTTTTGATTTTGTTCTTGAATATATAGTAAGGTATTGGGAGCTGATGTGTGGCAATAAACCTAATTAAAAAGTGTCAATATCTGTCATCATGTAAATGCAGAGAAAAGTATTACGAGTGGTTCAGTTCAACAAATCATGTGTTATCTATATTGTATCAAATTACTACAACACTTTCATTCGATACACATCGTTGGAAGTCTACACTGATTACAACCGTATATTATTATAATTTTTGCAAATATTCATGACAAAGTTTAGAGGGAAATTACAAAGATATGCAAGGGCCATAGATTTGTGATAAAGAGGGACTTCAACAATCCAAATCTATCATTTGTGATGCCAATAACAAGTGGATGAGAGGCTGGAGTTTCCAATGTCAATCCAGCAGGATTTGGGGCCTGTAGTTTTATGCTGCAGTTGTTTCGGGCAAAGTGGTTCTTGCATCAGTGGGGGAATATCTAGATAATAGCAATCATAATATCAAAAGGTTCAGAAAAGCTATTGGAAAGGATACAGATTAATCTAAAGCAGAAATACTCAATTAGATATGGGCATTTGCAATGGAATGTGAACAGATCTGGCTCAGGTGAATTTCAATCAAAGTTTGGCACGCAAAACTGTAATTGAATAATGGGTAACTTTTAAAGTGGGGGTGTTTCGGCTTGAGTCTAGATAAAAGGATGGGTAAATTAAAGCCATGGCTAACCAAGAAGATAGAGTAAAATAGAACAAGAAAGAGAGGATGTGAGAGATGCCATGTTGTTAATATTAGTGTGAAGCAGGATGATTACAGAAAGGTGAGACGATAAGACAAAAAGATAGAAAAAATGTTTTTTTTTAATCCAGCAGAGAAAGAATTTAAGAAGGGATTATTAATTAAATTTGATCAAGCTATGTGTGTGTGTGAGAGAGAGAGAGAGAGAGGGAGAGATGGAGAGAGGGAGGGAGAGAGAGAGGGAGAGGGAGAGAGGGAGAGGGAGAGAGGGAGGGAGGGAGAGAGAGAGGGAGAGGGAGGGGGAGAGGGAGGGGAGAAGGGGAAGGGGAGGGGGAGGGGGAGGGGGAGGGGGAAGGAGAGGGGGAGGAGGAGGGATAGGGAGAGGGAGAGAAAAGAAGTAAAAACAAGAGAGAGAACTACAAACGTTAGGTAAGATGTAGACCTTTGATTGAGTTCACTAGAGAGTTACAAAAAGGATTCCAGGGTAAAGTAAATATTCATGCAAACAGACTGCAGAAGCTGGTTTGTCTTTGGAACAGAAGACTTTGTGAGGAGACCTGAAAGAAATATTTAAACACTTAAAACCATGAAGACAGAGTAGACGGAGAACAAAGTTTTTCTATTGGCAGAGTTGTCAAGAAATAGGGATCATAGGATGAAGGTGACAGGCAATGGAAACAAAAGTACACAATAACTTTCTTACACACTGTTAGTGTCAATGGTCTCGAAAGTGCCAGGAGTGATAATGGAAGCTAACTCAACTGTAATGTTCTAATACAAGCAGGATTGATAACTGAAAGGAAAGAATTTACAGGCCTTTGGGACAACACGGTGGATGGAGTGTGACAATGTGGATTGCTCCAATGTAGAGAAGTTAGACTAATAGCCTGCTTTGTACCACCAGCATTTTTTAATTCTATACATAGATGATGCATGTTCATCAAGTAATTCCTGTAACTTACATTCCAATTATTGCTTTGTTTCTATTACCTTGTGCTAATCTCCTGGAAAAGTAAACTGGGTCTAGCACATCAATGGTGATACTGAATGGTAGAGTAAAAACAAGGGGCCAAATGGCTTTGTACTAACCTGACTTGCAGGCAGTAACATTGAACGCTGGTCAGATGCAAAATGGGCAGAAGTGGATCAGGTGATGGCTTGTGTTTTTCTCATGAAGAATAGTTTCTTGGTGTAAAAACTTCCAACTTGGCAACAGTCACACCACCAGTGTCCATGTGAGGTGCGGAGTAGTGCCCTACTGCTCCCCCGGATGAGGCCACCAGCAAACCATACGCTGGTGACCCATCAGCTGCTTACAGTTGCCTCCAGACAGCTCTGACCTGCTGTTTTCAGACGGCGTTGGGTGGGTGATGTCCCGAGGTTTTTGTGGCAAGCCTGGGGTCACTCACACTGGGTGACAGGTCACAAATGCTGGGACCATGGGGTGACAAGCAGAGGTCTAGGAGTCAGGAGAGTCAAGAATGTTTTATTGTTATATGTCCCAGATAGAACAATGACGTTTTTAGTTGCAGCAGCACAACAGAATATGTAAACATGTTCAGCAGCTTCGCGGAGTATAGAAGTTGCGGACTGCCTCCAGCAAGCTGGAGAGTTGGGGAGTGGGGGAGAGGTAGAGGGGAGCATGGGGGGAAGAACAGGGAGTGAATAAGCAAGTCATGCGGAGAGGATTGACAAGTGGAAGAGTGGAGAAAGACAAGCTGCCTGACGTAGTGAGTTCATCCGACAGTTTGTATTTGTTCCAGATTCCACTACCTGCACTCTCTTATGCCTAAGATAGACACAAAATGCTCAACGGGTCAGGCAGCATCTATGGAGAAAAGGAAGAGGTGACATTTCCAGTCAAGCCCCTTCATCCAGAGATGCTGCCTGTCCTACTGAGTTACTCCAGCATTTTATGAATAACCTTGGTGTAAACCAGCATGTGCAGTTCCTTCTTACATTCTCCTGTGTCTGCTTGCAGTCAACATTACTTTATCAAAAATACTTTATTCAGAATTTAAAACATATACACGCAAAACAAAAATTGTACAAAAACTCTTCATACGTTTTTAGTGTCTGTCCATTCAATAGTGTCATGCTCAGTAATGTTAGCATTTGATTTTACATAAAACACTCTTGCCACTCATGGGGCCCCTAGGGTGATATCCCTTCCCATGATTGAGTGGTGTCCTCGTCAGATTCTGTATTTCAATGTCCAGCAGCAAAAGGATCCCAATCAATAGTCCTCCCCCACCGAGTTTTCATGTTGGCTGCATCAAGCTCCAGTGAGTCCCTCAGCATGTACTTCTGCAGTCTGGACAGGGCCAGTTGGTAACATTCCCTGAAAGACATCTCCTTGTGCTTGGAGACCAACGAGCTTCGGACAGAACAAAGAGCATCTTTCGCTGAGTTAATGGTCTTCCAGCAGCACAGATGTCCCGTTCCAAGTATGTCCCTGGGTAGAGTCTATAAATCATGGAGTCACCGGTTGCACAACTGCTTGGGATGAACCGTGACAAGAACACTTGCACCTTTCTCCAGACCCTCTTCATCAATCTGTGCGCACTCTGCAAAGATGTAGGCAACCATGATCAGCATGTGTAGCTCTCTGCGTAGGTCCACATCCATGCATGTCCAATGCAGTAGAGCCTGGTCTCCCGACATCTTGGACCACCTTAACATTAAACCTGGACCTCACTCTGTCAAGAAAGTATGCCAGCTCTTGTGCACCAGGCCCCACGATTGAAGGAAACCACACACTCTTGTCTTCATAGGTGACAGGAGCAGAATTAGGCCATTTGGCCCATCAAGTCTACTCTGCTATTCAAACATGGCTGATCTTTCTTTCCCTCTTAACACCATTCTCCTGCCTTCTGTCCATAACCCCTGACACTAATCAAGAATCTATCTATCTGTGCCGGAAATAAATCCATTGACTTGACCTTCACAGTCTTCTGCGGCAATGAATTCCACTCTTCATTGTAGTCAAAGAAATCATACTTAGTCCTATAATCCTAAATAAATAAATTATCTGAAGAGCATTTCCAATTTTCTTTATTCCCAAACAGTATCTCAGAATACCTAGAGTGGCTAGTATTAGTTTGATGGCTGACATTTGGCCCTGTAAAACAAAAAAAACCTTCAATCATAAAAACACTGTAAGCAACCAATATAACATAATTCTCCATAATATTTCATACTCAATGAAATAATCTAATCTACAATAGGGGGAGTGCTTTTGGTTCAAGATCAGGGTTAATTAACTGTTGAAGTCTGGAACATATTAGAGGGCGTTTTCCTGTGTTTGACTTGCAAGACAGATGGATAATAATACGACTCTTTATATGCATGTCATATTACGCTGATTTGTAATCTGAATAAGAGAAAACTTCAGTCAGTGAACTGATTTTTTAAAAGCTTTGCATTTGGGTAATTATATTGCACTTATTATTTATTATTTGTTGGCATCTAAAAGAATCAGCTCAGTATGACATTAAAGGAACAAGCTGCTGTTACAGAATGTACAAAGCATCACCAGCACAGTCCTTTTTATGGTTCAGGTGAAGTAGTCTCACTGTTTCCAGGAACCCACTTGCTCTCTCCATCATTCCTTCATAAAGCACTAATACACGTCATCACTTCCCACCCTCATTTCCCCGTCAGGCCAACCCACCGGCACAGTTGCACAGCTAGTGAAGCCACTGCATCACTGTGCCATAGACCCAGTTTTGACGCTGAATGTGTGGAGTTTGCATGTTCTCCCTGTGTCCTTATGTGATTCCTTCTGATGCTCTATTCACCTCCCTCATCCCAAAGGTGTGAAGGTTGGTGGGTTAATTGCCCACTTCAAATGCCCCCACTAGTGTAGTGAGTAGTAGAATTTGGCATTTGGGGGGGGGAGGGGGGGGGGGGGGGGGGGGGAGGGTGAGTTGATAAGAATGAAATGGAATTAATGTATGAATAATGTAAATACAGTAGGCGGTTAATGGTTGGCACAAACTCAATAGGCCGAAGGGCCTGTTTCGCACTATATCTCTTTTTGACTCCAAGATAGACAATAGACAATAGGTGCAGCAATAGGCCATTCAGCCCTTCGAGCCAGCACTGCCATTCACTGTGATCATGGCTGATCATCCACGATCCTGCTTTTCCTCATATCGCTTGACTCCGCTGTCTTTAAGAGCTCTATCTAATGCCCCTGTCCCACTTAGGAAACCGGAACGGAAACCTCTGGAGACCTTGCGCCCCACCCAAGGTTTCCGTGCGGCTCACGGAGGTTTTTGTTAGTCTCCCTACCTGCTTCTAGGGGGTTCTAGGGGCGCTGCACTGGCAGCAACCTCTACCTACAGCCTGTCTGTTATTTCAATCTTTTAAAAAATTAGTTAGTCTAAAGTTTTGTATTGGGGGAAACTTTAACTTTTCTATGTGGGGGAGGGGGGCAGGGTAAGGGGGAAACCGTTTCCCAGTCTCTTCCTGGCGGGGACGCGACTATTTCTCTGAGTCGCGTCCTCGCCCCCCACCTCGCGGCCTACCAACTGGATCGGAGCGGCCTTTCCTGCCGGGGACCGGGAACCGGACCAGGGCTGCTACAGCGGCGGCGCAGCGCTGGAGTCACCGCGGAGCGGGCGATGCCTACCTGGGTCGCCGTTTGGAGCCCCGGAGCATTGAGCCGCTGCTCCAACATCGTGGAGCTCTGGTGCGGAGAGCTTCCAACGCGGGCGGCGCTGACCATCATCGTGGAGTCCTGGGGCGCCTTGCAGAGGGTCTCCAGCAGCAGTCTCCACCCGGCGCAGCCTACGGACTTTGGGAGCCGCCGACTCCGGTAGGAGGGGGCCGACTCTGTGTCCACGCAGCTGAGGACGTCCCGCAGCCCCGACGTCGGACTTGTATCACCCCGGCGAGCGATCCTGGACATCGGGCCGCCCGTAGCTGCAACTGCGGAGGGCTTGGGGAGGCCCTGACCACGGGGAACAGTGGAGGAAGAGACTGACTTTGGTGCCTTCCCACACAGTGGGAAACTTTGATTCTGCTGTGTGGGGATGTTTTATGTCAAATTCTATAGTGTGTGTTCTTTATTTTTCTTATTGTATGGCTGTATGGGAATTTCATTTCACTGTGCCATCTGGCACATGTGACAATTAAATGTATCTTGAATCTTGAATCTTGCTTCCACTACCTGCAATCTCCAGCAACCACCTGCAACCTCCGGGAACCGCACGGAAACCTTGGGTGGGGCACAAAGTCTCCAGAGGTTTCCGTTCAGGGTTCCTAAGTGGGACAGGGGCATTACTCTCTCTTGAAAGCATCCAGAGAATCGTCCTCCACTGCCTTCTGAAGCAGAGAATTCCACAGATTCACAAGTCTCTGGGTAAAAAGGTTTTTCCTCATCTCCGTTCTAAATGGCCTACCCCTTTTTCTTAAACTATGGTCCCTGGTTCTGCACTCCCCCAACATAGGGAACATGTTTCCTGCCTCTGGCATGTCCAATCCCTTAAAGGGGCTGTCCCATTGCAGCGACCTAATTGGCGAGTTTAGAAGAGTTTGCCCTCGACTCATACTTGCGGCATGGTCGACACGAGGTCCTAGGAGGTCTTTGTAACTCTCCTTCATGCTCGAGAGTAGTCCTCGCGTACTCGAGGCCTCAGCTAGGTTGCGCCGTATTACTCGTAGGTTTAGTCGAAGTAGGTCATAGTAGATCAGCATGTTATTCGTAGGTAAGTAAGTAAGTAAGTAAGTAAGTAAGTAAGTAAGTAAGTAAGTAAGTAAGTAAGTAAGTAAGTAAGTAAGTAAGTAAGTAAGTAAGTAAGTTTATTGGCCAAGTATTCACATACAAGGAATTTGCCTTGGTGCTCCGCCCACAAGTAACAACATGACATACAGTGACAGTTACGAATGGCTCAGAAAACACTGAACATTAATAATAATAAAACATTAATGATAATACACCATTGATCAAGCATGTGAGCCAACAAAATACCAGGTCAAAGGGAGGCTACAGATTTTTGGCTGTTGAGTAGAGCAACTACTCGTGGATAAAAACTGTTTTTATGTCTGGCTGTGGCAGCTTTGACAGTCCGGAATCGCCTTCCAGAGGGAAGTGATTCAAAGAGTTTGTGGCCAGGGTGAGAGGGGTCAGAGATGATCTTGCCCACTCGCTTCCTGGCCCTTGCAATGTACAGTTCATCAATGGAGGGAAGGTTGCAGCCAATAACCTTCTCTGCTGATCGGACGATTCGCTGCAGCCTCCAGGTGTCGTGCTTGGTGGCTGAGCCAAACCAGACCATGATGGAGAAGGTGAGAACAGACTCTACGATGGCCGTGTAGAATTGGACCATCATTGCCTGTGGCAGATTGTGCTTCCTCAGTTGCCGTAGGAAGTACATCCTCTGTTGTGCCTTTTTGACTGTGGAGTCGATGGTAACCCCCCACTTAAGGTCCTTGGAGATGATGGTTCCCAGGAACTTAAAAGACTCCACAGATGTGACTGTGGTGTTGTTAATGGTGAGTGGGGGGAGGGGATGGGGAGCTCTCCTAAAGTCTACAATCAATTCCACTGTCTTAAGAGCATTGAGCTCCAGGTTGTTGCGATGGCACCAGGACGGCAGCTGTAACACTTCCTATATTTAAGAGGGAGTTAGATGTGGCCCTTGTGGCTAAGGGGATCAGAGGGTATGGAGAGAAGGCAGGTACGGGATACTGAGTTGGATGATCAGCCATGATCATATTGAATGGCGGTGCAGGCTCGAAGGGCCGAATGGCCTACTCCTGCACCTAATTTCTATGTTTCTATGTTTCTATGTTTCCTGTCTGTAGGCAGATTCCTCCCCATCCTGGATCAGTCCAATCAGGGTTGTGTCGTCCGCAAACTTGAGAAGATTGACAGAGGTGTCTGTGGAGGTGCAGTCGTTGGTGTAGAGAGAGTAGAGGAGAGGAGAGAGTACGCAGCCTTGCGGTGCTCCAATGCTGAGCATTTGCAGGTCCGAGATGTGCTTTCCCAGCCTCACATGCTGCTTCTTGTCTGTCAGGAAGCTGGTGATCCACCGACAGAGGGGTTCAGGCACAGTCATCTCGGAAAGTTTGGAGTGTAGTAGCTCTGGCACAATGGTGTTGAATGCAGAGCTAAACTCAACAAACAGGATCCTCGCATAGGTCCCCTGGCGGTCCAGGTGCTGCAGGATGAAGTGCAGGCCCAGGTTGACTGCATCATCCACAGATCTATTGGCCCAATATGCAAACTGCATAGGATCCAGCAGGGGGATCGTGATATTTTTCAGCTTGGCCAGCACAAGCCTTTCGAGGGTCTTCATGACTACAGAGGTCAGTGCGACAGGCCTGTAGTCATTAAGACAAGTACAGTAGTGGAGACTTTGAAGCAGGCAGGGACTGTACATGTTTGCAGGGACTGGTTAAAAATGTCTGTATAGACCGGTGCCAGCTGTTTGGCACAGAGCTTAAGAGTAGAGGAGGAAACATTGTCAGGTCCTGGAGATTTCTGGCTTTTTTGTCTTCTGAAAAGCCTCTCCACCTCCTCTATTTTTATTGTTGATATTGGATAAGTGATGGTGTGCAGCACAGAGGGTGTGGGTGATTGGGTGTGAAGTGGTGATTGGAGGGAGGTGGGTGTAGAAGGACCCAGTCTTTGCAGACTGAGGTCAGGCTGTGAGAGGGTGTGAAGTGTTGGTTGGGGTGGGAAATGGTCCAGTCTGTCCATACTGGAGTCTTGTCTTAAGTAGGTGTGAAGTGGTAATCGAGGGTAGTCGAAGGTAATCGAAGGTAGTCAAAGGTAGTCGTGGATAGTCTTCAACATAGTCGAAGGGAGGTCGAAGGAGGTCGTCTTCACTCTCCATTATTCGGTGTCCAATTTTCCCGAAGCTAGTCATAGCTAGTCATAGCTAGTCGAAGCAAGTCTTCAACATAGTCGAAGGGAGGTCGAAGGAGGTCGTCTTCACTCTCCATTATTCGGTGTCCAATTTTCCCGAAGCTAGTCATAGCTAGTCATAGCTAGTCGAAGCAAGTCTTCTACATAGTCGAAGGAGGTCTTCAACATGACACTTTTTCAAATTCTCCTAAACTCTTCTAAACTCGCCAATTAAGTTGCCGCAGTTGGACAGCCCCTTAAGGACCTGTCCCACTTAGGCGACCTAATCTGCGAGTTCTGGCGAGTTTGCCCTTGACTTATACTCACAGCATGGTCGACACGAGGTCGTAGGAGGTCTTTGTAACTCTCCTTCATGCTCGAGAGTGGTCTCCGCGAACTCGAGGCCTCAGCTAGGTCGCGGCAATTTTTTCAATATGTTAAAAAAAGCCCGCGAGTAAGAAAAGGTCGTCATGGAAAAAATCAATACTTTTTTTACTCGTAGGTTTAGTCGTGGTAGGTCATAGTAGGTCGTAATAGGTCGGCATGTTAGTCGTAGTTAATCGAGGGTAGTCGAAGGTAGTTGAAGGTAGTCGTAGATAGTCTTCATCATAGTCGAAGGGAGGTCGAAGGGAGGTCGAAGGAGATCGAAGGAGGTCGTCTTCACTCTCCACTATTCGGTGTCCAATTTTCCCGAAGTTAGTCATAGCTAGTCGTAGCTAGTCTTCAACATAGTCGAAGGAGGTCGAAGGAGGTCTTCTACATAGTCGAAGGAGGTCTTCAACATGTCATTTTTTTAAACTCTTCAAAACTCGCCAATTAGGTTGCCCAAGTGGGACAGCCCCTTTAATAATCTTATATGTTTCAATAAGATGCCCTCTCATCCTTCTAAATTCCAGTGTATACAAGCCCAGTCGCTCTATTCCTTCAACATATGAAAGTCCAGCCATCCCGGGAATTAAGCTCGTGAACCTATGCTGCACTGCTTCAATAGCAAGAATGTCCTTCCTCAAATTTGGAGGCCAAAACTGCATACAATACCCTAGGTGTGGTCTCACCAGGGCCCTGTACAACTACAGAAGGACCTCTTTGTTCCTATACTCCTGAACTACACATTATCAATATCAGTCACATTTTCCAAACATTTCATAATCGTCATATCAAGTGAAAATTCAAAAAGCATCACGTGTAGATCAGACATGGTTAGACCTCTATGAGTTACTGAGTTTCAGATCTGATGTGTATTATCAATACGAACAAATAATCTGCACAAAGATTTTTGTGTTTTAACCCCGAAATGTCACTCTGCCTGTTATCAGATCAAAGACACTGACTATAAATGATACACATCCTGCATTTGGTGATGTAATTAGCTTTAGGCTTTTTATATAACGTAGCTTCCTTGACTTGTTTTAAGAAATAAATAATTAACCCGGTAAGTTATTAATGTTTATAATATTCGAGAATGTGAATATTTTGCCGTTCAGCTTTACAAGGCAAGTGAGGGAGGTGGGCAGGAGGGGAAACCAATTAAAGCAATGCTGTATATTTATTCACCCGAATTCTGCTGTCTTTATTCCACATCCCCCACCCCCCATTCCCCTTCACATTGAACATGGTACAGTCGTCTGACCCCCTAACTGGATTCCTTTCTGAAGAATTCCCCGGTTCGCAGTTAGCAGCTGTGCACTAGGAGATTTTCCCATAAGGGCTGCAGGTGAAAACTGGGACTAGGCCGGGCCTCCGAGGGATGCCATCTGTCCCTAGCTGGAAGACTTCACAACAACCTCCCCCCTCCCCAGTGCCAGCGGAGTGTGGTGAATCATCGAGGAATGTGCTCCGTATCCCAGCTCTATGATCCCATGACTAATTCATGTCATCAGAGCCTGCAGCACCAACTAACCCTTTGCATACTGGAGCCACTTAGAATCATAGCAACAAGAGAAATATACAGATGATGCCTTATGGAACGAAAATATTTATTTAACCTTGCTCACTATGTTTTTTTTAAATTAATGGGCACCTCCAATCAGTTTGTAAATTCTTACTTTCACATCATTAGATCACCTTTTTCTCCTGTTCCTAAAGCTGTTGTATATCCTGAGCTGTTGTCCTTCAACTTAATTTATTTACTTTAAAATAAAATGCAGTAGGCACGTCAACTTTAGCAAGATATAGTCGCTTAATAATCATAATGCAATAATCCACAGTGTTTGCTGCACAATGTTATAGCATCAGTTAAGAGCAGTCACTATAATAATAAAACTAAAGGCTATGCAAGTTAGATTTGATTGAAGATGAAATAATTAATTGGCACCATACCAGTGTACAATTCCGACAGCACCATGAAGTGTAATATATTGTTTTGGTTAGCTTTTCCTCAAATTGAACCATGATAATCATTGCCTATAAACAGTCTCCCTTTATTTATCCTCCCCACATCTAAAATCTGAAAATATTGTTGTGGGCCTATCCCACAGGCGATTTTTTTCGGCGACTGCCGGCGACTGTCATAGTCGTAGCAGGGCGCCAAAAAAACAGCGGCTGGACACCCCCTATGACAATGTCTACGACAATGTCTACAACAACCTACCTCCTAGTCGACGTCAAGCTACAGCAAGCTACCGACAACTTCTGACCATTAGGACATCCACCTACGACCACACCGCGACAAGCTATGACAAGGTAAGACAATTCAGTCGCTGGTTGACGTAAGTTGATGTAGGAAGTCGCCAACGGAATTCACCAAAGTCAACACCGGCAGCAACCTATGTCATCCTGGCGACAACCTATGTTAACCTGGAGATAACCTACCATAGCACCTACGTCAGGAGAAGTCAAGATATGCTCATGTGCGTCAATCTACTGTCACCAAAAAATTTTCAACGTGTTGAAAATATTGCGGCGACCAGAAAGACGCTACGACTCTTTGCGCGACTGAGAAGACTACTCACGACCATACAGGCGACACAACGGCAACCATGTGGTGACGGCCAAGTCGCCTGTAGTCGCCTAAAACAATTGCCTAAGTGGGACAGGCCCATAAGTTGTCTGTACTGTGAGTAACCTACAGGACATAGCTCCATTCAGGATGATAACACCAATTGCTTCAGGATGTTGCATCCAGGATATCCAACTAGTATAGAGTTTGTTGGGAAAATTGGAACAGAAGACCATCAAACCTCTAGGTTCTGTTCAATTGGGTCATTCCTGCTCATAATATATTTTCATAGGAAAACATATCAATCTCAGTTTTTGTATTTTTATTGGTCTCCTGCTTTGGATAGAATGGGGGAGATCTACATTTCTCCCGTCTTGTGCGAATAAAGTCTTTATGGTATCACCTCTATATGATCAAGTTCTAATTTTATTGGGCTTCTATGTTCTGGTTAGCCCCAACTATAGGTATTCATCTCCATATATGCTATCAGCCCCTCTGATCAACTTAAACACTACAATCAATTCACCACTTAAACTTCTTTATCTAGAGCAACGGTAGCCCAGACTGAGCCGTGTGTCTTCACAGTTCATTCCTTTATGACTAGGCATCCACCTTCCGAATCTTTGGTGCTGCCACCTCCCTCCTGTATCACATCCCTGTTTCATCCACTGTGCCCATCCAACACCATCCAGTCCTGCAGCCCACTTGTACCCAACCCACCTGGGACACACCATGACACAGCATTACAACCCCACAACCTCCTGCACGGAATTACATGGAAACATAGAAAATAGGTGCAGTAGTAGGCCATTTGGACCTTTGAGCCACCACCGTCATGCAATATGATCATGGCTGATAATCTAAAATCAGTACCCCGTTCCTGCTTTCCTCCCATATCCCTTGATTCCGTTAGCTGTAAGAGCTATATCTAACTCTCTCTTGAATACATACAGTGAATTGGCCTCCACTGCCTTCTGTGGCAGAGAATTCCACAGATTCACAACTCTCTGGATGAGACCTAGAGAACCTGAACCTGATAACTGAACCTGGATCCCTAAATTCTTCTATTCCTCCTCAATTTCCCTTTGCTCCTTCAGAGAATCCTTGGATCTCTCTTTGTCAAATGCAAACAAACTCACAACCAGAAACACAACAGCAACACTTGGATTTACCGTCTGATCTTTCATGCACTTCCATTCTTTTCACTCCCTGAACAAGTGAAAACGTACCTGTTACTCTAAACCATGATTTTTCACATAACACAGATTATTTTGGCCATTGTGAGGTATTTTTGAGGATATTGGATTATTTTTGCTTCTTTTCTACAAAAAGAACTCCAGGTAAGATTCATATGGTAAGATTCCAGGTAATATGAATCCAGGTTCATATTCTGATGGTTATTGCTGGAGGAAAAATAAGTTACTTTGAGGACATGTTGGTTCTCTGTGCAAATGGTCAGAGAACAAGGAACTAAAGAATGGGTGATATTTCAGGTTGAGACCCTTCTTCAGACTGAATTTTGTGTCTATCTTTGGTTTAAACCAGTTCCTTCCTACACAACAAGGAGTTAAATGCAGTTTGCACGTAACTTGCATTTCTACACACCTCCAGCGATCGATATGTTTGATGGCAATTAATAGAGCGATGAAGGTCTTCTGAAAGCTGGCAAAGGTTTGTGAGTCTTATAAGTGAAAGTACAAGTAAATTAAGCATAGGAGAGGAACTGGCCTTTGGTCCAATGCATTTTTTCTCATTAATCTCTCTCATCTTGGCAGCTGACCTCATTATAACCCCAGTCCAATGCATGTTATAAAATTTGCCATGTAATTTGGAGTTAATTTGGACCAAAGAAAATCATTAGCTGTGAAAGTAGAAATGAATAAAAGTAACAGAAGCTCCAAAAACAAATCCAAATCAGAAGATTCAATAAAAAAGAAATAAATAGCATGAATGAAAAGAGATGAAAGGTGGCGTGTTTGACAGTGAAACCTTTTTTAAAAGTGTCTTCAATGTTGTCCCCTAGGTCATTACACCAACTCTTCAAATAACATCAGAGCATCGAGAACCTCAGGAACTTCACAATGGATGGCAGGGCCTCGGGGAGTGTTGTAGATCTGAGGGATCTAGGAGTGCAGATACATACTTCCCTGAAAGTGGTGCCACAGGTAGATAGGGTGGTCAAGAACTATTTTGATACATTGACCTTCATCTGTCAGGGTATTGAGTACAGAAGTTGGGATAGATTTACGCCAGCATGGGATGAGTTACTCCAGCATTTTGTGTCTCCCTTCGAATTAAACCAGTATCTGAAGTTCTTTCTTACACAGAAGTTGGGATGATGTGTTGTACAACACGTTGGCGATGTTGCACTTGGAGTAGTGTGTTTAGTGGTGGTCACCCTGCTATAGGAGTGATGTCACTAGGCTGGAAAGAGGGCAGAAAATATTTGCGAGTATGTTACCTGGACTCATGGGCCTGAGCGATACGGAGAGCTCAGGCAGACTAGGACTTTAATTCTTGGAACTCAGGAAGCTGAGGGATGATCTTACAGAGGTGTATAAAATCTTGAAGGGGATAGATGGGGTGAATGCACAGTGTCTTTTACCTAGAGTAGGGAAATCAAGAGCCAGAGGACATGGGTTTAAGGTGAGAGGGGAAAGATTTAATATAAATCTGATGGGAAACATTTCACGCAGAGTGTGGTGGGTATTTGCAATGAGGTACCAGAAGAAATAGTTTAAGCATATTTAAAAGACATGTGGACAGGTACATGGATACAAATGGTTTAGAGGGATGTAGATCAAATGTAGGAAGGTAGGAGTAGCGTAGATGGGACATTTTGGACGCCTTGGACAAGTTGGGCCAATACTTGCCCGTATAAACATCTATATGTCAAGTGTAGGAGAAACTCCTGACTCATATTGAAGGTGTTGTCACGTGTATTCTGAATGCTCGATGGAAATGTACAGACTGGGTATGCTGGCCTGAATTAGCATGATTGAGGTGAGATTGCGCAACTCAATGCTCCATTTAGCAATCTCTCTTAACTGCACATGCTTAATTATGCATTAAGTTGTTGTAGACGTCTACAGGAAGTAGACGTCTACTAACTTCAGGCAGTGATGCCCTGGGAAGCACTCCACCTTGGTACAGCCTAGCTGGGTGGATGAGTAATAATAATAATAATGGATGGGATTTATATAGCGCCTTTCTAATACTCAAGGCGCTTTACATCGCATTATTCATTCACTCCTCAGTCACACTCGGTGGTGGTAAGCTACTTCTGTAGCCACAGCTGCCCTGGGGCAGACTGACGGAAGTGTGGCTGCCAATCTGCGCCTACGTCCCCTCCGACCACCACCAATCACTCGCACACATTCACACACAGGCAAAGGTGCATAGATCAACCTGCTGGAAGAGGGAGCTGGAGGAAGGGGAGAAGGGTCTCAGCATAAGGTCACATCAACTCCAGGTGCTCAGGGAACAATTATCCACCCTAAACCTTAGCACCGAGTAAAGTGAGGCATCTGTGCCTCAGTGAGTGCAAATTTAGCAGGATATTTCACTTATCGCACTTCAATAAATGCAGGCAGGCAAGATAGCAAAGCACTGCCAATTGCTGCCAAATTAAACGTATCACTGACCATATGTGTCTGTGTCCTTCCAGAATGTTTCTGAAGATATCTGCAGCATCTCACAAGTGTTATTGGATTGGGATTGCACCCACATTCACTATTAAAAGAGAATGACTGTATTTCACTATCTTACCAGAGAGAGATAGAGCAACTGGTTCTTATGCTGATGATTGTGGCCTGAGGTTATTCTAGTTGCCTCATGCTGCAATCATCAGAGATCCCATTCCTTTGGATTGAATCCAAAGGCAATGTAAAATATAGGTAAATGCACATTATCCTGACAATGATCTTAAAGCCTCCAATCTAGGTAATCTACTGTACCAGCTGTATTTCAATAAGCAATAAGACAAAAAAAACATGTGTAATTCATGCATTCAATAAAATTGTCTCCAATGCATGGAATGAGATAGAGCAGATGCTTGACATGTTGACACGTGCTACAGAGTTGGTGGTGAGGTTTGAGTTGGGAGTTGTTTGCCATACAACACGAGTCTTGGCACCAGCTATGCTTGCGGGAAGTAAAAGGAGGCAACTTAAGCAGACCCTTACTGTGTAGAAGGTCTTTGAGGGATTCTACTGAATGTGATGCATGCAAAAGCAGCAATTTGCTGTTCTTCAACAATGCTGCAATTTACCCTTCCTCTTCCTGACACTAACCACTTAGTATCTCATTGGCGACAATACAAAAAATATGTGCCACTATGAATGAAACAGTCCAAAACCAAATTAATAAATTAATTCATGACAGATTCCATTCAAAATTATCATCTATTTATTCTTGTTAGTAAACAAGTAGTTTAGTTTAGAGATCCAGCATGGATGCAGTCCTTTCGGCCCACCAGGTCCGCACCAATCATTGCTCACCCGTCCACACTACTTCTATGTTATCCCACTTTCTCATCCAATCCCTACACACTAGAAGCAATGTACAGAGGCCAACTAGCTTTGAAACCCGCACATCTTTGTGATGTGGGAGGAAGCCAGAGCATCCAGAGGAAACCCACGTGGCCACAGGGAGAACGTGCAAACGAATGACCTGTTACTTTAAAGGTGTCCGAAATGTTCAGATCTCCAGGTTTCAATTGTTGCTATTTAAAACCAGTCTGCTCACAATGAGAAAACAGGGCTTCAGGACTGCAAACGTGGTTTTTTTTGTGTGTGAGGCACTCCCTCCTTCGGGGGGTATGTGAGTCTTCAACCCCTGCTGACGGTCGCACTGTGTTGCCTAGCCCATCAGCCAGCAAATTGCGTCCCCCGATCTTTCCACCCCGCATACCGTTAGAATGCAGCCTGCGAAAATAATGCAGGTATAATCTCTCATTGTCCAGTCTGAGTGCAGACTAATGAACTCCACCCGAGTTGAATGATAGATGAAGCCAGCCGACCGATGTCGCGGCGCCCTGTACCACGGTATCGTTGCAGTGTCCGCTGCCCCAGTTAGAACAGCAGAGGCGCTGGATATAGAGGGGGCGGGCGGGGGGATGAAATAAGGGAGATGTTATGCACACAGCAGTTCTTTCATTGTGCCGCTTTATAAAGGCTCAACAACGGGACCCCCAACCCTGCCACTTTTATAATGAAACAGCTGCAACGAAGGAGGAGAGTAATTTTGCCAGGATTTTATATATTCTCGTTCCCAATCATTGTTGATCTGGGAGTTTCAGAGTTGTGTGGTATTAGCAGAGACGAATATGAATGCAGGGAAGGTCAGATTGTGTAACCCGTGTGAAAACTATTTTCAGGAGATATTACCAACAGTCGCTGTGTAATATCCAGTTAACTTGTGTCAAGAAGAAAGTTGCACTGAAGCTAAGTAAATGTAACTGGATGTGTTCTGTGTCGGACGGGGACAAGAGTGTT
Organism: Amblyraja radiata; assembly: GCF_010909765.2. NCBI lineage: Eukaryota > Metazoa > Chordata > Chondrichthyes > Rajiformes > Rajidae > Amblyraja > Amblyraja radiata. The sequence goes on along the minus strand of NC_045982.1, from coordinate 17,860,966 downwards.
GGGACTTGAACCAAGTCTGCTTGGTGAACATAGTTTTTGAATGCATTCGCAGGGGAGGAGGGGTGAACAAAGGACGCCAAGCTCCAAAGAGCACTATCAGAAAGGACATCGCCCTTCCGCTGCGAGGAAGCTGTAATTATTCAGTTGCTTCAGATGCTCAGCAGCGAAGTAAAGACATGCAGAAGCTTCTGTGTAAAGATTTGCACTTGAAATGTGGAAAAAAATACTGAGGGCGATAGGAAACTCGTGGTCCGATCCCCCAGTCTGTCATGGTAGATTTTTTAACAATGTGCTTCTGGAGAACAATGTTCCTTTAAAGCAATAAAATCAAAGGCACAAAAGTCAGATGAATGTGCTGAATACAAATGATATTCAATTGGACTGAAATGTGCAATAGCTCCTTAAGGCACTCCCTGAAGACAGGGAAGATGTCAGTATCTCATCTTCAGTTGGGATGCCAGGGTCATGCAGGGCTGTCTGGATCTAGGTGTTCCTTCAGGCAGTTTTCTGTGAAAATAGGACCCAGACAGCCAAACATGGGACTTGATGCCTTGTATATATTCATTGTCTGTTTGGCTTGGCACAAGGAGTGTTCTAGTTTACATACATCTATGTTAATTATTTCATTCTTGCGTGATAGGTCCTGCGCTGCAATTTCTAGAAACTTCCGTCATTTCACAAGTAGCATTGATGTGGACTGCAGAGTTGATAACTTGCTGACAATGGTGTCCATTTTACTGTGGTCTGCCCAATCATAAGGTCATAAAGTATAGGAGTAGAATTAGGCCATTTGGCCCATCAAGTCTACTCCACTACTCAATCATGGCTGATCTATCTCTCCCTCCTAACCCCATTCTCCTGCCTTTTCCCCATAACCTCTGACACCTGTGCTAATCAAGAATCTATCCATCTCTGCCTTAAAATGGCATTCATGATTTAAAGTCATTTGGGAGGCACATTCGTGAAATGAATTAAATAGAAGCATTGTTTTGAGATGTTAGTGTTTTTTACCTGAAAATAATTGGACAGGGAATATCTCAATTTCATTGCTTTGTGTTGGTCTCAGAACAGCAGCTTGGATGCTTGTATCGAGGCGAGAAATGTGATCAGTTCCTGTTGTCCCAATCTGGAAACTCCAGATGGAAGATACATATGGGGACTTCGGGAGAGATGGACATGTTCATAGAGTCATACAGTGTGGAAATAGGCCCTTCAGCCCAGCTGGCCCTCACCGACCAACATGTCCTATCTACACGTCCCACCTGCCTGTATTTGGCCCATGTCCCTCTAAATCTGTCCTATCCATGTACCTGTCTAAATGTTTCTTAAACTTTGCGATAGTGCCTGTGACCTGGACAATGGCTTGGTTATGATAGCGAAACAGCTGACTAGCATCAATTGTTTGAGCATTGTGGGTGTGATATTTCCGAGAGAGAGAGAGAGAGAAAAAGTTGTTGATGATCATAATCATCCTGTTAATTTTATCTGTTCTTTTGGTATGTCGTCCAATTACAAAAGGCCTTGACACAAACACAAGTTCCATGGACACAGGTCAATCACAGGTTATCGGACAACTCATCCATCCTGTCAACAATTAGGGAGCAGTCCTGAACTACTATCTACCTAATTGGCGACCCTCGTTCTATCTTTGATTGGGCTTTACTGGCTTTAACTTGCACTAAAAGTTATTCACATTTTCCTCTTTATCATGTGTCTGTCAACTGTGGATGGCTCGATTATAATCATGCATTGTCTTTCCGCTGATTGGGATTAACATTCAACTAAAGCTTTTCACTGTATCTTGGTACACGTGACAATAAACTAAACTGAACATCCTTGTGCTGCTCCTTCTTAGTACATCTCAGGTGCTCCCTAGGCTACTGAGCATGAAGAGTTTCCTCTTTTATCTCTTCTTCAGCTAAGAATGGCGACCAAACATAATGGTGCTCTTTTCCTAACACCTCTGCCACCTTTTTCAAAGCACTCCCCATTAAGAGGTGCAGTTATGATTTCAATTTTGAGCCAAATCAATTTACTAGGGATGCTGGTAATTCTCAAAATGACAGCGTGCAGATGTGCAGTAATGCAGTGAACAACATAATTGGCATGGGTGCATCCTACACTCATTGCAATGAGGTGCGCACATAGGCTTTAGTGCAAGCAGCCTCTGTAATTCCAGTACAGGTTTTCCAGCAAGGTGGAATTTCTAGGCTGGCCTTTCTGAGCCTAATGTTGTCCATTAAATTCCACTCACCGTGCACATTTTTAACAAAAGGAATGAGTGACACTTAACACTGTTAAGGTCAATTTGACAATTGTCTGGCCTATTTTACAGCTGTTTTAAGCAAGAATCCGGCTAACTCCTGTGCTGTTCACACATTATTTTACCGGATCCGCATATGCTGTCGTGCGGCTCTTTGCGGGAATCAAAACAGGAAGCGATTTAATAGGAAATCCAATTAATGTCCGACATTGCAACAAGAAATTTGTCCAAGTATCCAGCTTGCCCGTGACCATTAGTTTACAGCTGAGGATCAGCTCGAATCTGTGGGTTCTTAATCCTTAAACACAGCCACATGTGAAGATCTTACTTCTAAACTTCACCACAAGCTAGCTAGACTACAATTAATTGTTGGTTCATGGTACATCATAAAAATAAATCCAAGACGGGCTGATACAAAGTCGGCAGATTGATTACAAAATGAATGTTGACACTTGAAGCCACAGTTTGTGCTTTTATGGATCAGGGAGCTGCAGGTATGGATGGCGATTGAGGTGACAGACCCCAAATGTTTTCCTCAGGAATCCATAATCCGTCTCTGCTTACGGCTACAGTGTGTTTACTGCCTTGGGCTATAATGATGACATTTCTTTGCCTGAGCAGTGCGTAACCTACTCAATCACATTCTATAACCTCATTACCATTTTACACAATGCCCTCTGCAAACACTTGTACTGAAACGAAAACAGGGGCATTTCCAAGATGCAAAGTGTGTACGGTCTGGGATGCCAGGTAACTGTTCACCTGCTTTTATAGTAGACAATTTTAAAGATTGGAAATGTTTTATAGTGTCAGGCTCTGCTTACACACCCTTTGCCAAATAATGATCCAAGATCAAGAGAAAACACACAGATCATCTTCCACCTTAAAAAAAATGCCTAACTGATGAGGTTTATAAGCATTTTGCAAAATGATGCAATTAGGATTCCAGTGATACACATATACATACCATGCCTCGTGCAAATCCCTGCACTGTGCTTCTGATGGAAATGTTCAGCTTAACTTAATATCACTAAGGCATCTACATTGAGGAAAACAGTCTTCAGTTGCAATTTGGTTGCATTTTCTGTTTCCCTCCAGCTATTTCGCAAATGATCTGCTGGAATACCGTTCAAACCTTAATTTGAAAAGATAGATATGGATTGCATTACAATCCATAGCTAATATTTTGAAACAAAATGTCTTCATTTGAATTCAGGTGGGAAAAATGTAGCATTGATATTGTACATGTTGATCAATATCTGCAAGAGGAGCAGGGAAAGAAAACCCACTAAAAAAGTGGCAGGGTATGTGTTAAAGGAATTGTGCATTTTGATTGATCAATAAATGACAGCGGTCATTTACTTTTCTGATGCCTATCTATTTTGTAACCTTTAGAATAAAAATCTTTATTCCAGATAAAAACTGCTATAAATGTTTCAAACATCGCAATAGAGTCATAGTGATACTGTGTGGAAACAGGCCCCTCAGCCCAACTCGCCCACACTGGCCAACAATGTCCCAGCTGCACTCGTCCCACTTGCCAGCACTTGGTCCATATCCCTCCAAACCTGTCCTATCCATGTACCTGTCCAACTGTTTCTTAAATGATGGGATAGTCCCAGCCTCAACCACCGCCTCTGGCAGCTTGTTCCATACACCCACCTACCTTTGTGTGAAAAAGTTACCCCTCGGATTCCGATTAAATCTTTTCCCCTTCACCTAGAACCTATGTCCTCTGGTCCTCGATCCCCCTACTCTGGGCAAGTGACTGTGCATCTACCCGATCTATTCCTCTCATAATTTTGTAGATAAGATCTCCCCTCATCCTCCTGCGCTCCATGGAATAGAGACCCAGCCTGCTCAACCTGTCCCTGTAACTCACACCCTCTAGTCCTGGCAACATCCTCGTAAATTGTTTCAGAACCCTTTCAAGCTTGACAATATCTTTCCTATAACATGGTCCCCAGAACTGAACACAATATTCTAAATGCGGTCTCACCAACGTCTTATACAACAAGGACTCTATCTTGCTGCTGATTGGAGAGCAGTAGAATATTTACCCTTCAAGGCTGCATTACCATTTACGAAGATCATGACTGATATGAATGCAACCTCAAGTCTGTTGCCTCGCCTTGCCTACAATAACCTTTCATTCCTTACTTGCTCACTATTTGTCGACTTCTGCTTGTGAAGTATTTAAAGACTGCTTCAACTACACATTGATTTTCAAAGACTCATGATCTTTCAAGAGAAACAAAAAATCACCTTGTTTCTGCTTTAAGTGGCAAGGTCTTATTTTTAACCAGAGGCCCCTGGTTCAATTTATCTCACAAAGGAAACATCCTTTCATAACTATGCTGTCAAGAGGCCTCAGGGTCCTACAAATGTGTTAATCCTCACCTGGATCCACCTATCACTTGCTGGCTCTTGCCCAGAACCTTCCCCTCACCTCTTTCTACACAGCTATATGCTCTCTATTCCATCAGTCTCAAGACGGTCCTGACCTGAAACAGCTTCTGTTAATTCCCCTCCACAAATGCTGATTTTTTTCAGCATTTTGCTCAAGATTCCAGCATGTGCAGTCCATTGCATCTCTATGTTTTTGCTATGTTCCCTCACTTTATTTTGGACTTTATTTCCTTCCATCACAGTGTGGAATGTGAGGAATCTGCTGTGGTGGATGTTTATGTTAACTTTCATGTAGTTGTGTGTCTTGTTGCTTTTTTTTTGGTATAGCTGTATGGTAATTCGCGTTTCACTGTACCTTAATTGATGCATGTGACAATAAACTGACCTTTGAACCTTTGGTCTCCTCCAAAATCTAAAACATGCCTAGCAAGTCCAACCTTTCCTCATAAGACAACATTTCCAATCCAGGTATTAATTTAGTATTAATCTCTGAACTTGTTCCTACATATTATCGTCCTTCCTCAAAAAAGAAAAGCAATACTGTATGCTGTTTGGCATATATGGTCTTGCCACTCACGCATACTCCCTGCTTTGCAATTCCCCAGGCAATAAATGTAACATTAATGTTAATTTTCCTAATGACCTAATTAGGTGAGAGGGGAAAGATTTAATAGGAACCTGAGGGACAACTATTTTACACAAAGGGTGGTAGGTATATGGAACGAGCTGCCGGAGGAGGTAGTTGAGGTAGGTACAGTCACAATGTTTAAGAAACATTTAGGCAGATACATGCATAGGATAGTTTAGAGGGATAGACAATAGACAATAGACAATAGCTGCAGGAGTAGGCCATTCAGTCCTTCGAGACAGCACCGCCATTTACTGTGATCATGGCTGATCATCCACAATCAGTACCCCGTTCCTGCCTTCTCACCATATCCCCTGACTCTGCTATCTTTAAGAGCTCTATCTAACTCTCTCTTGAAAGCATCCAGAGAATTGGCCTCCACTGCCTTCTGAGGCAGAGAATTCGACAGATTCACAACTCTCTGGGTAAAAAAGTTTTTCCTCATCTCTGTTCTAAATGGCCTACCCCTTATTCTTAAACTGTGGCCCCTGGTTCTGGACTCCCCCAACATTGGGAACATGTTTCCTGCCTCTAGCGTGTCCAATCCCTTAATAATCTTATATGTTTCAATAAGATACCCTCTCATCCTTCTAAATTCCAGAGTGTACAAGCCCAGTCGCTCCATTCTATCAACATATGACAGTCCCGCCATCCTGGGAATTAACCTCGTGAACCTACGCTGCACTCCCTCAATAGCAAGAATGTCCTTCCTCAAATTTGGTGACCAAAACTGCACACAATACTCCAGGTGTGGCCTCAATAGGGCCCTGTACAACTGCAGAAGGGGCAGGTGGTACTATTGTACATGGGGCATGTTGGTCGGCATGGGCATGGGCAAGTATGGCCAAAGGGTATGTTTCCACGCTGTATGGTTCTATGACTCTATGACCTGTTGCATCTGCATACAAGCCCTTTGAAAATAATGCACAGGGACACCCAGATATCCTCTCCATCTCGGAAATGGCAGGCATTGAGGACAATAACAGGTTTAATAGAGGCTGTGTTCATGAAACACTCTCAATCCTGCTCATACATCTCATGCAACGTCTCAATGTCCTTGCCTCAGATTCCTTTGGGTTCAGTCACATTCTGACTTCAGGATAGCTGAGTGACTTCGGGGCAGGGCAAGTTTAGAAGTTTAGACCATCTGAAGAAGGAACACGACCCAAAACATCTCTTCTCTCCAGAGATGCTGCCTGTCCTGCTGAGTTGCTCCAGCTTTTTGTGTCTAACTTAAGTTTAGAGCAGGCTCTTGTTGGTATCTTGGACTGGGATGGAGCTGGGAATCAAATAGCAGGGACAACAACAGGGTCACATTCCTAGTGTTAAAAAGAACACCTGACATACTGAACTATGACCTTATCAGTTCACCGTTGGTGCTTGTCTCAATGCAATTTAAAGAATTTTCGATAGCTTCTTCCCATTCAGTCGATAATTTAATTTGGGTAATCGTCTCTTTAATAGGATTAAATAACCAGATTGTTTTCACTGAGTTTCAAAGGATACTGATTTCTGTTCCCTGAGGCCATAATCGACAAAATTATTGGTATTTGGAAAATGCAGACTAGATGCAAATGGGCCCTCTTGTAGGAGGCACTGTATGGGAACGTGCAATTAGTTCTGCGATATGTTGATGACCAGGATACACTTGTTTCTCATGGTAGAATAATTCACACCTGCCACTCAGTTTACAAGCTTGTTGTTGCATTTATTCACATAGGTTCCTAAAAAAAGAATTTCTGCTAAAGAATTAAAAATGTTTACTTGGAAAGTAACGTCTCATTTGTGTAGAAGCAAGGAACTGTAGATGCTGGTTTACAAAAAAAGAGCTGGAGTAACTCAGTGGATCAGGCAGCATCTCTGGAGAAAATGGTATCAAATTGCAGAATGATCTGCGTTGGAATGGTCAGACTCATCATGCAATGGTGAAAGCAACAGGTGTCCTAAACTTTCTGAGGCGCAACTTTCATCATTGTTCAACTTCTGTCAAGGAGAAGCTATACTTCACCCTCGTTAGACCTCATTTGGACTATGCAGTTGCAGCATGGGACCCATACACAAATAAAAACATTTCTTCCATCGAATGTGTCCAAAGACAGGCAGCTCGATTTGTTACTAACACCTATGAGAGAGAAGCGAGTGTCACCAAGCTTCTGAATTCTCTGGGGTGGAACCCTCTCCAAGACAGACAGACATGAAGCTCACCGTTTGACCTGTTTTTACAATATGTTAAATGGTCCGCTCGACATAGACTACAAGACCTACACCAAACCCAAACCAATTAGGAGCAGACGAGGGCATTCGATCCAATTTGTGATCCCAGCTACAAAGACAGATGTGTACAGCAATTCGTTCTTCCCCCGCACAATTAAAGCATGGAATAATCTCCACCCAACTATAGTTACCCAACCAGATGCAACTAAATTTAAGGTAGCTCTTTCTTCCCAATAACCCTTTCAGGCTTAAGCCCTCCCTTCACCACCTCCAGTTTAAATTCCATTTGGAATATTTTGGAGGACCAAGAAACCAAGAAACCAAGAATAGGCGACGTTTCGGCTTGGGCAGGGTCTTGCTTGAGGAAGGGTCTCAACCTGAAACGTCACCTATCGATGTTCTCCAGAGATGCTGCCTGACCCGCTGAGTTACTCTAGCACTTTGTGTCCATTATTAATCATTTATGTCGACCGATTTGCTAATTGTCTGAGCAATGGCATGCAGGGATGCACTGGTATTTCACGTTGTTTAGTTTAGTTTAGTGTAGTTTAGAGATACACTGTGGAAATAGGCCCTTCGGCCCAACAAGTCCATGCCGACTATCGATCACCTGTACACTAGTTTTGTTTCCTACATTCGTATCCTGCACGCTAGGGGCAATATATCTACGCCAACTAACCTACAAACCTCCGTGTCTTCAGAATGTGGGTGGAAGCCAGAGCACCTGGAGAAAACCCATGTGATCACGGGGAGAATATACAAACTCGGCACGGACAGCACCCGAGGTCAGCATTGAACGTGGGTCTCTGGCGCTGTGAGGCAGCAACTCTACCGCTGCACCACCGTGCCACCAAATTAGTTTTATTTTGTTTTTATTTGTCTCCTTTTTTCCCTGAGAGACTGTTGTAGGGCAATGCAAACAGCAGAGGAAGCCAAACACACTGATGGGTGTTTTACCGGACTGTATTTCAGCCTTATACCACTAGATCTGTAATGCGATGAGCAAGGTGGTGAGATGTGGCTGAGTAGTGCAAGGGCTTACAAACATAAGGCTTGTCCAAACCCCTGGTGAGTTCTGCTAGTAACTCCATTGGGATTGTATCTGTGACAGAAACTGAGCAGGTGTGGCATCAATATAAGGGACACAGTCCCAATCCAGCCAAGAGCAACCAAATATATTCACCTATGTTTACCAACACAGCACTGATACGGGAAAACTGCAATTGAAATAAACTCCATATGATTACTCACATGCATTTCTAGAGCTAATTTGACCCAATAACAAATCCGTACAGATGAAGTCTATTGAACACTAGATGAATAGAAATAAAAATAAAAGCTCCATTTTGACAAGAAGGAAAATATCATGGTTCAAATCATTCACCTTCATGTCTGTCCTGCCTATTCAATACAAACAGTCTGGTTTACAGAAACTCAGGGGAGGACAGCAAGCACAGTAATTTGGTCAATAAAGTCAAGACCCCAATTTAGTTTTCTCTCGAATTCACCACTGTATTCCTTCACTCTGATCAGGTCATGGGCACAAAAAAGCAGGCTAAATTTTACCCATATATGCGTAGCTAGCCTTATGATTGAACTGAAGGGGTGAGTGAAATAACAAATTAAGGAGGCTCACTCACAACCACTGTGGGACTGGAAATGGGATAAGTGTGGGAAGAGAAAATAATACATTTAAATACAAACACAATAGTTCATAATAGAAACAAAAGATATGTGTTTAATATTTATGGTTCCAGATTCCATCCTAAAGTCAAAAGAATTAATGATATTGTCATCATTCCAAAGAGAGAAGGTGATGTTAGCCTTGACATTTTCAAAAGTTCTCAGGTGGTTGAAGCCTCTAGCTGGCGTTTGAATCAAAGACTGGCTCTAATGTAAATGTCCTTTCATCTTGTCTATAATTATAGCATGTGACAGCACACACCCAATTCATGAGAACACTCGGTTACTAAAAATATTTACTTAAGTGAGGAGTTGTTTCTTCGACCTTCTCATCAGAAAGTTGGCGTTGCAAAGAGTGCTGGAGGCAGCTGTTTCCATGCCAATACACCGTAACACTGACAGCCTCCACAGATGTAGACACCCATCTTGGGTTCTCCCATGCCACTGGCAGCTATGAGCCACCATTTTGTTCTGGCTTGCGAAGATGCATTTACAGCTACAACATGAAGCGATAATAATGTTGGTCTCCTTCACAAATTTCCCCGAGGTCTTTGACTGTCAAATTAAAGTTATATCACAGCATTCTTAACACATCACGCAGCTGCTTGCATGAAAGCGCATCTGCAATATAAATATAACATTAGTTGCTAGAAGTGTCTCGGCAGAAGATAGAGCTTTACAGAACCTCATCCAGGGAAATGTTTAAGAAAGAACTGCAGATGCTGGAAAAATCAAAGGTAGACAACAATGCTGGATAAACTCAGCGGGTGAGGCAGCATCTATGGAGGATCAGTCTGAAGAAGGGTCTTGACCCGAGACGTCACCTATTCCTTTGCTCCACAGATGCTGTCTCACCCGCTGAGTTTCTCCAGCATTTTTGTCTACCCTCATCCAGGGTAATGTGCTTTCATTCTTGGGCTAGCAAGTTCACATATTTAAAGTAAAAAGAAATACCTACCAATTCAGTTATCAATAGCAAAGCACAATAAACCCTCGAGGGCTTGTTTTTTAGACTCAAAATGCTGGAGTAACTCAGCGGGACAGGCAACATCTCTGGAGAGAAGGAACGGGTGACAATTTTTTTAAGGCTTGTTTTTTGTTTGTTTTCAGTCCTGATTAATAATATAATAATAATAATATCTTTTATTGTCATTGCACGTCAGTGCAACGAGATTTAGTATGCAGCTTCCAACCGATGTAAAAGAAAAGTAAAATAAATAAATAAGCTGTGTGACGTGACCATCCGAGGGAGACAGTCCAGGGGGGGGGGGGGGGGCACTCAGCAGGGCCGGTTCAGAGCTGCTATAGCTCTGGGAATAAAGCTGTTTCTGAGTCTGGAGGTTCGGGCGTAGAAGGCCTTGTAACGTCTGCCGGAGGGAAGTAGTTCGAACAGTCCGTTACAAGGGTGTGAGGAGTCTTTATGGATGCTGACGGCCTTCCTGAGGCACTGTGTGTGGTAGATGCCCTCCAAGGCTGGTAGCTGTGTCCCAATAATAATACTTATAATAATTAAGTATTATATCCTAATACATTACTCATATACCAGCAGAGCTGCTGTGTATTTCCAGAGCAGCATTTTTATTTCAGAAGTCCTGCTTATTCCACTGATGTGGAGAGTTGCAATATGTTATGATTTAAGCATGTGACCCACCCATTCCTCCTTGTAGAATTGAATGGCACAGTTTTAACTCAACATCTTTTCATATAATTAGTATTATCATGAAAAAAGTCCTGCAACAATATTTATTCCCATAGAACGGGGCGGCAGGGTGGTGCAGCGGTAGAGTTGCTGCACTACAGCACCAGTGGCGCATGGTTTTCTGCGTGGGTTTTCGCCGGGTGCTCCGGTTTCCTCCCACACTCCAAATATGTACAGGTTTGTAGATTAATTGGCTTGGTATAATTGTAAAATATCCCTAGTGTGTAGGACATCCCCGTTAGTATGCTGGGATCGCTGGTCGGTGCGGACTTGGTGGGCCGAGGGGCCTGTTGTATCCATGCTCTATCTCTAAACTAAACTAAACTAAGGAACACTCAAAAATGCTTCAGATTCCTATAGGACATAGAAAAGTCCTGCAAATTCTCATAAAACACTCAAAAAAGTGCTGTGAAACTTCTGATTATACTATAATCAGAGAGCAGCTTGTTTGTGCATCACAATGTCCCACAAATAATCAAGTGAATAAATGTGTTTTGATACCTTCACTGAAGGCTGACTGTTATAGATAGATAAGATACTTTTCATGTATGTTGTATCACCCACTCACCTACTGAGCAAACAAATAGAGTTTAATCTTGACTGAAGGACATCATCGTGTTCCCACAACAGTGCACAAAAATAACAATCTAGACTGTCGACTGCGTTCATGGAATACAAGTCACAGACCATCCCCACTTGGGCATAATTTGCTGTCTTCTACGATCTCTGAGTCTAGATCTGGGAACCCCCCAACAGCCCTGCACGTGTGTCTTTGCCACTCAGATTGCAAGGTTCAAGGCGGCAGCCTCTCTCATCCACTTTCTCTCGGAAAATAGCACAAATAAATGAATGCTGGGTTTTGAAGACACACACATCACGAGTGGGACACATTCACTTTTTAAAGAGAAAAATGCTTTAAGCCAGATTTCCAGGTGTCTGTAGAATACATTGTTAAATATAATTGTTCATTTATTCTCATACATCAGCCAGATGAGAGAATATTCTTATTGAGAAACTCCAAGGAAACAATGAACCATTGAGCCAGTGAAAGCCACCACATTTCAAAATAATCATGTCAATTAAACACGTTTACCTGGATGGTTACCACCTTTACCTGGTCTGGATTGTATGTGACTCCTGACCCAACCCATGTAACTGGACCCAACCCTATAATCTCTGATGTGATCTGTGAAGGTAATCATTTTACCACAAACACAAAATAAAACCTGATGGACCACCTGGCATTATCCTGGGCACTAAATGCAACCATGGAAATTAACTGCGTTAAAATCTGGGGATTTGTGTCCAAATTGAAGATAAGCAAAATAGGGATGAAGAAAATCTCAGCTTTGTCACAGACAGGTGTTGGTAATGCTGCCATGTTTTGGGTATTTTTCTCGCTGGGGTCAAAGAGGGACAATCTCCTTTGGGTTGCTAGTGGTTCAAGCGCTCATGGTAGAAAAGTGTGCACAAACCTATCTTCTGTGGAGCCCAGTCTGTTCCCATTTATCAATTATTTTTTCATTGCCCTTGTGGGAACTGAGACTTTCCAATGTTGACAAAGGATCTTCCACCTGAAACTTCACTTCTGCTTCTCTTCACACAGATGCTGCCTGACCTGTTGAGTTGTGCCAGTATTTTCTGTTTTTGTCTCTCCAACCCTCTTGCATCTGAAGTCTTTTGCAAAACACCCCACGCATGATTACAAATCATTATTCTGCTTTAAAATCACTTTAAGGTCCCCAGGAGGTCAGCCAATAGTTCACATAATGCAGGGGAAATCATGTCTGGTCTACGCTCATTCAACAGCAAAGTGGTGGAACAAGTTTATCAACAGAGCATTCAAATGACATTTATTCATCAATGATTTGCCCATCAATGCCCGCTTTGAGTTTTGCAAAGATGACATCTCATCACAGAATTGTTGGAAACATGGACAAAAGACATGAATTCCAAAGGGGAGGTAAGGATAACTGCCTTGGTAGGCAAGCAGCATTTGACAGAGTGGCATCAAGGGGTTTGCTCAAACTAAAGTCAATAAGCATCACAGAAAAAAACATACAAGTGGTAAGAGTCAAACTTTGCACAAAGAAGCACAATTTTGCTTGTTGGAGGTCATTCGTCTCAGGCTAGGTCATCACTGCAAGAGTTCCTGGTGGTTGCAACATATGATTCTATTTACAGCTCCTCAACAAATGAAGCAGTTGATGTTTGCACGCAACATGACCCAGACAGCATTCATACCTGGATTGATAAAGTGCCAGGCAGCGACTATCTCCAGCAAAAAAGATCACCAATTAATGAATGAATGAATGAATGAATGAATGAATGAATACGTTTATTGATCAATAGTATTGCCATTCATAAGCTCCCCACAGTTACCAACCTGGGCATTAACATTGGCCAGAATCTCAACTGGGCTAGCCACATAAATGCCATGACTACATAGCAGGTCAGAGGCTTGACGTTGCTTTGAGGGTGACTCACCTCCCTGGCACCCTGTCTGCAAGTCACAAACAGTATCATGATGGAATCCTCTCCATTTGCTTTCAAGGCTTTTAGACTTTAGAGATACAGAGATTCAGCACGGAAACAGGCCCTTCGGCCCACCGACTCTGAGCCAACCAGTGATCACTCCGTATACTTAACACGATCCTTTACACTAGGGACAATTTACAATGTTACCTAACCAATTGACCTACCAACCTGTATGTCTTTGGAGTGTAGGAGGAAACCGGAGCACCAGGAGAAAACCCACGCTGTCACAGGGTGAACATACAAACTCCATACTGACAGCATGTCTAGTCTGGATCAAACCAGGGTCTCAGGCGCTGTAAAGCGTCAACTCTATCATCGTGCCACTGTGCCGCCTGTGTGTGTATAGCTTGATTAGTACCCCATCCATGGCCCTAAACATTCATTCTCCCCACCATTGGCACACAATGTGCCACCTACAAAATGCATTGCAATTAATCACCAAAATTACTCAGACAATGGCACTCAAACGTGCAACTCTGTGATAAGATGGACAAAAGCAGGAGGTAAATGGAAATACCACCACTTTCAGGATCCTTCCAAGTCTCACAGAAGTTAGATCTCTTATCCTTCATCGACTGGATATAAATCACAGAAGTCCCTGCCCAATGGCTCTGTGGGAATATTTTCAACAAAAGGTCAGCAATGGTTCAAGAAAGCACCTCACCACCACCTTTCCACAGGCAACCAGAGATGAGCAATAAATATCAGCCTTGTCAAAATCCCGTAGTTACGGAGAAATAAATCAATTATAAAACAATCACTTGCCATTGCAGGCTCTTACCCCATTTAAGGGAAATAACATTGTTTATTCAAAAGAGATAATTAATTCTGGTTTGACAGCTTCTGTTGCATGTCATGCCTCAGAGAGAAAGGTTGCCAATGCAGGGTTGTCAATCATGCCCATTGTATGAATATGCCAATACCTGTTATATCGAGTACGCTCTGTGAAATTTGGAAGGCACTTGAGCTACCTGCAGTGAGTTTGCAAATGCCCAGTCAGGTCACCTAATGTTTGAAGTGTCTCTGTAAAAGCTGTAACCACAACCGAGTCAGACAATAGGCTTCTAGAAGATAGACTCAAAATGCTGGAGTAACTCAGCGGGACAGGCAGCATCTCTGGAGAGAAGGAATGGGTGACGTTTCGGGTCGAGACCCTTCTTCAGACAGAGATGATGCCTGTCCCGCTGAGTTACACCATCTTGTTGTGTCAATCTTCGGTTTAAACTAGCATCAGCAGTTCCTTCCTACGCATTAGGCTTCTAGGTGTTTAATGAAGATGGCACGTTGTGTTGCAAACTAAAGCTTCAATGTATGTTGGCAAGGGAGGGCCCTTGGTTGCATGACGTGGCATCATTTGACCATGAATGACACTTGTAACCATGCTAGTTTGAATTGGGCATTGAAGTGCTGGGGCCATTTTAGGAAAGACAGACTTTCACCTTAAAATACAACCAAGATAAAATCATTTTGATGCATGGTTTGCACATAAAAACAAGCATGTGCATTCCATTACCTGAAATTAGTTTTATTGAGTTTAAGAGCTTATTATTTTTCAAAAAATGTGAACTCGTTGGAGATCATCATGTCCCATTTTTCTTTTAATTTAAGATACTAAATGGTCTGGCCTACGTCTTTCTCTATAGGCTCTCCAGACCCACCACAGGAAACAAGCTTCAGTAATTCAAAATTGGTACCAATCTCTATTTTTGTTCACGTTTAAAGGAGAGAAGGCTGGGTTAATTTTGAAATTGGCTGATGCATTTAATGAATCGTTTCTAGACAATAATAAAGAGAATGGTGGTGGCCCATCGTAGACAATGATAGCATAATTGTGCAGCCTCTTGTCTTGTGGGATCGAGTGTGGCTCACGGGTCCGATGCGCGAGCCACATGCGTGGAAGCAGTGGGAGCACATGAAGGCTGCACTGGGGCGATTTAGGGCTGCAGCCTTCCTCCTGTCTCTGGTAAACCGCTAAAGAGAATATACTGAACCAATCTAACATATTGAAAATAGAAACAGAATGGTGGAGTAACTCAACGGGACAGGCAGCATCCCTGGAGCGAAGAAATGGGTGACGTTTCGGGTCGAGACCCTTCTTCAGACACCTTCTCTCCAGAGATGCTGCCTGTCCCGCTGAGTTACTCCAGCAGTTTGTGTCTATCTTCGATTGAAACCAGCATCTGCAGATCTTTCCTAACATATTGAAAATATTTGAGGGGAAGGAGTGCAGTTTAATTTGAATTTAAAAAGTATGTATTCAAGTATCAAGCAGGTATTTATTCGGTCTTCAAATTATGCCATCATTGCACTACAGAGTTTGTTCATGCAAGGTATTCTTCTCTGAAATAATTCTACAACATCCATTCTATTCCGGTATGTCCAATGACACCCTATAACCTAAACGGCTTTAGGACTTGTAATTTTCAATAAGGGTAAATGTGTTTGAATTTTGGTCAGAGATGAGGTTGAGAAAATGGTCTCAGCCAACTCAACGTTATTACAAATTCCTGGTGTGTCTCAGTCCAAGGCCACATATTATTATTATTATTGAACTTAGCATGTTTCAGCTTCTCCTCACACATCTCTTCTGCACAGCTGAGACGGTGTGGAAGAGATGATCAATATTCAGCCACTGATTTCATGAATTTCGTGACTGAACTCATGAATTTTATCCAGTTTTCAGCGATAGTTGCCATGCAGTCTCATCCTTGTGCATTGGACTACTGATCAATACTCCATGAGAATAGCAAATCATTTCACGATTGTAAACGCTGGAAACAGCTATAAAAAAAAGCTAAATTCAGGCATTAGAAATTGTTGATATCCCATTGCAGTGAAGGTGAGCCTGCAGTAACTGGGGTAAAAGGCATACTAGACCCCCCTTCCCATTCCCATACTGTCATTTCTGTCCTGGGCCTCCTCCGCTGTCAGAGTGAGGCCACACACAAATTGGAGGAACATCACCACATATATCACTTGAGCAGCTTGCAACCCAATGGTATGAACATTGATTTATTTAATTCTGAATAAGTCCTGCATTCCTCCTCCCTCCTCTCTTTCCCCCTCCCCCATCCTAGTTGTCCTACCAGTTCCACTGTTCACTCCCATGTATCCTTCCCATCAGCACATCTTCCCCAGCCAACAATGGGCCATTATGGACTCCACCCTTCCTGAGGTCATCTGTTGCCAGCCCTGATTTGCTTGGGCCTTTTCTGACCTCGAGTCACCCCCTGCCCCCCCCCCCCCTCCCCCAACCTCTCCCCCCACCCCACCTCCCCCCCAACTCCACCAACTCTCTTTCAGTCTGAAGAAGGTTTCCCAAGTGAAATGTATTCTATTCCCTTTCTCCAGAGATGCTGCCTGTCCCACTGATTTATTGCAGCACTTTGTGTCTAACTTCAGCACACTGGGTCTAGGTCCAGACATAGGGAGGTGAGGGGACATGATCATCTGACGTGTTGCTAGGAGGGTCGGAAACAAGCATCACAGGGGGAGGACTTTGAAGATTTCAGAAGGGTGGGTCCACATTGCGAGGGACACTGAGACCACAGGGGTATGGGGAGTTGGGGTGAGGGGTCTGGACATCACAGGTCAAAGGCTGTATGTGTAGGAAGGAACAGCAGATGCTGGTTTACACCGAAGATAGACACAAAATGCTGGAGTAACTCAGCATCTCTGGAGAGAAGGAATGGGTGACCTGTCTCGACCCGAAATGTCACCCATTCCTTCTCTCCAGAGATGCCGCCTGTCCCGCTGAGTTACCCCAGCATTTTGTGTCTATCTACTGGTCAAAAGCTGTTGGGGAAGTGGGTTCATGCAATGCTTGGATATGTCAGTTGTTGAGAGGGATTGGATTCAAGCATCACAAAGAGAGGGGCACCAAACAAAAAGGTTGTAGCCAGTGATTGCAGGCAGTGGGCAGTATCTAACCACAGAGGCTCAGCAGTGTGGACAGAAGCTTACTGGGCCCACAGGCAAACTTTCGTTTCCTTCGTCCTGACTCACATGCAATGCAGTCAGGTCATTTTTTCCCATGGAACCAAACTTTCGTGCCTTCTCATATCTTCTTACATGTGGTAATAAACAACAGACAAAAAAAAGACAATGGTCCTCAAATTAAAGGCGTCAAAAAGTAAAAGAAAACAAAACAGCATATTTAGTCAAAATTGGACCCATTGATTCAGATTCAGATTCAGATTCAATTTTAATTGTCATTGTCAGTGTACAGTACAGAGACAACGAAATGCATTTAGCATCTCCCTGGAAGAGCGACATAGCAAATGATTTAAATAAATAATAATAAGTGATAATAAGTGTCCGGGGGGTGGGGGGGTGATTGGCAGTCACCGAGGTACGTTGTTGAGTAGAGTGACAGCCGCCGGGAAGAAGCTGTTCCTGGACCTGCTGGTTCGGCAACGGAGAGACCTGTAGCGCCTCCCGGATGGTAGGAGGGTAAACAGTCCATGGTTGGGGTGAGAGCAGTCCTTGGCGATGCTGAGCGCCCTCCGCAGATAACGCTTGCTTTGGACAGACTCAATGGAGGGGAGCGAGGAACCGGTGATGCGTTGGGCAATTTTCACCACCCTCTGCAATGCCTTCCGGTCGGAGACAGAGCAGTTGCCATACCATACTGTGATGCAGTTGGTAAGGATGCTCTCGATGGTGCAGCGGTAGAAGGGACAAAAGTTAAAGCTTTGACTGCCATTGAACAGGTTTCACATTCGACAATCGGAATGAACAGGTCTACAGTAGCACAAGGTTACAACCATAGCAACCCTCCCCTGAAGATAGGTGGTACTCAGCACATTTACAAGAAGGCGTATTTGAATAAAGCCATGGTGGATGCACTAATAAGACCATGTTAGTCTATGAGTACCAATCAATAATTGTCTCAAAGGCACATTGAGTTGTGCCAGGGCAAAGGGAAAAATTGAACCCACTCAGACTTTGTTCTCGTGTTTTCATTGAACAGTGGAAACCTGCTCTCTTGAGAATGTCTGAACAGTCAGCTTACACTTTTCATATATTGAAAACCACCCTGAGAGATTGGCTCCCATTGAATGCACACGACTACTACCCACCATTCCATCCTATTTATTTTATTTTCTGGACATTGTTCCTAATCACATTGGAAATCCCAGAATCTTTTTGTTTGCCCTACTGCGCTCTGTTGACTAAATTAGATTCTCAACCTCACCTTGTGAGAAATAAACGTGAAGGTCTCCAGTCCATCTTTAATTGTGCCACTGACATCTTTTCTCATGTAATGAAGACAACACTTCATTACTGTAAACTCTTGACGCCCAGTTCAAGAATTGATCACTTTAACCCACCCCTCAAACAACTGTTTAACTCAGAGCAAAGGAGAAAATGAATATAAACACATCAATGATGCCTGCAATGGATTTTTTTTTAAAAACCTCAGTTGCAAATCAGCTGCAAACATATTAGTTCCTTCCATTGTCTACAGCACTTGATTCATTGACATTTTATTACGGTAATAAAATGTACATAAAAAATAGCACATATCCAGCATTCCCTTTGATTTTGCTTCCTAACTAAGCTTCTAGGATACTAACCTTGTTAAATTTATTGACGGTGCTCTGAAATAAATATTGTTGGTCTGGAGGGAATGTTTTAATTCATTGATTTCTTTGGAATAAATAAAATAAGACTCAGTAATATAACATTTCTTTCTGCCTATTACTTCTGAAATCAACTAGAGAAAGTTAACCTTGTTTGACACAGTGCAAAAACTCTACTCTTAGCCTCAGAGGGATAAGGCTCTTTGTACATTAATCTGCAACTGCACAAATAATCAATTTTCAATTTAAATTATTTACTGGCTATTGTGTAGGAGCATTCCACAGCCAGAATTAAAAATTTAAAAATTAGTAGGTTAGTATTTGGTGCACCATTTGAAACTCCTTCTGGAACATTGAATTAGATGAATGATTGTAGGGTTGCCAAGCAGGATTAGTCTGATATGCCTTAGTAATCAATACTATAATACATTTTCACAGACGTTTAGGCCAAACCTTATGCTATGCCAGAAAATAGTATTTCAGCACATTTTCTAAGGGGTCGTGGCCTTTTACATTGTTTATCATTAAAATATCCACCACACATAGAAATGATCCTGTTTTGCCCTCCCCACATCGATAGACGTCCACTCGATTAATCTAACGTAAACGCCTTTAGGGTCTTTGATTATAAATGTAGTCACCAAGAATCTAAATTAAAAACAAGACCATATTTGTTGCTAAGATATTAATATCTAATGGCTGCCTAGCTGTCGTGTTATTTCATACAGCCTATTTCTTTGCCTAAGTTCAACATTAAGGATTCATTCATTGGAGTAAATAATGATTGATTGTCACAAATGTATACTCAAAAGGGCGGGGGGGGAGGTATAATCTTATTTAGTCCGCTCTTAAAAGAATCGCAAATCAAAGCTGCAAACAGGTGTAACCTGTCAGACAGAGATCAGATGATATGTTGTGAAAGTTCCAATACAAGGAAGTCAGGAAACAAAAAAGGACAATTGGTCCATTAAGTTCATACTAGAATGATAGTCTTGGATTCACAGTACAATTGGGTCTACTACTTAGGAACAGAAAAAGTAATAATAGACCTTTGTGCCTGCTTGTGCCTGCTTTTGTATTCAATAACTTTATGGCTGATCATTTTCTTTTTCATGGACAAACCCTTGAATGCTTTAACCGGTCATGTCCCCAATAACTTTCACCAATTTCTACAGATGTGCCGTAGAAACCATTTTATCAGGATGCATCACAGAATGGTTTGGGAACAGCTCCATCCATGACCACACGAAATTGGGGAGAATTGTGGACACTGCTCAGACCATCATACAAACCAACCTCACTTCAAAGACAGAATACTCTCTGAGTGAGAACATTTCTTTCCTCATCTCATTTCCGGAAGTCAACTGCTCATTTTTAGATGGTTCCAGGTAACCCAGCAGGAGAAACTTTACCCTTGTATGATGCATCTACTCAGTCAAACCTGTAAAAATATTGCAAGTTTCAATTAGATCAACTCTGATTTTTGTCGTGTAACATTGGAATATGTATTGGGGAAGAAGGGAGCTGTTCCGATGGGACGGACACCACGTAAAGCCTGCTGGGACCAGGGTCCTAGAAAATTGCATAACTTGGGCTGTAGATAAGGCTTTAAACTAAAGGGGCTGTCCTACTGTACAAGCTAATTCAAGAGCTCTCCCGAGTTTTAAAAAAAAATCAAACTCGTGATAAGCACGTAGAATGTACGTAGCGGGTACGTTGGAGCTCGGGACATCTCTTAGCGGCTCGTGACGCTAATGACAGGTACCTGGGAAACGCGGTAAGCTCGTGAAGACCCGTGAAGATTTTTCAACATGTTGAAAATTGTCCACGAGAGCCCCGAGTACCTACGAGCGGCTATTACCATAATTCTCCGAGTTAGAATCAGGGGAAACTCGGGAGAACTCTTGAATTAGCTCGTACAGTGGGACAGCCCCTTAAATATCGGAAGGGGATGGGAGCGGGTTGGGTAGATTCAACAGATTGGAAGAAAATTGATACATTTAAAGGGAAGTGACCAGATGTAGGACAGAAAGTTTAGTAAGGGAGAGTCTAACATCGGGCAAAATGGGGACCAATTTGAGAAGAGGGGCGGTGAATACAGAACTGAAGTTGTTATATTTGAATGCATACAGTATACGAAACATGGTGGATGAGCTTATAGTTCAGTTGGAGTTTGGGGGGGGGGGGGTATGACATTGTAGATATCACAGAATTGTGGCTGAATGAGAATTAGAGCTGGGAGCTAACCATCCAAGGATACTCATCCTATCGAAAAGACAGGCGGGGTGGCAGAGGGGGTGAGGTGGGTCTGTTGGCAAGGAATGAAGTTCAATCCTTAGCAAGAAATGACATATGATCAGAAGATGTAGAATCATTGTGGGTAAAGTTAAGAAACTGCAAGGGTAAAAAGACCCTGATGAGAGTTATATACAGTTCTCATTAAAGCAGCCAGGTTGAAGGGTACACATTACATTAGGAGATAGGAAAGACATATAAGAAAAGCAATGGTAAGGTGGTCATAGGGGATTTCAATATGCAGGTGTACTGGGAAAATCAGTTTGGTACTGAATCCCAAGAGAGGGAATATGTAGAATGCCCACAAGATGGCTTTTTACAGCAGCTCGTGGTTGAGCCCACTAGGGAAAATGCAATTCTGGATTTGGTATTGTGGAATGAACCAGATTTAATTATGGAGCTTAAGGTGAAGGAACCCCTAGGAGACAGTGGTACCAATATGATAGAATCCAACCGGCAGTTTGAGAGGGAGAAGCTGAAATCAAATGTATCGGTATTATTGTTTGAGCAAAGGTAACTACAGAGGCACGAAGGAGGAGCTGACTAAAGATGATTGGAAGGGGACATGAGCAGGAATGATGGTGTAGTAGCAATGGCAGCAGTTTCTGGGAGTAATTCAGAAGATGCAACAACTTTTCATCCCAGAGGAAGAAAGATAATAAGGGGGGAATGAAGTGACCATAGCTGACAAAGACAGCATAAAAGCAAAGGTGAAGGCATATAGTATAGCAAAGATTAGCAGGAAGCTAGAGGACTGGGATGCTTTTTAAAAACTAACAGAATAGCAAATGTTTTTCAGATATATAAAGAGTAATAAAGAGGCACAAGTGGACATTGGACCTCTGGAAAATGACACTGAAGAAGTAGTAATGGGGAACCAAGAAATGGCGGATGAACTGAATTTGTATTTTGCATCAGTTTTCACCGTGGAAGACACCAGCAACATGCCAGAAATTCAATAGAGTCAGGAGGTGGAAGTGAGTGACGTTGCTATTACTAAGGAGAAGGTACTTGGGAAGTTAAAAGATCTGAAGGTGGATGTCACCTGGACCAGATGGACTACACCCCAGGGTAGCTGTAGAGATTGAGGAGGCATTATTAGTGATCTTTCAAGAATCAATAGATAGAAGATTAGATGACTGGCAATATTAATGATCTGGATGATGGAATTGATGGCTTTGTGGCCAAGTTTGCAAATGATGCAAAGACAGGTGGACGGGCAGGTAGTGTTGAGGAAGCAGAGAGTCTGCAGAAGGACTTTGACAAGTTGGGATAATGGGCAAAGAAGTGCCAAATGCAATAGAGTATAACAAAGTATATGATCATACATTTGTTAGAAGGAATAAGGCATGGCAACAAGAAACTAAAAATGCAGGTTCACCAAGGAAAGACACAAAAAGCTAGTAACTCAGCGAGTCAGGCAGCATCTCTGGAGAACATGGATAGGTGATGTTTATTTTCTAAATAATTTCTAAATGGGGATTCAGAAATCAGAGGTGCAAGGGACTTGGGAATGCTGATGCAGGATTCCCAAAAGGCTAATTTGCAGGATGAGTCGGTAGTAATGAAAGAGAAGGCAATGTTAACATTCATTTGGCGATGACTAGAATTTAAAAGCAAGGATGTAATGCTGAGGCTTTATAAGGCGCTGATTGGACCACATTTGGAGTATTGTGAGCAGGTTTTGGTCCCATATCTGGGGAATGATGGGCTGCCGTTGGAGAGGGTTCAGAAGAGATTTTTGGGAATGATCCCAGGGATGATTGGGTTAACATATGAGGAGTATTTGATGGCTCTGGTCCTATACTTACTGGAGTTTAGAAGGATGAGGAGGATGGCATTGAAGCCCACTGAATAATGAAAGGCCTGAATAGAGTGGATGTGGAGTGGATGTTTCCAGTAGAGTGGGAGAGTGGGTCTACACTGCACAGCATCAAAATAAAGAGATGTTTCTATAGAATGGAGATGAGGAGGAAATTCCTTAACCAGAGGGTGGTAAATCTGTGGAATTCATTGCCACATATCGTGGTTGAGGTCAAGTTATTGGGTATTATTAATGTGGAGGTCTTGATTCTTGGTTAGTAAGGGTGTCAAAGGTTACGGAGGGAAGGAAATAGTATGGAGTTGGGAGGGAGAGAGAGATTACCCACGATCGAATGGCAGGAACAGACGATGAGCCAAATGGCCTAATTCTGCTCCTATGTTTTATGCTCATATGATCTTTCTAAACTGTAAAGAGTGGGCCCAAAAGTTTAACTGAGATATGGGGGGCAAGTTTTTTTACACAGAGGGTGTAGAGTCCCAGGAATACGCTGCCAGGGTGATGGTTTGAGGCAGATATGATAATGGTATTTAAGAGACTTTTGGATAAGCACATGGATATGCAAGGAATGAAGGGATATGGATTATGTGCAGGCAGATAAGGGTTGGTCTTGGCATCATGTCAGCACAGACATTGTGAGATGAACAGCCTGTTCCTGTGCTGTACTGTGTTATGTTCTATGTTCTAATATGCTGGTAGGCAGATGTGGAAGTGCTAGAAAGGAGGGGGTATCCCAGATAAGCTGAGGTACAATATTTGATGTGGTAGTGAGGCAGGTGAGAGGCTGGAAGTCAATTCAGAAGTCAATGACAGCTAGTACAGTGTACAGAACAGGCAGGATCATGATAGGGAACAAGGTAAGTCAGATGAACTCAGGGCATGGATAGGTATGTGAGGCTGGGACATTATAGCCTGAAGGAGGCAATTTTGTACTTTACCCGTAATTGTATACTGACTTTACTCAGATAGGCACAGACACAAAATAAAACAGCTCATAGATCAGTGGTGAGTCTGTCGAACAAGTTGGATTACAATATTAGCGATGTACATCGGGAAACCGTGCGAGCAAGCCCAAGTTGCTTCCACAAGCCAAAGTAACTGTACATTTTTTATACCCTCATGACACAATGGTCACTTGTGGAGTTGAAATAAACCATCATTAATCAATGTCTCTGTAACCTTTCATCTTTGTCTTTCACCTGAATTAACCTTCATCTTGGGTTTCTTGTTGTTTTGAACATCCTCCCATACAGATACCATAATTGTCAAGATTCTACTCGCCAAATGGGGTCCCCTCGTAAAAGAGGCCGTTCGTTCGTTAACCTTTGGGAGACTTGCCTGCTAAACACAGTGACAAAGAGCAGCTGTAATCTCAAGATTGCAACAGATAAGAACCAAGACAGAACTGCGACGTACTCAGTGGCGGACTGGCCAGGGTGTCAGCTTGCCCGATGGCAAGTGGGCCCCTGATGAAGTGGGCCCCCTTTGTCTCCTGGCAACCAATATTTTTAGACCCAGTCCGCCACTGGACGTACTATCTTCCCCCCTCCTGATAAGAAAGCCTGCTTCTCAGCAGAATTTCAGCTTTAGCTATTTTAACTACATTCTATCTTGACCATTTTGTCATCATGCTCCCCTGTATGTGAGCTCCAGGGTTAACCAAACTATAACCTACTCATCCTCCTTTTACTTCTCAAAATTCCCAACAACATAGCCTGGAACTGAAGTCAAGCCAAGGGATGGATAGAACTGGCAGCTTAATGTTCCAGAGCACTTGCGAGATAGAGGTAGGGGCACAAAAAGATGCAGAGTAGCACAGAATCAGGCCCTTCAGCCCAATGTGTCCGTGCTCACCAAGATGCTCCAGCTAAGCTCATCCAATTTGCCTGGATATGGCACATATTCTTTTAAACCTTTCCTATCAACGTACCTGTCCAAAATGTAATTTACATGTTGTAATTTCCTGCACTCCATGTCAATTTTCCTTCCTCATGGTCACCCACCTCTCTTCCTAGACCTTGGGCGTGATGTCCTGGTTATACATCTTGTCTACAAAGCTCTCATTCTGCCAGATGGTCCTGAGGTCATTCAGCTGAAGCCCCAGTTTGCTAAACACTGTCTTTATGGAGCTGCACCTCGGCACAATTCCGACAGGTGTAGTTATCAGCGACACCAGCAGTTTCCCTGATTTCCCCCATTCTGCAAGCGGAGCGTTGTACCAATGTACCTGCCATCATCAATGCAACTGAACCAAGACATAGAGAGAAATAAACAATACTGAGACTTACACACAAGAGCAGATTGCCCTCCTATCCCCGCCTCTGATAGCCTCCTTACTCCAATGAGGACAACTCTTGAGCCAAAGACTGTTATTCCTGGCCAGATTGGAGAGGCTAGGACTTTAAAATGGGGTAAAAGCTTCAGGGCTGCTGGGAGATTTGGTCAATTTGGAATTGCTCTTTGCTGAACTGGGACAGGCTGCGGAGTAGTGCCAGTTTGTCTAGAGCCTAGATACAAGCTGCAGGAAAAGAATAAGAACGTCTGCAGACCCTGTCAATTAGGTGCAAAATGCATAGAATGGATTGGATGACTGCAAACCAGACCTACACCTTGTAAATAATTGTAAATAATGTTGCAGAGTTCTACTTTGCCTAGTGTTAATTAGATGAGGTATTGAGCCTTGTCCGGGTTTCTTGCAGATCAGGGTAAAAGTTGCTATGTTTGCTTCCTTGAGAAGTCCTGTTTGAATACAATGTATTGACTGCTGTATTATTGGGTTAGGGAAATGTCTGTTATGTATGGGGTTAATCAATATCTGTAATTGGATTGTAAAGAGACCACCCCCTCGAGGTCCCGGGACCTATAGAAGTCCGCTGCCACGAGGTCCCACGTCGATCTTCTGGGAGAGCGCTTAGGACTGCGTGACCTTCTTCATTGTCTCTGTTTGAGCAAAGGTTAGAGGGCTTGAACAGGCCAATACGAGGATAGAACCCGCGGTGGTTAGGTACAGTGGCGGGAACTGTAATTGTGTTTTGTTAAAATAAAGAATAGTTGATCAACTGGGGCGAAGTTTAGAACGCGTAATTTGCAAGACTTGCACTTGATCTCAACACAGCGCTTAAGACTCTTGAGCGAAAGACACAGACTCAACCTTAACATAGCACATCACCTCATCACAGCCTTGCTCCCAATAGGCCACTCCGCTACATCTCGCCTTGCTTTTATATGCCTTGTATATTCTCCTCCAAATCATGGATGGAAATCCAGGTACATGGAAAGGAACGATTTAAAGGTCTATGGGTCAAACATGAGCAAATAGTACTAGCTTAGATGGAGCATTTTGGTTGGCATGGACAAATTGGGTCAAAGGGTCAGTTTCCATGATGTAACATCGGGGTAATCTACTTAACCTTTCTATATAGTAGAATTTCTCTATCCCAGGAATCAATCTGATAGACCTTCACTCTGTGGCTTATATCCTTCTTTAGGTATAGAGAGTACAGACCCATACAGAGTATTCTAGGTGGGTCTAACAATGCCCAATATACTTGCAGTAAGTAGTAGTAAATTATGCATTGGGGGAAAAAAATGTGTGAGATCCTTGGTTATTAACCTGAATTTTGCTTCTCATCTATATTAGTGGAAGCTCTAGCCCATTTAAAATAAGTGGCCTCTTGACTTACATAACATTCATATGTTTATTTTACATGGCTTAGCCTTGTAGTCTAAGTTCCTTCCCTAGGGGAAAAAATCCTGCCTGTTTTATTATGCATACCTCCATAATCGCAAACAGCCTCATTAACACAAATCAATTCAGCTCGTGCTTTCAAATGTAGATTCCTATTTACCAGTACAAAGGCCAAGATTCTTGTGTAGTGTTGCCAAGTTTTCAGAAATAAATTGTTTATAATTCTCATATACAATGAGAACATGTTTTTAGATATTAGCATTATCGGTGAAATTATTTCCCGTGCTCACTTTAAACTCACGAGGGGTTGTTTTCTGCAATGACTGGGGTCTCCTTTCCCGCACTTCCTTGAAACTCACCTGGATTCACGGAAAAGGAAGAAGGGTCCCGACCCGAACGTCACTGTCTATGTTTGCCAGAGATGCAGCCGGACCTGCTGAGTTATTCCAGCACTGTGTCCTTTTTCTGGATTCACGTAAAAATATATATCATACAACTGTGTAAGTTCTTAAAGGAAAGCAAATAAAAATGTTGGGTATCGATGGGAGTAATTTCTGGAAGATCTGGCAGTCCATCGCAGTAGATTTCCGAAGGGGTTGGATTATCAGAGTTTTAGTGTAGACCAATCCCAGTAAAGTGGAAGCATTGATGATGCCTTTGTTCTGTGCTTATCTTCATGTATATTAGAACTAGAATTAATCTATAATGAAACTAGAACAGAACTATTAGGGCAAACGAGATTTTGTCCGTTGAGTACAGAAGGCAGCCTTCAGAATGCATCACAGTTGATTTTGAAATACTTGGTGCCTGCTACAGGTTACACATCCTCGCCATATGTGCAGTGACGGAAATCGCTATCAAAATATGGAGGGGACTGGGGGACACAATTTTTGGCAGCTGCGCGAGCATGTGCACACTCACACACACACGCGAGGCATCGCAGGCTTCTGCCGTGGGCCCTGTGAACGATAATTACAGCTCAATCCAGTGCTAGAAACATAGAAACATAGAACATAGAAAATAGGTGCAGGAGTAGGCCATTCGGCCCTTCGAGCCTGCACCGCCATTCAATATGATCATGGCTGATCATCCAACTCAGTATCCTGTATCTGCCTTCTCTCCATACCCCCTGATCCCTTTAACCACAAGGGCCACATCTAACTCCTTCTTAAATATAGCCAATGAACTGGACTCAACTACCTTCTGTGGCAGAGAATTCCAGAGATTCACCACTCTCTGTGTGAAAAATGTTTTCCTCATATCGGTCCTAAAAATTTCCCCCTTATCCTTAAACTGTGACCCCTTGTTCTGGACTTCCCCAACATCGGGAACAATCTTCCTGCATCTAGCCTGTCCAACCCCTTAAGAATTTTGTAAGTTTCTATAAGATCCTCCCTCAATCTTCTAAATTCTAGCGAGTACAAGCCAAGTTTATCCAGCCTTTCTTCATATGAAAGTCCTGACATCCCAGGAATCAGTCTGGTGAACCTTCTCTGTACTCCCTCTATGGCAA
Source organism: Amblyraja radiata (assembly GCF_010909765.2). Lineage (NCBI taxonomy): Eukaryota > Metazoa > Chordata > Chondrichthyes > Rajiformes > Rajidae > Amblyraja > Amblyraja radiata. The sequence goes on along the minus strand of NC_045982.1, from coordinate 17,832,629 downwards.
GAATGTCTTTCCTCAGATTAGGAGACCAAAACTGTACGCAATACTCCAGGTGTGGTCTCACCAAGACCCTGTACAACTGCAGTAGAACCTCCCTGCTCCTATACTCAAATGCAGCCCTGCCTGGACTGACGGAATACCAGTCCAGAGCCATGGAGCTAGTGCTGCTTCTCCGTGCTGGCTGTAAGCCTGTGCCATATTTCCCTTAAGTCCAGGCAGGGCTGTAGGTTAACCCGGCGGGAGAGGCAGAGTTGAGCTGTGTTTAGAGCTGCTTCTCTGCGCTGGCTGTGGGCCTGGGGGCACTGCGCCTGTCTGACTCCCGATGTCTCTGGCCACCCCTGGGTGTGGGGGTGGGAGGGTGAACTCGGGTGGGGACGGGGATGGTCCAGTGGCGGTTCAGCAGCGATTGCAGCGCCGGAGAGTTGGCCGGAATCGATCCTGGCTGCGGATGAGTCGCAGGCCTGTGTCCAGGGCTGCCGTTGTGACCCTATGACCTGGGCACGTCTCCCTCCTCCAATCACCGCACTCTATCCTCAGTCCCACCCCCCTACTTCCACCTCTGACCGACACCTCCCACCTCCAATCAGAGAATGCAACTTAAACACTATTTCCGATTCCTCTAGAGCAGGAGTTGAAGTGTAGACGTGTAGCTCTTGAACCAAATCCCTTCTGTAAAGAGGTCTAGAGATGCCTTCGAACCTTCCGTTTGAACCTATTGTGCATGCTTAAGATTTGCTTTAGTTCCATGCCCTTCCACTTCTACAGAAAGGTAATTGATGTGATCAGCCAATTCAATATCAGCAAACCAAAATTATACATCAAGCCACGACCAAACAAATATTAATAAACACCCTGACACATCCTCTCTGCATCTATTTTTGCCTGTCCTAATGTTTCGAAACTATGTCCCCAACTGGCTGTAGTCTGCTGATGGTCAATGGAGCTGGCTGCAGATGCCCCTGACCATATATGGTCTCCAACAAAGAAAGTCTAGTCAGACTGGCTGACAGGCAACAACAGTTACATGGCCATAGATCACATACTCTCACATGAGCGACAATTGCAGAGTTGTGTTCCATTCCACCACTGATACCCACAGGACATCTCCTAGTCAATCCTGGTGTTTGCTGAAGGACAGATATCTCACAAGCCCCTTTGAACAACAATGCTTTAGAATATCTTTGTGTCTCTTTCGACGAGCAGTATAAAAGTCTAATCTAAGAGTGCCAGAACTACAATCTTGCTCTCAGCATCAACAAGACCAGGGAGCTGACTGTTGACATCAGAAGGGACAAGCTGAGGATCTACGAACCTGCCTTCATCGATAGGTTGGCGTTGGAGAGAGTCAACAACTTAATTAAACACGATGTTTAATTAACCCCTCCACCCCCTCCCTGTCTTCTGTCCGTTCCCCTCCACAGATGCTGCCTGACCCACTGAGCTCCTCCAACAGTTTGTTTTATTGTAAACAGGTGCTTGATAGTTATTGTTTCCTGGTTTTGACAGGGGACTGGGAAGCTGATGTGAATTGGTTGGATTCATCAGCCGTTCACAGAGATGGAGGAGATTAGGTGCGATGTCCAATGTGGTGGTGCTGCTGGAGTTCCATTTAATATAAGCGCCAAACAAAGGGGCAACTTGGGGAAGTACCCCTCAACAAGTTCTCCTGGCTCTGCTCTATTCTTGGCGATAGGAGGAAAGTCCCACACTCGCTCGCTGATCTGGTGGAAAACACTGGGAGTAGCTTGTGGGGAAATTAGTACCTAGAATCAGACTTCACTCGGATGCAATCTTGTGAGAAGTTTTTAACGATCCCGGGCAAGTGATCAAAGTTAATGAGAGCATCTTCAGATGTTATTTCCCACTAACCTCGGGCATTGTTCAATCCACCACACCCTGATCACTCACCTACTAATTGAGTCAGCCTCTCTAAAGCAGGATTCATAGCTGACATTCATGCGCTTGTCCCCACCCTCATGCGAATGTTGTGACTTTTATTGATGTTGTTCCATCATTGCAACAGGTGCAGAAGTTGGACTGGAATGAATCAAATGCGGAGTCGATGCAAAGTATTCAGTGGGAACTTGAAAATGGCTGAGTGGTATGGGTGGGGAAATGGATTATGGATGAACTTTAAGGAAGTAGTGGTGATGAAAGTAGATTTGTTAAAAGGAAGGAGCGGGTCAGTATTTGAGGAATGACAGGCACTGAAAATGTCAACCATTACAGAGTCGAGGAAGATGGCTGGTAAATTTAATGGAATTGCAAAGATCGGGGCCTGTGTTGGGTCCCTCTGAATGAATGAGTCTTGACTGGATCATGACGGGAACATGCTCTGCAGCCCACCCCATCTATGCTGACCGTCAAGCACCCATTTACATTAATCCAACAAGGGCAGCACGGTGGCGCAGCAGTGCCGGCTTGTAGTGCCGGAGACCTGGGTTCGATCCCGACTATTGGTGCTGTCTGTACGGAGTTTGCACGTTCTCCCCGTGACCATGTGGGTTTTCTCCGAGATCTTCGGTTTGCTCCCACACTCCAAAGGACGTACATGTACGTAGGTAAATTGGCTTGGTAAATGTAAAAATAGTCCCTAGTGTGTGTAGGATAGTGTTAATGTGCGGGGCTCGCTGGTCGGCACGGACCCGGTGGGCCGAAGGGCCTGTTTCCACACTGTATCTCTAAAAAAAACTAAAAAACGACATTATTCTCCGTACATTCTCATCAACTCCTTCCAGATCCCACCGTGCATCTAATCACGGGGCAATTTATGGCGGCCAATGAATCTACCAACCCACGTGTAGACAAAAATACTGGAGAAACTCAACGGGTGCAGCAGCATCTAAAGAGCGAAGGAAATAGGCAACATTTCGGGCCGAAACCCTTCTTCAGACTGATGAAGGGTTTCGGCCCAAAACGTTGCCTATTTCCTTCGTTCCTTAGATGCTGCTGCACCCGCTGAGTTTCTCCAGTACTTTTGTCTACCTTCATTTTTCCAGCATCTGCAGTTCCTTCTTAAATACCAACCCACATGTCTTTGGTATGTGGGAGAAAGCCGGACCACACAGACTCGTACTGACACAGGGTGAACATGCAAACCCCACACAATCAGAACATAGTCAGGATTGAACCCAAGGGTCTGGTACCGTGAGTTGGTGGCTCTACCAGCTGTGCCACTGTACCACCACTGTGCTTAAGGGGACATGGAAATGGCTGAAGCAATATTTGGGAAAGTACATGATCTTGCGAGATGTTTTTCTCTCCTTGGAAAGGAAAGAGGAGAAACAGATGAACAAATGCACTGAATCTACTGACAAATACAACCTAGGTCTTCATTCTTGGGGAAGACAAGGATGTAGGGAAGGCTTAAGCAAATTTCTGCCGAGTTTGCGGGAAAGTGCAGTTTCTTGAACTTTTAAACTGTTATAGATGTTCTGCAATGAATTCCACGAAAGTTGGTAACTGGAGTAAATTTGTTGTGGTGCTCTTAATGCTCTCTGTTTCCCTCATTTCACATTTGTTGCAATACATTTTTCAAAGACATACATATATTTTGGACCTGCCAGTGGACTTCACACAGAAAGGAGGCATTAGCTTCCCATATCAATTTCATGGTCTGACTTCTAGAGAGGTGGCAAATAGAAGCAGGTGAAACACAAAAGTCTGAGCCATCTATTAACTTTCTTGCAGTAGTCTACAGATGAATGTCAAAACCTGAAACTTGAATCTTATTTCTTTCAATTTCAGGTCTGCGATATTCCCTTAGACGCAAAGGAGCAATCCAGTTACAGTTAACCAATAGTGGCCTGAAGTAACTCCATGTATTCTAGCTCAATTTTGATGGCTGCTTCAAATCTGTTTATTCGGATTTGTTTTAATATTTAAAAAAATAATTCACATTTTCTCTGTTGCTTTGATCACATTTCTGATACGAGCAGAGTAAATGTCTGATTCTCATTAATACTGCTTCCTGTTAAATCACTGTTTTAACACTCCTGGGTCATAAAGGTGTACTGCTTTTCCTGTAATGCATAAGAAACAAAGAATACTTTCATATTCAACCAGTTTTATTTCAGACAAAACAGTTGCTTAATTGACTATAAATGTTAATCCAGTTATCTTCTATATTACTAAAACTCTGTTCTTGACCGGTTTTGGCTTTCTGTGCTGCAGTTTCCGAGAGTACGCCGCCACCTACGGCCGTCATTTTTGGCCACCTCGCTCAGAGCCCCCCTCCGCCGCATGTGTGCCGAGGATTTTTCCCGTCGATGAAAATTGACAGAGATATTAATGTTTTTACAACATTCCCCATTCTCTCTGCTGCCCCTGCTGGAGGGAGGGGGAGGGACTATAAAACCAGGAAGTGGTGCGCCTCAATCAGTCTCTGCAAGTGGTGTGCCTCAATCAGAGCTTTAAATGACACTGACAAATGTCTACAGCACTGTGAGTACCCTTAATTTGGTTTGAAAATGAAAATATGGTTAGAGGTAAAAAAGCACTGCCTGCAAATGGTTGTTTGGGTTTGGGTTGAAGTAAAAAGGCACTCTCTCTCCCCCCCCTCCCTCTCCTCTCCCCCCCTCCTCCATCTCCACTCCCCCCCTCCCTCTCCTCTTCCCCCCCTCCCTCTCCTCTTCCCCCCTCCCTCTCCTCTCCCCCCTCTCCTCCTCGCCCCCTTTCTCCTCTCCACCCTCTCCTCTTCCCCCCCCTCTCCTCTCCCCCCCCCCCTCTCCTACCCCCCCTCTCCTCTCCCCCATCTCTCTTCTCCCCCCACCTCTCGTCTCCCCCCCTCCCTCTCCTCTCCCCCCTCCCTCCTCTCCCCCTCCCTCTCCTCTCCCCCTCCCTCTCCTCTCCCCTTCTCCTCCTCTCATCTCCTCCTCTCCTCTCCCCCCCTCTCCTCTCCCCCCCTCTTCTCCCCCCCTCTCCTCTCCCCCCCTCCTCCTCTCCTCTCCCCCCCTCTCCTCCCCCCCCCTCTCCTCTCCCCCCTCTCCTTTCCCCCTCTCTCTCCCCTCTCTCTCTCCTCTCCTCTCCTCTCCTCTCCTCTCCTCCCCTCTCCCCTCTCCTCCCCTCCCCCCCTCCCGCCCCCCTCTCCTCCCCCCTCCTCCCCCCTCTCCCCCCCTCTCCTCTCCCCCCTCTCCTCCTCCCCCCTCTTCTCTCCCCCCCTCTTCTCTCCCCCCCTCTTCTCTCCCCCCCTCTTCTCCCCCCCCTCTCCTCCTCCCCCCCTCTCCCCTCCTTCTCCTCCCCCCCCCCTCTCCTCCCCCCTCTCTCCTCCCCCCTCCATCCCCTCCCCCACTGTCCCTCCCCCTCTCCCCCCCTCCCCTCCCCCCCCCCTCCCCCCTCCCTTCTCCCCCCCCCTCTCCCCCCCCTCCTCCTCCCCCTCCTCTCCCCCCCCTCCTCTCCCCCTCCCCCCCCCTCCCCTCTCCCCCCCTCCCCCCCCTCTCCCCCCCCCCCCCCCTCCCCCCCTCTCCCCCTCTCTCTCCTCACCCCTCCCCTCTCTCCCCCCTCTCTCCCCCCCCTCTCACCCCCCCCCTCTCTCTCTCTCTCCCCGCTCTCTCTCTCCCCCCTCTCTCTCCTCTCTCTCCCCCCTATCTCCCCCCCCCTCTCCTTCCTCCCCCCCCTCTCTCTCTCTCTCTCTCTCTCCCCCCTCCTCCCCTCCATTAGCGTGAGTGCGGGGGGGTAGTTAGTGTGTGATGCTGCATGCCGCCTCCCCCCCCACAACCGCACGTTGGGGGAACAGACCCAACGGGTCTGCACTTGGTCTAGTAATATATAAATGCACGACTCACTAATACCATAGTGACATAAAACATTATTTCAAGTCAAGGGAAAAGGAATAGCTGATGTTTAGTTCAGTTTAGTTTAGTTTAGTTTGGTTTATAGATACAGCGTGGAAACAGGCCCTTCAATTAATTGACAGCCAATTAACCTACATACCTGTACGTCTTTGGAGTGTGGGAGGAAACCGAGGATCTCGGAGAGAACCCACGCTGTCACGGGGAGAACGTCCAAACTCCATACAGACAGCACCCGTAGTCAGGATCGAACCCTGGTCTCCAGCGCTGCAAGTGCTGTAAGACAGAACTCTACTGCTGCGCTACTGTGCCACCCCTTGACCCGAAATGTCACCTGTTCCTTTTCTCCAGAGATGTTGCCTTTCCCGCTGAGATACTCCAACATTTTCTGTCTATTTTCAGTGTAAACCGGCACCTGCAGTTAATTCTTACACAACCATATCGTGCTGTTGTTTTACAATGTGTTGTGATCCAAAATCATTATTACCTGGAGTAAATCATCTTTGAATTGAATTGAATATTGAATTTAATTTAATACATTTTATTAGCCAAGTACATACTGTATACATACAAGGAATTTGCCTTGGTGCTTTGCTCACAAGTAACAACACGATATACAGTAGACAATTAAAAATAAAACATTATTATTTGAACATGTGAAGAATAAAATAAAATACCAGAGCACAAGGAGGCTACAGACTTTTGGTTGTTGAGTAGAGCTACTGCTCTTGGGGAAAAAATCTGTTTTTATGTCTGGCTGTGGTGGCTTTGACAGTCTGGAGTCACTTTCCAGAGGGAAGTGATTCAAAGAGTTTGTGGCCTGGGTCAGAGGGGTCAGAGGTGATCTTACCCGCTCGCTTCCTGGACCTTGCAGTGTACAGTTCATCGATGGGGGGGGAAGGTTGCAGCCAACAACCTTCTCAGCTGATCGAATGATGCGCTGCAGCCTCCAGATGTCATGCTTGGTGGCTGAGCAATACTAGACCATGATTTGTCATTGTGATCAATTAAAGTGAATTTTGGCACTTTTGGACATGATTCATGCAATCCCCTGTTTCAAGCCTTCCTGCTCCTAAAGTGTTCAGATTATGCTTAAACCTGCAAAGAGCACTAGAGAATTTAAGTACATAAGAGCTAATTTAATCATATCTCAGTGATTCCAATTCCTCTGAAAAGATCTGCCGATAAACTCCCCCTCTAGCCTGCTGAGGCACAGCGCTCAATTAGACTGCCTTTCTATCAAAGATGGACACAAAAAGCTGGAGTAACTCAATGGGTCAGGCAGCACCTCTGGAGAAAAGGAATAGGTGATGTTTCGGTTCGAGAACCGTCTTCAGACTGAGTCAGGGGAAAGGGAAACGAGAGATATAGGAACAATAAATGAAATAAAAATACAAAAATCAATGATATTCAAGGAAAGGTGGAGCCCACAATGGTCCTTTGTTGACCATTGTGTTCAAACCTGCAAGAGCGCAGAATGACAGTAAAACTATTACGACGCCTAAGGTTCGTGTCTATCTTCGGTTTAAAACCAGCACCTGCAGTTCCTTCCTGCACATTTTGCTTTTCCATCCCGCTAGTCTCTCTCCTACTCCTGACATCTTCTGCTTCAATGGAGAATGTTAAGCAAATAACTATTGTATTATAGACTTGAACAACCATGTGTGTGGGTGTGGTATGGGAGAGTTAAATGTCCATTGGAGAAGATGGGAGGTTGTTATGAAGAGGTGTGTAAGAGCTGTGCATGTATGTATGTGTAGTTACATACATATGGAGGTCACAGTCATTTTTTTCGGGCATTTCCCTATTTTGATAGATTCTCCCCACCAACACAAGCCTCCCCCAGCAGAACATCCGTGATTTTCTCAGAGAGCCTCGGTGCACTCCATGCCCACTCCAGCCTTGTTCCTTCCCTGTGATACTCTCTGCGTATTGCTGTCCTAAAGCTTCCAGGATTTGTGCCTCTGAAGGCTCACACCTGCTCTGATATTTACACAACAAAGCAGCAGTAGCTGCGATGAACTGTCAGAACCCACATAGTCCATGATTTAATGTAGCTCTGCGGCTGGGAACCACCCAAACAAAGTTGCACATTTATTTATAGCTTCTTCTTATCGAGTCCACATCACAAGATTAGAAACTGTTCAGCCAGAGCTGAACACACTTCTCGCCATCTGCGTGCAATGGCGTCTTTTGCTTCTTGTGCTTCTTGTGCGAAGTGGTGGAAAGTTTGGTGGAACCAGGGCTGCGACGTGAACGCTCTTTCCTTGACCCCCTATTTATAGCTAAAATTACAGTCTTTTAATGAGGGAGAATATTTGGCACCAGCAGGGAAAACAATGATAGATAAAATATATTTCCTGGAGTTTGGTCAGTGTGACATGTCAGTGTGAAACAGAAAATGATTTTAAGAACCCAGTCTGAAGAAGGTTCCCGATCCAGAACATCACCCATCCTTTTTCTCCAGAGATGTTGCCTGACCCATTTAGTTACTTGTGTCTATCTAGTTTAGTTTACATGGGTTTATTGTCACGTGTACTGAGGTACGGTGAAGAACTTTTGTTGCGTGCTCTCCAGTCAGCAGGAAGACAATACATGATTACAATCGAGCCATTTACAGTGTATAGATACGTGATGAGGGAATAACGTTTAGTGTAAGATAAAGCCAGCAAAGTCCAATCAAGGATCTCAAGGATCTAAGGAAATCTAAGGATTTCAAGAGGATGTGCAGATAGAGGTTGTCCACATCAGCCCAACATTCCTTAACTCAGTCTTGGTCTCAACTAGTGAATGATAGTTTATCATTCCTGTAAATGTATGGGACTCTTTCGGATGGGACAGAAGCCGAAGGCTTTGGCAGTCATAAAAGTTAGTAACAATGGTAGGAAAGGGGAGGGTGGAGGGGAGGACCAAACATGCTTAAGCACCTTCTTAAGCACCCCCACACTGGATCCCTATCAGTTTGCCTACCGCAAGAACAGGAGTACGGAGGATGCCACCTCAACGGCACTTCACTCCCACCTCGACAACAGAGACACTTACGTAAGAATGCTGTTCATCGATTACAGCTCAGCATTCAACACCATTATACCATCAAAACTGATCACCAAACTCGGTAACCTGGGCATCGACCCCTCCCTCTGCAACTGGATACTGGACTTTCTAACCAACAGACCCCAGTCTGTTAGGTTAGACAAGCACACCACTTCAACCCTCACCCTGAACACCGGCGTTCCACAGGGCTGTGTGCTGAGCCCCCTCCTCTACTCCCTCTTCGCCTATGACTGCACACCTGTACATGGTACTAACACCATCATCAAGTATGCAGATGATACAACGGTGATTGGCCTCATCAGCAACAACGATGAGTCGGCCTACAGGGAGGAGGTCCAGCACTTAGCAGCATGGTGCGCTGACAACAACCTGGCCCTTAACTCCAAGAAGACCAAGGAGCTCATTGTAGACTTCAGGAAGTCCAGGGGCGGCACGCACACCCCCATCCACATTAACGGGACGGAGGTGGAACGTGTTTCTAGCTTCAGGTTCCTGGGAGTCAACATCTCCGATGACCTCTCTTGGACCCACAATACCTCAACTCTGATCAAGAAGGCTCACCAGCGTCTCTTCTTCCTGAGGAGACTGAAGAGGTCCATCTGTCTCCTCAGATCCTGGTGAACTTCTACCGCTGCACCATCGAGAGCATCCTTACCAACTGCATCACAGTATGGTATGGCAACTGCTCTGTCTCCGACCGGAAGGCATTGCAGAGGGTGGTGAAAATTGCACAACGCATCACCGGTTCCTCGCTCCGCTCCATTGAGTCTGTCCAAAGCAAGCATTGTCTGCGGAGGGCGCTCAGCATCGCCAAGGACTGCTCTCACCCCAACCATGGACTGTTTACCCTCCTACCATCCGGGAGGCGCTACAGGTCTCTCTGTTGCCGAACCAGCAGGTCCAGGGACAGCTTCTTCCCGGCGGCTGTCACTCTACTCAACAACGTACCTCGGTGACTGCCAATCACCCCCCCCCCCCCCCCTCCCGGACACTTATTATTATTTATTCAAATCATTTGCTATGTCGCTCTTCCAGGGAGATGCTAAATGCATTTCGTTGTCTCTGTACTGTACACTGACAATGACAATTAAAATTGAATCTGAATCTGAATTCAGTACCCATCTATCACACATTTTGGTGAGCTCCACCAATTCTAGGCCATTGACTGATTGTTACTTAATTGTTCTTTCTGAACGCTTGTCATGTACAAATTAGCTCTATTTCCTATATTCCAATTATCAAGTTCAAGTTCAAGTGAGTTTATTGTCATGTGTCCCTGTATAGGACAATGAAATTCTTGCTTTGCTTCAGCACACAGAACATAGTAGGCATTTACTACAAAACAGATAAGTGTGTCCATATACCATAATATAAATATATACACACATGAATAAATAAACTGATAAAGTGCAAATAACAGATAATGGGTTATTAATAATCAGAGTTTTGTTCGAGCCAGGTTTAATAGCCTGATGGCAGTGGGGAAGTAGCTATTCCTGAACCTGGTTGTTGCAGTCTTCAGGCTCCTGTACCTTCTACCTGAAGGTAGCAGGGAGATAAGTGTGTGGCCAGGATGGTGTGGATCTTTGTGATACTGCCAGCCTTTTTGAGACAGCGACTGCGATAAATCCCCTCGATGGAAGGAAGGTCAGAGCCGATGATGGACTGGGCAGTGTTTACAGCTTTTTGTAGTCTTTTCCTCTCCAAGGCGCTCAAATTGCCGAACCAAGCCACGATGCAACCGGTCAGCATGCTCTCTACTGTGCACCTGTAGAAGTTATATCAATCATATTTCCTTATGACATGGAGGGCGATGACTTGGCCCATTGAGTCTATGCCAGCTCTCTGAGCAAATTATTTCCTTATTATCCCATACATGCCCATTAATATCTTCCTGATGCCCCCACCAGGCACGTTAACAAGCGGTGATTTTACATTAGCCAATTATCCAAACAACCAGTTTTAAGATGCTGGAGGAGACCAGGCACCTGCGGCAACCCACACAGTCGCAGGAAGAACATGTAAACTCCGCACAGACAGCATTCAAAGTCAGAATCGAACCTGTGACTTTAGAGTGGTGAGACAGCTGCACTACCTGCCGTGCCACCCGACATTTCAAAAAGTGGTGCCAAAAATTGTCAGATATTCTGAGGATCAAATGTACTGGATAAAGTCCCTCTTTCTAAGTCTGCACTTCATTAGCAAAGATACACTTGCTTTATTGTGCCCTCAGTGGTTCAACACTTTTCTCTACAAATGGTTGGATCCTGCAAAGTTAGATTTGATTTTGTAAAATGCAATTATTAGAACTTTTTTAAATTAACAATCATTTTGTTCTGGCTGAGTAGTGCATCCTGAGAATCCAATGGTTCCAGAATCAGGACAGATATCTGTTGTGGCATTAGTAAAATTGAGGAGGTTACTGCAACCACCTTGATTTGTGCTTTAAATTCAAGGCTTAGTTACATAACAATAAGTAAAGATTACAAACTTTGGGACATTCAGAAAATCTGAAATGTTTGATTCTCCTTCCTTCAACCTACAGAAGAGCATCCAGAGGTAGTCATGACCTCAGAAGAAATGGGGTAAATCGAAATATATCATAGAGAGTTGGAGGAGCAAAAGCAGGTGTTTTTGGATGTTACCAGAACTAGAGGCTGTTGGTAGGGCTAGAGGGTCTGAGCTACAGGGAGAGGTTGAGTAGGTTGTGTCTCTATTCCTTGGATCGCAGGAGGGTGAGAGGTGATCTTACAGAGGTGTATAAAATCATGAGAGGAATAGATTGGGTAGATGCACAGAGTCTCTTGCCCAGAGTAGGGGAATCTAGGACTAGAGGTCATAGGTTCAAGGTGAAAGGGAAAAGATTTAATAGGAATCTGAGTGGTAACTTTTTCACACAAAGGGTGGTGGCTGTGTGGAAGTAGTCGAGGCTGGGACTATCCCAACGTTTAAGAAACAGTTAGACAGGTACATGGGTAGGACAGTTGTTGGAGGGATATGGACCAAGGGCAGGCAGGTGGGACTTGTGTAGCTGGGACACGTTGGCTGGTGTGGGCAAGTTGGGCCGAAGGGCCTGTTTCCACACTGTACCACTCTATGACTATGACTGTGAGATTGCACATTGCATTCAACTTTTCAACATAATAATTTTGATTATTACTTTTCTTTTGTTATATAATAACTGCCAAATTAATGTGTCTTGTATAATTCTTATTATTTTAAATGAAAATCATCAGCACAGAAATAAAGTAGCATCACTTTTTTTCCAGATTTATGCAGCTGACTATTGTTCCTATCCAGATTTGAGTCATTTTGCATCAGTTCAATCAGTCGAGCTAATAGGACTTGATGTTTCAATTCCTGTAATAAGTCAGCACTCCTGCTATTTGCAGTGGGATTGGAGTGGTGAAAGGTAGGGTAGGTATGTAATCGGGGTCATCAGGTGGGCACCCTCCTTCTTTGACGTTTCATTGATAAGCCCACAACATCTCCAGAGGGCTCAACGGTGATACCTGGCGTCCCAGTTACACCCTCCTCAATTCCATACCTTCCTGTCTTCATCTTGCAGCCCAATTGGTGTCTCTCTCAGGAATTCAACATGACATTTCCAGGTATGAATCAACCCTGTGTCTCATTGTGACTTCTGTGGGCAAGAATGGTATGTAACTATCTTCCAAAAGGCCGTTCACCAGCACTGATCACTAATGCCACATGTTACAAATAGGCAACCGTTCCACCCAACTCCCAGTCATTATTGAACCGCTGAGGGCATTATATAACAGTGTGTCTTTCCTGACGATGTGCAGTCTTAGACTTGTGTCTCTTATCTCATTCTCCTGAACCTTCCAATATGGTACGGTCCCATTCCCACTACATCCCAGACCACCGTTGATCCATGGACACAGTTGTTAGGAATCCTTCTGTGAGCCTCATGCACAACTGCAGTTTTCAATGAAGGATTAATGACAAAGATGGTCATTGCAACTTCTCCACCACACCCAACATGAGCAGCATCAGGTGCAATGACTAATTCTTGGCAGGAAGAGAATGGGATTTCACAAGATTCTAGTCCTTGCATGTGGCAGCAGAGAGGTAACTTGGTGAACACTATAGTTCAACAAATAGATAGCGAAAATGCACAGTCTTTTACCCAGGTAGCGGAATCACAACCAAGGAGACATAGGCTTACCATGCGAGGGGCAGGATTTACTGGGAGCCTGAGGGACAACCATTTCACTCTGAGGGTGGTGGGTTTAGGGAACGAGCTGCCAGAGGAGGTAGTTGAGGCATGTACGGTGAGCATTGAACAGGCGCTTGGTCGGGTACATGGATGGGAAAAGTTTAGAGGAATATGGGCCAATGTGGGGAAACGGGACTAGCTTAGATGGAGCATCTTGCTCGGCATAGATGAGTTGGGCTGAAGGACCTCTTTCTGTGTTGAATGACTCCATGACTAGATTGTTGTAAGGCACAATGGTAGGTCGAAGGATTAGTTTCTGTAGTGAAGAGGGAGAAATAGAATATGTGTAAACTAGCAAGGAAACAGATTATAAGAACCTTTACAAGTACCCAAAGAAGAAAAAGATAGCATGAGTAAAGATTGTCCATATTAAGTTGAGATAGAATTGTTGAGATTGAAAATGAGGAAATGGCATTGAAATTAAACAAATATTTAGTTTAGTTTAGTTTTAGAGATACAACGTGGAAACGAGGCCTTTGACCCACCGAGTCTGCACCGACTATCGATCCCAACACATTAACACAATCCTACACACACTAGGGACAATTTACACATACACCAATCCAATTAACCTACAAACCTGCACGTCTTTGGAGTACAAAAGGAAACTGAAGATCTCGGAGAAAACCCAGGCGGTCACGGGGTTAACGTAAAAAACTCCGTACAGACAGCACCCGCAGTCAAAACCTGAGTCTCTGGCGCTGCAAGCGCTGTAAGGCAACAACCCTACCACTGCGCCACCACACCGCCCATATTGTGCATGCACTTTGAAAATAGAATAAAACTAAATGGAAAATTATCGATAGCCAAGAAGCAAAAGGGATTGAGAAACCTAATACAATAAAACCAATGGGAATAACTGTTGGCAAATTCCCTGACCCTGAAGTTGTGGAATATGTGACAGCAGTTGATACAATTGGTTGTCAAGTTGTAAAACTTCCTGGATTTTGGAATCGTTTTAACAGATTGAAAATAACAGCAATTGTAACAGCTCCAATAAATGAAGGAAGGAAAGTGGAAGAAGGGAAAATTCAGATCAGTTAGGCTATCATTAGCGGTCAGTGAACTGCCTGAATTCACTATTAAGTTAATGATAATATATTACTTAGAAAAACATAATATGAGTAGGCAGAGTCAATATAGTGTTATTTAAAGGAAATATTGTGGACAAATATATTTGATTTCTTTGGGAATATAACCAGCCGGAAAGCTTAAGGGGAACTGAAGGATGCCGTGCAATTAGAGTTCCAGAGAACATTTGGTATGAGGCCACAAAAAGCATACTGCACAACATAAGGCCTTGCGGGGTTGAGAATTACATATTAATAAGTACAAAGAATTGGTTATCAGATAGAAAACAAAGGGTAAATAGATCAAGTTCTCATTTTCTAGTTGGCAACCTGTAATTTATGGAATGCCCCAGGGATCAGAACTGAGACCACAGCTATTTACAAATCCATGTTAATGACTTAGATGAAGAGACTGTAATATATACGAGTTTGGAGATGAGGCAGAGAAAGGTGGGAAAGTATGTTGTGACGAGGTCAACACACCTGTAAGGAAGATAAATAAAGTTAAGTGAGTTGGCAGAGGGAATATTATGTGCAGCTTTCAATAACACAAGACTATAGGAGCAGGAATATGTTGCCAGATTCCTCAAGTCAATTGTTACCATTCAATGATATCATGGCTAATCTGCCCCCTGCCTCAGCTTCCTCTTCTGTGCCATAATTCTCTAAATATTTGAAAAATCAATCCATCGGACAAAATCATGAGAGGAATAGATTGAGTGGACGCACAGAGTCTTTTCCAATGAATGAAGGAAGGAAAGTGGAAGATGGGAACATTCAGATCAGTTAGGCTATCATTAGTGGTCAGCGAACTGCCTGAACTCACTATTAAGTTGAGGCAGAAGCTATTGCAATGTTTAAGAAACATTTAGATCGGTATATGGATCGGACAGGTTTAGAGGGATCTGGCCAAGTGCAGGCAAATGGGACTAGTGTGGATGTGACATGTTGACCGGTGTGGCAAGTTGAACCAAAGGGCCTGTTTCCACGCTGACTCTATGTCTCTATCTCCTGTTTATGTGCTGCAGGTAAGGAATTCTGGAGACTCAGCACCACCTGCCACCCTCCACGAGGAAGGAAGAATTGAAAAGCCGAAAAACCACGTAAATGCAGTGGGATGATTAAATATTAGTGTTAAAAAATACCTGTGTCTCCCCAACCATGTGGGTACAGTGGCAAGTGAAATGTTGGCCTTTGCTCCAAAGAGAATGCAATTATAATAGAAAGGAATTCTTGTGCAGCTTTGACAGGATCGCTCTGAGCATACTGTATAGAGTTTTGGTTATCTTCTTTTGCTTGCCTTTGTGGAGATGTACGGTAAGTTCAGGGGATTCCTGGGATGAAGGGAATATTTTGAGGAAAGAGTGGCCAAATGGAACCTTGGTTCCCTTCCAGACTTCTAGAAGAATGTGAAGAGATACACAGATGCGAGAAATTGGATACATTTCCCCCCATCTTTTGAGCATTTCATAAATAAAGGTTATTTTGCACATGTTAGATTGTATTAGCAATCATAAGTGGCTCAATTAGCAAGGGCTGGGAAATTGCCCTGAGCAGGTTTGCAGATGATTCACCCAATTTCATCTGAAACTGGCTCTGTGTTAGACATGCACCCAATAATAGCCTTTTCCACGTTTCCTGGCAGACGTAGATGATCTAAAGTGTGAGCTATGTCCTGCATATTTGGTCGCAGTAAAGCAAGGAGCAACACTGCAGCAAATCATCAACAAATGGCAATTAAAGGGTTTTCACAGCTCCATCAATGCATTTGTCCCTGCATCTCTCAACTCCAGGTTTTATTGCTCAGCACCTTGTTCACACACATTGTAGTGTGTCCCATTACTAATTCTTACCTTCCTTTGGAGCTCACAGCAAGGATTAACACCATCATCTTTACCAGGGTGATGAGCCCATAACATGCAATAGTGCGGGGCCACTCATAGCATGGAAGTGGATCGATGCATGCGATTGACCGTGCCCAAGGTCATGAAAGGCACATTAGCCCTGTTCCTTATTCACATGCTTCACCACACCTCCATGCCATTCCATTCTGCACGGGTGCCAACATCCTTTAACATTCTGAGTTTGTCACAATATTGACACACAATTCTAAGGAACCATTCAGGTGGGGCGTTTATAACCATGAATTAAGTTGAGTAGCAACCAGGTAACTTTCCTTTTTCGACATTCCTCCAGTTTTCCAATGTAATCCTTTGCAGCTAATCTGAGTGTGCACAAGCCCTGTACACAGTGCCTAATCAGCACAGCAGAAGAAGGTGAACTTCAGTTTCAGGGGTGATGAAAACCTGAGGTGGCTTGACAGCTCACTACCCTCCGCAGTCACGTAAACCGTCGAGTTTGAGTGGTTCCCTGCCGAGAGACTAATATTATTTATTTATTATTATTGTCCCATTGGTGAGTTGCCTTCTAATGAACGTACTCCCACAGTGCACTTGGGTAGGGTGTTCCATAGTTTAGATCCAGTGATGATGAAGTAATAGTGATATATTTCTAGGTTGATGAAGGATTAGAATGGACACTGAAAATCAGTGGTCTTACCACATGCCTCCTGCCATTGTTCTTCTTGGTGGTAGAGTTTGCATGTTTGGGAGCTGCTGTTGGCGTCCCCCAAAGACTAACCGAGTGAACAGAACATACTACAGTTGTAGCAGAAGAATGAATGTTTGGGGTACAGGTTGTACCAATAAACCCAACTGCTTTGTCCTGGCTGATCTTCAACTGCTTGAATATCTTTATGGCTGCAGTCATTCAGGCAAGTGAAAAATATTCCATCCCAGGAATTGTGTCTTGCAGATGGTGGAAGAAGTTGAAACAGTAGCTGCATAGTGATGCAGTGGAAGAGTTGCTGCCCTACAGCGCCAGAGATCCAGGTTCAATCCTGACCATAGATGCTGTCTGTATGAAGTTTGTACGTTCCTTCTGTGACCCCAAGGGTTTTCTCTGGGTGCTCTGATTTCCTCCCACATTCCAAAAATGTGCAGATGTTTTGGTTAATTGGCCTCTGTAAAATACCCCTAGTGTGTAGGATAGAACTAGTGTATGGGGATCGCTGGTCTGCCCAGACTGGATGGGGCAAAGGACCTGTTCTCATGCTCCATCTCTGAGAGGAGAGGATGTTTCCCTGGTTGAGGTCACACTTATGTTGTTGAATAAGATATTTAAGAATGAGACGAGGAGAAATTGCTTCATTCAGAGCACAGTGAACCTAAAATATCTACCACAGGTGGCGATGGGGACAATTTTGAAAAATATATTAAGAAACAAAATTGATAGATTTCTATACACAGCAGGCACGACATGTAATGTGGAGAGAACAGTAATAACGTATTGTGATACAGGATCCTTCATGATCACATTGAACTGTAGAACAAAATTGAAGGGTCAAATTTCTATGTAACTTTTCCTGATATTTTAAACATTCTCACACCTGCTGTTTGTTAGAGTGGACCATTTTGTAAATTTTTGTTTTCTGATTTAGTTTAGTTTAGTTTTGTTTAGTTTAGTTTAGTTTAGTTTAGAGATACTGTGTGAAAACAGGACCTTAGGCTCACAAAATTTACACCAACCAGTAATAACCAATACACTAGTTCACTAGACAATTAACCTACAAACGTACACATCTTTGCAAATGTGGAAGGAAAACCCACGTGGTCACAAGGAGAATGTACAAACTCCATACAGACAGCACCCACAGTCAGGATCGAATCCAGGTCTCTGGCGCTGTAATGCAGCAACTCTACCTCTCCTCCACTGTGCCGTCCTTTAGTTAACGATATTTTGCTTCACATCTTCGTACACCCATGAACTTAGCAGCAGGCTGACTTGTTTATATTTTCAACCTGTTAAACATGCTCGGCAATTACAAAATAAAGCTGGCCCCCATAACTTGTCTGTTTTCATTCCAGCAGCTTTTTGACAGAAGGCGAAAATAGTTTAGGGTGTAGTTATAAAATAACAACACTTTGAATTCCTTTTAACTATCAGTAGTGCCATCAATATTACCTTGTACGTACTAGTAATTACATTTACTTGTTTGCCTAAAAACTTCAGTCTAATCCAAACAATGAGACAGTGAAACATAGTGGGTGGATTACTCATGATTTACAAGGAAACAATTGTAGCATTTGAGTTTAAGAATGAATCACTAATATTTCAATATGAGTGGCAGCAACCTATTGCCTTCCGACAAGCATCGGTATCAAAGAATAATGTATCATGACAGCAAGAACGTTAATATGAGGAGATTGGAATCTAACTAATTTGGCACAACAGCTGAAATTGGCTATAAAACATCTTTAATTTGAAACGTAAATTTAGTGAATAATTTAATCCAAATTTCAGGAATAATGTTGGAGGTGTTATTTTGACTGATTATAAACTGGTGATATTTGTATTTAATCTTTGCAAATACATTCTCAAGATGGCTGCCTTTGAATTCCAACCAAATTTGATATAGTCAATTTTAAACAGTGTTAACTGTGGCAGCATTTTCTGAAATGTATTGCCACGCTCCCATTAGCACACTAGGGCCGTGGTTCCCATGATCCCTAGAACACAATAGGGCCCTGGTTCCCATCTTCCCTTTAACACACAGAGGCCATGGTTCCCACTCTCACTATAACACACTGGAGTTCTGTGTCTCATGCTCCCTTTAACACAATGGGGCCCTGATTCCCACACACCCTTTAACACAATGGGGCCCTGATTCCCACACCACATGAGGGGCCCCAGTTCCTACGCTCACTATAATACACTGGGGTCGAGATTCCTATCTCCCTTTAACACACTGGGGCCCCGTTCCCATGCTTCCTTTAACACACTGGGCCCCCAGTTCCCCTGCTCGCTTTAACACACTGGGCCCCCATTTCCCCAGCTCGCTTTAACACACTGGGCCCCCAGTTCCCACACTCCCTTTAACACACTGGGACTCCTGTGTTTCCTTGAACACACTGGGGACCGTGGTTCCTACGATTCCTTTAAACTTACCATGTTCTGTTTCCAGCAGTTTCTTCTGTGCTCAGGGTGAGGGACTTCAATGTATTCGATGTCGGGGTGATGGTACAGGTACAAGAGGTAGACTTCATAATGCATGTGATTATGAGCTTGATTTCATTCCCCTGCACATCAATGAAGGTTTGCTCTGTGTATTAAGGTTAAACCATTTTAGCTCCACCAAGCATGGACAAGATTAAATAAATCTGCAATATTCTCAATATTGCCTGGGCTCTACTCACAAAACATTGGTCAGATGAGTAGTCTTCAGGGGACCAGCATCCTTGAAAATAAGGAATTAGACCTTAAGAAAAGGTTGATGATAATTGGGAGGAAAGATTATATAGTTTAGTTTAGAGATACAGCATGGAAGCAGGCCCTTCAGCCCACTGAGTCTGTGCCGAACCATGATCACCATACACTAATACCATCCCACTAACACCAGAGACAACTTACAATTATACCAAGCCAATTAGACTACAAACCTGTACGTCTTTGGAGTGTGGGAGGAAACCAGAACTCCTGGGGCTGTCTGGGGCTGTAAGGCAGCAACTGTACCTCTGTACCACCGTGCCACCTTTACATGAATGGAATGCTTAAAGGAAGTGCATTTATAATTCTGATAGTTGGCATAATTATAATGCAGATGTGTTTGTGAATTTACTGGACCTTCTCCAACCCTTGAAAATACATAAAGTTCCTTGCAATTAATTTGGATTATTTGGCAATTCTGAATCTTGCACACATTGGCTACTTATTTTAATGTGTTACTCCTGCAACTGTGTGTTACTAGAAATTAATAGTTCATTATTCTGAAAGAGTTAAGCTGACTTATTAGAATGTCGGCAGTGTAGTTGGGTCACACAAATTTCTAATCAGCCATCAAATTGTCTTAAATTTATGTATGTTTTGATCAGCCACATTCCAGTTCCATAGAGCTACAGCTGCAGGCGTTTCAACAAACCATAGATCATTCTAGTTAACCCTCAGAACCTGCCGTCTTCAACACTGTGTACTTTTAAATAATATGCAAATCACTTTCAGCATCTTCAGAGGGTGTCCAGTTTTAGCCCTTCACATTTCCCACCCCTTTTGTCTGGGATCTCTACTTTCAGAGCACAAAATTCAAATTGGTAAACATATCGATCCGGTGAATTAAATAGCAATTTTGCATGTTGAAAGCTGAACCGTGATATGACAAGATGCAGGATACCAAAACAGATCAGTGACAATACATATGAATAAGCTATTGGGATCTTGTTACAAAAAGGAGCATGGGATGGATTGATGGCTATAAAGGGGCAGGTGGGTGATAATAGTACTCTGTATTCAGAAGGTGCTCACACTGCAAATGTATAGAACCTATAACACCATGAATGTATAGGCTTAAAGAACAATCATTGGATGAGTAGTCTTTGGGTGACCAGCTTTCCTGGATACAAGGAATTAGATCTTAAGAAAAGAAAATTGGCAGGGAAGGATTAGTTTATAGTTTAGTTTTGAGATACAGCACAGAAACAGGCCTTTCGGCCCACTGAGTCCATGCCCATCAGCGATCCCCGACTCTTTGAAGGTAACAAAAAAGCCATGCACTGCATTATGCATTTCTTGTATATACTTAATAAACTTCACTTTGAAATGATTAAAGGGTGGAATGTTTGCCAGGTTTCACCATGGGGGGCAACATAGGGGTCAGGAGCTTGGGGAGAACTATACAGTTTTGTGATACTGTTTCCCAAGTCACTGACTTAACTGCAGAGCATCAGTAATCCTCCCAAACTGTAGCAGCTGATCACAGGAGTTGGACAAAGGCAGTGAGATGTTCATGTACCAGGTGTTCCTGTGGGAGTGGTGTTAAATATGAGAGGTCTTACGTTGCTGGAAGGAAGGAGGGATATATACGGAGAGAAAGCTCAGTTCTTCTGCAAAAGCAGATGAAAAGAAATTACAGGGTAGAAACAAGGAACTGCAGATACTCTCCTGACCCAAAATATTTCCCAGACTATAGAAGAGTCCCGACCCAAAACATCACCTATCCATGTTCTACAGAGATGCTGCCTGACCCACTGAGTTACACCAGCACTTCGTGCCTTTTTATTAAAATAAATTAGTGGGATGATGAGAGTTCTTGCAGTGAAGTTTGACAGCTAATCCTAACCAGGGTTGTGCATATGACAATTAAAAAAATCATGTATAAGATCGTTTAGTTTAATTAGACTTAACAAATCATTTTTTTTGTGCTTTGGCTTAGTTTCTTAACTATAGTTTGTGAACAATAGGATTTTCCAGAACAGATATTAATGACCAAGCTACCCCGTTTTCTCAGACCTTCATTAGTTCCCCGTCCTCCTGGGATAATTTCCAAGTCTTTGCCTTTGTGTATAAATCTATTCAAACAAGCTGTTCTACCCAGCTGAACCAGCTGCTCCAGCCTAGTCCCTTGATTTTCTGATTCTGATCTACTTTCTTTTTCTTCTTCATCAAACCCCCCCCCCCCCCCCCCCCCCCCCCCCCCCCCCCCCCCCCCCCCCCGACCCCTGCCGGCCCTCACCATCAATAGATCTGCCCCCAGCCATTTGTTGGTGTGTCTCCATAAACTCCCATGTCTGGTCCCCTTTATTATATGAAGCGGATACTAGATGCTGGACACCTGGGGCAATCATCTCCTGTCAGTATATTTATCACATTAAAATGATTAGAACATTGCTGCTTGGTAATAGTCTTTATTTACTCACTTTTTAACCAATATTTCCAATATTTCATTACCTATCCTTGGTCTCCAGAGATGCTAGCTGACCTGCTGAGTTACTCCAGCAACTTGCGTCTTTATTTTACAGTAATCAACCTTGTCTTCAAACTGTAGGGGGGGGGGCACAGTGGCACAGCAAAGAGTTGCCTGTCCTACTTTCACGACCTAATTCACGACCATTTTTACTCGTGGACATTTTTCATCATGTTGAAAAAATGCCCCGACCTACTTGATGCCACAAGTACCTACGACTAGCATCACGGCCTGCTATGACCTACCTACGACCTCCTACGACCTCCTACGATCTCGTGACGACCATGCTGCGAGTATGAGTCAAGGGCAAACTCGGCAGAGGTTGTGAATTAGGTCGTGAAAGTGGGACAGGCCTTTGCAGTGCCAGAGACCTGGGTTTGATCCTGACTACGTGTGCTGTCTGTATGGAGTTTGTACGTTCTCCCTGTGACCACACGGGTTTCCTTCGGGTGCTCCAGTTCCCTCCCACATTCCAAAGACATGCAGGATAGTGTTAGTGTATTGAGTTATTGCTGGTGGGCCGAAGGGCCTGATTCTGCACTGTATCTCTAAAGTCTAAAGTCTGTTATTTGTTAACTCTGCATTTTACACAGGGAAGTCTTTTGAAAACCAGCTAATCAGAGTACATGACCAGTGTGTTCCAGGTAAGTAAGAAGGACAAGGATGACAAGGTGAGGGAACCTTGGATGATAAGAGAAATAGTAAATGTGGTCAAAAAGGAAAAGGAAGCACATGTAAGTTTTAAGATAATGACAATAGGCAGAGCTTTTGAGAAATATAAAGGGAGCAAGAAAGAACTCAAGTAAGGGAATATGTCAGTCTTAAGGGGGCCATGAAATGTCCTTGGCAAGTAGGATGAAAGCGAATCCAAAGGCATTTTAAACTTACATTGGGGTGGAAGATTGCAACCTTCACGTGGTCCACCCTGTTTCGACTAATGCAATCAACTCGACATGCACAAACGGAAGATCAAATAGAACAAGTTGTCCAACAACTTTAGGCTGTGCACGCCACACGAAGGAAGAACTTACATTAGAAACAAGAGAAACTAGGGAAAGGATAGGATTTCTCAAGGATAAAGGGGAGAAGTCAGAGGATGCAAGTGAGGTCTATAATGAGTACCATGCAACAGCGTTCAGCAAAGAGAAGGACATGGAGGATTGTGAGACCAGTGTGTGTATACTGATAGGGTATTTTGAGTGGAAGGAAGAGATGGTGTTGGGGCTCATGAAGAGTATTAAGGTATTTACATTTAGAATGGATACGGAATTGCCAGAGGATGTGGTGTATCTGGACTTTCAAAAATGTCCCACGCAAGAGGTTAGTTTGCAAAATTAGAGCACACTGTAATGGGGGATAAAAAACTGGTTGGCAGACAGGAAGCAAAGAGTTGGAATTAACAGGTCCTTTTCAGAATGGCAGGTAGTGACTAGTGAGGTGCCGCAAGGCTCGGTGCTGGGACCCCAGTTGTTTACAATATATATTAACGATTTAAACGAGGGAATTAAATATAACATCTCTAAGTTTGTGGATGGCACAAGGCTGGGTGGCAGGGTGAGCTGCGAGGAGGATGCTATGAGGCTGCAGGGTGACTTGGATAGGTTGGGCGATTGGGCAGAAGCATGGCAGATGCAGTTTTATGTGGATAAATGTGAGATTATCCACTTTGGTGGCAAGAACAAGAAGGCAGATTATTATCTGAATGGTGTCAGATTAGGAAAAGGGGAGGTGCAACGAGAACTGGGTGCACTTGTACATCAGTCACTGAAAGTAAGCATGCAGGTACAGCAGGCAGTGAAAGTGAAGAAAGCCTTCATTGGCCTTCATTGCGCGAGGGTTTGAGTTTAAGAGTAAGGAGTTGTACTGGGCCCTGGTGAGACCACACCTGGAGTATTGTGTGTAATTTTGTTCTCCTAATTTGAGGAAGGATGTTATTGCTATTGAAGAAGTGCAGAGTAAGTTCACCAAGTTAATTCTCAGGATGGTGGGACTGACGTATGATAAAAGAATGGGTCAACTGAGCTTGTATTCGCTGGAATTTAGAAGGATGAGAGGGATTCTTATAGAAACATATAAAACTCTTAGAGGATTGGACAGGGTAGATGCAGAAAAAATTGTTGGGGGAGTCCAGAACCAGGGGTCACAGTTTAAGAATAAGGGGTAGGCCATTTAGGACTGAGATGAGGAAAAAGTTTTTCACCCAGAGAGTTGTGAATCTGTAGAATTCTCTGCCACAGAAGGCAGTGGAGGTAAATTCGCTGGATGTGTTCAAGAGAGAGTGAGATTTAGCTCTTCGGGCAAAGGGAATCAAGGGATATGGGGAAAAAACCCGAACGGGGTTCTGATATTGGATGATCAGCCATGATCATATTGAATGGCGGTGCTGGCTCGATAGGCAGAATGGACTACTCCTGCACCTATTTTCTATGTTTCTATAATGTGGACTGAGCAGTTTAGTTTAGTTTAGAGATAAACCACAGGCTCCTCGGCCCATCGAGTCCACGATGATTAGTGATCCTTGCGCACTGACACTATCCTACACAGACTTGGGACAACTTATAATATTACCAAGCCAATTAGCCTACAAACCTGTACATCTTTGGAGTGTGGGAGCTCCCAGAGAAAACCCACAGAAGTCATGGGGAGAACATGCAAACTCCGTACTGAGCCCGTAGCTGTAGTCAGGATCAAACCTGTGTCCCTGGCGCTGTGCCACCGTGCCACACTATTGGTAGGGGTTTATTGCAGAAAAACCACGGAGGAACTTAGCCAAAAAACATAAAACTTGGGAAGGGAGAATTCTTCATTCTAAATGAAGCCAGTAACATTTTATTAACTGTAATATGTCTCCAAACACTGACATCCTCACAGATAACGATGTCCAAGAAACTACGATGAGGTGCCTCATATCTAAGGGATAATTAGACAGATCACTGTCCTTCAAGGGTCATTTCACCACCTTCTCCTTGTTTTGGCTATCATCACCACTTACAAAAATGTAAGTGAGAAATTTAACTGCAGCAATTACAGTGACATTTCGCTCTCAGAATGCATGGTACTTCCTGAACATTTAATAATGTACATTTCAGACAATACCCATCTCAAGTTTCACCGCAAGCTCAGAGCGCAGCGCAGCGTTCTGATCTTTCTCACGAGGGTAAAAGTATTGACAGCTCATATATAAGGATCTTCAATTGAATACACGCCTTCAATGTTGTTAGTTGCCCTGACAAGTTCATTGCAATTAAAGCTTGGATGCTCAGACAGTAGACATTATTTAATAGCTGGACGGTGTCATGGTTCGGAGCACATGCATTCATGGATTTTTCCTGAAGAAGTTCCACGCGGCAACCATAGTCTCCAAATTTCTCAAGAAGGCAGAACTTTCCCACAGCTATCAGAATTCTGATCTAATCATCTCTGTCACATCCCCTTCCTGGAGATTCTGTCACATAATTTTCCTCTTAACTCTACCTCATTTGATTATTCCGTTATTGTACTTTAAGATTCTTTGCACAACATCAGATTGCACTACAATCTTGCACAATTGTGCAGTTTTGAATCGTTATTGTAGTTATTGTTGTATATATTTATTAATATATGTACATTGTTTAATCTGTGAGCAAGTACGTTTATTGCAAGTCAAGTCAAAATTGTTTTATTGTTATATGTCCCAAAAAGGAACAATTAAATTCTTATCTCAGCAGCACAATAGATATGTGAACATAGTCCTCTGTAAATACAATATACAATGTAGCGGGTTCGATCCCGACTACAGGTGCTGTCTGTATGGAGTTTGTACATTCTCCCCATGACCACGTGGGTTTTCTCCGAGATTTTCAGTTTCCTCCCACACTCCAAAGACATATAGGTTAATTGGCTTGGTACCACTGTAAAATTGTCCCCAGTGTGTATAGGATAGTGTTAATGTGCAGGGATTGCTGGTCACTGTGGACTCGATAGGCCGAAGGGGCTGTTTCCACTCTGTATCTATAAACTAAACAATAAATTAATCTGAATTTGAATCATACTTAGGGACACAGATACATGGGCACACACGCGCCCACACACGCACGCGCCCGCACACGCATGTACACACACATGCACACATGCACACACGCACACACACAAGCATGAAGATATTGAGCCAGTCATAAAGGTATGCTTTCCAGACATAAAGAAATAAAGCTTCATTCAGTTTAGTTTACTGTCACGTGTACCGAGGTACAGTAAAAAGCTTTTTGTTGCATGCTAACCAGTCAGCAGAAAGACAATACGTGATTACAATCAATTAATTTACAGTATATAAATACATGGTAAGGACATGGTACTTTCATTGCAAGGTAAAGCCAGCAAAGTTCGGTGAAGGATAGTTCGAAAACTTTTTTTTCAAGCTCTTACCTTCCCAGAGATGTAATCAATTTTCGGATCACATTCTCCAGGCTCTGCGGCCTACCATCGATGGAGCTGGAAGCCTCCTCGGACTGTCGTGAGCCCCACCGCGGGGCGCGGACTGAACATCAGAGCTGATCCCTTGCCTGGGATCGCTCCCACCGTGACCACTGCGGAATCACCATCAAGGGCTCGCAGTCTCGGGTGAGGCTAGTCGGGAGCTCCAATGTCGCGGAAGGCTCGACCAGCCCCGACGCGAGGTTCGATCGCCCGGCGCGGGGGAGCTGACATCCCCCCGATGCGGGAGCGTGATCGCCTCAATGCGGAGGGCCCGAACGCCGCCGGCTATGGGAGTCAAGTTCATCCCGTCAACGGGGGCTCGAGGCCCACGACCGAGGAAGAACAAAAGGAAGAGACAAACTTTATTTCGCCATCCATCACAGTGAGGAATGTGTAGGTCACTGTGTAGATGTTCATGTTAAGTGTTTTTTTGAGTGATCAGTTGCTTTTAATTGTATGACTGACCTGGCCAATGAAATTCCTCATATGTTGCAAAGCATACTTTGCGAATAAAGTGTGATTCTGATATCAAAAGGTAAAACAGATTGACCAGTTTAGGCATGCATTGACGTAACGTTCACTGGAAAACCGCTCCTTTGGATTGAGAGATTTGAAGTCAGGTTTCCGGTAAAGTAAGATGCCGCCACATCATCCATCTGACTGAAGATAAGTGGGATAAAGAGGGAGGATAATCCAAACCAAATTCCCAAAACATAGCTTCATAAACATGTGTTTAAAACAACTCCAAATGTGTTCATGTGCTCTTTGAATAACCGGATGAATATAGAAAACAATTACCAATTCTGCTGTAGCAAAATATTGCTTGAACTTACTGCCAACATTTCCCAATGATGTAAGGGGCCCTCTAATTGGCATGATCCCACACCTCATGGAGCCAAGTACATCTTAGAAATGTGCCACAGCAACTGTACGCTTGAGGCCAAAGTGTTGGCATTGCGTGAAACGCCATTGCTGAAACATTCAGCAATTTAAATATATATATACTTATATATTAAACACAGCAAAAGGAGTTTGTATACTATGTGTGAATGTGACTGCGAACTGCAGATTAAATATTATCATATTCTCAATGGAATGCAATGTGAAAGCAAACTCAAGGAACAAACTTATATATATGTTGGGTGTTGAGATTTGCTTTACTCAGCTAATTAGAAAGGAGCTTCCAAAATTCCATTTGAAATGCTCGTCATAGACACTTGGGTTTCCTGAACCTATAACAATGAAGGCCTACTGTACAATTTGTAGGAAGTTACTGTGAAGTCATCAGGTGGTGTCCCACACATTGTATTGCAAAGGAGCCTTTAATGTGCGTTTTCACTAGAGTTAAATAATATGGTGGAAAGAACCTCTTTTATATTGTTGATGGCCAGCAGCTGGTGACAAGATTTGTTCCATCAAAGTTCTAAGTGTAATAAGCACTTGACCTTTCTGGGGACGTACTGAATGTGTCGATCTCATCGTAGAGCAGCTGGACACTGCTGCACTGACTCAAGTTGGGGGTGAATGACACAGTGAAGTCCATTAATGGGCTGACTCGCACAAAGGAACTCTTGGGGATTACAGGGCAAAAAAAAAAATACACTCCTTTACTTCCCTCTGCCAAACATTTCATTTGTCACAGCAATAATGAAAAAAATACTATGATTTAACTTCGGGAAAATACAATAATACTTTATGAAAGAGCCACTTCCGTGTATTAAAATTATAATTTAAATGGTCAATATTTTTGACATACTGTTTTAAAATATTGGGAACTGTGCTGATGGTGGAGATTGATGAATGCTGTTTCCTTAGCTTGCATATACTTACACCTCATGACTACTGCAAATCACAAGTCACTTCCAAATCCAGCAAATTGATGCCAAATTATAGGCAGTTGAATTGTGAATTGGATTCGGATTTATGGAATTACAGAGTCATCGAACTGTATAGTCCTGACCATCATGACCATGCTGAACCTTTTGCCCATCTTCACTAATCCTATTAGTTATTTATCCTTCTGCGTTTTGACTATTCAAGTGTCTGTCTAAACGACTCTTAAACACGGAGATTGTATCTGATTCCACAATCACATTAAAATTCCTCTTCTTATTTTGAACACATGCCCTCTTGTTTTTGATACCCCTACCATATGAAGCAGATTCTGCAAATCATCTCTGAAACCATTTTGTTCTGGATTCCCTTGTTAAGTGATCGATCTACTCAAAAGTCATTATGATTTTCAAAAATGAATCAGACCAACCCACTGAACAACTCCAGAACAGAATATTATTGTTATTCGGTTTCTTTATCTTTCATTTCTTTTAATCAGTAACCACCAACCTGTGCTCAAATTATATCTTATATCTGTTCCTTACAGAGGCTTTGGGCAATTGTAGTTACACTTCCTTTTGTATCTGATACTGTTGTAATCTTGTTAATCTGCAGCCATTCACCACAAGACACAACAAGGATTACTTAAAGCTGAGCACAATTTTAAATCAATTCTAAAATAGTCACCACCGCAGAACACAAGCTGCTAATTATTTTTATACAGTGTATTCATTTGGATGTGTTTGCATCGGCCTATAAATATTTGAATTTTGTACAGTTGAATCTACCGTGAGTTATCAAAAAAGAAACAACATTGTTCTTATTGCTTCATTGTAAGGCTGAATATTGCATAAATGGCACACTAGGAAGAATGTGGGAAAATACCAGAAACTTTCATGAGATGGTAATGGTAATGATTTTATTCTGTAACTTGTGAAGCAACTGTCGGCTATTAAAATCAATTGGACTAGAAATTGGAAGAAGCATGAAACAGCCAGTTCCCAGCAGGCACCATGTTGTACTGAACTATTTGTGTCGAATGAAAGGCCTTTCTAGACCATGGCGGATGCAAAGGGTTGCAGAGTGGCGCTGTGGAGCAAAGGTCAGCGATTGGAAGGGCCAAATGGGACAGGATGAAGCTGAGCTGCCAGGGATCGGACAAGGTTGGGGGGCAGATAGAGTTGGGGTTTTGAGGGGAAATGTCAGTGGTTTTAATGGTGGGGTTGATGCTGTGTGGGCAGGTCGGATTGGCAGATTGATAAAGCAGTAGATTGGATTGGGTTAGTAGCTCAGTGCTTGGGCAATCAGCCAAGAATAGGGATGGTGGAGGTGGTAATTCACTGCCAAGGTAAGGGGTGAACTAACAATATAACCACGAGGATCATAAGGTCAAAAGTGATAGGAGTTGAGTTAGGCCATTCGGCCCATCGTCTACTCCGCCATTCAATCATGGGTGATCTATCTCTCCCTCCTAACCACATTCACCTGCCTTCTCCCCATACTCTGTCACCAGTGCTAATCAAGATTATTTAATACATTATATCTAAGAGACCCATCATGGTGCAGGGGTCCCTGGCATCAAAATCCATGGGATGGGATCTGCTCAGTCATTGCTTGCCAATGTGCAATAGGTTTTCCTGTCAGATTCAGGTTGTCTCAGTAATTGGGAGGAAAACTGTGGACGCTGAATCTTGTAGCAGGTCCCCAATCTGTGTCAGTTTTCACTGAAGTTGAATAATATAGCGCATAGGAACACAGCATTTAAACAATCCAATTTGTAAGCAATTATGCTTTAATGCAATTGCAGAGTAATGTCAGGGTTTTAAACAATGCTTGACTATAAACAACTTAATTTAATGACGAAGTAGCTCAGATTTAGATTGTTAAACGACTCTTCATTCTTCATTGTCAGATGGCAGTGTTGGAATAAGGGAAGGCTGAACTGTGCCAGGAAGTTATGGCTACCTCACCTTTCATGGCAATGGAGAAGACTGTTTACAAAGTGACATAAAATTAAGTTTAAATAGATGCTCACTGTCACTGTAGAAGCCTCGATGTCCAATTGTCACAAGGGTCGGCATTCAGACATTTCAAAGCAAGGTGAGCTGCCATCATAACCGAATATTAATTAAAAGATACAGCATAGAAACAGGCCCTTCGGCCCACCAAATCCATGCCGACCATCGATCACCCATTGACACTAGGTTCATGATATCCCACTTTCACATCCACTCCGTACACACGAGGGGCATTTTGCAGGGTCAATTAACCTACAAACGCTCACGTCTTTGGGTTGTGGGAGGAAACGTGAGCATCCGGAGGGAACCCATGTGGTCACAGGAAGAATGTGCAAACTCCACACAGAGAGCACCCAAGGTTGGGCATGAACCAGGGTGCCTGGCATTGTGAGGTGGCAGTTCCTCTAGCTGCACTGCTGTGCCATTCTTGAATATAAATGAAGAAACAGTGGGGGAAGGGTGAAAGAGAAATAAAAAGAGTGAAACAAATTAGTGGGGTGTGTGTGTGAAAGAGAGAGAGGCTATACATATGCATTACTCTTGGTGTACTTCATTGCACGAGATGTTATGCGTACTTTTACAATTGAAACTCTGATTTGCTTCGTGGCAAGGCGAGGCCTCAGGTTATACAATAGTAACATGCCGGGTAGAAATTTCCCACTGTCAAGATATTTTGAGCAATCAAATTATACACAATAATATTGTTAGTTTATCAGATGCACATATTATTTAATGATGCATTAATACAAACCAGCATAGGCTGATATGTTTAACTCTTCCCATCCTCATCCGCAGCCCACAGTTTCTCGCCCATCCCTGCAGGTTTCTTCCATTGGTCGATTCTTATACGTACTTTTGGCCATCATGCAGTCTGTACAAATAGCCACCTTTTATGTGAAGACAGACTTATGGACATCAGCAGTGTATTTGGTTGGGGGCATGACAAGACACATTTTGTCCCTGCTTAAGCTCCACTGGTGCACAGATTAATGCAAGAGTCAATCAGGGTGCTAATCCAGAGTTCCATCCAAGACTGGTGTTTCTCTTTGATAGGCACAAAATGCTGGGGTGACTCAGTGGGTCAGGCAGCATCTCTGAAGAAAAGGAATAGGTGACATTTTGGGTCGAGACCTTTCTTCAGACTAAGAGTCAGGGGAGAGGGAAACTAGAGGTATGAGAAGACACATAACAAATCCAGAAAGAGAAGCCAGCTTCACTAGCAGCTACCACAGCTAGTGAATGCAGTTTTTAAAAATCTACCCACGTTTAATCAGGCGGACGTTAAAATCGGGGTCAAACTCATTCCTTCCAGAATGAGAAATTGCTGCAACATTTGAACATGGAAAGGAAGAATTAAGCAAAACGTGTTTAAAAAATTCCCAGGCTAGAAGAACATGTTGAAGCTGTGCCTTTGGTCATAATATAAGTTAATAAAATGTAATCCATTTGGTCATCATTTTTTCCGTGTACCCTGCGTAGATTGAATGGAATGAGGTATTTTATTAATAGGGTTCAGAGCTGTTAGCTTGATGTTGCATTGTTATTTCCTTCCTGGAACAAATAGGTAGTTTCAGCAGCGACTGGCAGGGGACTGTGTTGTTGTTGGATCTGCCACATTTGTGGTATAAATAATGGCTACAGAACTCCCTGGTAGGAAAGCTTTTAGCTTAAATCGCCAGGAGAGAGAAAGTTATATGATGTAAATGTTGAGGCCCATAAAAATCAATGATCCTTTCCTGAATGATCAATATTTACTTGGCTTCAGTGCCACTTAATCCAATGTATCAATTAAAGATAGTGTAATGTCTAATTTTGTCTCCATCCTCTGTTCCTATTTGTCACTCGCTCAGCTGTGGCATATCACTCATGTCTGGAGCCACCACTCTTTTGTCCCATGCATAAGTCAAGGACAATAAGTAATTGACATGAAAGTTTTTAAAATTAATTTCACTGCAAATGTGACTAACCAAGAGCAAAACCAGAGATCATTTATAACTCTGCAGTGATTGGTCCTGACAAAACAATACCCTAAAAACTCACAAAAGTAAATTATGTCCCCAGTAAATGGCCGAGTGATGGTTGAGCCTCAGATTTTGGAAGAAAGCCAAGCTAAATGAAGTAATGTGCTTTTGATATTAATAACAGAGATGATATTGATCCCCTTGCTGGTGTCACTTCAGTGCTGAAGCTTTCGAGATTGCCAGAGGCACTTACTCAGCTGAGAACTGGTTATCCAACTAACATTTCATTTTATAAGGCCTTTTAATTATGTGAAATGGAATCCTTTAGAACAGGTCCTTTAGAGATTCAGTCCTTTAGAACAGAATCTCTGCCCAAAGAAAAAGAATTACATTTTGCACTCCTGTGTAAGCTCAGTGTGGATGGAAGCTGCTGCTTCTGACCTTTCTGTAGGATGAGGATAAGGATCCTGGTTGAGATTTCATGCTGTGATTTAGTTGTGCAATCTAAATTGAATTCAATGACAATCAATCTGTTATTGATTAATCAAAGCTTGTATATTTCTAGACTTAGTGGCAAGTTTATTTTTATTTATTCATCTCACTGGCAGGTTTCTAACTGACCAGCCACCTTCTAGTCATTTGCATCTTTGTCCGCCATCAACCCTCTGCCCTAGAAGCCTTTGGGTTCACACAGAAAGTTTTCATAAATGGACAAATTCATTTGCATCTGTGGATGCAATGACGGAGAACGTTGCGGTCCGAGTGGTCTCTAACTTTACTACTCACCACAACTGTCTTCCCCCAAACTCCCCATTCCATTGATTGTGGCTGGCCTCCTGTGCACTGTCATAGAGTCATACAGTGTGGAAACAGGCCCTTAGGCCCAACTCGCCCACACCGATTAACATGTCCCATCTACACTGGTCCCACCTGCCTGCATTTGGCCCACATCCGTCTCAACCTGTTCTATCCATGTACCTGTCCAAATGTTTCTTAAACGTTGTAATACTACTTGCCTCAACTACCGCCTCTGGCAGCTCGTTCCATACACCCACCACCCTCTGTGAAAAAGTTACCCCTCAGGTTCCTATAAATATTCCTCCCTTGTTAATCCTGGCCAGATTGGAGAGGCTAGGACTTTAAAATGGGGTAAAAGCTTCAGGGCTGCTGGGAGATTCAGTCAATTTGGAATTGCTCTCTGCAGAACTGGGACAGGCTGCAGAGTGGTGCCAGTTTGTGTAGAGCCTAGATCCAAGCTGCAGGAAAAGAATAAGAACATCTGCAGACCCAATCAATTAGGTGCAAAATGCATAGAATTGATTGGATGACTGCAAACCAGACATACACCTTGTAAATAATTGTAAATAATGTTGCAGAGTTCTACTTTGCCGAGTGTTGATCGGATGAGGTATGTTTTTTCTTTTATTTATGTTTTATTAGGGGAAATATTTAATAGGAATCTGAGAAGCAACTTTTTTTACACAGAGGGTGGTGAGAATCTGGAATGAGCTGCCAGAGTAGGTAGTTAAGGCAGACACTATAACAACATCTCCAAAAGGTGTACAGATTTGTAGGTTAATTGGCTAGGTGTAATTATAAATTGTCCCTAGTGTGTGTGTAGGATAGTGTTAGTGGGCAAGGATCACTGGTCGGTGCGGACTCGGTGGGATGAAGGGCCTGTTACCGCACTGTATCTCTAAATTAAACTAAACTAAAGTAAACATTTAAAAGACATTTGGACAGGTACATGGATAGGAAAGGTTTGAAGGGATATGGGCCAAACACGTGCTGGTGGGACTGGTGTAGAAGGGGCACGTTAGTTTGCAGAGGCAAGCTGGGCCAAAGGGCCTGTTTCCATGCTGTATGACTCTATAACTCTCTATGATGCTATCTCCTCGATTAAATCCTTCTCTTTGATCAATATCATTTCTTTGGTTTGAGAGCAATTATTCTGTCAGAATGCTGGAACATATGATGATTTCTGGGTAGTTAAAGTATATAAAATCAACAGATCTTGGAATTCATATGCCAGTAATGACAGTGGTAGGTGTTGTTAGTAATCCATTTCATATAATGATCAGTCAACATTTGTCGCACTCTGAAATATTTTTAGTGGTTTGACACTTGATGTTGCATTGGTGAGACCAACATTTATCATCAACCATTCTTCCCATGTAGAAGAAGTTTGAGAGCAGGCACGTGCAGTCAGGTGGGCAAGGTAGGCACTGCCTACCCTGACTAAAATTATAAAATGGTAATTACTAGATATATATAGTAAAGGCATGGGAGAATTATGCCTATCTAAGAGATTGATCTCTTAGGTAAGTATAATTCTCCGTGCCTTTAGTCCGCAGCACTTGTAACCCTTGAAGGTCTTTGCAGCCCACGTGCCGTCGGCGCTGGTTCAAGCCGTCAATTTCAAGCGGGGCTGAAGGCAGCTGAAATTCTACCGTTGCAGCACTGTGCATGCGCAGCGCTGGTTTCTTGGCGGGATTTTCAAATATGGATTTTCATTATTTTAAGTGTATCTTAAGAAACAAAGAGAGAAGAATGGAGTTTGTGTACCGATAATGTGGTAAGTACATTTTGGGTTTATGTTTTTAAATACCGTATTTCCCGGGGTGTGGGGGTGGGGGGAGAGTTCCTTTCACAGCGTTTGGGGCGTCTGGCCTGGGGTAAAGTTGCGGGGAGGGCACGAATGTTGTGAAGGAGGGGATCGGGATCATGCCACTTGCGACGCTCCTTGCACGGAGCCACCATATTGAGGCGGGGCGGGGGGGAGAAGTAGCTCGGGTGGCTGTCAGCGGCCACCGGGCTGGACAACGGAACCGGCCGCCACCTCAGCACCTTCTGCCAGCCCCCGCTCACCTCTGGCATCTCTCCGTCTAAAAACCGCTCTCCTGCCGCTCGCTGGCCTCACGCATGTCAGCCGCTTCCCGCAAATCCTTAAATTCCGACAGCGCGATTGAGGTTACTCGGCTGTGGGAATTTAAGGATTTGTGGGAAGCGGCTGACATGAGCAAGGCCGGCGAGCGGCAGGTGAGAGGTGGTCAGACGGAGAGCACTGCCAGAGGTGAGCGGGCCGGCAAAAGGCGCTGAAGTGGCGGCCAGTTCTGCTGTCGGGTCCCGGCGGCCGCTCGCAGCTACCCGAGCTGCTTCAATCCCCGGCAACAATGCGGTGGCTCCGCGCCCGGAGCGCTGCGGCAGCGGTGAGTGGGTGAGCTACTGGCATTATCCCCGACGCCCTCCTTCTCAACACTCCTGCCCTCCCCGCAACTTTACCCCTGACACAGACTCTCCACACGCTGTGAAAGGAACTCCCCCCCCCAATTGGTCCCTTGAACAAGTGTTGTCATTCAATTAGATGACAACTGATTCAACTTTTCCCTGTGCTCCGGTTTTTCCTACCATCTCTCCACCTGCCATCACCCTTCACCCCCCCCCATTCAGTAATTCAGAATAAAGGAGACTTAGAAGCCTAGGGCAAATTGAATTGTTACTGTCTTTATTTTATTTTTACGGAGAGAACAATCTGCGCGTTATTTTTTTTTTTTAAAGCCGATTGACTGCCTACCTAGAGTAATTACTCACGGCACGTGCCTGGTTGTGAGTTATCTTCCTAAACCATTCCAGCCATTGTGGTCAAGGTAATTCAGGAGTATCACAACTTAAAACCATTATGGATAAAGTATTAGCATTATACTAGAATTTGCAATCAGTGGGTAACTCGAGCTTCCAATAGACCACCAGATAAAGTTTGAGTTTACATAGTAAATCTTACTAGTGAAAATTCCCATGGGATATTATGCCAACCAGAGGTGGCTGGATCCAATGGACAGAGGCCTTCTGCAACACATTCCCATCACGTGGAGAGGCAAGCCTCTCTCAAGCCTCTCACAAGACTCGCCCATAATGAATTGAAAAAATATTAGGCCAAGCCATTCCTGTCAACCACATAATGTTTTATTTACTTAAAACTTTAAAAAATGTCTACAAGAATAAAGATCTTGACACATTTCAAAGCCCTTGGATAAATGTGAATTCTTTGTGGGCGGTGATAGTGATTTAGGGAATAGGCAAGTGTGTGACTGGTTCCATGGTTCTCAGTGGCTGACTTGTACCCAAAGATAGAAAAATATAAACATGGTATAAGCCAGAATCTGCAGTTCCTTCCTACACATTTTGTGCCCAAGTAACCATGGATTCACGTGGCTGGTCCAATTAAACTTCCCCCTTCTGTCATAGATGGATCCCTTACTGGTGTCCCCTCTGCATCCTGTAGTTCTGCAGTATGATCGAACATGGCCCCTCTGCATCCTGCAGTTCTGCAGTATGATCGAACATGGCCCCTCTGCATCCTGTAGTTCTGCAGTTTGATCGAACATGGCCTCTCTGCATCCTGTAGTTCTGCAGTATGATCGAACATGGCAGCCAAATAGAAGAAATAGACAAAGCGACCAAACTACCATGGGGTAGGAAAAGAATGGAGATGCCGTTGAAGGTGTATTTAATGAAGCAACAATGGAAAGAAATATCATGCCATCACTGGATAAGTCTTGGAAACCTCAAACCCACTCTAAACGTTAACAATATACGAACAGATATACACACACCTTCACATCCTCCATTAACACAGAAACTACCAGAAATAGGAAGGAAGTCATCTGGATAGGAAGGCCATTCATTGAACTTGAACTATTAACAAAATGAGTTCTTCAGCTTATTTTTTTCAAACAAATCTTTACTGGCACTTTGGGAGGAGGGATCAGGCTGCAGTGGGTGTTGGAGCTGCCTTGTACATTGATATTGTGAGCTCAATGGCTCTTTAAATGATGTCTAATCATAAAAAACGAATGGTTGTACTTGTTTTTTTCTTGTCACGCAAATGACAGTCATTCCCATAGTCGTGGAGCTCCAAATTGTGATGGAAAGACGTCAGATATACAACTCTACCTCCGCGGCAATGTTCCACCATAGTATTGTGTCAAGTATTTACTGATGTCACCAAGTACACATTTGATGCTAAGAAAAGTAGAGTGGCCCTACATTGGAAGTGCCAAATCCACTTTTGCAATTGCCATGATTTCATCTGGAAGTGGTTATGGATAAGATTTATATCAGGCTACTTTAAATAGCAAAGCATTGGAGAAGAAAACAGCTCTGGTCGTTCTAATAGTTGGCAAAAAATGTCCACCACACACCCTTGCAACAGTGATTACCACATAATACAGAAGTACATATCCTGCCTTATTTTTTGATTAAACTTCAAGGAAAGCAAATTGTAACACAACTTCCAAGCCCAATTTGAAAAACAATTAATTCAGCAAAGACCTTTCTGGTCTTTGGGGGGGGGGGGGTTAACCACCCTTGAAATGAATTTACTGATTTATCAAGGGGATTGCAACCAAATTATATTTAGATTAAATTGTTTTTTATTAATTGGTTTTGAATACAGTCTACCTGAAAAGGAATGTTTGTTGTGGATTTTGCTATATGTTTGTGCATATGTATATGTATATTTCCGGAAGTGGCGGTGCATTTCCGGAAGTGGCGGCGCTGTTAACAGCTGCAGCTCGCCTGCAGTCCGTCTGTCTTTACTTTTTTCTGTTGTTTTTTTTGTCTTGTTTTGGTTAAGTTTTAGTTTGTTGGGTTGTGTTAGGGGGTGGGGGGGGGGGACATGTTCTCTGTCTCTTCCTTCGGGGGGAATGCGACTTTTTCGTGTCGTATCCCCCTTCTCTGCCTCCGTCTGCGCTGAGGCCTAATGGCGGAGCTGGCGGCCTCCAGCCTGCGACTGACCCCGAGGCTCCGGAGGCAGAGCCAGCCAGGACTCACCAACGAGAGGCTGGCCGTCTTCGGGGCTGAGGCAGCGGTGGCCCGACTTGCTGGTGCGGCGTTCTGGCTTTCGGCGGCAGCGTGGAGCTGATGCAGCGGAGCTCGGAGACTAAGACTTTGCCTCCATCACAGTGAGGATGTGCTTGGTGAACTCACTGTGGTGGATGTTTAATTTGTGTTTATTGTATGTTTTGTTTTTATTGGTTCTGTGTATGACTGCAGGCAACATAATTTCGTTCAGACCGAAAGGTCTGAATGACAATAAAGGAATCTAATCTAATCTAATCTAATTTATTCAGAATAAACATTCACCTCTGTGCTATTTACTTACATATGTATATATCTACAGAATCTAGGTGCTCAGTATCTCAGTTCAGACCCATTGCCCTGCAACCGTACTACAAGTGGATCCAAGGATCTCACTGCATTTTTCAATAAACAATTGTTATTCCTGGACTTTCTGGCCAAAATTCCCACCACATGATATTTACCAAGCCTTTAATTTTCCTTCCCTGTTATTAACCATAATTATGTTTTCATTCATATAATGTGTTAGAATTTGTAGAAACACAAACTATCAAAACTGAAGTCTTTGTATAAAGGCCGATGAAACAATGAATATAATACAATGCTGCAGACATAATTTAATCTGACTGACTTTGGTGCCTTCCCACACAGTGGGAAACTCTGATTCTGCTGTGTGGGGATGTTTTATGTCAAACCCTATAGTGTGTTGTGTCCCTTTATTTATTGTATGGCTGTATGGGATTTTCATTTCACTGTGCCATCTGGCACATGTGATGAATAAATCTATCTTGTATCTTGTATCTTAATCTCTCTGCAAGATCCTATTTTCTATCTATATTTACCATTAGCAGTAGTTTAATTGGTTTAATTGTCAAAATATGCCGGTCCATCCAATAAATTAGTCATTTGGATATTTGCTTAATGAGGTGGTTTATAACATGTAGGTAAGCAATTAATGAAAGGAATAGATGTCTGGAGGGAAGGTTATAACAATAAGCTTACATTTCAGAGAAAAGAAGAACAAGCTTTGAGTTTAAGAGTTAATTGTTCTATGCTCTATGAATTCAACAGTTGATGGAGTATGATCACCTTAATGACAAAATTGATGATAAAAGGGAACAATGTTCCTGAAAGCATTTATCAGCCACGCATCACATTTCAATGATTTGCAGTTTTCCCTCCACAACATGATCCTTTCCATCAATTGATCTTTTTGGGGGGTTTTATGTACCTCTGATATCATAACACTTGTCCCATCCATGAAAGGGCCTGACAATATA
Source organism: Amblyraja radiata (assembly GCF_010909765.2). NCBI lineage: Eukaryota > Metazoa > Chordata > Chondrichthyes > Rajiformes > Rajidae > Amblyraja > Amblyraja radiata. The sequence goes on along the minus strand of NC_045982.1, from coordinate 17,793,281 downwards.
ATTTGTACAGCTTTTTTTTACAGTTCTAGGTAATAATCAAGGCTTTTGCGAAAATCTCCAGGTGCATAGTAACTGCACCAATCATAATTTTTTTAATTATGTTGCAAATTGAACTGTTTTACCAAAGAGCTTCAGCCTTATGATACATGGGTGGAAATGTTGACTTTTGACCTGGATGTCAAACTACATAGAGGCTAATTAGAATGAGAAAATGTCTGGCATACTTTCCCATCCAGATGTATAGTTCCATAGACCAGTGTGGCCTTAATCTCTGAAATCTTTTCACATACAAATTTAAGTTTCAAGTTCAAGTATCATAGGCATGAGTACAGTGAGCAGCATCACAGGCACATAGATTCAGACAAACATATATAAATGACACATGAATTACATCTAAAATCCTAAAAGAAGCAAGACATTCATGCAAAAATATTGTTAGGAAAAAGGTCCACAACAGTACAAGAGATGGGTTGAAATATTCTGTTGTTAATGTATAGGTTGTGTAGTGTAGTTTAGTTTAGTTTAGCTTAGTTTAGTTTAGAGATACAGCACGGAAACAGAGTCCATCGCGTCTGCACCGACCAGCGATCCCTGCAGACTAACATTATCCTATGCACACTAGGGACAATTTACATTTATACCAAGCTAATTAACCTACAAACATGTATGTCTTTGGAGTGTGGGAGGAAGCCGAAGATCTCGGAGAAAACCCACGTGGTCACGAGGTGAATGTACAAACTCTATACAGACAGCACCCATAGTCAGGATCAAACACGGGTCTCTGGTGCTGTAAGCGCAGTAAGGCAGCAACTCTACCGCTGCCCATTTTAGAAATATCAGGTTGGTTCAAGAATCTGATAGTTGTAGGGCCCGATGTTTACGTCGGGCCACAAACATCACACAGGACTCATCCCACCCTGCCAACCACCTTTTCACTCTGCTGCCTTCTGGGAGGCGATGCAGGTCTCGGAAGGCCCGCACTTATAGACTAATTAACAGTTTCTACCCATGTGCCATTAAAGAACTTAACTCAAATAGGTAACACCGCGGGCAACACAACACAATTCGTGGTGCAATATAAAAATGTGTCTGCTGGAGTGTGCAATATAATGTGCAATATTTCTACGATCTATTTACTTATTTTATTCATTAATCTTGCCAGTAAATGTGAGAGTTAATGGTTGATTGTATTTTTGTTCTTTTAAATCTTTTTATCCTGTGCCTTTTATTGAATATCACTGAAGGAGATGCACTGAAATGTTGTTGTACACTTGCTGTGCAATGACAATAAAACGTATTCTATTCTATTCTATTCTATTCTATTCTATTCTATTCTATACATGAGTACAATCAAGCTATACACATGTATAACAGTGTGTGCAGAGAGAAAAATACCAGTGCAAAGTATAGTGTTACAGCATTATACTGTTACAGTTACAGAGAAGGTGCAAGACCTGCAATGAGTTAGGTTGGATGATTAGGGCGATTCTCTAGCTTCCTTGGAGGACTTTTCAGTAGTCTAATAACAGTGGAGAAACTGTTCCTGATGGTTCGTGCTTTCAAGATTTTGTATTTTCTTACCAATTGGAGACGGGAGAAGAAGGAATGACCGGGGTGAAAATGCTAATTGATCATGATGGCTGCTTTCCCGAGGCAGCGTGACATGCAGATAGAATTGATGGAGCAGGAGGTTGGTTCGTGTGATGGACCAGGCTACATCTAATGCTCTCTGTCGTTTATTGTGGTCTTGAGCAGAACTGTTGCCAAACCAAGCTGTGATGCAACTTTCCATGGTGCATCTGTAGAAGTTTGTCATTGTAATTGGAGATATGCCAGACTTCCTTAGTCTTCTGAAGAAGTAAAGGCATTGGTACAGTTTCTTGGGCTTAGCTTCAATATGATTCAAGGCAAATCGTTGGTATTAGTTATGTTCAGGAACTTGAAGTTCCTGACCATCTCCATTTCAGCACCAAGATGCTGACTTGTGTTTGGTCCGCTGACCATATGTTGCCAAGGTACATTACACAGTCTAGAGCACAAAAGAGTGATGTGACATATGTATGAATGGCATACATGGCTATAGTAATATGCACCCTGCTCATCCTTGCAATAACATAACTGATTCTGCCTATGATTTAATGAACAGAGTCTGAGTGATTTCAAATATTAACCTTTTGAGTTTTGCTCAGTATCTATTTTCTTGAACACTTTAATTTTATATAAATTTAATGTTCTTTCTGAGTTTCCCCCTTTAAAGGCTAATAGGGGGCAAGCATTTTCAGTGTTGTCTCACACCTATTGATTCTGAGATTCCAGCTTGTCATTCCTTTCTACACCCTCACAAAATCAGAATAGCTCCCTTGTACGCTGTTGATAAGATCAATCCAATCTGAGCAGCATACTGAATAAAATGTACTCCACTGTTGAAGATACACAGTTCAACACTCTACCTTGTTGGTCCACTGTAAATGGATATGCTAAGTCTACTGTTACCCTAAAAAGCCATTTATTTCATTTTTTATCTTTCTCAAAACTATCCACACGCTTTCCACAAAGACTGTGATTCTTTGTAAGATGTCAGCCATGGATAAAAATAAGTACTCACACTTCCAGATTCAGGAACAGTTTCTTCCTAACTGTTATCAGGCAACTGAACCATTCTACCATAATTGGAGAGCAGTCCTGAACTACTATCTACCCCATTTTTAAGAAAGAACTGCAGATGCTGGAAAAATCAATGGTAGACAAAAATGCTAGAGAAACTCAGCAGGTGAGGCAGCATCTATGGAGCGAAGGAATGGGTGACGTTTTGGGTCAAGACCCTTCTTCAGACTGGTGTGGGTGTGGGGGGGGGGGGCGGGAAGAAGAAAGGAAGAGGCGGAGACAGTAGGCTGTGGGAGAGCTGGGAAGGGGAGGGGAAGGAGGGAGAAAGCAAGGACTACCTGAAATTGGAGAAGTCAATGTTCATACCACTGGGGTATAAACTGCCCAAGCGAAATATGAGGTGCCGCTCCTCCAATTTGCAGTGGGACTTACTCTGGCCATGGAGGAGGCCCAGGACGGAAAGGTCAGATTCAAATGGGAGGGGGAGTTGAAGTGCTGAACAACCGGGAGATCAGGTTGGTTAATGCGAACTGAGCAGAGGTGTTGGGCAAAGCGATCGCCAAGCCTGCGCTTGGTCTCACCGATGTAGAGCAGTTGACACCTAGAACAGCGGATGCAATAGATGAGGTTGGAGGAGGTGCAGGTAAACCCCTGCCTCACCTGGAAAGACTGCTTGGGTCTTTGGATGGAGTCAAGGGGGGAGGTAAAGTGACAAGTGTGGCATTTCCTGCGGTTGCAAGGGAAAGTACCAGGGGAGGGAGTGGTTTGGGTGGGAAGGGACAAATTGACCAGGGAGTTACGGAGGGAGTGGTCCCTGCAGAAAGCTGAAAGGGGAGGAGATGGAAGATGTGGCCAGTGGTGGGAACACGTTGGAGGTGGTGAAAATGTTGGAGGATTATCTGTTGTATGTAACGGCTAGTGGGGTGGAAGGTGAGGACAAGGGGGACTCTGTCCTTGTTATGAGTGGGGGAGATGGGGAGTGAGTGCTGAGCTATGGGATATAGAGGGGACCCTGGTGAGAGTCTCATCTATAGTCGAAGAGGGGAACCCCCGTTCCCTAAAGAATGAGGACACCTCCGATGCCCTAGTTTGGTTTGCCCTCACATTCTGAATCCGACCTTTCTGTCCTGGGCCTCCTCTATGGTCAGAGTGAGTCCCACTGCAAATTGGAGGAGCACCACCTCATATTTCGCTTGGGCAGTTTACACCCCAGCGGTATGAACATTGACTTCTCCAATTTCAGGTAGTCCTTGCTATCTCCCTCCTTCCACTCCGCTTCCCAGCTCTCCCACAGACTACTGTCTTAAACCACAATCCAGATTGTCAGCTTCCTGCAGCACAGTGTGAATGCTGCAGTATTGTACAGTATGTACCATACTTTGGATGAAACATCATACCAAACTTCCATCAACTCTCTCAGCCTAACATCAAAGATCCCAGGGCACTACTCAAAGAGACCAGTTCTACTAGTAATCCTGGTCAATGCTCATCCTTTACTAGTATCACTATATCAGTTACATTATTACTGTTTGCAAATTGGCCATCATTTCTTCTATTACAAAGGGACTTGGCTTGATCAGTATCTCATCAAACATTAATGTGCCTTTAACTCTGAAGCATATTTGAGCATTCTGGGCATGCTGTATTTATATTATCCGAGTAAAACGTATGCTGTTATGTAATTCATTCTGCAGGTGCTTGGTAACCACTCCATTGTCCCCAATATAGTACTTCACTTTTGGATTCCAACACCAATTTTCAGGGTAACTGGAACAGGAATGGTGTCGACCTGAAACCTCTATCCAGAGTAGCTGCCTGGCCTGAAGAAGGGTTTCGGCCCGAAACGTTGCCTATTTCCTTCACTCCATAGATGCTGCTGCACCCGCTGAGTTTCTCCAGCTTTTTTGGGTAACTTTGCTGCCTGGCCTGCTGAGTTACTCCAGCATTTTGTTTCTAACCCCAAAATAACATATTGTTATCAAGGATGGATTACACCACTCAGAACATTTCTTGCATGAATGCCTTTGATTATTTATTTTATTTATTCAAATTCGGTTAGAGGTGACATTTTTAATATGTACAAAATGTAAACTATTATTATAGCTATTTATCACTGATGCTAAAAAAAATGTGCTGTATTCGTACTTGCATCAGAGAATCTGGGAAAAGAATTATTTATTCCAACAAATAAAATCAGATACCGCTGGAAAGCTTTGTCTCATTTTAACCTAATAAAAATGGGTGATTGGTATCTGGTTCATGTTTAACAACACGGGATCATAGGTTACTAATTCACAAATACCAGTAATGAATTCAGCACTTGTTACATTAAAGAAAACATGGTAGCTCTTTGAGAAAGAGCATTAAAATGCAAATGAAGCTGAGATTTCTTTTTAACAGAGAGCCCTTAACCTATGACTTTAATACTTTAGTGCGTTTGAAAAACTTATGCTATTAAAGTGCAATAAACAAATTAATGGGGCACATGTGCTTCCTATCATACTTGGCTGACTATCCAATATTTTAATTGTGGTGTTATTTACCTTTTCACCTTCCTTTTTGCCACTTTGTGTGGTGCTTCTACTCTTTTGAAGACAACCAAAAGACATTGTGAATGTGATTTATTGACTTGCAAACTGGAAATTGTAATTTGAAGTAGTTTATACTATTAGGTCGGTATGTAACTAGTTTTGTTTTCTTGCTTTCCATTTTCTCTCCCCATCATAATGTTTGACAATTCTATTTGTGAAGATTTCAGAATTGCAGCTGTCATGTTAGAAATGAAATAAAGTTGCTATCTAAAGGTGTTGTATCTTCTTGGGTATTTAATTTGAAAGGCAAACATTGTCCTCCGGCTACTTAATTAAGTAACTGTGAACCTGCTAAATAAATGTCAATAGCATTGCAGCCAAAGAATCAAATCTAATTCATTCATTTCCAAATATTTACATATCGGTGCAAATATTGGGAAACAATTTGGGGCAGCGCAGTAGCGCAGCAGTAGAGTTGCTGCCTTACAGCGCCAGAGACCAGAGTTCGATCCTGACCATGGGCGCTGTCTGTATGGAGTTTGCACGCTCTCCTCGTGACCTGCATGGGTTTTCTCCAGGAAGCTCCAGTTTCTTCCCACACTCCAAAGAGGTGCAGGTTTGCAGGTTAATTGGCTTGGTATAATAGGTATGTTGCAAAACCTACCTTCAGCGGGGCTGTAGATCTGTCCCAGCCCGTGTGCGTGATTTTGGCGCCGTTGAGAGGGGGGCGGGTTTAAAACGCGATTTTCCCCAGACTATTCAAATCGAGGTTGTTCAGCCTACTTATTTGCTGACGTAAAATCGCTGCGAGGTTCATTCGCTGCAGCTATTTTTAAACTTAATTGGTTAATTTAATTGTTATAGTAGGTTAAAAATTATCCTCTAAACCCGCGACCGCCGACAACGGGACGGATCTCATACAGGGGACAACGGAAGGTAGGTTGTTTATTTTTACATTAAAAGGGCTTCTTAAGATCCCTTTATACAAAGTTTTATGTTGCGAGTAGCTAATTTGGGGCCCCATTAAATCCCGCAGTATTTTTCTGGGCATATGGGATACAAATCTACCGCAATGGGAACGTTCCAAACCAGCGCGTTCCACAGAGTTCCACAGGATCCCACTCGAAAGCTGATTTAAATGGCCATTAATTTACAGCAATTGAACACTAAATTCCTTCCATTTGGACTATAAATTAATGTAAATGAGATTTAAAAATCATGTTTTATTGTGAATTATTTGTGAATGTTATTTGGACACTTAGGCTATTTAAAAATGTTAATCTTTTCTTAAAAAATGGATAGATGTTTAGATCTAGTAATTGAAGTTTGGAATTAGCTACAATTGGGTAACTAACTAAATATATGCTTTAATTTCAGGTCATCCAAGTAAAATTGTTTCATATTTGTTTCGGAATGCTTCAATCTATAATAACTGAAAATTTCTTTCAGTTCTCTTAATTTTTAAGAGATTTATGGCCATTTCACTGTCCTCGATCACAGCTTTTGTGTTAAGTCAATGGAAAATCAATAGGGAACAAGATGCTAATTTCCGAGTATGAAAATGGCCATACCTTTTTTAATACTGAAGATATGGAAGTGAATTAGGTGTCAAATTAAACTTAATGTTGTGCTTTATCTGATGGGATAAATTGCAGACTTGATTTTTAAAATCTCAAATTTTTGTAACATTGCTAGGTATAAATGTACATTATCCCTATGTAAATTGTGTTGGATGGTGGTAGTGTGCGGGGTGTTGACTCGGTGGGCCAAAGTTCCTGTTTCTGCGCTGTATCTCTGAACTAAACTAAAACTAAACCTGCATTTTACAATAGGGGAAATGTATCAAGATTGAGATTGTTGGGTTCTTTCATCCTTTACAGGCAACAGCTAATAACTGCCCCCTCGGAGATCATATCAAAACAACTCTGGCTTAAAGGGCACAGTATCATATTTGTAGGTTCAGTCACTTTCTATCATTGCTTGAGTGAACAACAGCCTCTCTTTTGAAATTATCACTTGGAATTATCACTTGGAATAATCACTGGGAGGACTGGAAATTTGAAGGTGCAAAAATCGATGCAATACAATACAATACAATACAATACAATTCAATTTATTGTCATTTGGACCCCTTGAGGTCCAAACGAAATGTCGTTTCTGCAGCCATACATTACAAACAAATAGACCCAAGACACAACATAATTTACATAAACATCCATCACATTGCTGTGATGGAAGGCCAAAAATATCTGTCAGTGTCCACAAAAAGCTAGGTTAACATTGTAGATATAACCTTTCATTTTAAAATACAGCAGCGAGCGAAGCAGCACTGAAATCCCCAATACATTGCACAGTGCTTCGATCTTCTATGTGTTGTGAGTTCCAAATTATCATCGCATTCTGAGTAAAGGAATATTGCCTGAATACTTCACGTGATCTGTTAATGGCTTTCTCATATTTATACTTCCATTGACCCAGCCACAAATGGAGGAAATTTCTTCTCACCCACCATGTGAATCCTTTCATAATTTTAAAAGGACTTTGGCAGGTCTCGTCTAGGAATTAGCACTTCAGTCTGGTCAAGCTCTCCCAGGAGTTCCATTCTGCTAATGAAATCTTATAAATCTTTACCACCACTTCTTTAGTGCCTCAACATCCTTTCAATATAATTCTCCAAGTGTGGCCTAGGTGAGTTTTAATATAGAATTAACATTATTTTTATTAGACTGAAATGTTTCTTGGCCAACTAGTTTAGTTAGTTTAGTTTAGTTTATTGTCCCGTGTACTGAGGTACAGTAAAAAGCTTTTTGTTACTTGCTAACCAGTCAGCAGAAAGACAAAACATGATTACAATCGATCCATTTACAGTGTATAGATACATGATAAGGATAACTAAAAATTGGCAACAACTATTGATGCTTGCGCAATCGATCAAGAACAAATTATATAAAAAAGATCTATAAATTATGTAAAGAAGTGATAGCTGATAATCAGCTGACAGCCGGGGCTATGGAGCCTCCTAGATATGGGTGACACTATCATCAGTCTGCAATCCCTTTTCTTATGAATGGTCTTAATACAGGGTTTTGACCCAAAACGTCAACCATTCCTTCCACCCCCTCCCCCTCCAGACCTGCGTTCCTCCAGCAGATTGGTTGTTGTTTCAGATTGCAGTGTCTTCAGTCTCTTGTGTCTTCCCTTTTTTTTAAATCTTCTTTGAGCTCCTTAACCTGAGTGACTTTCCTGCATGGATTTAGCTTTATCCTCCAATTTCCAATATGACATATAACCTTATCCACGTAACCTAGATCCACACCTTGTATCTCGCGGTCAAAAATGCCATGTCACTTCTGACCTCATGTCAATTCTTGGATCCATCCAGACCAACACCTCTTCATGGCTTAGCCAATTTGTTCCCATTATCTCAACCACATGGACACATCAACTTCTTAATAAATTAACAAAATGCCTGTTAAACACATCAGAAATTTACTACAGTGAAAAACCACCATGCCCAGTCTCCAGGCAATTTGTTCTACCTTTCTAATGCACTTACGTTCTTACTCCACCTTTCCATAGACTTCCAATCCCATGGACAATTACTCATGTCCTCCTGTCACTGCCATATTAATGACTGTACAGTTTTGGTCTGGCTTGTCTTTGTTTCAGAGCTTTCTAAATAACAAACTGCCATCTAACTGCAATAATGAATGCAGCATAGAAAGTGCTTAAACCAGGTGGAATCAGATAATTCTCAGACACATTTGAGATAACAGACTACGGTCAAGAAAACACAGCAAAAATAAATGGAAATAGTGACCCAGAGGAGTTTGGGAGCAGATTACTGTGCTGAACCTTGCTAATAACCGATTGCTGTGTGGAGTATTTTTGCTGTATACCTTGGAACATACTAAATCAGTTTAATATTAAACTTCAGTCCATTTTGATACAGTCTCAATCAGGTGTTTCTGGGAATAGTCTGGAAGATGCAGGGTCATTTCATTCCAAAGAGGACAAAAGATTCCAAGGGGAGTAAGAGGGGACCGTGGCTGATAAGGGAAGTCAAGGACAGTATAAAAATAAAAGAGAAGACGTATAACATAGCAAAGATGAGCAGGAAGCCAGAGGATTGGGCAACTTTTAAAGATCACCAGAAGGTAACCAAAAAGCCAATATGGGGAGAAAAGATGAAGTATGAAGGTAAGCTAGTCAAAAATATAAAGGAGGATAGTAAACGCTTCTTTAGGTATGTGCAGAGAAAACAATTGTTAAGATAAATGTGGGTCCCTTGAAGACAGAAACAGGTGAATTTATTATGGGGAACAAGGAAATGGCAGACAAGTTGTACAGGTACTTTGGTTCTGTCTTCACTAATGAAGACAAACAATCTCCCAGATGTACTAGGGGACAGAGGACCTACGGTGATGGGGGAACTGAAGGAAATTCACATTAGTCAGGAAATGGTGTTGGTAGACTGATGGGACTGAAGGCTGATAAATCCCCAGGGCCTGATGGTCTGCATCCTAAGGTAATCAAGGAGATGGCTCTAGAAATTGTTGACACATTGGTGATCATTTTCCAATGTTCAATAGATTCTGGATCAGTTCCTGTGGATTGGAGGGTAGCTAATGTTATCCCACTTTTCAAGAAATGAGGGAGAGAGAGAGCAGGGAATTATAGACCAGTTAGCCTGACATCAGTGGTGGGGAAGGTGCTGGAGTCAATTATCAAAGATGTAATAGCGGCGCATTTGGATAGCACTAACATGATTGGTCCAAGTCAGCATGGATTTACGAAGGTGAAAACATGCTTGACAAATCTTCTGGAATTTTTTGAGGATGCAACAAGTAAAATGGACAAGGGAGAACCAGTGGATGTAGAGTATCGGGACTTTCAGAATGCCTTTGATAAGGTCCCACAGGAGATCAGAGGGCAAAATTAGCGCACATGGTATTGGGGGTAGGGTATTGACAGGGATAGAAAATTGTTTGAAGACAGGAAACAAAGAGTAGGGATTAACAGGTCCCTTTCAGAATAGCAGGCAGTGACTAGTGGGATGCCGCAAGGCTCGGTGCTGAGACCACAGCTCTTTACAATACACATTAATGATATAGATGAAGGAATTAAAAGTAACATTCGCAAATTTGCAGAGTGTGAACTGTGAAGATGATGCTATGGGGATGCAGAGTGACTTGGACATGTTGGGTGAGTGGGCAGATGCATGGCAGATGCAGTATAATGTGGATAAATGTGAGGTTATCCACTTTGGAGGCAAGAACAGGAAGGCAGATTATCTGAATGGTGTCAGGTTAGGAAAAGGGGAAGTACAACGATACCTGAGTTTCCTAGTACATCAGTCACTGAAAGTAAGCATACAGGCAGTGAAGAAAGCTAATGGCATGTTGGCCTTCATAAAGAGAGGAGTTGAGTATAGGAGCAAAGAGGTCCTTCTGCAGTTGTACAGGGCCCTGGTGAGACCTCGAGTATTGTGTGAAGTTTTGGTCTCCTAATTTGAGGAAGGACATGCTTGCTATTGAGGGAGTGCAGCGTAGGTTTACGATGTTAATTCCCGGGATGGCGGGACTGTCATATGAGGAAAGAATGGAGCGACTGGGCTTGTATTCACTGGAATTTAGGATGAGGGGATCTTATAGAAACATATAAAATTATTAAAGGATTGGACACGCTAGATGCAAGAAACATGTTCCCGGTGTTGGGGGAGTCCAGAACCAGGGGCCACAGTTTAAGAATAAGTAGTAGGCTATTTAGAACATGAGGAAAAACTTTTTCGCACAGAGAGTTGTGAATTTGTGGAATTCTCTGCCTCAGAAGTTATTGGAGGCCGATTCACTGGATGCATTCAAAAAAGAGTTAGATAGAGCTCTTAGAGCTAGTGGAATCAAGGGGTATGGGGAGAAGGCAAGAACGGGGTACTGATTGTGGTTGATCAGCCATGATCACATTGAATGGTGGTGCTGGCTCGAAGGGCCGAATGGCGTACTCCTGCACCTATTGTCTATGTATATATGTAACAAGAATCCACATAGTTCCTTGTGTCTCTAATCAGTTCTGCTAGAATTAAACTCCTGCCCAATGTGTGTGCTCTTTATGGTCATGCATGTTGCAGCTTGACACAATTTTACCGAAGTCAGATCCCTTACCCTTTGCATTGAATTTAATTCGCCTTTTTCGGCTCATTTCTTTATTCTGTTTATGTCTACTTACATTTCCTTATTGTTCACTGCAATACTAAGAATTGTATAACTGCTATCTCCAAAATCCAATTCCAGATCATTTATAATTTACAAACCAACAAAGCAGCATAGATCCTGGTAGGACTGTCAATGCATTCCCAGTGATCAAAGAATTACAGAACAAGTCAATTCCCACTCTCAGTTTGAGCAAACTCAATTAATCTCCCGGATGCTAAACCCTTTAACTCCTCCTCCCATTCCCATACTGACCTTTCTGTCCTGGGCCTCCTCCATTGTCAGAGTGAGGCCCAGTGCAAATAAGCAGTTCGGTATTCCGAAACACATAAGGAATCATGGGATTTGTCAAAGGTGACTCGCGATAAACATTGTCGGCAACTGTGCTGCTGCGTGTATACAGACCTGTGTTTCATCCGTAGTCAGGATCGAACCTGGGTCTCCGACGCTGCAAGTGCTGTTGAATTGGTACTGGACCATCCCCGTCCCCTCCCGAGTGTCCCATCCCTGTGACGCGACACCGGCACTGAGCAGTGGCAGCCCTGGCGTACAGCCAGCGCGGAGAAGAAACGCTAACTCCACTGCTCCGGGCCAGTGTCCCGTCAGTCCAGGGCTGTCAGTTAACCCAGCGGGACACGCAGAGTTGAGTTGGAGTTAATGCTTCTTCTCCGCACTGGCTGTAAACCTGGGCCGCCACTGCTCCGGACCAGTGTCCCGTCAGTCCAGGGTCACCCAGGACATCTCCGGCCACCCCTGGACAGGGATGGGACACTCTGGAGGGGATGGGTATGGTCCAGTAGTAATTCAACAGCGCTTGCAGCGTCGGAGACCCGGGTTCGATCCTGACTACGGATGAAACGCAGGTCTGTATACACGCACCAGCTCAGCTACCGAGAATGTTTATTGTGAGTGACCTATGACTTGGGCATGCGCAGTCGGAATACCGAACTCGCTTATTGGAGGAACAGCACTTCATACAGTATTTTGCTTGGGCAGCTTACACCCCAGCAGTATGAATATTGACTTCTCTAACTTCAAGTAACCCTTGCTTTCCCTCTCGGTCCATCCCTCCTCCTTCCCAGTTGTTCGACCAGTCTGACTGTCCTCCTAATTACCTTGTATCTCTGTTTGCTTTATTGTCACCTTCTCCTAGCTAACAATAATCTATTTTATATTTTCCGTGAACTTCATCTCTTTTGATCTACTGCACTTCCTTATCTCTACGACTCCCTCTCCCCGACGCTAAGCCTCGACCCGAAATGTCACCCATTCCTTCTATCCAGAGATGCGCCTGTCCCGCTGTTACTCCAGCATTTTGTGCATATCAATTCATCTTCCCCACTTCTATTCATTTTCCATTACTTCCCTTACAAACATCTAGAATTTGGATTCCTCCTAGTTTTGGTACACCAATAGGTAGCCTCATATCTGTGTTCTTTGAAAGGCAAGCAGAATGCCTGGAAATTGGATTGGGTAGCATCACTGATTCTGCATCACACTGTTGACACACTGGTCAACCTGAGGAGTACCTTCAGCCACAGACTGGTTCCACCAAGATGCAGGACAGAATGCCACAGGAGATCCTTCTTCCCTGTGGCTTTCAAACTGTACAACTCCTCCCCCTTCTGTCGTGGGGTAGACTGAGATTGACTCCCCTCCCCCACTCCCCAATCGTTGCACATCCCAATCCTTTAATTTCATGTTTCATGTATTTTGTGTTTTTATGACTGTTTTCCGACTGCGCATGCCCAAGTCATAGGTCACTCACAATAAACATTCTCGGCAGCTGTGCTGGTGCGTGTATACAGACCTGCGTTTCATCCGTAGTCAATTTCCCTCCTGGGATAAATAAACTTATATCGTATCGTACAATGCGGTTTCTTGGCAAGTATGGATTTATGATGAGCTGCCAATGATCTCCAATAGTGTGCAAAGCTGCTGGATCATGTTATCCAGGGGACACCTACGCAGAACACTGTGGCCTGTTTCAGAGTTATTGAAAGGGGATTTGCCTAAACAAGCCCCAACCTGTGGAGGCTATCTGGGAACGCACCAGAAACAGCTTCCGTTTACTTGATGTGCTTACTCATATGTCATTTGAGCCCTCATACCTCACACATACCTCGCAACCCCTACCATTTGTTCAACATCTCCACACATTTTATTCATCTAAGAACACAGGACAGTATAGCACAGAAATAGGCTCTTCTTCCCATGATGTCTGTGATGCCCATTATGCAAGTTTAAACTGCACTTCTGCCTGAATTTGGCCTATATCCCAAATCCAATGAATGTTCATGTAAATGTCTAAATGTCTCTTAAACATTGCTATTGTATCTGTTTCTGTTACGTCTGCTGGCAGCCTGCTCTAGGCACCTAACAGTGTAGAAACTTGCTATGTAAATCTCCTTTCAACATTCTCCCCCTTACCTTAAAGCTATGCCCTCTGTACTTGACACTTCCATCCAAGGAATATGATCTACCCTGTCTGTGCCTCTCATAATTTTACATATTACTATCAGGGCACTCCTCAGCCTCCGATGCTGCAGAGAAAAAAATCCAAGTTTGTCTAACCTTTCCTATAGTCTATACTCTCTAATCCAGGCAGTTTCCTGGTGAACTTTATTTTAATCTCCAAAGCCTCCATGTCCCCCTGTAATGTGCCAACCAGGAATGTACATACTACAACTGTGCACAACCAACATTTTATACAGCTGCAACTTGACTTCACCACACTTATACTTAACACACCCGATCAATGAAGGCAAGCATGTTATACACCTACTTTACCAGCCCATCTACTTGTGTTGCCACTTTCAGGAAGCTGTAGACGTCCACCTGATGATCACTTTGTACATTCATGCACTTGAGGTTCCTGTACTTTCTGCACACTTCCCTCTAACATTTGACCTTCCAATGTACAGCACCCTGCACTTGTCTAAATTAAACTCAATCTGACATTTTTCTGCCCACATTTCCAATTGATCAATATCCGTCAGTATCCTTTGGCAAACATCCTCAATTTTGCCAATTTTTGTTTCCCTGCAAATTCTCTAATTAACCCACCTACATTTTCATCCAAATCATTTACATGTATATCACAAGGCCCTAGTACTGATCCTTGCAGAACACCACTCATCACAGATTTCAATCAAAATAACCTCCTCCACCAGTACCCTCTGCCTATTATGGCCGCCAATTATAAATCCAATCTATCAAATTTCAATAAGATCAAGACTGATCTTTAACTCTAATGCCATTTCCTGCATTAAATCCATGTTCCTTGATTCCGTTGATATCCAAAACATTATTAATCCTTCCCTTGAATATACTGAATATATACCCTTGAAGCAACTGAATATCCTTGGGTGGAGAATGCCAAAGATTAATTCCCTTTGTCGCAGAATGGTTGGCCACTTATTTTTGAGATTCTGACCTCTTGTCTTGAAATTCCAACTGAGGAAAACATCACCAACTTCGCATATGCTTTATGAAGACCCTTAATAATTGAGTATATTTCAATGTGATTACCTTTCATTCATCTAAACTCTGCAAAGTATTTCTCCTCATATGACAAACTCAAGATCCCAAAAATCGCTATATATCTCCACTTTCTCTGTAGTGGCGGCGCTGGGAACGGCTGCGGCTCGCCTGCAGTCCGTTTGTCTTTACTTTTTTGTGTTGTTTTTTTTCGTTTTGTCTAGTTGTGTTTTTGGTTTTTAGGTTGTGTTTATGTGGGGGGGGGGTGGGGGGTTGAAACGGGGCTTGCTGTCTCTCCCTTGGGGGGAATACGACTTTTTCGTCGTATCCCCCCTCTCTGCCTCCGTCTGCGCTGAGGCCTAATGGCGGAGCTGGCGACCTCGGGACTCCGGAGGTAGACTGTCAGGACTTGCCCTGGGCTCGCTCCCGTGAGGGCGGCCCAGCTCGGGGCTGGAACTGCGCTCCCGTGAGGACGGCCTGGCGAGGGGCCGAGACTCTCCCGTGAGGGGCTGTGGCACTCCCGTCGGAGTGGCCCAGCCCGAGGGAGGAACGGCACTCCCGTCGGAGTGGCCCAGCCCGAGGGAGAACGGCACTCCCGTCGGAGTGGCCCAGCCCGAGGGAGAACGGCACTCCTGTCGGAGTGGCCCAGCCGCGGTGTTTGAGCCGGCCCGTTGCGGGATTCGGTGAGCCGCGGGACTGTTTGTACCATCGCCCGGTGGGGAATCGCCTCAGCGCAGAGGGAGAAGAGGAAGGAAGAGACTGCAGCCCTAAGATTTTTGCCTCCACCACAGTGAGGTGCTTGGAGGACTCACTGTGGTGGTGTTAATTTGTGTTTATTGTTGTTATTATTGTATGATGTATGTATGACTGCAGGCACGAAATTTCGTTCAGACCGTAAGGTCTGAATGACAATAAAGGCATTCAATTCAATTCAATTCAATTCAATAGTTGCTATACCAAATTCGAGGAGTCTGAAAACCATGACTTCTGGTTTAAGAACAGCTTCTAGCCAACAACACTACAAACATTAACTAAACTATGGACTATGAAGAGTTTTGGTTGCACTAAGGTCTTAAGGCTTTTTGCATTTAGATTTGGGGTTTTTAATATCATGGATTCATGTCATATGACAAACCAACCATCCCAGAAATCGCCATTTATGTACACTTTCCCTCTTAGTTGTAATAGCAAATTCTGCAGTGTGTTTATTTTCTCTTTTGCACTACCTAACATACTCATGTTTTTGCCTGATTAGTCTGCAAAACAACATTTATGACTGTATCTCAGCACATGTGACAATAATAAATCAAACCAAAGCAAACCATTAATTTACCTGCTTCCACACAGTTTGACCTGGTCATGGAGAAGGCAGTCACGTTTTAGTAGTCAAATTGACGTTGCAATTGGTAGCTGCAAACATGGCATCACTTGTGAGACAAGCATGCTTGCAGTCCTTTTTTTTTATTTTCTTAAGGTACCTTCGATATTAAAATATTGACAGTATTAACATTGGATGATATAATATATTTTTTAAAAGATCCAGCTCGATAAAAGATTTCAAATAACGAATCAAATGATGTGCTTGCGCTATGCAAATTAAGTTTGTTTTTTTTCCAAAAATTTAAAACTCACTACATCTACAATGGTAAACTAGCTTAAAGAGAACCAATTCACCTAACAGTGTTCATAAATATTAATAAGGGTGCTTATTCCAACCTATTTTATGGTAATGTAATAACTGTATGTCATGGAGAGGGATTCTAACTTGCAGTATTCCTTTGAGTGCTAATTTCCCAAATACTTCAGGCAAATGAAGAATATGCAGCTACTGGGATGGCTTGGCCATAACTGTTACATTGTAAACACATGGCGATATTAGAGTTTCTCTGATCTTAAGCAATTCACAGTTTATGTAGATTGCACTCCAAGCTGAAAATGGCCATCACACAATCCTCCCTGGTGGCTCTATATGGCTTTCAGGAGTTGCATAGATTTTATAACCAATTTGTGCCAATTTGCATCCCTGACACTGAGCTGGTAAGGTCATGGGTTATTTGTTGTTGAAATACAGTTGCCTTGGTAACAATGCCATAAAACTCCTCTTCTGATTTTATTTGGTTCTTGTTCAGGAGACCTGCAGCGGTAAAAGATCAAAGGCATAAAGGTTTATTTTGATTGCTAATTTGAGCAGTTGTCTAAGAAAGCTGGCCTTAACTTCTTGTTTTCATATTAACACTTTAAATGAATGTAGATCACGGATGGCGGCTGGTATTAGACTGTGCTGATAAGATACAGGTGCAAGGGCGGTGCAGTAATGAGTCCTTTCAGATCTTATTGAAACTGAAGGGGATCTGGCTTATTTTATGACCAGGATACAGCAAAAGGACAATAAAACGGGTTTCATTATCACCTTTATTCCTTCAACAATTAATTATTTAGCTAGCAAAGCATCCAATAGCTTAATGAGCTGTAACTGCTTTCATGCTGTTATTGCTCTCTTTCTGAATGTTTTCTTTTATATTTGGTTTATTCTTATTTAATTTAGTGTTAAAAGTCTGGTTTATCACTAGTGTGATTAATTGAAATTCATCTATGGTGAACATATAAATTGGCTAATCAACATATTATAGTTTAAGGTGTCACTGATGGACATCTTCTGTTGTATAATCATACCCTCTATTAATTTAATTATAATGTTTTTCAATGACATTCATCCCCTGCTTTGTGTGGGAGCCAGCTCAGTCCCAAATGTAACCTGAAAATTGTAACAACTGCAGAAGCTAAAAATCTGAAATAAAAATAGAAAATGCTGGAAATATTCAGCAGGTTACCCTGCCTCTGTGGAAAGGGTATGTTTCAGGTCACAGGTCATAAGGTTATAAGGTCATGTGATAGGAGTAGAATTAGGCCGTTTGGCTTCTCAAGTCTACTCTGCCATTCAATCATGGCTGATCTATCTCTCCGTCCTAACCCCATTCTCCTGCCTTATCCCAATAACCTCCGACACCTGTACTAATCAAAAATCTATCTATCTTTGCCTTAGAAATATCCACTGACGGCCTCTACAGCCTTCTGTGGTAAAGAATTCCACAGGTTCATCACCCTCTGACTAAAGAAATGTCTCCTCATCTCCTTCCTAAAAGAACGTCTTGTAATTCTGAGGCTATGACCTCCAGTCCTAGACTCTCCCACTAGTGGAAACATCCTCTCCACATCCACTCTATCCAAGCCTTTCACTATTCTGTATGTTTCAGTGAGGTCACCCCTCATTCTTCTAAACTCCAACGAGTACAGGGCCAGTGCCAACAAACGCTGATAACATCAGATCCCTGATCAAGAGTCTTCAACCTGAAACATTCTCTTTCCATGGGTGTTGCATAATCTGTTGAGTCTTTTCAGCACAAATAGTACCACGTTAAGTCGTGGGTCATCCAACTCATTTTGTCATTTTACGAATACAAGTGAAATTAAATGCAGGTAGTTCTGCTATAACATGATAGTTGTGTTCCTGAAAAACATTGTGTTATAGAAAATTGCATTATAAAACATTGGTATCAATGGGGGAAAGTTCCTAAGTGACAATGGTGTCTGATTATGTTACATGGAAACAGTTTTATTTTGCACCTTGTCCATGACAGACGTTTTTTATTCTTGTCAGTTTCCGAAATAACTTTTAAGTGCTTCGCTATTTCATGATTGAAATCATGTTATAACTAATTTGGCCAGTGAAATGCATATAATGTTCTTTAATTCATCATTCGCGTCTATCTAATTTGTGATATGGCAACGACAAGTTATTAGCAGAACTACCTGTGCATGGTCAATGTCCCTCAGTGCCCATAATATTCTACATTCCCTAAATATTACGGATGCTTAGACTGCAATTCTGCTGAATTAATCATCACTGTTTATCTTTCTGTACTATTGTTCAATTGACTTTAATAAATGCAGAAAAGATTTAATATGTCCTCATGATCCAGTGGATAAACAGTACTGAATAAATCCTCCACAATCTTTGCTATTTAATACCACTCCCCAAACTAATGGTCATTGGCAGAGATGGGCAAATTAGGTCATTGCCCCAAACCTGGTCAGTACCTACCCTGTGCCTTTTCCTTTTTGTTGACTTTCAATTGAGCCATTGCTCACATTACAATTAACCCAAAGCTGCCAGAAGTATCACATCATTCCGTTTCCAATTCAGGAGGAGGCCTGACCAAGCAGTAAAACTGCCAGAATGGAAGCTGCTGAATGAACAAAAAAAAAGACAAAGGCCACCGTGCTTGCAGGGGCAGTAGTGGGCGAGTCTAGGACCAGAGAGCACAACCTCAGACCAAAAGGACCTTTATGGGCCTGTCCCACTTAGCCGATTTTTAGTGGACTGCCGGCGACTGTCAAGTTGCCGGCAGCTGCCTGAAAAACCGGGAACTGGAATGGCGACAGTCAGAATGGAACACACACACACACACAAACACACAGCAAAGGCAGGGGCTAGGGCAAGCGGGGGAGCGCTGTCTGAAATTCACATGGTACAAAGCCAAGGTGATACAGACACACACCGCGATGAACAGGAAGGTTGGCGCTGTAATTAAGATGGCTAGCACAGTGTACAGTAAGTCCTTTAAAAGAGGGGAGGGGGGGGAGGGGGGGGAGGGGGGGGGGGAGGGGGGGGGAGGGGGGGGGGGGGAGGGGGGGGAGAAAGAATGGAGACAACTTTTAAGAAGCCAGATAACACTTAATACGCCAGAGATACACAGCTGTGAAGTTTGGCGGACATTTAACATTACCGGTCGATTATCCTTGGTTCTGAAAACTCCTGCTTATGTTTTTTTCCCCAATGAGCCACTGAAACTACCTACGACTACCTCGACTACCCATAACTACATGGCGACACCACTACAACTGCACCTACCACTACAGGATTATCGATTTCCTCCATGGCAACCAACTTTTAGTCACAGAAAATTTTTCAACATGTTGAAAAATTTGCAGCGACCAAACTGAGGCCGCGACTAGTTCCCAGTATGCGGGAACTCCTCATGACCATGAAGGAGACTCACCGGAAACCGCCAGCGAACATGTGGCGAACATGTGGTGGCCATGTGGCGAGTGCAGTCTCCTGCACTCGCCTAAAAAGTCACCTAAGTGGGACAGGGCCATTAGAATGGTGATGAGGAAGAATTTATTTAGTCAGAGGGTGGTGAATCTGTGGAATTCATTGCCACAGAAGGCTGTGGATGCCAATTTATTGGGTATTTTTAAAGTGGAGGTTGGTAGGTTCTTGATTAGTAAAGGAGTCAAAGGTTATGGGGTGAAGGCAGGAGAATGTGGTAGAGTATGGAAAATAGATCAGCCATGATCAAATGGTGGAGCAGACTCGATGAGCCGAATGCCCTGATTTATGCTCCTATGTTTTATGGCTGACAGGAATGAGGCTGCACTGAAGGAGATACATGCAGTTTTCTCACTGTTGGCTGATATTCCAATGCCTATTGACTGTAGTAGCAAGGCTTCTCCATTGAATTGGCAGCCAGCACCCACAATCTGGGTATGAATTACACCATTTTTCCCAGGGTGCAAATATATCAGACACTGGAGGCCATAGTTTTATGCTGAGAAGGGCAAAGATGTGTGAGGCAAGTTTTGTTTGGATGCCTGGAATGCACAGCCACAGATGAAAGAAGTTTTGATAGTGGCATTTAAGAGGCTTTTAGATAGGTACTTTGATCTACTGGGAATGGAGGGATGTGGATCATGTGCAGGCAGAGAACATTAGGTTAACTTGGCATAATGTCTGGCACAGACATTGTGGGCCAAAGGTCTTGCTCCTGTGCTGTACCATTCTATCTTCTACATTCTATGAATGTGCAGAACTGAAGATAAGTTTCAGTGGAGTAGAGAAGAAATTATTAGGGAAAGAGATCATGACAAAGGAAATTCAAAGAAGTCTATCAATTTCTTTTTCAGAGAACCTATGGACACACAATGTAATGAACACTATTAAAGCAATCTCTATACTATTAATATTCCCTATTAAAATGAGCAAGATAAAACTAATGTTTTCATTACAAGCTCGTTGCCTAAAAAAATCACTTCCATTTGATGGTACTAAATGTGCTATGTAGCTGTGTTAGCTTATTGCATTATGTGAAGTCCAAGTTATTCAACCCGATGTGGGCTTATTGCAACAACAATTAGTTGTAACAATCATCTCCATTCAAAAGGCCACACATGGTTAAATCTCATCCTCCTTTTTGTCAGTACATGGCTTGTTTCTGTGTGTCCTTGTGGTCAGCAGTTCTTGGTTTATATTCATTTTGTCATAACATTGGCTGGTGAACTTCTTAAACAATGGCACAATATTTTGGAAAGGTTAAATATTGCTATTCTGTTCTTTGTATCCTTCAGTGCAGTATCTCAATGTTAATTGCACTAATTATTAGATTAAGGTCTTGGACAGTTTCTTCCCAGCTGTTGTTAGGTAACTGAACCATCTTCTCACCAGCTAGAGTGCCATGGTGACCTCCCATCTATCTCATTGGGCACCTTTCAAATAACTTTAATTTGCACTAAATGTTGCACATGGCTTGGATGTAATCATGTATCGTCTTTTCTTTGACTGAATAGCACACAACAAAAGCTTTTCATTGTACCTCAGTAACGGTGACAATAATAACCTAAACTGGTCCTAAAATTGTTGAAACTGGGTTGACATTGGGAATCTCTATAATAATCCAGAAGAACCGAAACTAGATTAATGGCACTCCTTTAACAACATTCTTATTGGGTACAACTTTATGTTAATATTTCAGTGTTCTCATTGAATGTGATTTCAGCATAACAATGGGATATTTGCTGTATTCCCACTAGTTGCGACCTAAACTTAATCTTGGCACACTCAGTTATATTCCCATTGAGCATAATCGCAGATTAGTATTGGCATTCTGAGCTACAGTATATTCCCACTGTGAATGACCTGGGTTTAATATCGGCACATTGTGCCTACAGCGTTGTGTGCCAGATATTAATTCTCTGTCTTCATCAGGGGGATAGAAGTACAATCTACGGAGTAGCCGAACCATTCAATCTGGATTTGATGTCATTACCTGAAATTGACCCAGTTAACCTTCAATCTGCTAAACAAACAAATTTGATGGTTGACACTAGAATGAGCTTTAATTGGAGTGAAATTCAGGTTCATCTGAATTTTGAAGATGTATAAAATTAATTGGCATTTCAGAATTCCTCTCTCTGCTTCTCATTGATCAAAGAATTTTACAGCTGAAAAATAAATCATTAAACTCATCCTGCCTGAGCGGAAAAAAATTAAAAGAAGGCGGTTATTAGTTCCACCTCTGCTCTTGCCCCACAGATCTCAAATTTAATCTTTTTGTGTATTTTTACAACTTTGCTTTGAATATTACTTTTAAATCTGCTTTCACCACCCTTCAATCAGTGCATTCCACTGCAAAACCATCCCTTAAACTCTCTGCTCTGCCAATATGCAAATTTGAACGTCCAGGTTTGTCAGATTCAGCAGTTTTATGTTCATTGTTCAACGTGGATAGAGAATGAACAGTTTAACTTTTATTCTCATTCCCTTCTCTCCGTGAAGTGATTAACTTGATGGTACAGTACCACCAACTGTCAGCTATCCTCTGGCTATCAGCTGTCCTTACTAAGCTGTTAAGTCTCCACACATGAGCCTACATATTGACTATCTGACAAGGCAACAACCTAGTTGGTCCAGTCGCCACCCAATCCCCACTAAAACCACCAGTGCAAATCAAGGTACCATGATCATCTGTGCAGTTCAGCAAAGATTGAATGCAAAGCTGCCTCAGCCCATAAAGTGGACCAAGGCCCCAGATCACATTAATCAGCCTCAATCTTTTCAACTCGCAAGTTTGCGTGGCATCAAAACGGGCATTAAAAAGAACACATTTCGATATTGTGAAAAGCTTTCAAATGTTATAAAATATTTTAATTTATTGATAATCCAATGATCATGTATCAATGAAAGTATTTCTGTTCAGATTTTCAAACAGTTTTCCGTTATTTGATATCAGTTTTGCAACAGTTGAGTAATGGTGTTAATTAAACATTCTTATTTTTTATGATAAACCCATTTTCTGGGGAATTGATTGAACAATTCCCAATGCCACTCTTATGTATCTCAAGGAATCAGTTTAAAGCAAACACTACTTTCTAAAATGGTCCCTATCTGAACCAGTTCATTGAACATGTTACACTGAGAAAGCTGCAAGTGAGTTTGAGTAACAACTTTAAAAACAATTTCAATCTAATAAACTATTTTTATTTCTTGCCCTGATTGCTTTTCCACTGAAAGTGAAAACTTTATAACCGATCATTTTTTAAGTGTAGATTGATATTGTTCAACCTTCATCGGGACACCCCGCACTCCCACAGATATCCCATGATAGCAGCCAGCACCATGGACAATGTTGTCAATAGTGGGAAGCGTGGGTACGATACACCATTTTCCAAACGTGATCAAATTGCAGTCGGACGCAAATTCAACCATGCTTAGTACTCGATGCTTCAGTTACAATCAGAGAATTGAGTTTTCAATTTTCTGATGCTATCTATGTGAAATGCCATCTCATGTGACCTGAATATTTGCAGATAAAGCTCTTTCCTCTGCTATTAAACCATTAACTATTCTGATATTTTCTCTTATACAGACTTACTCGCGTAAACATATTACTTAATTTTTTTTACATTAACATTTTATCCTTTCACCTGCTTTGTCAGGATTTAATAAGATTTAGTGCAATCGCCAAATATAAATATCATCATTCAAATTCAAAGTCCAAATTAATAATGTATAGGATTAATGACAAAATAACATTCTATTAACATATACATAATAACAAATAACATTCTTGCTGTGAAATACATCCTCATCCAGTGGTAGTAACGGCATGGTAAAGGTGTGTCGATATAATTGATTTCAATGGAATACATTTCAGAAACAATGTGCTGATGAGGCTATATACACCACATTTAGCAGTACCAGCAGTTCAAGAAGATGATTGTGTGTATGCTTCATGGTTTTAATGCAGTAGAAGTCTATCAAATGTTTACACTCTATCTCAATGACTTCGATGCTGGCACTGAAGGTATGGGTATTCAATTTGCTGAACACTCAAAGGCATGTTGGAAAGTTAATTGTGATGAGGCTGTAAGGAAACTACAAAGGGATATTAATAGTTTAAATGAGTGGATAAAAAGCTGGTGAATGGGGCAAAATGCAAAATTGAGAATATTTTTTAAAAAAACATTTATTTAAATACTAAGAGATTGTAGAAGACTGAGATGCACGTGTATTTGGCTATCCTTCTGCATGACTCACAAAAGATTAGCATGCAGGTACAACAAGTAATTGAGGCAGTTAACAAAATACTATCATGTTTAAGAAGGAACTGCAGATGCTGGAAAATCGAAGGTAGACAAAAATGCTGGAGAAACTCAGCGGGCAAGGCAGCATCTATGGAGCGAAGGAAATAGGCAATGTTTCGGGTCAAAACCCTTCTTCAGACTCTCCGTCTGAAGAAGGGTTTTGACCCGAAACGTTGCCTATTTCCTTCACTCCATAGATGCTGTCTTAACCGCTGAGTTTCTCCAGCATTTTTGTCTATTAACAAAATACTATCATTCATTTTGAGGTAAATTGAATATAAAAGTAGGGAGGTTATTCATCAGTTAGACAGGGCATTGCTGTGTACAATCGCATCTTATTTAAGGAAGGGAATGCATGGGAAGCAGTTCAGAGAAGGCTTATTCCAAATATTTCAATACCTACCTATTACCTGAAATATTCTCAAGTCACTATATATTGATTAGTGAAAAGTGATAGATGACAGAGGTAGTTGGGGAGGCAGAGTTGAGGTTTCAATTAAATCAGACATGAATGGCCTATTTCTGTTTCTAATTTTTATATTTGTATATAAATTAAATCCCAGAAATAGGAGACATATACAATAGTTTCTAAACCAGGGACATTCTTGCACTCTTGCACTGATTAATTTATGTTTTCCAAGTGTTTAGTAATTTAAACTTCAGATTCAGCATTCTTATCATTTCAGGCCAATTCATTCCTGCATCTTTGTGAACTAATGTTTGAGTTTCCCATAAGCAACGGTTGACTTTCCCATAAACATTTTGGCCCTCTATCTCTTCAGGTTGGAATTATCCTGTTAATCCAACTCACACATAGCAAATGCCCCAAGAATTAGAGCCCTTCCTCCCAACCCATCAGCCTAAATTAACTGAACATCTTTGCTCAGTCCACCTTAGCCTACGCGATCTCACGGCTGCCAAATACTGTTATTTCGCCTTCCCATTCCCGTACTGACCTGTCAGTCCTGGGCCTCCTCCATTGTCAGAGTAAGGTCAAATGTATATTGGAGGAACAGACCCTCATATTTTGTTTGGGCAACGTACAACCCAATGGCATGAATATTGATGTATCTAACTTCAAGTAAAGTCTGCATCCCTCGCTCTCTGTCCCTCCCCACCCTCGTGACACAGTCGACCTGCTTAGTTTCTGTTCATATCGCCTCATTATCACCTTTTCCACAGCCAACAATGGACCATTGTGGGCTTTGCCTTCCCTTGATCATTGGTGCTGACTTTGATTTGATATTGTCATACATTTCTTCATTTGATCTTTGTACCTTTTCACAGCTCGAGTTTCCCTCCCCCCCGATTCTCAGTCTGAAGGATCTTGACCTGAAATGTCATCTATTCCTTTTGATGCTGCCTGACCTGTTGAGTTATTCCAGCATTTTGTGTCTAACTTCAGCCTAAATTAACTCTTCCTTTATCTCTTGATATACGGAACAAGAGCAATCCAGAGATCGCTAATTAAAGAATCGCTTCCAGCTCCTCAACTTCTTCTCAGGATCCACAACATTAGTTTTGACAAGAACTGAATATTTTTTCTCTCTTCCTCTCTCTGCATTCATCTTCATTCCTCAATGTCCTGTAGCCATTTTCTGATCATAATCTGTTTAATTCACTTGCCACAAACTACTGGAATTTAGCAGGTGAGATGTGTAGACTCATCTGCATGGGGAAAAAAGTACTCCCTGGCATTAGCACTATGTATGCTGCCTGAAATCATTGTTTCCAATGCCATTAGCCCAGTAGACCGATCTAACCAACTGGTGCAGACTTCATCCTGCCTTGTCCAGCTTGTCTTAAACATGACAGTCTAAGCAACGTTGACATGACTACCACCTGTTTGGATTATCTTTGTCCCTTCAGGGTGTTGAGCTAAATTAGCTTCCTTGTTGGTTCAGTTCGTGGAAGCAAGAGTTTCAGACTTTGCATCCTTAGGGAAATCTATAACAACAGGAGTGGCGTACGATTTTTTTTTCAATCTCTTACCTTTCCGTAGATGCGATTACTTTCCAGGTCGTAACTCCAGTTGCTTTGCGGCCTAACATCTTGGAGCTGGAGGCCTCGTTCGGGACTGACTTTGAGCCCCACTGCGGGGCATGGATTACCATCAAAGACGATCCCTTGCCTGACCGCGGCCTGCAGACTTTACCATCGGCCTGCAGACTTTACCATCGGGATCTCGCAGTCTTGGGAGAGACCATGGATGTTGGGAGCTCCAACGATGCAGAAGGTGCGACAAGCCCCGATCCGGGGTCCAATCACTCGCCGCGGGGTAGCTGGGATTCCCCCCCCCCGATGCAGTAGTGATCACCCTGACGCGGAGAGCCTGAACCCCGCCGGCGACAGGAGTAAGATCGTTCCGACAATTGAAGGCTCAAGGCCCCCGACCGCGGGGGGACAAAGAAGCACAGATCAATAGCAGCACATTTCAAGTAATGTAGAGCTGCCTCAAAGCGACATTGTTATTGCCATTGCAGCCTTTTCCTTTCAAAATTCAGGACATAAAGTTGAGCTCACTACCATTTGGCTCAGAGGAAAATACTTCTTCTTAGTACCATGGGATTGACAATGACTTGGTTCTCCCTCGGGTTTGGTTGATTCTATGGTGACCAATGAGCCTCGTGCTCGAATCTCAGCACCAAAGGTGACTGAAGGTGCAAGCAGGTGTATATTTTGTGAGGTGGTATCACACCTTCAGGTGTTAATGCAGATTTTCTGTGTGATTTTTGTAATGTCTTTTCTTAATGCACAGTTTCCTCAGACTCTTAATGTCATCTCAAATGTTCCTTCTCCACATTGAGCAGTCAGAGGCCCAGGGGTTCCTCGGAGTCCGTGGAAATATTGTACCTTTTCAGGAAAGCTTTGAGCATATCCTTGAATTCTTTCCCCTCTCCATAGTAATTTCTTCCCATGACAGGGTTTGGAATAGTATGTCTGCTCGGAAGTCTGGTATCAGGTGTGTGAATGACGTGGCCTGCCCAGCAGGACGGTGCAAGTCGGACCTCAATGATGAGTATGGTGGTTGGAGACGACACTAATGTTGGCTAACTTCTCCTTGCAGTGAATTTGAATGAATGAATGAATGAATGAATGAATGAATGAATGAATGAATGAATGAATGAATGAATGAATGCAAGAATACTTTATTATCATATGTGACAAGTCACAGTGAAATTCTTTGCTTGCATACTCAAGGTATGCAAATAGTCACCACATAAAGGGCACTTACAAAGTACCCCATGCCAGGTCCCCGTTTATTCTCCACCCCCTCACTTCCCCTCACTCAAGGCCCTCCAGGTCCTCCATTGTTCTTTCCCCCAGCAGCGGCGTCCTCACTTCCACGTGGTCTGTCCTCGTCTGTTTGTCGGCGCCATCATCGACCGCCACACCGATCTCTCCACTACTGCTGCCGGGTCCTGTCCGGACACATCCATGACGCCGACCCAGGCCCCCGAATTTTTGGATGTAGGAGGAAACTGGAGCACCCAGAGGTAATCCGTGCAGTCGCAGGAAAAACATTCAATCTCCACATTGACAGCACCAGAGGGCAGGATTGAACTGAGACCAATGGATTTGTGAAGCAATAGCTCTACTAGCAATGCCGCTGTGCCGTCCCTAAGTCACAACCCGCATTCAAGTTGTAATATTTCACAGTTCTTTTCACCGTGCGGTAATTTTTCTGTAGATCATCAGACACATCAATTCCATACTACTACTGTATATTTCCTCCAGATGTTGACTTATGACTTTAAAGATACAATGCAGAAATGGGCCTTTCAGCCCACTGAGTCTGCGATCGCTGCAATCGGTGATCGCCCCATACACTACACACTAGGGACAATTTATATATTTTTAACTGAAGCCAATTAACCAACAAACCTGTATGTCTTTGAAGTATGGGAGGAAACCGGAGTACCTGGAGAAAATCCACGCGGTCACAGGGAGAACGTCCAAACTTTGCACAGACAGCACCCATAGTTAGGATCGAACCTGGGTAAGGCAGCAACACTACCACTGCACCACTGTGCCATCCTGCTGCACTTATTCAGTTCACATTAACTTCATCGGCCACCTCAGAACGCAGAACCCACAGAACCCGAAGAAAAGTCATCCTAGACCCTAGGGACCGCATAAGTAGAGGAAAAAACATTTCCAATATGTGACGTTTGAATGGCAACTTGTCCTCTAATTTCCAGATTACAATCCACTGTCTGTTACGGATTGAAATCAGAGACAGCACAGCTGGATGGCTGGAGGGAGAGGAGGTTTAAAACCACCAATGGGAGCCAGATCCAAGGCTCAGGGCAAGAGCCATCATTTCAACTCAACACAACCATTCTGTCAAGATTAATCAATCCGCCTCTCACAACATAGATGGCAAACTGCAATCTAAAACAGAAAGAACCTAGCTAGCTGTGAGAGCCAGCAAATATAGGTTTGAATTTTGAACTTTGAAATGTTGAAAGGGAATGGTTACTTTATTTGTGCCTGACCTTATGGATAAATGTCCATACTTAAACTCACACTGCATTTAAAACATACCTGAATGAGATCCTCAGTCTGGTTCATTATCCACCAAGAACTTAGTCTGGGTGCGGCATGGTGTCGCAGCAGTAGAGTTGCTGACTTACAGTGGCAGAGACCCGGGTTCAATCCTGACCACGGGTGCTAACTGCACGGAGTTCGTCTGTTCTCCCCGTGACCTGTGTGGATTTTTTCCAGGGGCTCCGGTTTCCTCCCGCACGCAAAAGACGTACAGGTTTGTAGATTAATTGGCTTCGGTAAAATTGTAAATTGTCCCTAGTGTGTGTAGGATAGTATTTGTGTGGGGGGATTGCTGGTCGGTGCGGACTCGGTGGGCTAAAGGGCCTGTTTCCGCGCTGTTTCTCTAAACTAGATTAAACTAAACTAAGCTAAACTAAACTAAACTGGGAAGTGGGATTAACTTAAAATCCATTTTTGACTAGAATGGACAAGATTGGCAGACTGCCCTCCTTCTGTGTCCCAGTCTGCTACAGTTCTACAATATTAACTCCCACCAATTTACCACATCATGAGGTGCAACCACATAGAAACATAAATTCAAATACTTTCTCAGTCGACCTTGTTCCGTTGACTATCTCCCTTCACGATTAAGATACAAAATGCTGGAGATCTTCATGTCTGAAGAAGGTTCTCAATCCAAAACGTCACCCATTCCTTCTCTCTAGAGATGCTGCCTGTCCCGCTGTGTTAATCCAGCATTTTGTGCTTATCTTCATTGTAAAACAGCATCTGCAGTTCCTTCCTACACAGTCTAACAGATGTACTGTTTTATTTTGCCTATGAGTGAAAGGGTTGTTTATAACTAGTATGGTTTAACTTACTCGTGTGCCTTCCCTAATTGGCAAACAGTTGACCTATTTTGCAAAGTCATACCAGACAATGAAGAAAAACGGAATGAAATGCTTTAAAAAGAGATAAATTTGTTTTGCATCGGGCAGACAATTAAGAATGTGGATGGGAAAGTGATGAAAAACGACTGTTTGGACAGAAGGATGATTAAACAGGACTCCACCATTTTGCATTTATTTTTCTCCTTAGCATGTTAACAATCAATGACATTTTCCCATTTTTTCTTTCAGCATATTAATTGCTTAGGACGAATGCAGTTCAGTCCAAGTAGGATTTAATCATTCTCTATGTTTAAAACAATTTGAGATGCAGGGTAAAATTGTGATCAACTGGCCAGAGTCCAATGTGCCTTAATTTCGCACAGAGCGAGAGCAACACACAATGAACATTTTTCACAGCTCTGGCAACAGGAGCTGAACTGTTTTGCATTAACAGTGGTGTAGGGATCACAATACATGTTTAATTTCAAAGACTGTCTCAGTAGGTCTTATTCTGTTGACCTCCTGATTAAGGTCCTACATTAATAATCCTACAGATACATTGTTTTATTTTTGCCCATTAGTGAAGGAATTATTTATAACTATTGTGCAAACCACGCACAACATTTGCATTGCTGGTTTATTGTAATGCTTTCAGAATCCAGCTAGTTGTAACTATGCTGAAAATTCCCTGAACTAACAATGTGGCTCAATCTTTGGATGGCTTGTAAGATTTCAAGCTGAGTGCTAGATACCTTAGTGGAGGAATTGGAGAAGGGAAGAGATGTCCTCTCTATTGGCAGGGGCCACAGGTCCTCCAGACATGCATTGAACAAAGAATGATAGGACCCAACATGCAGCCCCATTCACTCCAGTTTCCAAGTGGCCATTTGAGAACTTGCTGGTCCATTTCAAGACTACTCATATGGTTCAAAGCAGAAAATACTAGGCCAGGAGCAGATGAAGGTCATGGAATGGATGTCGTTAAACTGGAAAGGGTGTTATAAAGATTTATGGGGATGTTACAGGGTCTGGAGAGATTGAGTTGTGGAGAGCCTGGATAAGATGGGTGAGCGTAAAAGGGTGATGGATGAATGTATAGAGGAATTTAAAATCGTGAGGTGCATGGAGAAGATGAATGGCCACAGTATTTTTTATTCCCACTGGTAGGGGAGTGTAAAACTAGAGGGGAGAAGAAATATTTTAAATAATATCTTTTTCACAGGGATGATGGTGCATACATGGAATGAGTTACCAGAGGAAGTGGTAGAGGCAGGTACAATTACTATGTGTAAAAAACACTTGGACAGACACATCGATAGGGAAGGTTTTGAAGGCTGTGAGCCAGGGAAGTGGAGCTAATTCAGCTAGGCAACTTGGTCAGCGCAGACTAGTTGGGCCGAAGGACCTGTTTCCATGCTTCTTAGCTCCATGACTAATGTCATCCTGAAATGCTATATGCCTCCTCTTCCACCGAAGAACAGCAGCTTTCCATCAGCCGTGTCACTGCCATTGGGTAACACAACAAAGTACGCAAAGGCAAGTGGATGACAAATTTGGGCAGTAATGTGATTAATTGGCATTTATTATATTAGGTTTCACTTTATGTGTAAATTTGATTTGATAAGTCCATCTTGGCCATATGATCAAATAGAGATTGAGATTGGTGGTCAGTAATCGGGTGATAAAACCGAATGGTTATCAGTTGGGGAAGTGAGTTTATTGATCATCCCATTAAATGTGTTGTTCAGACTCCCAGTTACCAAGAGCCGATCTAGGCTGGTTCCTCTTCTGCCTCTTCCTTTACCATTTGTCTTCCTTTTGCACCAGAACTATTCACCATGTTACTGGTGAAAAGCATTGTCTGCTTGAGTGCAAGGATTTGTGACAGACAACAGATCACAAGGAACCTCAAGACTTAAGCTTGTGAATACAAACAGGCTCTTCTAGAACAAATAGATTACTGTCATTCCTTATCTGTTAGGTTGCAGGATAGGTAAGGTGTTTAATATCTACTTTGTGTTCTTGAGGGTATGGGTTGCAAACTGGAGTCAGGAACCCTGTAATGTAACATGATATATCTTGTCATCCAGCAGCTACTCTTTGCTTTTACATACGTAGGAAGGAAATACAGATGCTAGTTTAAACCAAAGATAGACACAACAAGCTGGAGTAACTGAGCAGGACAGGCAGCATCTCTGGAGAGAAGGAATGTGTGACGTTTCGAGTCAAGACCCTTCTTCAGACGGGTATTGACCTGAAACATCACCCATTCATTCTCTCCAGAGATGCTGCCTGTCCCGCTGAGTTACTCCAGCTTTTTGTATCCATTTATGTGTTGGTTTGGATACAGAGTCCCCAGCTGACTCGTGGAGAATGAACACATTATGACTGTCTTCTGGATATCTTGTGGTGACCATCATGTGCATGGTCCCATAATAACTGCAAGAAGATACCTTCATGTACATCTTGGTGTTCACATGACGTGCTATAGCATGCAGTGAACAGTGCCCTGCATCCCGAAGAAGATGTAATGTGTTCTCAGACATGTAGCATCATTTTCTAAATATTTCGTACATGTAAGTTGATTTATTACCATCACATAAGGACTGGTATTGATTAATATTCCTAAAGTTCCCTCTCAGAAGGTAGAGCTACTGATCAGCAGAACTACTTGAAAATGAAAATTACGTATCTAATGTATTCCCAATTAAGAATAATTCATTATATGTAAAATCTGAGAGGAATTATTTTTTTAATGAAATAGCAATATTAAGTAGGGTAATGGAAACATAGTATTCTTTGTCTCTTGGCTAAAAAAAGTCAAAGATTAGTAATATTAGTATCACGTAGAAGCCAATTGATAATGCTGAAGATGCATCTTAACAGAGTGGCAATACATTGTAACCATTTAAAACTATTTAACTGAAGAAAACTGTAGACTTTCCCATTCGGGTCCTAGATGGTAATACACATCAGAAGGAAGATTAATCCACTTAGATATATTAATGCAGGAAGAATTTGTTCAGCTGCCATGAAACGTGGCTAATCAATATATTATTATGTCAGACACATGCTTTCAAGAACTTTTAAATATCAGAATTGAAAATGTGGATTTTCCTTTTCTTTGAGCTCAGGTCATAGTCATAGAATGATACAATGTGGAAACATGCCCTTTGGCCCAACTCGCCAACGCTGGTCAACAATGTCCCAGCTACACTAGTCCCACTTGCCTGCGCTCGGTCCATATCCCTCCAAACCTGTCCTATCAATATACCTGTCTAGCTTTCTTAAATGATGGGATAGTCCCAGCCTCAACTACCTCCTCTAGCAGCTTGTTCCATACACCCCCCCACCCTTTGTAGCTCCACAGGGCTCAATTATATCCCTTGTGCAAACGGGTCTTTTTGAGTCTTTGAAGAAACAAATTGCTTCACATATTGGTTATGGTGGTAAGTGTGAAGATTTCAACTGTAGAACTTTTGTTGAGATCTTGATTTGTTAAGTAACTGTATTGTACTGATATGCAACGAGAATCACTGGTTTCAGATGCTTTGCATAATCTCATTTGATTGGAGTTATTCCATTTCCTGCAGTTAGGTATGTAATTGATCACTTCTGGGTAAATATGCAGGTGGACAAATGATAGCATATCAAGATTTCAGTATTGATGGTTAATCACGAATATAACACAGTGACACAAAGTAGAGCCATTGTCTCACAGCTTCACAGATTTGGGTTCAATTCTAACCTCAGATGCCGAGTGTTTCCATGTTCTCCCTGAGACCGTTTCTCCAGGTACTACAGATAATTCTCTGGTCCCAAATATGTATTGGGTTGGAAGGTGATTTGGTCATTACAAATTGCCCCGAGAACATTGGTAAATGATTGAACCTGCATTGTGTTGATAGACTGCAGGAAAAATATTTGCAACTGGATCCTTTACTTCCTCATCAACAGACCCCAATCAGTACAAAATGGCAACAACACCTCCTCCTCGATAACCATCAGTACAGGGGCATCTCAAGGTTGTGTGCTCAGTTTCCTGCGTTACTCACTCTATACCCATGACTATGTAGCCAGATACAGTTTCAACTCCATCTTTAAATGCTCTCAACATCAATAAGACCAAGGAACTGATTGTTGACTTAAGAAACAGAAAGCCAAGGATCCAATAAAGGGTCTGTCCCACTTTCACAACCTAATTCACGATTCCAAAAAGCGGTGTACACTGCCCGGTCCATCATGGATACTGATGTCTCCATTATCAAAGGAATCTATGAGACAAAATCACACTGCCTATATTCTAATTTCACTCCTGCATTAGGAAGAAGGTATAAGATTCGGAAATCCTCGACCTCCGGGTTCAGGAACAGCTTCTTCCCAACAACCATCAAGCTATTGAACACGCCAAATACCAACCAAACTAGGAACTACAAACTGTCGTGATTGCACAAGAGAATTTGGGCTTTGGGTTTTGTTTGATTTGTTTTGCACTGATAATAATATTTTTTTTATTTGAACTTTTTTTTCTAGTTTGTTCATTATGTTATCTATTGATTACTGTGTTTATAAATCGTTTCACTACATATGACAATTTAGCACTCTAGATTCGTAATCTAAGATTAATGTAATTGGGTAGTTGATTGTCAGCACATATGCAATGGACGGAAGAGCTGTATCTCTATGAGTTTTTCTGGAATAAATATGTTTGATGAATACTCAAGCTCGTTCTTTCCTTTCCAAGTCTATACAACTATTCCAACAGAAATTTCAGTTCAGTGTATAATCGGAAGTTCAGACAGTTCCAATGCAACTCACGAGTGGCATCGTTCATGGTTGGTTTCTTCTTTAGCGAGCAAAACATGCAGTTTTGATCTCTGTGTTGACGTTTCTGAGCCTTCGTGTAATTGTGAAGAACAATTTACCTTATTTTCCGTAGGCAATAAAACTAACGTTATAGGATTTTCAACACTGTGGTCAAAGCCATAATTTGATTTTACAACTGTAAATGCCAATGCAGTTCAATGAAATCGACCTCTGTAAATGAAATATTGTTACTAATATTTTATGTATATTTTGATCCAGAAATGTTCTTGCTTTCTCTCTTTGTTAAATATGCAGACTCCTTGTCAGCTCATAATTTCATGAGCACCTTTTACTCTTAGTTCCTTTTATTAAATAGTTTTTAATCACTTGGGACCATTACCATTTTGGAATTACCATTACACAGTGAATACCAGCAGGATAGTAATCAGTAGCAGGAAGACAATTTCCAACTCTGAACGCACATATACATTAGCCCGAGAGATTGCTCGACAGTGATCGACAGGTTATCCACTTTGGTGGCAAAAACAGGAAGGCAGATTATTATCTGAATGGTTAAGATAGAACGGCAAATGCTGGAAGAATCGAAGGTAGACATAAATGCTGGAGAAACTCAGCAGGTGAGGCAGCATCAATGGAGCGAAGGAATAGGTGACGTTTTGGGTCGAGACCCTTCTTCAGACTGTGGGGGTGGGGGCGGGAAGAAGATAGGAAGAGGCGGAGACAGTAGGCTGTGGGAGAGCTGGGAAGGGGAGGGGAAGAAGGGAGAAAGCAAGGACTACCTGAAATTGGAGGTCAATGATCATACCATAGGTGTGTAAACTGCCCAAGCGAAATATGAGGTGCTGCTCCTCCAATTTGCAGTGGGATTCATTCTGGCCATGGAGGAGGCCCAGGACAGAAAGGTCAGATTCGGAATGGGAGGGGGAGTTGGTGTTGAGCCACCGGGAGATCAGGTTGGTTATTGTGAACTGAGTGCAGGTGTTGGGCGAAGCAATCGCCAAGCCTGGGCTTGATCTCACTGATGTAGAGCAGTTGACACCTAAAGCAGCGGATACAATAGATGAGGTTGGAGGTGGTGCAGGTGAACCTCTTCCTCGCCTGGAAAGACTGCTTGGGTCCTTGGATGGAGTCAAGGGGGAAGGTAAAGCGACAAGTGTAGCATTTCCTGCGGTTGCAAGGAAAGTACCAGGGGACGGGGTGGTTTGGGTGGGAAAGGACGAATTGACCAGGGAGTTACGGAGGGAGCGGTCTCTGCGGAAAGCTGAAAGGGGAGGAGATGAGATGATGTGCCTAGTGGTGGGATCCCGTTGGAGGTGACGAAAATGTCGGAGGATTATCTGTTGTATGTGACAGCTGGTTGGGTGGAAGGTGCAGGCAAGGAGGACTCTGTCCTTATTATGAGTGGGGGATTGGGAGTGAGCGCGGAGCTATGGGATATAGAGGAGACCCTGGTGAGAGCTTCATCGATAGTCGAAGAGGGGAACCCCCGTTCCCTAAAGAATGTGGACAACTCTGATGCCCTGGTTTGGATCACCTCATCCTGGGTGCAGATGTGGTGTAGATGGAGGAATTGGGAGTAGGGGATAGTCCTTACAGGAAGCAGGGTGGGAAGAAGTGTAGTCCACATAGCCATGGGAGTCAGTGGGTTTGTAGTATGTCGGTCAGTAGTCTGTTACCTGCGATGGAGATTGTGAGGTCTAGAAACGGAAGGGAGATGTCAGAAATGGTCCAGGTGAATTTGAGTGCCGGATGGAAGTTTGTGTTGAAATGGATGATGACAGTGAGTTCTGCAGGAGGTAGCACCAATGCAGTCATCAATGTAGCGGAGGTAGAGTTCGAGGATAGGGCCACGGTACGCCTCGAACAATAATTGTTCCACGTACACTACAAATAGGCAGGCATAGCCGGGGCCCATGTGCGTGCCCATAGCTACGCCTTGGATTTGGAGGAAATGGGAGGAGTCAAAGGAAAAGTTGTTGAGGATAAGGACCAGCTCCGCTAGGCGGAGGAGAGTATTGGTTGACGGGGATTGGTTGGTTCTGCGGTCGAGGAAGAAACGGAGGGCTTTAAGACCCTCCGGGTGGGGGATGGAGGTGCAGAGTGACTGGACATCCATGGTGAAGATGAGGGAGTGGGGGCCTGGAAAACGTAAGTCATGGAGGAGACGAAGAGCATGTGAGGTGTCTTGGACATAGGCAGGGAGGGATTTGACCAAGGATGAAGTTGTGGAAATAAGTTTGGTGGGACAAGAGCAAGCAGAAACAATGGGTCTGCCAGGACAGTCAGGTTTGTGGATTTTGGGGAGAAGATAAAATCAGGCCGTGCTGGGCTGGGGAACGAGCTGAATTGTGTCAGATTAGGAAAAGGGAGGGGTTCAACGAGACCTGGGTATCCTTGTATATCAGTCACTGGAAATAAGCATGCAGGTAGAGTAGGCAGTGAAGAAAGCTAATGGCATGTCGGCCTTCATTGCGAGAGGATTTGAGTTTAGGAACAAGGAGGTCCTACTGCAGTTGTACAGGGCCCTGGTAAGACCACACCTGGAGTATTATGTGCAGTTTTTGTCTCCTAATTTGAGGAAGGACATTCTTGCGATTGAGGAAGTGCAGAGTAGGTTCACCAGGTTAATTCCCGGGATGGCGGGACTGACATATGAGGAAAGAATGGGTCGACTGGGCTTGTATTCACTGGGATTTAGATGAGAGGGGATCTTATAGAAACATATAAGATTCTTAAGGAACTGGACAGGTTAGATGTAGGAAAAATGTTCCCCATGTTGGGAGAGTCAAAAACCAGGGATCGCAGTTTAAGAATAAGCGGAAGGCCATTTAGGACTGAGATGAGGAAAATCTTTTTCCCCCAGAGAGCTGTGAATCTGTGGATTTCTCTACCACAGTAGGCAATGGAGGCCAATTCACTGGAGGTTTGCAAGAAAGAGTTAGATTTAGCTCTTAGGGCTAGCACAATTAAGGTATATGGGGGAAAAAGCAGGAACGGGGTATTGATTTTAGATGATCAGCCATGATCATATTGAATGGTGATGCTGGTGAGATCTCTGCTTGAGATCTTTTCCGCACTGCTGGCTTTCTGCATCTCCCAGGTTATCTTTGCTCAACACTGTTTGTTCAGCTGCCCAGCCAGTCCCCTAAATTCCTCCATCTCCATTTATGGTTCATTTCTTTGGCTTTACAAGTTTTAGTCTCTTGTACCACTGTTTCCTTTTACAGCTTGCTGTCAAATTTTACTTCATAATGCTCCCATGAAATGCTTTGACATTATAAATCTGTAAATTGTTGTCTAAAGATATGTTCATGTCCATTGGGCTTGGTAATGAGACTCCCGTCTTAAACCAAATGCTTGCTTGATAAAATAATATTGCATCAGAGGATTTCTGGTGGCAGATCATCAGAACCCTGGAGCAGAACAGTGGCACAGCTAGCCTCACAGCTTCAGCGATCGGGTTTCAACCACAACCCAGTGTGTTTCTGCGGAGCTACTCCCGAGAATACGATGGGTTTCCTCCGATGCCATGGGTTTCCCCAACAGCCCAATCACAATGCCCGCTATATGTTGCTCCGATAATTGGCCACTATATGTTGCTCCTACATTTGGCCACTATATGTGTACTGATGAATGGTAAAAACTGGAAGATGATGAGAATGCAGAGAGAATGAAATAGATCAGGGTAGAATTTGTGTAAGTAGGTGCCTAACGGATAGTATGGACTTGGTGGGCCAAAGGGCCTGTTTTCCCCGAAATATCTTTGACTCTATTGCTTGCGTCAGTTTAGAACTGAACTACTCTAAATCTATTGTACACCCCCCTGCAGGACTGCATCCATGTCTTGCTCAATAAACCTCTGGATCCATGCTGTCTTCTCTACTTATCCAAGTCTTCACCTTGGTTTGTGGATACTCCCTTGATGTTGTCGATAATGACCACATTGCAGCATCTCAGGGTTTGACTAGGCCAAGGATGGGAAATGCTAGCACAAGGTACAACTAGTCTGCATACAATGCGGTTGACACTTAAATGCCTGGTGAAAGGGCCTGACAAGCGCTTGCCAACATCCTGACATGCTATTGTTTAATTATTATTTTAGAACAGAATAATAATAAAGATGGGCCACTTGACCCAGACCCCGGCACCAAACTCAAACACAACAAAGCGGCTTGATTGTAATGTGTAAGAAGGAACTACAGATGCTGGTTTAAACTGAAGATAAACACACAAAACTGAAGTAACTCAGCGGGACAGGCAGCATCTCTGGAGAGAAGGAATGGGTGATGTATCAAATTGAGACCTTTCTTCAGACGGCTTGATTGTAATCATGTATAGCCATTTTTTTTACTGGATAGCACGCAAAAAAAGCTTTTCACTGTAATTCGGTACACGTGGCAATAATAATAAACTAACTGAGCTAAACTAAACTACCTAAAAATGAGGCATCAACCCTGAAAAACTGCAATACAAAACTACAGGCATGCTAAACAGTGTGAGATGGACAGAGATAAGTGATTGTGTAACAGATTAGACCAAGAGCTCTGCGGTCTTGTCACGTCTGGTCAAGAATGGCAGTGGCCAGGGAAACAGCAAACAGGAGTGGGAGAGTCCAGGGATATCCCCATCTTCAGCGACACTGGGTCTAGCACATGAGTGTTAAAGACAAGGAAGTATCATTCACAACCATGTTCAGCCAAGTGCCAAAGAGTTCATTTATTTTGGCTTTCTCCTGAGATTCCCACCATCACCAAATTCACCACACGTAACCTCAAGAAACAGCACTACACTTGTTGATGTCTACACTGCACTACATAAGGCCATAGTCTAAACAACATCCTCACCACAGTACTGGAATTCTATAACTAGTAGCACCTCTCTAATCAAACTGACATTCACCTGACCATGAGGAAACATCCAGGAAAGTACTGTTCGCAAAAAGCAGGAGAAATCCAATCCAGCTAATTACCAATCAATTATTATCTTCTCAATCATCAGTAAAATGATGGATAGTGATGTTGACAGTAGTATCAGGCAACGCTTACTCACCAATAACCTCATCATCAATACCTAGTTTTAAATTCTGGAAACACTTAGACTTCTGGAGACAGCTTCTATGCAAAAGGAAACAATTAGCACTTCAGGTCCAAGACACTTCATCAGTCTGAAGAAGGGTCTCGACCTAAAACATCACCCATTCCTTCTCTCCAGTGATGCTGCCTGAGTTACTCCAGCATTTTGTCTCTATCTTTGATTTAAACCAACATCTGCAGTTCCTTCCTGCACCCTTCATCATAACTTGGAAAGAGATGAAAATAAGGTAGTTTGCAGAAGCAGAGGTGGTGGGGAGTTGGGTAGACCAAAGAGTATATCTCTGAAACCACTTAGGGACAAAGTAATTCACATGGAGGGTCTAAAATGAGGACAGAGAGCCCAGACACCCAATATTAGTGTTGTGAGGGCTAACTCTCTGAGTGCACAAATATCCCAATTATTGATGGACAGCAAATATGCTTATGACCACGTTTGATGTGTCAAGTGACAAAATAGGTCTGGTCTGCAACCTTCTGTGATCTCGACCACAATGATGTAAACTAACTTAGCTCTAGGGGGGCCTGATGTCTGGTTTGACATGGGCCAATTAAAATACCCTCCTTGTCTTACATTTAGCTGATCCACACAGAATGTCTTATGGTCACGTCAGTTCTTGAGTGGCCTCCTGCTGTGACCCAGTGGTCTGTGCTCCGTCCTGTTTGTCCACCAAGCTGTCCTATTAACTTCAAAACTGATTACTGCTGGTAGTTTACATTTGAGCAGTTTTGCTTAAAAGACTGGTTCTCATTTGCATTCATGCCTGTTATCCACATAACTCCTGAAGAATGTCCTATGTCTAACAATCCCTAACATAAATCCTTCCCTCTTGATAGATCTTTGATATGTACTACTCCCATCAGTGGCTTCTTGCACTGACTATTTCATTGTTCCACCCAATGCCATTTTGGAACTCAACTGACAGTCATGCATTCTAATTCACAAGTACTGCCAATCCAAATTTCATATGGATGACACAAAAGTCTGGCTAATACTTTCCACAATAAAGTGAATACAGATGGTATATTTATAACTCCAAAGTTGTTTTAACTTCTTCATATTTTGGAGTTACTGCTCAAGATAAATGGGAGAAATTAGGTTCTGGCATTGTCTAGATATGTCATAATTTATCAAAGCTTCCTCTGATATGTTTCAAGGATAAAAGAGATCAAATCCAGGAGTTTAGATGCCGTTATCAAATTGCAGTTATAAATACAATCAGCAGGTTTGACTTGCACCATACAATTACAAAGGGACTAGTTTGTATGTGGCTGCATATCTTTACAATTGCAATATCTGTGAGTCTAATTTTTCAGGGTTTAATTATGGATTTGCCAAAACCAGGAAAGTATAAAAATGTTCCAAGGATCCCTCAACAAATCTCCAGTTAAAATGAGTGGAGATTGACATCTCTTTTTACACTCATCATGAAACACTTTGCTGATCTAGTGGTTTTGTGTGCTCAAGATTCACATCGACGACTTGCCGAACTCATGTAAATGGACAATTGAAGGCCCCAAACAGTAATGTTAACCTGGAAAGTAAAGAAATTCAAGCATTTATATAAGGTTTCGTAACAATTTTTAGAAAAGTACTTTCCCGTAAAATTAGCTGCTTTGATATTCAAAGTTGCTATTTGTTAAAGATCAAATGCAATAGTTGTTTAGACGTTCTCAGCAAGTGCCTACTAACAACTAAAATGTGATGACCAATGAAGGTGATGAGGAATTGATGGAGGAATTCAGGCTGGAATTATGCACTGTCTTTCTTGGAATAATGCCATGAAAGGTTTCACATCCACCTGAACTAGCAAAGCAGGCAGCTCACATCTCAGCATTACCTCCAAGAGAGAGCACCTCACACAATACAGCCCTGCATGCAATAACTGCTTAGACTACATGTAGACATCTTAGGTGAGGTGCACTCCGAACATGCATGACTCAGAGCGACTCATTGATTGATGTTTATTTGAACAGAATCCAGTGACCCAGGTGGTCACCCACCCAAGTTATAAACTAAGTCTGTTTAGAAACCGAGTTTTCACAGAAATCCAGTTAAAGCATTAAAATGGAGACACAAAGGACTACAGATGCTGGAACCTTGAACAAATAAACAGACTGCTGAGGGACTCAATGGGTCAGGCAGCATATGCAGAGGGAAATGGACAGACAACATTTTAGATCAAGACCTTTCGAGACAGGTGTAGATGGGGGATAAGCTAGTAGAATGAGGTGAAGGGAAGTGGTGGGGAAAGACTTGGCAAATGATAGGTGGATCCAAGTAAGGAGGGGTTGATTGGGAAATGAGTCAGGTGGAGAGAGAAGGTTAGCGATAGTCACAAAGGATGCATAGAATAAGTGGAAACCAAAT
This sequence comes from Amblyraja radiata, assembly GCF_010909765.2. Classification (NCBI taxonomy): domain Eukaryota; kingdom Metazoa; phylum Chordata; class Chondrichthyes; order Rajiformes; family Rajidae; genus Amblyraja; species Amblyraja radiata. The sequence continues at coordinate 17,751,365 of NC_045982.1, read as the reverse complement.
TATTTATATAGTGGAATCTGTTAACAAAGAATGGTGAGGAGTGAAATTTAAAACTAGAGGACAGTATTTAGGTAGATGAGTTTGTGGAGAGGCTGGAATATGGGACCCAGGAGGCGTAGTGGTGGGTGGTGAGCAGAAGGAAGTCGTGTTGGGGAAAGGAGTTAGGTGACAGGGGGAAAGGGATGTCTAAAGTGGAAGGAAAGGTGTGCGTGAGAACACCTGGGTAGATCAGGAAGAGTAGGAAGGGAAGGGGGGTTTATGTGAAATCCGAGAATTCAATGTTCATTCCATTGGGTTGTAGGCACCAAACTGGACTACCAGGTGCTGTAGTTCCAGTTTGCACTTGCCAAGAGATCCTTGCTACAAGCTACTTCAATTCTCCTTCCTGTTCCCATACTAACCTGTCTATCCTTGGCCTCCTCCATTGCCATAGTGAGGCCACATGCAAACTGGAGGAACATCACCTCATTTTTTGCTTGGGTAGCCCACAACCAGACAGTATGAACATGGAATTCTTCAATTTCACCACTTTCTACCAGCTATCTGCTCCAGTCTTGTAGAAAGTTCTCAACCTGAAACATTGTCTGTCCACTTCCCCCCACAAATGCTGCTGAATTCTTCCAACAGTTTGGTTTTTACTCCAATGGTAGCATTAACACGTTACTTCTGACCAAGGCAATTTGAAACCCGCTTACTAGGTTCAATGTGGCCTCGTCAATTGAATTTTCCAAAACCACAGTGTTTTCTATAAACCTAAGTTTGTATTTACAATTCCCTTTACAACGAATAACAAGGAAAGTGTGGAAATATTTTCTTGTGTCTTTAATATTCATTTGAAAAACATTTATCTTACAGCAATACAGAAAACAAATAACATGTGCCTTAGTGGTGAGTCCATGGTAAGTTTTAGTTAAAGAAAATTAAGAACATAATTGTTAAAGAGAGAACTAAACAGCTGAAAGGAAAACTGAAACAAAATGTGAGCAACTGTATGACATAAATACATAAATCACTCCATGTCCATTCTATCCTGATGGTCAGGGATGGCGATTTGATCCAACAAAATGAACCAACCTCCAATCAACAATCGCATAGCTCGCTGGAGTTTGCTAAGTGAAACATATTTCAATTTTGTTTTGAGGGGATCACATCAATTTTTACAGTCAACTAAAATAAATGAATAAATCAACGCGCTAAATTTTGGAAGCTCATGAAATTAGGGATAATTAATTAAAATATGAAACCAAAAGCACACTGGTTGAGTCCACCCACTATTCCTGTGAGAACAGGGTCAGCTTGAAATCCAAATACATCTGGGAGAATGGATATTTTCGTAGTTACATCTGCCTGCCTCATCTACAATTATAATGTTGTTCTTATAATTAATTTGATTATTTTAAATGAATCACTACCGGTAAACACAGGAAAATGCATTTGAGTTTCGATCAAACACATAAAATTATAATAATTAGTTGCAACTGATTCTGAACTTAATCTGCTTTCTGTTTAAATTTAAAATTGTGATTATTCTTATTCTCAATTAGCACACTGGATAATCAAGCATTTTGTTGGACTAGGTCTTCAATGTAGAGCCAACTCTGTTTTGACAGATGCTTAATGTTATTAAATTAAAATTCATAATTCTAGAAACTGCGCAAATCCCCCAAAACTAGTCTCCCGATGAATATGCAGGGTTTGGTGCATTTGAAGAAAAATATATACAAATTTAGTTGTAGTATTGTATTCTGCTGTGCCATATCAACCTGAAATATTTTTCCCAGAACTTAATTCATTGGATGACCTCCACAAATAATTTAAATACATATTTTGTATGGCTGTACCGGTCATAAAATGAGTGTTTGTGATTTTGTTTGTAGCAGATGGGAAATGAAGATGCACAAATTACTACATTTAAAATCATGATGATATTTGTGGAACTAATTCTGTAATCTCTCTCACCCAGTGACGAGCTCTTTTCTCACAGCGGAGAAGGACTGGAGAACAAAACTGGAGCAATCAGTGCAGTAGAGCAATAATTGTGCATCCAAACTATTAATGTATGGCACAAAGCACTAGAGTAACTCAGCGGGTCAGGCAGCATCTCTGGAGGAAAAGGACAGGTGGCATATCCGGTCGGGACCATCCCTCAGTCCTTTCTGCACATATTAATTCATGGCAGTTCTCCAGATCCAGAGAAAGCAATTTGACCAAGAATTAAGAATGCAGACATATGTTGCATTCAAGCAAATCTGAGCCACCAGATTTCCCTTCAATTTGCTTCTGTTAATCCTACTTTCTTATAAATGTAAATTTGAAGTTTTTAGCCTATGATGATTTGTTAGTTGTCAAAATGTTATCTGTTTATTACTCTCAAACTTTTGGCATGTATAGTACTAAATGTATTGGTGATGAACTGAGTACACCACATAAAAATGTAATCTATGAATTTAAAAAAAAATGTTTTTAAAGATTTGAACATCTATAAAGTGCTTAAGTTATAGCCATGTATTTTTCTCAGTTTCTCCTTTAATTGTTGGAAGAAATAGAAGGTTTATATATATATATGTGTGTATATATATATATATATATATGGAACGCACGGCTGGTAAGGTTAGTGGAAACTGAGTCAACCTTGCTTACTTCATGAATTGGATCCACACGAAGAAGATAATGGAGGGCTGCAGAGAAAGAACAGAAGAATACATCTGAAAAGAAGCTTCTTTGAACTTGAAAGGCCAAACAACTTCCTTCTGCATCATAATAATTCCACAATGCAATACCCAGGCAAAGGAAAACGACTAGCTCCAAGAAATTGTAATGACATGTGTAAGGAATATAACAGCCTTTACGAGATGCAGAAGAAAAATACTACTAATCTAACTAAGCTTGGATCGGTTTATCACTAATTAATTAATTTTCACCTATCCCTTCCCTTCCCCACTTGACTTAACGATCAACCAACTCCTTTTCACCTGTGCCTGCCAATTAGTTGCTAGTTTTTGCTCCACCCCCCTTCTCACCCCGACCATTGACTTCTTTGTACTGGCTCTCTCCCCTCTACTCTTTCAGTTGGAGATGAAGTGCCCTTGTCCACAATGTTGATGGTCCATTTCCTTCAGCAGATGTAGCCAGTCCACCAGAGTTTTAATTTCATTTCTGAATAAGAGAGAGGCCTACAGCTAATGCATGAGATTTGAGAGTTGTGAATTAATCTTATTGCTGAGGTAAACATAGGCACATGAGCAAGCAAAGCTATAACCCCATGTACAAAGATAATCTAAACAAAATCTAAGATTTATTAATTGATAGAAGTGTCAAAGTAACGCAAGTGTGCACAAAAATAAACCAAACAATCTCCTCTCAAGTGGAAAATAATAATAAGAGGAAAAGAAAGAATAGTTCTATTAAATCAAATCATGCACTCTGTGCTTTAAAGTGCTTCTCACCTAATAAATTACTTTTATCAACAGTTATTATTTTTTCTATAAATGTGGCAACAAATTTCTAGGAGTGAATGACATGGATTGCCATTGTTGATAATGATAGCTGAGAAAGGAATTGTCCAAGACAGTATAATATAGTGGGAAGCTAATGGTAAAACAAAATAGGGTGTTGGTTTAATTTAACAACAAATGAAAAGCAAAATCTGCACCCAGCCAAGATCCCTACCACTGTGCTGAAGTGTCAATTTACATTTCATCGGAAGGAACTGCAGATGCTGGTTTACATCGAAGATAGACACAAAATGCTGGAGTAACTCAGCGGGACAGGTAGCATCTCTGGCTAGAAGGAATGGGTAACGTTTTGGGTCAAGACCCTTCTTCAGACTGCGCTTCACGGTCAAGACCAGAAACGTCACCCATTTCTTCTATCCTGAGATGTTGCCTGTCCCGTTGAGTTACTCCAGCATTTTGTGTCTACTTTCAGTGCCAACTTACATTATCAGCAGAACTTCTGGAGGGGTTAATGGTGTACATCATTCTGATGTGTAGGTTTCTGATACATAGATAAGGTTCAAACTGCTGAATATTCCACATCCCTGCCAAGTAATATTGTAGCAGTCATTCTGAAATGGTGAAATTCATGAACAGCTGTCTTCTGTGCTATAATTTCTTTTTTAAATCTCAGCCAATAAATGTCTTTTGATCCACAGTCTTTATTTTATTTTTGATAAATGTGGCAATACAGTTCCACACATTAGAATTACAGACAAAAACACATGAAATTAGTTGCCCATTGAGGTATTTTTGGAAATGATAGCTGAGGAACAAATTGCCCAAGACATCTTCTTATGCTTTAAGGTGGCGCTGTAGACAACCAAAGTAGTATTGAAGGACAAAAATAATGGCACAACTGAGGATTTGAAGTGAGCAGATTCCCCATTGTGAAGAAGGTGCTCGCAATTCCTTGCCCAGATCTTCCAGTATAAACCTGCTGAAAGAAACCAGCCTGGTTTCATAGTACAGGTACCTGTAAAAGGCAGTGCTGTAAAAGGTGGTGTAAGTTCATATGTTATAGGAGCAGAATTAGGCCATTTGGCCCATCAAGTCTATAGGGTGATTTCACGAAAGGTCACTGGAGCGTAAATCCCCACTCACGTGACCGAAAATTTTAACTGGGGGACAAGCGTCACTTCCGGTACATGTTAGTGGATGGGAAAACACGCACTTTCACACCCGTTATAAACATCGAAAACGGCCAGGTTTTGAGCTGCAATTTACGGAGCCAGTCGGGGTGACCGTGAGGAACAGCTACCTAAATTTACAGTCCAAAACAAAGATAGAAACTAAGGTAAATACAAGGGCGAGCTGAAGGTGTAAACAAGGCGGAAGTGCTAGCGGACTTTTTTCTTGGAGATTTAAAGATCCAAAATATCGGGAATTAACGCGTTTGCTCGCTGCATTTCATCAAAAGTGGCATTATTGACTTTTTTATCTTTATTCATTTGTTATATGAAAAGTATTAAAAGTTAGAAACCCGTCAGTAAAATTGCAGAATCGCCCATGGATCTCGGGTGGGTTTTAACATGCAAAATGAAAACGCTTCTGAAGCTCCATTTACCATTTAAATAATCGTAAGCTTGCATCTCAGTAAAATTGATTTCCAAACGCATTGAGAGTTTATGATTATTTAAATGGTAAATGGAGCTTCAGAAGCGTTTTCATTTTGCATGTTAAAACCCACCCGAGAACCATGGGCGATTTTGCAATTTTACTGACGGGTTTCTAACTTTTAATACTTTTCATATAACAAATGAATAAAGATAAAAAAGTCAATAATGCCACTTTTGATGAAATGCAGCGAGCAAACGCGTTAATTCCCGATATTTTGGATCTTTAAATCTCCAAGAAAAAAGTCCGCTAGCACTTCCGCCTTGTTTACACCTTCAGCTCGCCCTTGTATTTACCTTAGTTTCTATCTTTGTTTTGGACTGTAAATTTAGGTAGCTGTTCCTCACGGTCACCCCGACTGGCTCACTTAATTGCAGCTCAAAACCTGGCCGTTTTCGATGTTTATAACGGGTGTGAAAGTGCGTGTTTTCCCATCCACTAACATGTACCGGAAGTGACGCTTGTCCCCCAGTTAAAATTTTCGGTCACGTGAGTGGGGATTTACGCTCCAGTGACCTTTCGTGAAATCACCCTATTCCGCTATTCAATCATGGCTGATTTATCTGAGAACCCCATTCTCCTGCCTTCGCCCCATAACCCCTGACACCTGTACTAATCAAGAATCAGTCAGCCCCAGCCTTGAAAAAATCCATTGACTTGGCCTTCTTTTGCAATAAATTCCACAGATTCACCACCCTCTGATTATATTTAAATCTAAACGATGATTTAATCCTGATTGGCCTTAAGGCTCCAGATATAGGTTTGTGTGAATATCAGTTTCAATTATACTTCCAGAACAAATATGTTAGTGATATCACCGTCAGTACATAAGAACTAATTTATATGAAATATATTTGTTATAAGTGAGCTATTATTAACTGCTTTGTAATTTTATATTTAAGAATTAACTTGTGGACACTCAGTTTGTTCTATAACATGGCTTATTATTGCTCTTACTGATAAGTTGAGCTATATGTTCTCTAATAAATTTAAACCTTAGCACTGATTGCTGCTAATTATTAGGGACTAACCTATTTATTGAACCCAATTTGCTTATTGACATTAGGATGTATGAGCAGAGGCTGTTTTAAATGCAGTCATTAACCATACAAATCAGCCTGTTGACAGAGTGCTTTTGAATTAAGCTTCAACCATGCAGTCATTGGACATGGAGCAATTTATAACGCCATTAGCAACACTCACGAAGGTTACAGGCATCAAAAATTGTTCAGTTGTAATTATTCTTAATGGATACAAGGACTAAACTGACGCAGGACAGCTTATTCATTAGATTCAATCAAAGTTTGATGGCTATGAAAAAAACAAGGTTCTGTTCTTACTAAGGATAAATACTGAACTGTGTGCAGCCATTAAAAATGCTTTCATAATGCATCTTATGTTTCTTTTACTTGCGTCAGTTTACTTTGTTATGTTTTAGACATAGAAACATAGAAAATAGGTGCAGGTGTAGGCCATTCGGCCCTTCGAGCCTGCACCGCCATTCGATATGATCATGGCTGATCATCCAACTCAGTATCCCATCCCTGCCTTCTCTCCATACCCCCTGATCCCTTTAGCCACAAGGGCCACATCTAACTCCCTCTTAAATATAGCCAATGAACAGGCCTCAACTACCTTCTGTGGCAGAGAATTCCATAGATTCACCACTCTCTGTGTGAAAAATGATTTTCTCATCTCGGTCCTAAAAGACTTCCCTCTTATCCTTAAACTGTGACCCCTAGTTCTGGACTTCCCCAACATCGGGAATAATCTTCCTGCATCTAGCCTGTCCAACCCCTTAAGAATTTTGTAAGTTTCTATAAGATCCCCCCTCAATCTTCTGAATTCCAGCGTGTACAAGCCGAGTCTATCCAGTCTTTCTTCATATGAAATTCCTGCCATCCCAGGAATCAGTCTGGTGAACCTTCTCTGTACTCCCTCTATGGCAACAATGTCTTTCCTCAGATTAGGAGACCAAAACTGTACGCAATAAGGGAGTTTACGTTCGTGGTTAGATCAAAAGATACTTGTTTTCTTTCTTCAGAGAAAGAGGCCTTTTTGAGATTTTCATTTGCATGAATGTTCACGTTCATGGGAGCAGAATTAGGCCATTCGGCCCATCGAGTGTACTCCACCATTCAGTCATGGCTGATCTATCTTTCCCTCAACCCCATTATCCTGCCTTCCCCCTGTAACCTATGACACCCTTCCCAATCAAGTGCCTGTAAAGCTGCAGCAAGTAAAAAAGTCACTGTTCTTATCCCAAATGTTTTCCAAATTAAACACTCTTGACTTCACTCTCGCTATATAATAATTCTTTGCTTCTTATGCTCTGTGAAGATGTTGCCTGGTTTCAGTGATTTTACCCAAACACATGATAGAGATTTTACAACACTCCACAAAACACTTATTTTGATTTATTTCCAAATTTGCTAGTTTTCCCATTCTGTGGAATTGATGCCTTTTGTCAAGCATTCAGTGTTGGAATGGGTTGTGTCGAGTATCTGTGGAGAAATCTGATCACACCACTGATATTGGTTGTCATGAAGTATTCTACAAGATTACTTTAAAGAATGAGAATTTGTACTTGGCAATTTTTTCTTCATGTATCATTACAAAAAATAATTAAAATCCAGGTATGAATTCCAGCAGTGCTGTACAGTTAAAATTATGTATCTACTTGCGGATATACATATCAGAATAGAAGTAATACTCTCAATTTTGAGCTGAGAGCTATGATTGTCAGATAATGATACACTAGTCTTGAAGAGTGCTACATATCTTATGGATATCATCCATGATGATTTGTTAAGTCTGAAGTAGCTGCCTGAATATTTGTAGAATTGCATATTGTCCGTAAACTGTTTCATACTCATAGATTGATAGAAATTATGTTTCTTTAAAGGGTATTGGTCCATTCTTCAATAAGAAAATGTTGTCTTTTGTGGTGTTTGTAGTTACAAAACTCCAGTGAAATCAATAATATACCAAATGGGTCTGGTATTTTAGAAAAATTACTTTATGATAATAGCTTTCCGTGACACACTTAATTTTACGGAATGACACCAACATATGGTTCAGAAGGAAGTGATTCGGCCCATCAGAGTGTCAGTGAGATCTCGTTGGAAGAACTTTAGAAATTGGTATTCTTCGTGAATTTGTCTTTAAATTCATACCATTTAGGTTGTGCCTTCACAGTCCTCTTTGTGAAGAAATCTTGCCCCATTTCCATCGAGTTCTTTGGTCAATTATTTTAAACCTTTGACTTGTCGCAGTTTATTTCTCAAAATCCTTCATGTTTATGTCATGGATTTCCATTTAGATTCCTTGACTCCAAAGAGAAACATTCCGTGTTCTCCAATCTCCTCTAAAACTAAACCTATTCACCCTGGCAATTAATCTTTACATCCATTCAAGGGACATGGGCTTCACAGGTGAAGCCAGCGCTTAAATGCCCATCCCTAGTTACCCTGGAGAAGGATGGTGAGCTGCATTCTTGAACTGCTGCAGACCTTGAGGTGGGGACATGCCCAAAAGGCTGCTGGATTTTTACCCAACAATGGTAAAGGATTGGCACTATGATTCCAAGTCAGGATGGTATGAGGCTTGAAGGACAATTCTAGGTGGCAGTATTAATTTGCCTTTGCTACCCTTGCCCTTCAAGCTGGTAGTGGTTGAGCATTTTGATGGTGCTGTCAAATGAGGTTTGGAGAGTTGCTGCATGGTATCCTGTAGAGGGGTCAAACTGCTGCTACTGTAGGTCAGTCAGGGAGTGGGTAAACGGTTGCGGATGGGATGGGATGCCTAGCAAGCAGGCTGCTATGTCCAGTAGGATGCCAAGCTTCTTAAAGTGGTTGAATCTGCACTCACCCGGGCAAGTGAAGAGAATTCTATCACACCTTGTAGATGGTGGACAGGATATGTGGAGTTTGGAGTTTGTGAGTTACTCATTACAGGATTCCTAGCATCATATCTGTTATTGTAGCCACAGTTTGTTTATGGTTACTCCAATTCATTTTCTGGTCAAACGGTAACTCCCGAGATATTGATAGTAGGGGATTCAGTGACGGTAATGCCATTGAGTGTCAAGAAGTGATAGCTGGATTTTCTCTTGTTAGTAATAACCTGGTAAAACCCTTCTGAACTCCGAGTGAAGGTTGGACAGGTTTTCTATAGTTAGGTGCCAGGAAATGTGAGGCTTGAGCAGATATTTGTAATTGTTGGCCATAATATTTCAATTGGACAGACAAAGCTAAACCATTTGTCTGCAGGGGGGAATTAATATTGCAGATCTACCAAATATTGTACAGTTTCCATTTTATCAGTTGTAATTACTGTTTTAATGGTGCATTGCATTTCTGAAGATGGGAGAAATGTGAACCACAGTGGATGGAATATAAGTTCATACTCCACACATAGACAAAACACATATTAAAATTGCAATGGGGTAGATTGTATATTATTTCATTATGGAAACTTTTTATGTTTGTGATCTTGACTTCCAAGATTATTTCAGTGCTACGTGAACAAGTTTAATGATCTCTGCCCAAGTTTGCTTAGTTTCCTTTAGTTTAGAGATACAGCATAGGAACAGGCCTGAACGTCTTTGGGTACACAAAAATGCGGGAAAAACTCAGCGGGTGCAGCAGCATCTGTGGAGCGAAGGAAGTAGGCAACGTTTCGGGCCGAAACCCTTCTTCAGAGTGTGGGTGGAAATTGGAGCAACTGGAGAAAACCTATGCGGTCAAGGGGAGAACATACAAACTCCAAACAGACAGCATCTGTAGTCAGGATCGAACCTGGGTCTCTGGCGCTGTAAATCGGCAACTCTACCGCTGCGCCACCGTGCCGCCCTGGTTTGTGTTTAATTTGAATTTGTTAGTTACCCTCAAACCGAAATGTTCCACAATCTAAAAAGTTATTGGTCATTGCTGTAATTGTGAATTAGTATTACTAAAATGTATAAATCGTAGTAAAATGTTTGGCTAAGTAACCGAAAAATCTATATTATGTTCTTAGTTTCACTTTTTTTTTAAAAAGGATTAGGTGAATCTATAAAATAGTTTGCCTTAGGCAGCACTGACTTAGGCAATGTAAAAGATTTCACAGCAAATCTAATTTAATGCTTAAACCATGTATTGTAATATTAATTATGTTTCAACTTTCCATATTGCTTTCTAAAAGTTGTTCAACTTAAATCTCAGCAGAGCTGATTTATCAGACAGTTGTAATCTTCGAGTGTACTAGATATGCCTTACTATTGGCTTTTGATACATGAAAACCATTTTAAATCCATACATCATCAGGAACGAGACTAATAGTAAATCCATAATTGATTACCACCTAACTGCAATTTTCTTTTTAATAATGTGGTGTGCAATCCGAGACTCTGGTCACTCATCCTTAATGTCCGTGTTTATGGACTATCCCTCTGAGACGCTTACTGGCACCTTGCATTTTTCAACTTTTATGGAGTGCTATTTCAGCTAGAAATTACTGCCTGATTTCAGACAGCTATGCATTTAATAAGCATGTGCCAAGTGCAACATCATAGGGACTTGAAAGATTCAATGATTTCTTCCCCTCCAAAATTTGACCTGAGACAGGCAAATTGCTAGATATGGTAAGATGTGCAGGACGGAGGTCTCTTAGAATAATCATATTTAATGCACCATTATCCTATTCAGCTATCTCTTTCCCCTTCACTTAATTTGACCATCTTTCCCGATGAGAAGATTGTGTTTTTTTTTAATTTAAATTCATGTCTGATGTAACTGAACCAATGCCACTATTTAGAGCTAGTACCACTCCTTTCAGCTTACACTCCTGAAGAATATTTGTCATCTAAGAAAATATTTAACAAAAAAACAACTTTTATCAAAATGGTCCCTGGTTATCATCTGGAAAACTGAATTCCAGCATGGAGCAAGTCATTTCTCTTGTGACTGTGCCTTATTGCCTGTGTGGGTGAGACACATGAAATGACTGTTGTGAGATCCTGTGGCAAGATTAATCACCAATCATCCATTGACCAAAACATTTAATAACACGTTCGACTCTTTATGCTGCTTGCTTAATTTGACCTTCACAGTTTGCTTTGTTTTCTCTCACTTCATTCTGTGCTCAGAATTAACTGATAGGCAAGTACCAGGATGTGCGTTAAGTAACTACCAGCAAGAAATAAAAGGGAGGTTGAGAGAGAGACATCTTTAGAGATAATAGTGAACGGCCTTCATAGAGTGGATGTGGAGAGGATGTTTCCAATAGTGTAAAAGTCTAGGACCAGAGGTCATAGTCTCAGAATTAAATGATGTTCCTTTCGAAAAGAGATCAGGAGGAATTTATTTTGTCAGAGGGTGGTGAATCTCTGGAATCCATTGCCACCGAAGGCTGTGGCAGCCACATCAATGGATATTTTTAAGGCAGAGATAGATTCTTGATTAGTGTGGGTGTCAGGGGTTATGGGATGAAGGCAGGAGAATGGGGTTAGGAGGGAGAAACAGATCAGCCATGATTGAATGGCAGGGTAGACTTGATGGACTGAATGGCCTAATTCTGCTCCCATCACTTATGAATTTATGAGATAGAGGGGGTGAGGATTTAACCTGCCATTGACTTCCATTGGAGAAAGAGGTCACTACATGCACTTCCCCCACAAAGAGGTCACCCTAAATAAAAGATCTCCAGAGATGCTGACTGACCAGCTAAGAATTTCCAGTAATTTCTGTTTTAATTTAATATACATTAAGGGCAGATTTGTTCAAGTTACATTTATTGTCACATGCATCAATTGGTACAGTGAGATGAGTTACCATACAGCCATACGAATAAAAAGAACACAATACGTGATAGAATTTAACATGAACATCCCCACACAGCGGAATCAATGTTTCCCACTGTGAGGGAAGGCAATAAAGTTCAGTCATCTTTCTCTTTGTTCACCAGTGGTGGGGGCCTTTGAGCCCTCCGCAGTCGCCACTATGGTGGCCCAATGTTCAGGCCCTCTCGCCGGGATGATCGGAGCTCCGGCGTCGGAACGGAAGAACACACTCAGCCGCTTGGAGTTTCCGAATCGGCCACTTCTTACCGGAGACCGCCGCTCCCGAAGTCCACAGGCCGAGCTGGGCGGAGATTCAACACCGGCGACCCTCGGCAAAAGATCCCAGGACTCCGCGATGTTAAAGTCAGCACTGCACGTGGCTAGAAGCTCCGCAAACCACAGCTCCACGGTGTTAAAGTCAGCAGGCCCAACAGTCCGGAGCTCCAACATGGCGATCCCCGGTAAGGCATCGTCCCGCTCCACGATGGAATTCAGTGCTGCGCCGCTGCTGAAGCTCTGGCCGGATCTCAACTAGGAAGTGACTGGGAAATGGTTTTCCCCTATCCCCCCCCCCCCCCCCCCCCACCTCATCCCCACATAAAAATGTCTTAGAAACCTTTAGAAACATACTTTTAGACACAGTAAAAATAACAAAAAGCGTGAAAGGACGGACTGCAGCTGGCGAGGCTGCCACACTCGATTTGCCTTACTGTATTTCTGCTGATAGTGGCATTTTAGACAGGAACGTCCACAAACTACAGCCATGGGATAGGTTTTTAAACAGCACCTAATCATAGAGTCATGCAGTCATACAATGTGGAAACAGGCCCTTCAGTCCAACTTACCAACATGACCCAACTACACTAATCCCACCTGCCTGTGTTTGGCTTTTATCCTTCTGAACATATCCTATCAATGTACGTCTTGAAATGTTTCATGTACTTTGCGATAGTACCTGCCATCATTGTCCATAGGTGCACAAAGGCTGGATGCTCAATCTGTTTTTAGGACTCACTGATTTCTTTTCTTAGTAGTTGATATGACTTTGAATCGGGGAAGTTTAGCAGCACAAGTGCAAGCCTTGATGTCGTTGTGCATGCTCTCTCCTTGGAAGAGTAATCCACTTAATACCATTCCACTGCTATTTCTCCACATCCCGTTAAATTCTTTTAATTTGTTCACCAGTTGAAACCATCATTGGCAAAGCTGACAGTTATTTCTTTTCAAAAAATACAATTTATTCAGAAGATACACAATTATAATAATTAGGCAATTCCTTTGTCATCATTCATTGAATCGAGAATATCATTACATTCACTTACAATATTTACCTTGTGTCAACCTGACGTCAATTTGTTATTCCCAAACATTTAATCAGGGATATGTTTGAGAGGTTACTGCACGTGATCCCAGTCCTTCAGGGCCAAGTGCAAGTGGATTCTGAACGGAGGCCTTTTCTCATAAAGACTTCAAGTTTCAGTGGGCTGCTTGGCTATATTAGAGGACAATAAACAATCAACTACTTTGGTGGGGCCGGAGTCACATTGAGGCCAGAGTGGTGAAGACAGGACAATTTCTTCCATAAATGACATTAAACAAATTGAGTTATTGAACAATGCTATGGATTCAAGGTCATCATTATTGATACCAAGTTTTTTTTAAATATATTGTGTGTATTAAAAGTCCCACGGTAGCAGTGGTAGGATTTAATATTATATCTGTGGATCAATATTCCAAGTCTCTGGGTACCAGTCCAGTAATAGTTATCCAGTTTAAAAGCCTTTGGGTCTTGTTTCTATAGCCATTAATGTACAATCACCTCTGGGAGGTGTGAAAACGTCCTAATCCCTTTTTGAAGAATCTTAAATTTAAACTCTCTTTTACCATGGGCTGACAAGTATAAGATTGGAAACCAATGCAAATTATAACTCTTTCAGTGCCAAATTCAACCCATTAACACACATATATATATATATATATATATATATATATATATATATATGTGTGTGTGTGTGTGTGTGTGTGTGTGTGTGTGTGTGTGTGTGTGTGTGTATATTTATATATACATTATAACTATTCCACACACACACACGGGAAGCAACCTGCAAGATGAACGTCATGGTGAATAACGCCCAGTTACGGTCCAAGCCTGTCCCCACGTACCTCGGTGTGAAGCTCGACAGAACGTTATCATTCAAACAACACCTGGAAGGTGCCAAGGCAAAGACAAGCGCCTAGCCGGCACCACATGGAGAGCCACGACGAAGATACTGCACATGTCCATAGTGGCCCTGGTGTTCTCAGCTGCCGAGTACTGTGCCTCGATTTGGTGCCGTAGCCCTCACGCCAGGAAGCTAGATGCTGCCCTCAACAGCGCCCTGCGGACTGTCTCCGGATGCCTACGAGCCACCCCAGTAAACCAACTTCCCGTCCTCGCTGGCATCGCCCCGGCCAACATCAGACGAGAAGCAGCCACACTGGCCGTCTCTCGAAAGGCACAGACCAGTGAATCCCACCTCCTCCATCAAATCGTCACAGAGACACCAAGACGTGTGCGCCTCAAGTCATGGCGCCCCTTTGGGCTGAAACGTCAACACTTTCTCTGTTTCTGACCTACGGAATGTTTCCAGCATTTTCTATTTTTATGTCAGATAGCCAGCATCCGCAGTTTTATGATTTGCGTCAATGTCTGATAGAATTCAAGAGGCCACACCGTAATCATTGCAGGCAGCCCTAAATTAAGAATGTAAAACATTTGCTACGTTATTGTCACCCAATCACTCGACCATGAGTGAACATGTCCTGATGGTCGTTAACTGCGGTGAGATGAAGCTTGGACAAATGATATCTGGCATTCCCTAATTTGAATCTCACATTCCACATAGTCAATTGATGAAGGAATAATACCCATCTTTGGACACTGAGGAATCTGCCATTTTTAAAAGTTATAATGCTTTATTTTGTTGCCACTGTTTTGTAGGTGGTTTAAATCAAATCATATGCTTTATCATTTTATGTACTGATGTTGGCTGTAACCCCAGTGACAACTTAGAATGATCGTGACATAGAAAAGTTCATTACAATGAGGTGAGATTACATTATCATACTGGAGAATTTATTTACAATGGCTTTTGGTACAACAAAGTCTACTCCAGCTCTGATCATGGGAACATTTAAGGTAGAAGCTTCTCGGTTTAGATATTTTGATACATGATGAGTAACAAAGGCCTCCAGTATTGCTTCACCATTGTGGCCACCCTTCTGTTATTCCTGAGAACAAAATAAAGCCGTGTGGGATTTGGAATTAAATCCATCCCTTAACGGAAATGCACTTGAAGATAAATAGTCAATCAGTTAATTTTTTAGGCAAGGCTCAGCTGCTAGTACTTGCCTTGAATATTCAGGTTGCAGGTTCTATTTCAGTGACTTCAGGTTTTTGCACAGCAGCTCTGATGGTGCAGTGCATGTCAAATATTCCATGTTTCTAATGAGATCTTATTCTTGGGTGCTGTCTATTCTCTAAGAGATGTTTCAGGCTTACAACTATTGACCTGGCTATTTCTAATTATCAACCAAAATCAGAAAGATAAATGAATTGACTATTATCACATTGCTTTGTTCAAATTAACGGCTGCACTTCCTACACAACAGCAGTACACATTCTATGTCTACCTCTCCATGTCCTACTACTTTGACCACGATGGCATCGCACTGCTTTTTTCTGGAGCAGTCACATGATGAGCGTGAACATGCTGGGAAACTGATGATGAAGCTACAGATTCAGTGAGGAGGACACACCTTACTCCAGGATATTAAGAAAACAGATCACAAAGAATGGGGAACAGCAGAAAAGTAGGTACGTGTGGCTATTTAATTAAAAGCCTTTCTTCTTTTATAATAATAACAAATAATAACAAATCAAAACACAACTAAGTGGTAAATATGCAGCATACAATGCTGCAGTAACAACGTCACATTTACTTCAACTTTTTTTCCTGAACCAAAGTTGGCTGCCATTATGAGATGGCTCAGGCTGAGGGAGAGATAGGCGGAAGGACTGGAGCAATGAAAGTACTGACATGTGTGATATCACTCCTGCAATATTACCTCACTTGATTTAGAAGACAATTACCGCACATCTCAAGGTAGAGAATAAGAAAAGCATAAAAGCAAATGGGGATCTGGTTCAACAGATTTCGGCTCCGTCCTCTACCTTGACAAGCAGCTCCAGGATCTAATCTTTATCCAAAGCTCTTGGCATCGTCTTGAACAGGAAAGCAAAACCACCCAGACCTGATCTCGGATTCTTCTCCTATTCTTCTGACATATCCATCACTCTCTTTCCTTCTGTGCCTGTATGATAAATGTGCGGACGTGTAGGGTGAAGGCATGTAGTAGCACATCAGGGAGAATCGTTGACATTTCCTGAAGGCTGGCAGCTAAAGAAATGTACAAAGAGCGCTCAATTTCAGAATTAATAAAGCAGATTTGCAAGCAGATTGATTGACAGGGTGACTAGCAATGCACCATTTACAGTGTCAGTCAGAGATCTACTCAGCTTTCACAGTGTGCTTATCACCAAGTGATTGAAAAAAATAGCAGTGCTGATAATTCAGTGCAGGAAGAAATGCTTCAGATGAAGGCAGTTGGTGAAAAAAAAACAACTTATTTTGGCCATGGCAAGTTGAGGAAACTGCAAAGATGGCAGATGCTGCAATCAATAATTATCATCAACCCAGTATATGCTTAAAGTACTATGATATAAAGTATATGATTTCCAGAACAAAATCAAAAAAGCGTAAGAAATTAGTCAGTGATAACTTATGAATACAAACAAAATGGCATTATAATCTCTTATTCACACAGCACGATACTGTGTTCACTCGCAGCATAATATTGTATTCATAAATACTCCCAGCCTGTATTATTTTCACGCTTGCACACAGGAGAATATTCGAAAACACAAACAGAACAATATTCATAAAAAACTTTTTTTTTTCCCAGAGACATGTTCCACACTTGATGAAAACCAAAATAAATTCTGTGGCCATCTTTTCAAATTTTGTTTGAATATAGAATTATTGGGGTACGTCAGATGCATTTCCCTATCTATCTGTATCCGTAGGTTGGATCTTTGGATTAGCCTTTGTACTTTAGGGTGTCAAAGTGCAATTCAAAAACACACAGGCAGTCATTTTGATTAATTTCCCTCCTGGGATAAATAACGTTCTATTGTATCGTATAAAATATTCTCAATTTTCATTCTGCCCCATTAGTTTTTGATATTTAATTTGCTGGTTTTCAATACATTGAGCAGTTTTTTTACATTTGAATACCATCCACATGTTTAAGGATAATCATCGGCTTCCATTTGGTGTTTATGATATAACTGGGTGGTGGTATTAAGAACAATCCAGTTATTAGAATCACCCAATGTTTGCAATAGTGTATGCAGGAGTTTGTCAAGTGTACATCTTATGCAATGCCAATTCCAGTGGAATTTATAGGAATGGGAGTAGATGGTAATGAAATAGATTATTTCACCTTAGACTCCTCTAATAAATGAAAGGTGCTACTTTGTTCATTTTACACAGCTGGCTTCATGTCCCAAGCCTTGTAGTTCAAGTTCAAGTTCAAGTGAGTTTATTGTCATGTGTCCCTGTATAGGACAATGAAATTCTTGCTTTGCTTAAGCACACAGAAAATAGTAGGCATTTACTACAAAACAGATAAATGTGTCCATATACCATGATATAAATATATACACACATGAATAAATAAACTGGTAGTGCAAATAACAGAAAGTGGTTGCTAATAATCAGAGTTTTGTCCGAGCCAGGTTTAATAACCTGATGGCTGAGGGGAAGTAGCTATTCCTGAACCTGGTTGTTGCAGTCTTCAGGCTCCTGTACCTTCTACCTGAAGGTAGCAGGGAGATCAGTGTGTGGCCAGGATGGTGTGGGTCTTTGATGATACTGCCAGCCTTTTTGAGGCAGCGACTGCGATAAATCCCCTCGATGGAAGGAAGGTCAGAGCCGATGATGGACTGGGCAGTGTTTACTACTTTTTGTAATCTTTTCCTCTCCAGGGCGCTCAAATTTCCGAACCAAGCCACGATGCAACCGGTCAGTATGCTCTCGACTGTGCACCTGTAGAAGTTAGAGAGAGTCTTCCTTGACAATCCGACTCTCCGTAATCTTCTCAGGAAGTAGAGGCGCTGATGAGCTTTTTTGATAATTGCGTTCGTGTTCTCGGACCAGGAAAGATCTTCAGAGATGTGCACCCCCAGGAATTTGAAGTTCTTGACCCTTTCAACCATCGACCCGTTGATATAAATGGGGCTGTGGGTCCCCCTCCTACTCCTTCCAAAGTCCACAATCAGCACGGGAGCACCTCAATGTAAGTTCCCTTTGATCAGTTTCACCCCCACATGTCGTGCTAATGTAACAATGACTTGCAGTAGCATCAGAACCAAATTACGTAGGTGCAGTAACAAATCAATTAAATTGCCGGACTAGCACACAATGGCCTAGACATTTGATCCAGGGACAGGAGTTCAAATCCCATTATACAAAATGGGGAATTTAAATTCAAGTAAATTACAATGGCAACGTTTAAGGGTAAAACCCCTGTCCCACTGTACGAGTTCATTCCAAGAGTTCTCCCGAGTTTACCCTGATTCGAACTCGGAGATTTACGGTAATGGCCACTCGTCGGTACTCGGGGCTCTCGTGCACATTTTTCATCATGTTGAAAAATCTTCACGAGTCTTCCCGTGCTTACCTGCCGTTAGCGAGTCTTCCCGAGTACCTGCCTTTAGCGCTAAGAGATGTCCCCGAGCTCCGACATACCCACTACGTTCATTCTCCGTGCTTACCATGAGTTTGATTTTTTTTTTTAACTCGGGAGAGCTCTTGGAATGAACTCGCACCGTGGGACAGGGCTATTAGAGAATATTGACCAAACACAAACAAATGGGATCAGCATATATAGGCACCTTGATCAGGATGGATAAGTTGAACCAAACACCCTCTTTTCATGCTGCATGACTTATGAATTGATAATTAAATAATTTTAGAATTTACAAAAAGCTAATATTGATAAAGGTTTGTAAATGATGCTAAGCGAAGGGATCTGCCATCCTGACTTGTCTCCAGCTTTGCGTTATGGTTGACTAGCTAATTGCCTCTCCTGTTCTGGAGATGTCAGGATACTTTGCCAGCATTGATCACACCCCACCAGTTAAAAAAGCAGACGAATAAATAAATAATTGGAACAATGCAGAGGAAAAAAATAAAGTCTCTTAGCACATGGGAAGTCTGCTTGGTTTATATTTGTCTGAACGGCTTCTGTGTTTCACTGTAGAGTAATCAATGTATTTACATCCTCTTTGAAAAAGCTTCTCCAAGATGTTGAATTTCCTCATAGCATCACTCACAGAGGTAAAATCAAATATCCCTGTGGCAACAAACAGTTCGTTAAGCACTGGAGAAGGAGCGGCACATTGATGCAGTGGTAGAGTTGCTGCATTACAGCTCCGGAGACCCGGGTTCGATCCTGACTACGGGTGCTGTCTGTACGAAGTTTGTACGTTCTCCCTGTGGACTCAGTAGGCCGAAGGGCCTGTTTCCACTGTATTTCTAAAACAAAAACTAAAATCCTGCAGTTGCCAAGAATCATGGATTCACAAGCAATGCTGGATTTTTGGATAGAGAGAGAATCTTGTTCTGTACAAATGGGTTACGTGGGCTAAAACCTCAAAAAGATCCTTTCAACATGGGGCACAGAACATCATGAAGAACAGATGTTAAACAAATAAAACAAATAGTATCAAAATGAAATAGCGCTGCTTCCGATCCTCTGTATGGAGACCAAATTTATTAAATGGTGGGTGTGCTGCTATGATGGGATATGACATTATATTTAATAAATTATATTCAAAATTATATTTCTCAATTAAGTGAGGAAGATAATATTTTTTTAATTGTTTAGTTTAGGTTAGAGATACAACGCGTTAACAGGCTCTTCGGCCCACCGCGTCCATGCCGACCAGTGATCCCCGCACACCAATGCTCTCCTACACACACTGGGGACAATTTACAATTTTACCTAAGCCAATTAGCCTACAAACCTGTATGTCTTTGGAGTGTGGGAGGAAACCAGAGCTCCCGGAGAAAACACACACAGGTCATGGGGAGAATGTCCAAACTCCGTACAGACAGCACCCGTGATCAGGATTGAACCCTACTCTCTGGCGCTGCTTCAACGTGCCTCCCACGGGTCCTAGCCCTAACTCCAGCCACATCCTTGACTCCAATCCCAGGTACACCCCTGACTAGGAGCTCTGGTGAAACACTCTGCTCGTTCCATGAACCCGTTAAAAATATGCACTAATGAGTGAGCCAGATATAGAACCATTAGTTGCTGATTCGAGTTGC
This sequence comes from Amblyraja radiata, assembly GCF_010909765.2. Taxonomy (NCBI): domain Eukaryota; kingdom Metazoa; phylum Chordata; class Chondrichthyes; order Rajiformes; family Rajidae; genus Amblyraja; species Amblyraja radiata. The sequence goes on along the minus strand of NC_045982.1, from coordinate 17,730,996 downwards.
ACAGTAATAATAGCTAAAACTAGACACACCAATGGTCATTTTCATGTTGGTGTACTTATGAACAAAAGCGGGGAATTAAGCCGATTCTTCGTCCATCTCTAGAGACTACAGCAATGCAAACACAGCATCAAATGCAAAATTCAGAGGCCACAGATGATATGCTTCATTTGGTTTCCAGCCTGCACAGGATAAACAATCCACTGCAATGTTTCAGCTCGACATTTTTGGAAATCTAATCACTTGTATTAAGATATGGTTTTATTCAGTGTTTTCTCTTGATTTGGTTTCAGTAGCATTCCTGAATAGATTAAATGTGAAACAAAGATCGGCAAGCAGTTGTTTAATCTATGTTTCATATAAATCCTGGGCCCAGCCTAAGATTCCATTTCAAATTAGCTTTACATTTATTACCATTCAGCTCAAATCATAATTACAAAATTATCGATGTGCAATTGTGCTATTGGTGATAAAGCTGCCAGACCTTAATATGCAATAACAAAAGGTGGTGTATGATGAAATACCAGCGAATGTGGGAAAGACATTACTATGAATTAATATTGTAATTACAAAGTTATTACTTCGTAATTATGTCATTATTTATGGAGCTAAAAGTAAAGCCTTACAACCGTTATCAGGTATATTATGGTTGTCTCTTTTCCCTTCTTTTGCATTATTTCCTTCCAAATGCTAAGCTGGATCTCAATGAAATGTACACACATTAGACCTTAGAGGGCCTTAAGTCAGTTAACAGATCATCTCCCTAAGTGAGCTTTCATCACTATGAAAAGCACATAGATCCTTGTCTTTTTCATAAAATTCTATATAAATTCCTGAATAATTCTCAGGGAACCATTTGATCAACTGCTTATCCAATTAAAGACGAAATTGTGACTGTTAAACATCTTTTACAAGTCGTTAAACTGAATACATAATTCATTACAGGCCTGCTAATGAGTTCTGGCATATGATGCAAAGGTAGTTATCATCTAACATTGGAGGTGAAAATGTGCAATTGAATGGGACAGAGTTCAGTAGGGAGGGATTAAGTACTAATTAGAAGATTTTCTGCTGCATTCTTTCAATGCACCCTGAAGCAGAATTCTACAAAGTGGTTGAAGTAGTTACTCTGATGATTCTTTTTTTCTTAAATTAGAAACATTCAGATTTAATCTTTACAAACAGGACCATGTGAAAGTTTACCGAGTGTCTATTTTATCATCAATTCGGAATCCCCTGCTCAAACATAATAATTATTATATTACCTGATCTAATCCATAGATATATTTACTCCAGACATCAAAATGCTAAACCATTTTGTTAACGCTGACAGGAGTGGAATTGTTGATCAGGGGAAGAGATGATCTCATCTCTGGTACCTATGGAATATCATGTTTAGTAAGTTTTACTTGATTTGCCTTTCATGGAGGATGGGATAACTTGGTAGAATATTTCTGCATGAATTTCAAATAACTTAAATAAAGTTCACAAGAAAATTAATTTTACCTATTCTCCGAAAAGCACAAATGTAACTGGATTTTGTTTTACTTCTATTTTCCCTAATCTTTTAATAGTCTCCACACATTCTTGCCAGATTAAATTTCTGCCCTCAGCAGCTTTCAATTTAAAATGTGCTGCAAGATTCAGTTCCTATGGCTCGATAGGTATGGACTATTTTTGATACAATTATGCCTAGCTAACATTATTGCAAAAGAACTCCTCACGTGGGTATGATCACTTAAAGAATATTAAGCTATAATACATATGTGGAGTTATATCCATCATGCAGGGAAATGTTTAGGCAATGTGATATGATGAAATACCGAGTCACATTCATATTAGTTCATTGTCATATATACCAGGATACAAAGAAATTCCTTGTTTTAATGAAGCTCTCAGAGTAAACAGTATACATACAGAAAGGATACATTCAACAATGAGTGCGAAACAGCAGAATGGTGCAAGATTGTTGTGCAATCTGAAGTAGCACAAATTTTTTTTTAAAGTACAATAGCAGAATAATTGAATGAAATATTATTAAGGTTAAGAGTGTATGGCAGCATCTCTGGGAACGGACTATGAAAGAGATGAGTGGTTCAGGAGTCTGATATCAGTGAGAAGAAGCTGTTCTTAAGTTTGGATGACTGGGCTTTCAAGCCATCAGAATACTTTTTAAAGTGCATTTGCAGAAGTTCGAGGGAATCCTCGTGGACATGCTGAATCTTCTCAGATGCCTAAGAAAGTCAATAACAAAAGACACAAGTTGCTGGAGTAATTCAGTTGGTCAGGCTGCATCTCTGGAGAACATGGATAGGTGATGTTTCTGGTCAGGACCCTTCTTCAGACTGATTGTGGTGGGCATGAGAAAGAAAACTGAAGGAGAGGAGGGGCAAGACAAAGCCTGACAAGTAATAGATGGATACAGGTGAGAGGGAGGGGTTGATAAGCAAATGGTTAGACAAATACCAGAGATGAAAAGACAGGTTTGAGACAAAAGGATTGAAGAGTTACAAATTGTGGAAGGAATGGGCAGTCACGGTGGCACAGAGGTAGAGTTGCTGCCTTACAGCGAATGCAGCGCCAGAGACCCAGGTTCGATCCCGACTACGGGTGCTGTCTGCATGGAGTTTGTACGTTCTCCCCGTGACCTGCGTGGGTTTTCTCTGAGATCTTCGGTTTCCTCCCACACTCCAAAGACGTACAGGTTTGTAGGTTAATTGGCTTGGTAAATGTAAAAATTGTCCCTTGTGTGTGTAGGATAGTGTTAATGTGCGAGGATCGCTGGTCGGCGTGGACCCAGTGGGCCGATGGGCCTGTTTCCGCGCTGTATCTCTAAAACTGAAACTAAAAACAAAATGAATGCAGTTGGGAAGGGGGAGGGGAAATATAGGTGCAAGTCCAGGTGGAGCCCCAGGGAGAGAGAGGGGGAGAAAAATGGTGGGGATGGGGGAAGAAGAGGGAGGGGTTGGAAGTGACTTAAAATTGGTGAATTCAATGTGCATAATATTTGATTGTAAGCTACCCATGAGGAAAATTAGATGCTATTCCTCCTTCTGGCAATATAGGAGGCCCAGGAGTGATAGGTCAGTATGGGAATGGAAATGGGAAGAATTAAAATGGTTAGCAACTCAAAGATCCAGCAGTCCTTGGTGGGTCGAGCCCAAGTGCTCGGCAAAATGGTTGCTGAGTCTGCGCTTGGTATTGCCAATGTAAAAGCTGCCACATTGGGTGCAGTAGATGAGGTCAGAAGAGGTGCATGTGAACCCCTATCTCACCTGGAAGGGTTGCTGGTTAGATGTGCGGGAGGAGCTATAGTGACAGGTGTTGCATCTCCTGCTGTTGCAGAGGAAAGTAGCTGGGGAGGGGCTGGTTTTGTGGGAAGCAATGAGTGAATCAAGGAGTTGTGGAGGGGTTGGTCAGTGGAAAGTTGAAAGGGTTGAGGATGGGAAAATGTGGCTGGTGGTGGGATTACGTTAAGAAGAAGAACAGTTCATATAATGTGCAGTGTGAACCTGGAGTGGTCACCAAGTCTATGCTAGGTATCACCGATGTATAGGAAGCAATGATTATTAGTTAATAAAAGGAAATGGAGAAACTAAAAGGACTGGAATTGAATGACCTGGTGAGCTGTATTCAAAGGGCTTGGAAAAAGGTACCTATGGAGATAATGGATGCATTAGTTTACGCCTTACCAATTTTCATAGATTCTAGAACAGTTACCACTATTCAGCCCCACTATTTAAGAAAGGTGGGAGAGAGACAACAGAATGCAAACCAGTTTGCGTGATCTGGAGAGTAGTGCAAATGCCTGAATCTATTATTAATCTATTATTAATCTATTATTAATGGGGACGTGGTGTCGAAGGACGAGCAGCCGGAGCAAAGAAGTGGGAAGCCAAATAACCGAACGGAAACGAAGCCAAAACGCCAAATAACCGAAAGCGTACGAAGTCGATACGCCGACTAACCAAAAGGTTGGTACGCCTAAAACCAAACTAACCGAAAGGGCGGGATGCCTATAAGCCAACTAACCGAAAAGGTGGGACGCCTAAAAGAAAACTCACTGAAAGGCCGCACCACCGAAACGCATCTCACCGACAGGCTGCGTCGCCTACAAGCCAATTCACCGAATGGCCACTCTGCCGAAAAGTCAAATAACGGACATGACATTGCCAGTGGGGGGATGGGTGCAGGACTTGTCAGCGATTGGTCCAGACCCTCGGGTCCATCACATCACTGGCTGATGGAGACGGGAGGGTGGGGTCCTTTTCCCACACAAGACATAGGTGACTGGGCACTCTGAACCCGAGCACCAAGTTGTAAGTGGCCGAAGGAGCGCATCCCTCGGGACAGCCCCCACTCTCCCACGGCCACGGCCGCCCTCCACCTCGTCTCCCCCGTGCGGCCGCACTGTGACGGGCTGTGTGTCGGCAGCGCTTCGGCTTCGTACGCTTTCAATTATTTGGCGTTTCGGCTTTGTTTCCATTCGGTTATTTGGCTTCCACTTTTTTGCTTCGGCTTCTCGACATTCGACACCACGTCCGGGTACCTAATGGGGTATTAGAAAATTAATATGAGGATTGGACAGACAAATGTTAATGAAAATAAAACATGAAAAACATGTCACAGATTTTTTTGTTCTGGCCTTCTCTACCTTTCAGTCTGAAGAAGGGTTCTGATCCAAAACATCACCTAGTCCCTTTCTCCAGAGATGCTGCCTGATCCATTGAGTTACTCCAGCATTTTGTGCCTATCTTCAATGAATAGGTAGTACAGGTACATCACCATTGTACCTGTATTTGGACTATTTGATAGCTTTTAATAAGACACCAGTCAAGGTGATCAAACTAAATTTGAGGATTGGATTGGGAGTAATTTATTGTCATCGATTACAGATTAATTAATAGACAGAAAATAAAGTAGGACTAAACAGGTTCAGAATAAATGTGAGGTTGTTAGGTGCTGCAGAGATAAGTACTGGAACTGCAGCTGTTCACAATCTCTATCAATGATTTGGATTAGGAGACCAAGTGTAATATGTAGGTTTGTTGATGATACAAAGATTGTGGAAGCGTGGGTGGTGAGGAAGATGGAGAGAAACTTCACGGTTTATTAACTGGTTAAGTTAACGAGTTGAGGATATGGCAGATGGAACATAATATGGAAAAATATGAAGTCATTCACTTTATAGTAAAAAATAGAATAACAGAGTATTTTTAAAACAGTGACAGGTGGAAAGATGTTGGTGCTCAGAGGGGCCTGGAAGTCCTGGAACATGAATCATTGTGAGTTCATGTGTGGGTACAGCCAACAATTAGGAAGTCAAACTCCATGATGGCCTTTATTGATAGAGGATTTGAGCATCAAGTTTTAAATGTTTTCCCGTTATTCTAAAAATCACGATCTGACAAAATATATATTGTGATAGAGAGAGAGACAGAGAGCACAACAGAGGTTCAACAGTATGGTTCCTGCAATGGGTCAGTGTGCTTAGAAGACAGATTATGCAGACTGAACATATAATCTCTAGAGCTCAGAAGAATGAGAGGTGATCTCATTGAGGCATTCAGAATTCTTGCTGGGCTTGACAGGATAAATGGAAGAATAATGCCTTCCCCTTGACCGAGGTGTCTGGAACTGATGGCCACTGCCTCAAAATAAGATTTAGTCATTTAGTCATTTCTTCACCAGAGAGCAGTGAATTTTTGGAATTCTCTACCAAAGAGGACTGAAGGAGCTCAGTCACTCAACATATTCAAGGCAGAGGTCATTAGATTTATAGACATTAAAGAAAGCAAGGGATAACCAAGGCTATCCATCTGTAATATTTACTGTTTATCTTTCTCCACAGATGCTGGTTGGTCCTCAGCACATTTCCTTGTGGTTTCAAACCCTGCCATGAATTCTGACCTGCATTTCGCACCTTTTAAATGTCCCTTTATCTTATCTCCACCTTCCTCCCTCATTAATCTACATTATACACTGCAGCAACCCCACCCTTACCCTATCATAAATATTCCATTTATCCCATCCATCTCTTCTCTTCACACTTTGCCACTTGAAAGCATTTTGGGCTTTACTTTAGAGTTTAGAGATACAGCGTGGAAACAGGTCCTTTGGCCCACCAAATCCGTGCCAACCAGCGATCAGCCCACACACTAGCACTATCCTACACACTAGGGATAATTTACATTTTACAGAAGCCAATTAACCTAAAAACCTGAGGTAGACAAAAGTGCTGGAGAAACTCAGCGGGTGAGGCAGCATCTATGGAGTGAAGGAAATAGGCAACGTTTCGGGCCGAAACGTTGCCTATTTCCTTCGCTCCATAGATGCTGCCTCACCCGCTGAGTTTCTCCAGCACTTTTGTCTACCTTCGATTTTCCAGCATCTGCAGTTCCTTCTTAAACCTAAAAACCTGTACGTCTTTGGAATGTGGGATGAAACCCGATCACCCAGACGTAACCCATGTGGTCACATGGAGAACATATAGACAGCACCCGTAGTCAAGATCGAACCTGGGTCTCTGGTGCTGTAAGGCAGCTACTCTACTGCTGTGCAATTGTGCCATCTTGTTTTCACACGTTTCCTGTTCTGTTGAAGGGTTACTGGCCTGAAATGGTAACTTCAATTTTCTTTCCACAGATACTAACTGAACCTGCTGAGTGTTTCTGGTAATTTCTGTATTTATTCCAGCAATTAATCAACATGCTTAAACATTCTGATTGCATTTAGATCACTAAGCATCTCCCTCCAGCGATTCCAAATGGACAAAAAAGTAAAATATAAGAATTGGGGTTCCCTTGTAATAATTTTTTAGAAATTGAAGAATGTAAATACAGAGGTTGGCAAGGACTATGCTGTTTTTTTATGGTTTAATTTTGTTGAAGTAGGTTAGAAATCAAAGTTTATGGTGATCACTCAGTTCAAATCAAATTAAACTTCCCACTTGTGTTCAGTGATTTTGATTTGGCTCCATGTTCTCACTGAGCATTATATCAACAGTTATTTTTCTTTAAGTGATCCCACCACCAGGCACATTTCCCCAACCCTTTCCTCGATCCAAAGCCTTGGTTCCCCTTCACACCAAACCACCCCCTCCTCAGGTACTTTCCCCTGCAAATGCAAGAGATGCAGCACCTGTCCCTATACTTTCTCCCTCACATCAATCCAGGGACTCCAGTCCCTTTCAGGTGAGACAGGTGTTTGTTTGCACCTCCCCTGCTCTCATCTACTGCATTCTGTGCTCCGAATCTGGCCTCCTGTACATCAGCAAGACCAAGCGTAGACTAGGCGAACAGTTGCACTCAGTCTGCCAAGGCCTAAAGTCTCCCAGTTGCTAGACATTTTAACTCCCCTTCCCACACTGACCTTTCTGTCCTGGGCCTCCAGCATGCCACAGTGAGGCCACATGCAAACAGCAGTAGAAACATAGAAAATAGGTGCAGGAGTGGGCCATTTGGCCCTTCGAGCCTGCACCGCCATTCAATATGATCATGGCTGATCATCCAACTCAGTATCCTGTACCTGCCTTCTCTCCATACCCCCTGATCCCTTTAGCCACATCTAACTCCCTCTTAAATATAGCCAATGAACTGGCCTCAACTACATTCTGTGGCAGAGAATTCCACAGATTCACCCCTCTCTGTAGTGACAGTAACAGCACCTCATATTTTGCTTGGGTCACTTACAACCCAATGGTATGAACATTGAATTCTCTAATTTTAGGTAACACCCATCACCCCTTCTTCCCCCACTTTCCTGTGCCCCAGCCTGGTGCACACTCACTATTTCTCTTACTATCCCAAACCCTTTCTCCACACCCATCCATCTACTTCCACCTATATCCCTCCCTATGGCTTTACATTTCACCCCGCATCCCTCTTTATCTGACACCCTTTTGCCTAATTTTCATCTCTATCCCTTGTCCACCTGTTTGCCAATCAATTCTCCCTCACATTTATCCACCTATCACTTGCCAAGCTTCATCCAGCCCCCATCTCTTTTCCAGCATTCTCCCTCCTAGTACAATGTCTGAAGAAGGGTCCCGACCTGAAACGACTTTTGTTCCTTTAGCCCTTTGAAAGAGACTGAAAAATATATCCAAACGCAAGGGATTTGCTTTTATTATAATATTCTTGGATATTTGAACTTTGTATAGAGGTTACCAGTTAATTTCAGAATATTGTCAACCAATTTTTAAGGTATACTAGTCTGTAAATAATAGGGACAATACAATACTAATCTACGTCAGCATGGTGGCACAGCGGTAGAGATACTGCCTTAAGGGCCTGTCCCACTGTACGAGGTAATTCAAGAGTTCTCCTGAGTTTTCCCCTGATTCGAACTTGGAGAATGTCCATAGCTGGTTCGTAGGAGTTCGTGGATGTCTCTTTTTATTCGTGGACATTTTTCACAGTGTTGAAAAAACATCACGAGTTTACCGGATTTCCCGAGTACCTACCGTTACTCGTACGAGCCGCTACGAGACATCCACGAAGTCCTACGGACCCGCTATGGACATTCACCAAGTTCGAATCGGGGGAAAACTCAGGAGATCTCTTGAATTACCTCATACAGTGGGACAGGCCCTTTACAGCGCCAGAGACCCAGGATCGATCCTGACTAGGGGTGCTTGTATGTACAGAATTTGTATGTTCTCCCTGTGACCTGTGTGGGTTTTATCCGAGATCTTTGGTTTCCTCCCACACTCCAAAGATGTACCGGTTTGTAGGTAAATTGGCTTGGTATAATGTAAATTGTCCCTAGTGTGTGTAGGATACTATTAGTGTGCGGGGATCGCTGGTCGGTGTGCGGACTCGGTGGGCCGAAAGGCCTGTTTCTGCGATGTATCTCTGAACTAAAACTAAACTAATCTAATGCCAATCACTGGATTAGCTGGAAAGAGAATATTAGCTCAGACATTGTTGGAACTGCCATCTCTGCGGTCGAGAAAATCCATAATTCGCAGAATATAGTCAATAAGATCTACAATGTTCTATAACATGAATTTCCGTGCTTTAAAATAATGGGAAATTTAAGTCAAGCATATGATCACACAATAGACTGGATCCACTGCTCCGCTTATAGTCTATTGTGTGACGGTATGCCTGTCTTAAAACTGAGACAGCTGTCCCAAAGCTCTCCATGCCAAATATATGCTTAGTTGAACTTTAAAGGCTACCAAAAGTTATTGCCTAAGTACTTCTGCCCTTGGTAATGGTGGTCTCTGAACACTCGACTGTACACCACAAAACCATGTTGAGTGACACATTGTAAAGCCACAAGCAACAGCATTTGGATCATTCTTCAGGAGTATTGTTTGATCGCCCCACCTAACAGCTGGATTTTATCGAATAAATATTTGATACACAGCATCCTTGGGTGTGGGAATGTACTTAGATACTTTGTGAGGCCACTTTTTTGACATAACAGAAAGAATGTGCTTCATGATGCCAGCACAACGTTGTCCTGTCATATTTAATGGTTTCATAATCATTATTTTGTCTGGTGTTCCTGGGACCACTTTGAGTCTTCAACCAAAAGATGGGAAAGAGGCCATGGAGATATAGTTCTGGCCAGAGTTTTTGTAGCAATACATTTGGAGAAAATAAATTCCTGGAATGTTGATTGTGCAGCAGAATGAACTGTTTGTTGGGCTTTAATATGTTGAGTTGATTTGTCCTTACTGAGGTAGAGTGGAATTTCCATTGACTCCTTTGTCACTACTCCATTCATAAGACGTTCTCTAAGTTTTGGGTATTTCTCATCCACAGCCACCTCTGGTATAGTTTCCCTTCTCTACGATATGATATGATACTTTATTACCAAATGTACCTAAGAACATAGGCACAGTGAAAATCTTTGTTTTGCATACAATACAGTAACATCATACTATAGTAACATGTTTGTGGCTGCAGGAGTCAGTACTTTAGAAGCTATCCTAAGAAATCATATGTATAAATTCATTTGCAGGATAAATGACTCTAAAAATGTAATTATTGTTGCCTTGTCAAACATAAGGGTTAGCACTACACGCTACGAATCCCAGCTGTGGAGACACTGGTATCGTTGTCTCATTGTAGGACATTGACCATTTTTTAAATCTGGATTTTTAATTCATGTATTGTGTTTTTTTTTAAATATATAATTGATGATGCTTTTATAAGTGATATACTTAGATTTTATATGTATTTTGTGATATTTTTTAATATGCAATACATTTTTATGTAATGTTGCCCCTTGTCTGGACCTCGAGTCCGTAATAATAATAAAGTTATAGATAAGCACTATCATCGATATATAGAGAATTGCAACGATTGGAGTGTAATATTAGATTTCACCGAGACAGTACATGGAGTCGCCACGTTTCTGGTGCCAACAAAGTTTCAAAGTTCTGAAGAGTGCTGTCTTATCTTGGCCTTAAATTCCCAATCTCTAATGTGACCTTGCTGGAGCTCGCAAATAATGTAGTTCCCGCTGCAGCACCCAAAGTGGCAGCAAAAACGCACCCTAACAATAGCTTTATTATCCAAGGTGGATGGCAAGCACTGCAGTGGGAAGTGTTGGTGAGGAGGTGTGAGGGAGAAGAGGTCCTCAATCAGCCCTCTCCTTCCACCAGCTGACCTCAGGACCAATAGCATTCCTATCCCACTTACCATCAGTGTATGCTGGAGGGAGGGTTTACAGAGGAGAAATGGAATGACAGATTGACTCCTGGCCACACCTGAAGAAGAAGGACAATCATGAAGATAGGCACAATGTGCTGGAGTAACTCAGCAGGTAAGGCTACATCTCTGGAGAAAAAGGATGGGTGACGTTTCAGGTCGGGACCCATCTTCCGACTGAAGAAGGGTCCTGACCCGAAACATCATCCATCATTTTTCTCCAGAGATGCTAACTGACCCGCATTTTGTGCCTATCTTCGGTATATACCAGCATCTGCAGTTCCTTTCTACACAAGGACAATCCTGATGTTGGCAGGAGGCAGGAACAGAAATGTAATCTTCTTAGGCAGTCCCCCAGTAATGGGGATGATCTGCTTTCAGCATGGTTTTGTGGAATCTGTGGTAACCATAGACTCATTCATAGATAGTGCAGCAAGTGCCTATAACGGTGATCAGGGAGATGGCTTGTGAGCTGTTGTGCCCCTTCCATTGTTTTCACCGAGCTATTGTGTGCTGCCGAGGGCCTCGAGGTTTTCACATCATCCTGATCAGTCCTTCACCACCTCAATTCACTGTACCATGGCTCTATTTTCTACCGCTATTCCTTGTGATTCCAAGTAGGAGATGGAACATAAAAATGCATTTCATTACATAGTCAAACATTACATAGTCAAACAATACATAGATTTTGGAAGAACCCCATAAACTTTGTCAGGGTTGGCCTCAAGTGCTCCAGTTTCCTCCCACACCTCAGGCATGAGAGTTGATATGTTCATTGACCATTGTAAGTTGCCGCTAGTATGCAGGTGTGTGGTATAATCTAGGAGGAGTTGATGTGAATGGGGGGAGAATAAAATGGGTGTTTTAATCATAGATGTGGACTCGGTGGGCTGAAGGGCCTGTACCTGTGCAGAATGATTCCATGAATTTAGCGGCATAACCTCCAGCATAAGTACGTTTACTGTCAAATTCTCCTCCCCCCACCCCAAGGAAATTTCTAGGAATGTCACTTATGCCAGCTTTATACAAAAATATTGAATTTATTTGATGACTATTTCTGAGATTAAACGCTGAATCATCTGCTCTTTTCTGAACCTGGCAAAAGGTTTCCATTATTTACGCCAATACCCTGGCAAGGGTTTGTGATTTATAGCATCAGAGTCATAGAGCATGAAATCAGCTCTCTGGCCACAGTAGCCATGTTGTACATTAATTGCCAATCTACACTAATCCCATTTACCAGTACGTGACCGATAGCCGTCTATGCCAAATCATTTCAAGTGTTTGTCCACATACTTCTTAATCATTGTCAACATAACCCCTCCCATCACCTCTTCAAGGAGTATGTTTCAGATTGCAGCTAAAAACATTCTTCCTCAAATCTCCAACTCCTTATATTAAAGCTATGCCAACTGATTATGGATAATTATGCCATGGGAAAAAGTTTCCCACTGTCTACCTACCTATGCACGTCATAACCTTGCATATCTGAATCAAATCCCCCTCATCCTTCTAACACTTTAGAAATACAATGTGGTAACAGGCCCTTTGGCCCACCAAGTCTGTGCCAACCAGTGATCACCCGTACACTAGCACTATTCTACACGCTAGGAACAATTTACATTTTAAAAAAGCCAATTAACCAACAAATCCGCACATCTTTAGGATGTGGGAGGAAACCAGACCACCCGGTAGAAACCCATGCGGTCACAAGGAGAACATACAATCTCTGTACAGACAGCACCCAAGGTCAGGATCTAACCCGTGTCTCTGGCACTGAAAGGCAGCAATTCTACCGCTGCGCCACTTTAAACTCTGCCACAACAGATGCAATTTTGCTGGTTCTCCACTCCACTCTGGATTACCTGGACAACAAGAACACATACTGTGTAGGAAGGAACTGCAGTTCCTGGTATATACCGAAGATAGACACTAAATGCTGGAGAAATTTAGCGGGACAGGCAGCATCTCTGGAGGGAAGGAATGGGTGACGTTCTGTCTGAAGAAGTGTCTCGACCCGGAATGTCACCTATTCCTTCGCTCCAGAGATGCTGCCTGTCCCGCTGAGTTACTCCTGCATTTTATGTCCATCATAAGAACACATACGTCAGGCTGTTCATCGACCACAACTTGGCGCTCAGCAACTATTTATATTTTGCTGAGGTACTGTAAATAAGCTAAATAGGATATATCTGTAATGCATGCAGAAAAAATGATTCATTCAAAGATGTGTTCTGGAGAATTTTTGGCCAAAGAGTTGCTGTTCTTTTTATTGTTTAGTCAAGTAGGAAGTGTTGTGTAACCTTTGGCCCATTCTCCATAAAACACTTTCATTCATTATGTGGAAAGTCAAATGGAGGCTGACATACTATTTAAGGGAAAGAAAGGACAAAAACATTCCTTGGTTTCAGGCAAATACTTCCAATGTCACCACAGCAACAGAAGCCCATTCAATTCTGAGCAGCACTTATTGAATCAAGCCTTTTGATAAAGGAAACTGAACACAAGTGCTCCATTTGACCAGGTTCAGTTTCGATGGTGCTTTTATTTTGGACCGTCCTTCACATTTGTCGAGGGTCCTGAGATCCCGGAGCAGAATCTATTGTGTTATGTCCTACTTTTCTAGTTTCATTCAGACAAGGGGCGGTTATAGTGCTTCTCACTTCCGAGTGATGTGACTGTGGGTTCATGCACCGCCAGCTCCTCAATGCAGAAATATCATACAGTCTATGAGACGAGACACAACTCTGAGATCGAGTCTTTCTTGCCCGATCTACATGCAAGGTTCCATAACTAGTTAAAAGAGAGTTCTCGCAGCGTGTTGATCAACAGTTTTTATGAAAATCTGTTATCCAGTTATTAACACATACCTGTAGCTATTTGAAAGACCATGCCCCATAACAAATGGCTGCTGCACCTTCTACATTCGAACAGTGGCAACACACAAAACGTGCTTCGCTGTCTTGTCTGCACAGTGCTTTGGAAAATTCTAGATGGTGTGATATATGTGCAAGTCTTTCTTTGCTTGGCAGACCTCCAGTCCCAGTTTTACTTTGATCTACAGTGCAGCTGACAGTCTCTGGAGCGGGGACTTAACTAAATAATTGCTGACAGCCAGTTTGGTGACCGTGGGCTGCCAGAGAAGAATAAAAGTCCAGACATATTTGAATGGCCAGTTTAAAATGCAAAGGGTTGCTTTAAATTGTGTTGGAAGGAACTGCAGATGCTGGTTTACACCAAAGATAAACACAAAATGCTGGAGTAACTCATCGGGTCAGACAGCATCTCTGGAGAGAAAGAATGGGTGATGTTTCGGATCATGACCCTTCTTCAGACCGAGAATCAGGGGAGGGGGAAGGGGAGGGGGAGATACAGAGATAAGGAAGCTAGGGTGTGAGAACGAGACATCAGAGGGGGTGGTGATCAAGGAAAATGGAGATAGATCATTGTTAGCTAGGAGAAGGTAGCAGAATCACTCTGGACAGTCAGACTGGTTGGAGAACTGGGAAGGGGAGGGATGGAGAGAGAGGGAAAGCAAGGGTTACTTGAAGTCAATATTCATACCGCAGGGGTGTAAGCTGCCCAAGTGAAATATGAGGTGCTGTTCCTCCAATTTGCTCTGACAATGGAGGAGGCTCAGGACAGAAATGTAAATGTGGGAATGAGAGGGGGGGTTAAAGTGTTTAGCAACTGGGAGATCAGGTCGGTTTAGGCGGACTGAGAAGAGGTGTTCAGCGAAATGTTCGCCGAGGCTGCACTTGGTCTCACACCTGGAACAGCGGATACAGTAGATGAGGTTGGAGGAAATGCAAGTGAACCTCTGCCTCACCTGAAAAGAATGTCGGGGTCCTTGGACAGAGTCGAGGGAGGAGGTATAGGGACAGGTGTTGCATCTCCTGCGGTTGCAGGAGAATGTACCTGGGGAGGGTGTGTTTTGGGTGGGAAGGGACGAGTTAACAAGGGAGTTGTGGAGGGAACGGTCTCTGCGGGAAGTGTAAATGGGTGGAGATGGGAAGGTGTGGCTAGTGGTGGGATCCCATCGTTTCACCGGACACCACCGCTGGGTCTCAACCCGAAACGTCACCCATACCTTCTCTCCAGAGATGCTATCTGTCCCGCTGAGTTAATACAAAATTTTGTGTCTTGCTTTAAATTGTATTGGGCATTTAGAATGCAGAAAGAAAGCTGGTTTTCTTGTGTACACTTGCGTGCATTTTGAAGACTCAGTCTTCCCCCTGGGTATATTTACCCAGAATATCTTGATAATTTAATCCCCAAGTTACATGAAAGCAGTTGGTGTTTCCAAAGCCAATATTTGGCACATACGTTGCTCCCAAAGCTCAAAGGGTAAATAAAAACAGCTACTTCATAAGCTCCTGATATTTTCCTGTTACTCCTACTGAAAGGTGTAGACGTACAAAGATTGGCAGAGAATGGGAGCAGATCCCAGCTATGGTGCCCAGCATCTTCAAGCCTGGCAGTGGTGCAAGGAAAGATCGCTTATCCAAGTTATTGAAAAGCTGCCTTGATGCCTTGAAAGCTAAAAATGTGTGTAAAAATAAGAAACAGAAGACACATTTCCATCAAGCCTCTCCCACAACACCGACATTAAACTAGCGACTGCCGGCGTCATATCAGGGTCGCCAAAAGATTTTGATTGGACTTCTTACTGGTCACAGAAACCTGGCTTAATCCTGGTGAGTTTGCTCCACTCGTGGAACTCTGTCCTGATAACTGTAACTTTTTCAGCTCGCCCAGGCTCTCCGGACGCGGTGGGGGCCTAGCCACGGTGTTTAAGAAGCATTTCAACTGTCACCCCCTGAACGCTGATCATTTCTCCAACTTCAAACATCCACTAATAATAGTTGGTCTAGTCTGTCCACTTTAAATTGTTCTTGTGTATCGCCCACCAAAAATGCATAAGGACTTTATCACCCAATTTGCTGATCTTATCTCTAGCTTGTCACCCAAATTTGACCGGATCCTGATTCTTGGTGATTTTAACATTCATGTCTGCTGTCCTACTAAGCCTCTTGTGAGTGAATTTATGAACCTGGTTGAGTCCTTCAATCTGACTCTACTTACCAGTGGACCCACGCACAAGCTTGGCCGTATACTCGACCTGGTGCTATCGTCTGGTCTCCCAATTTGTAATATAGAAATTATTGATGCTTGTTTGTCAGATCATAGTGCAATTATATTTGATGCATCTCTGCCTTTCTCTCCCTCAAAATCCCATCTCCCTGTTCGCTACTCCCGCTACATAAACTCTTCGACTGTCAGTAAGTTCTCTGAGGCTCTCATAGCTGCTCCCGACATCTGCACCATCGAGGCGTCTCCCCTTCATCTCAGCACTGACAAGCTCATTTCTTTATTCAACACCACTTGCTCTTCCATCCTGGATTCTGTTGCTCCTCCTAAAATGAAAAAGCCTAAGCCTAAAGGCTGGCCCTGGCTCAATGACACCACCAGAGCCCTAAGAAGAGAGTGCAGAAAATCAGAATGGAAGTATAAATCTGATAAGCTTCAAATTTCCTTTGAACTTCTGAGGACAATCTTCACAAATACCAGGAAGCAGTAAAGTCTGCGAGAACACAATACTTTTCCGACCTTATTTCCAAAAACACCCATAACTCCAAAGTCCTATTTAGTACCATTACCTCTGTCATATGTCCTGCCCCCAGAACCAGCTTAGCTGAGTCCCCTGCTATGTGCGAAGAATTTACTACATTTTTCACCAGCAAAGTTGAGAACATCAGAACAAATATTTCCCCTCCCATCCGTGACCTAGTTGTCTCATTGGTCTGTTCTTCTAAACTAGACTGTTTCCAACCCGTTACTCTACCCTCGCTTGTAAAGCTGGTCTCCACTATGAAACCTGCAACCTGCCCCCTCGACGTTGTCCCCTCTGCCCTTCTGAAGGATGTCATTGCAATAGCCGGTCCCAGCATCCTCTCGATCATCAACAGTTCTCTGGCCACTGGCACTTTTCCAACCTGCTTCAAGCAGGCGGTGGTCCAGCCCCTCCTGAAAAAACCTAACCTAGACCCCCACCTTGCCTAGCAACTACAAACCTATTTCCAAACTGCCTTTCCTTTCAAATGATCTTGAAAAGGTTATTCTAAATCAACTAATGACTTACCTACACCAAAATATCATCCTGGAAAGTTTCCAATCAGGTTTCAGGGCCCACCACAGCACAGAGTCTGCCTTGTTGAAGGTACATAACGACCTGCTTCTCGCCATTGACTCCGGTGACTGTGCAATCCTGCTCCTTCTCGACCTCAGCGCAGCATTTGATACAGTGGACCACACCATCCTAATTGACCTATGGGGTTGGTATTGATGGCACTGACCTGAGCTGGTTCGTCTCCCACCTCAAAGATAGGAGTTTCTCTACAAATGTAGGCAACTCTTTCTCTTCCCAGCTAGCCTTTGCTGCGGGGTTCCACAAGGCTCCATCCTAGGCCCCATTCGCTTCTCTCTATATATGCTCCCCTTAGGCCGTCATTCAAAGGCGCGGCATTTCCTTCCACTGCTATGCAGACGATACACAGCTCTATCTCCCCCTGAAACCCAACAACCTATCAAATCTACTCAACCTTATGCACTGCCTCGAGGATATAAAGTGTTGGATGGCCCAGAACCTCCTCCAACTAAACGAGAGCAAGTATGTGGTCATCCTACTCAGCCCCACGGACTCCATCAAAACGATAGCAGGCAGCCTTGGAAGCCTAACCTCCTTACTCAAACCTCACGTCAAAAACCTTGGCGTGATATTTGACTCCGCTTTGAAGTTTGACAAACAAGTCAATGCTGTGGTAAAAGCTAGCTTCTTCCAGCTTTGCACGATAGCTTAAATCAAACCATTCCTCCAATTCGACCACCTTGAAAAGATCATCCACGCATTTATCTCCTCCCGCTTGATTACTGCAACTCCTTTTACACTGGCATCAGCCAATCATCCCTGTCCCACCTGCAATTGCTCCAAAACGTTTTGTCTACTGTCCTAGTGAGTACCTCATACTAAAATTGTATCAGGAAATGGGTAAAGAGCCAGGTTAAAAAAAAACACAGCAGAATGTTTTGCAACTGCATCACCCACTAAAATCATACCTGCCCGAATTTCAATGCCAGTTACCAGCAGAGATTATTACTTCCATGTCTTTGCCACTGTGAAAGTGTGTACAAGCCTTGAAAAACCTCTCTGCGCAGTAGCTAAAGAGCAGCAATGAGATGTCAGAAAACACGGAGGTGGGTAGCAGGGTGGAAAAATACATGTTTCCTGTGTATCTTACTTCTACAATGTCTTCCCAGTCCAAGTGACCTCATGTCAAGGTGAAACACAGGGTCATATTTCAGGCAGAGTTCACTGATGCTATGCATTATGTAGCAAAGCTGATGAATAAAAACTGAGGCTGGCATCTGCAGAGAGCAATTCATTGATGAAACACTAGTGGCAATTTAAGTCACTTCTCCTTGCTGAACTGCTTGTTTTGATCCGTGATTTTTGTGTGTAGTTTGCACCTTTAATACAGTGCCCTCAATAATGTTTGGGACAAAGACCCATCATTTATTTATTTGCCTCTGTACTCCACAATTTGAGATTTATAATAGAAAAAATCAAATACGGTTAAAGTGCACATTGTCAGATTTTGGTTTCACCATGTAGGAATTACAGCTGTGTTTATACATAGTCTCCCCATTTCAGGGCACCATAATGTTTGGGACACATGGCTTCACAGGCATTTGTAATTGCTCAGGTGTGTTTAATTGTCTCCTTAATGCAGGTATAAGAGCGCTCTCAGCACCTACTCTTTCCTCCAGTCTTTCCATCAACTTTGGAAACTGTCATTGTTGTTTATCAACATGAGGACCAAAGTTGTGCCAATGAAAGTCAAAGAAGCCATTATGAGACTGAGAAACAAGAATAAAACTGTTAGAGATATCAGCCAAACCTTAGGCTTACCAAAATCAACTGTTTGGAACATCATTAAGAAGAAAGAGAGCACTGGTGAGCTTACTAATCACAAAGGGACTGGCTGGTCAAGGAAGACCTCCACAGCTGATGACAGAAGAATTCTCTCTATAATAAAGACAAATCCCCAATCACCTGTCCGACAGATCAGAAACACTCTTCAGGAGTCAGGTGTGGATTTGTCAATGACCACTGTCTGCAGAAGACTTTGTGAACAGAAATACAGAAGCTACACTGCAAGATGCAAACTACTGGCTAGGATGGCACAGTTACAATTTGCCAAGAAGTGTGTAAAAGAGCAACCACAGCTCTGGAAAAAGGTCTTGTGGGACAGATGAGACGAAGATTAACTTATATCAGAGTAATGGCAAGAGCTAAGTATGGAGGAGAGAAAGAACTGCCCAAGATCCAAAGCATACCATCTCATCTGTGAAACACGGTGGTGGGGGGTGTTATGACCTGGGCATTTATGGCTGCTGAAGGAACTGGCTCACTTATCTTCATTAATGATACAACTGCTGATGGTAGTAGCATAATGAATTCTGAAGTGTATAGACACATCCTATCTCAAGTTCAAACAAATGCCTCAAAACTCATTGGCCGGCAGTTCATTCTACAGCAAGACAATGATCCAGCAACAAAGGAGTTTTTCAAAGCTAAAAAATGGTCAATTCTTGAGTGGCCAAGTCAATCACCGGATCTGAACCCAATTGAGCATGCCTTATATGCAGTAGAGAAAACTGAATGGGGCTAGCCCTCAAAACAAGCATAAGCTAAAGATGGCTGCAATGCAGGCTTGGCAGAGCATCACCAGAGAAGACACCCAGCAACTAGTGATATCCATGAATCGCAGACTTCAAGCAGTCATTGCATGCAAAGGATATGCAACAATAGTCTAAACATGACTACTTAAATTTACATGACATTGCTGTGTTCCAAACATTATGATGCCCTGAAATGGGGGGGACTATGTATAAACACTGCTGTGATTTCTACATTGAGAAATAAAAATGTATAAAAATGACAATGTGCACTTTAACCACATATGATTGTTTTTCTATTACAAATCTAAAATTGTGGAATACAGAGGCAAATAAATAAATGATGGGTCTTTGTCCCAAACATTATGGGGGGCATTGTAGCTCATTTCTGTTAGCAAACCCAGTCAATGGCACAGTTCATCATGAGATACATGTCTGACACTCTGGACTTTAACTTCAGAAATACAGCATGGAAACAGGCCCTTTGGCCCACCGAGTCCTTGCTGACCAGTGATCACCCCATAATCTAGCACTATCCTACACACTATCCTACTTATGGGAATTGCTGCCTTAAAAAGGCAGCCAACATCATCAGACACCCACACCATCCTGGCCTCACACTAATTTCACCACTGTCACCAGGAAGAAGGTACAGGAGCCTGAAAACTGTAATGACCAGGTTGAGGAACAGCTTCTTCCCTGCAGCCATCAGGCTATTAAACACTGACTACAACCTCATATAAGCTCTGAACTACAATAGACTATTGTTATTATTATTGCACTATTTTGTTTGGTTTTGAATATATATATATATACATATACGTATACGTATATGTATATGTATAGCGAATAGAAAATAAAAATTCAGTGTTTATCTACACACATACTCACAATATATTTATAAATATATTGTGAGTATGTGTATAAATAAACACTGAATTTTTATTTTCTCTCTCGGTTATCATTTCATACTATGTTTACATATTCTGTTGTGCTGCAGCAAGTAAGAATTTCATTGTTTTATCTAGGAGATATGACAATAAGACACTCTTGACTCTTGACGAGGGACAATGAGCAATTTACAGAAACCCAATTAACCTACAAACCTGTACATCTTTGGAGTGTGGGAGGAAACCGAAGAAAATGTATGTGGTCACAGGGAGAATGTCCAAACTATGCACAGACAGCACCTGTACTCAGGATCGAACCAGGGTTACAACTCTACCGCTGCGTCACTGTGCCGACTCTATTGCAAACATGAAACATGCTAAGGTGAACTTTACCTTTGTGCCTGGACCAAATTCCCGATGACGCTAATCGATGGTGAATGTGCATTTTAACAAGCGCAAAATGGCTTCTATATGCAAATCATACACATGCAAACATACACAAATGAATTGAATATCCAGCCAATTATTCCTTAAACTGCTAGACTAGCAATAGGCTATTATGGCTTAACTCCAGAGTAAACTTTGTAGTTTAATCACATTGTGCGCTGGAGCCAGTCTTCCTCATAGCTCGAGGCGTTTCAAGCTACAGGGGATAATGGTGTTGGGAACATCATGGGGGAGAATGAGGGAGTTATGTGTGGGTGTACATCTGGTGCAATGGAATCCTGCCAGCAGTATGAACAGGACACATTTCACTTTGCTGTGAGCCAAAACGATCATGGAACAAGTTTCACTCAAAGCATTTCAAGAATATATGCGGCACTAACTGAGACGTTAATGCCACCAGGAAACCACATCTGGGTTTCACCTACTCTCGATCACCTTATCGGAAATTCTCCAGAGTTGCTCAAGTTGGCTGGTGGGGCAACTGATTGGCAGGGGTCTTTCTTGGCACAGGTCCTTAGGAAATCCAAGATTTTGCTGCCAGCTGAGTTAAATGCCATATAAAAGCAATATGAGAGATGGAATGGCGGAAATGTTAGTGAATACATAGCATCACTGTTATTTCACCGCTTGTAGTCTGCCTGTGGTCTACACAACACCTGGAACCAGCTCATGAATACCAGATTCC
Source organism: Amblyraja radiata (assembly GCF_010909765.2). Classification (NCBI taxonomy): domain Eukaryota; kingdom Metazoa; phylum Chordata; class Chondrichthyes; order Rajiformes; family Rajidae; genus Amblyraja; species Amblyraja radiata. Next base: position 17,709,571 of record NC_045982.1, on the reverse strand, counting down.
CAAAACTTAACTTTAAAAAGCCCATATATAAAGTTTCTTTATGTGTAGTTTCGCTAAAACTTCCTTAAGGATCTGTTATCCATGTACATGTTCCCTCTCTCCCGAGGGCTGACAAGCATGACCAGGAGATCCAGGAACTAATCAATTGGAAATGAAAGGCATTTTTGGACTGGAAACAGTCATGTCTCAAGCAAAACAAAAAAGATCTATGTTTATCCGAAGGCCAATGTCCAACAAAAAACTCACAACCTAAGAACAGATGGTGGGTGGAGAGAGTGTGGGACATCCAGCAAATCACGGATAACAATGAAATGTATGCAAGTTTCTGTTCTGCATGACCACCCATAATAAGAGACTATTTTTAAGGCAGAGATAGATATATTCGTGATTAGTATGGGTGTCAGGGGTTATGGCGAGAAGGCAGGAGTATGGGGTTAGGAGGGAGAGATAGATCAGCCATGATTGATGACGTAGACTTGATGGGCCGAATGGCCTAATTCTGCTCCTATCACTTATGACTTTAAGCAAGTACTGAGAACAGCTTATCTAAGACAGAGACGTAGTCAGTGACCCTGGAAGACAACTGTAATGATCCTCTGAACCAACACTCCATGTTTTTATACAATGCGGTTTGGCCACATCCCCTTGTGCTCCATCTGCTGCAAACTTCATGCTACAGGAGCCCAACAAGAACTTGTAAATCCCACCTAACAGTTGAAAAGTCCCAGGCAGATAAAATCCTTGCTGAAATATTAAAACTTGGTGGAAAAGCTTTTCATCTTCCTCACCTGAGAAAGAAGAGGAGAGCATGATAAGAGAGATCTCTGGTTCACAATAATTGTGAGTGGCTTCAAGTTCTAATTGCAGGTTTCCTACTCCTTCAAGCGACCATGGCTCCTGCTCCATCATCTCCCCAGTGGCCAAAATGCTCCTCACAGAATCACAATCACAATGCATACGCCGTCAGTCCAGGGGTACAATGGTGATCAACTTCACTGTCCAACAAATCCAGGAGAAATGCAGAGATTTACCAACCACTCGAGGCACCAATTATTAAAACCACAAAACCATTTGCTCAGTTAACTAAGAAAGACTGTAGAGAATCATCTCAAATCTCGATTTGCAGTCTCCAGTATCTTATATAATTTTGTATTTAAAAAATCTTCTTGCATTGAAAGCTCACGTGCAGTTTGTCTATCTATTTGCTTGTTGTAACGTTGCATTAATTATTAATGATTTGTCTCTCAGAATACCCAGGTAACTTCGGAAAACACCTTTCAATCTCAATCGGATTTTTAAAAAATATTCGATTTTTTTCGTCATTTGATTTTTTGGTGCTGCACATTTTTCGATGTAATATTCCATCTGCACTTTCCTCACTTTTTCATTTCACCTGTCTGCATTCCCATGTGCCATCCCTGCACCCTCCTCTCACATTGCACTGTCACTCTGCTTTGCATCATGTGCTTGGGCTTAAAGTTCACACATTGTCTAACTGCATGGATAGGTCTTGTATTGCAACTGCTACCAATGTGTTTGTCCTCTCTGGATTCCGCTCTTACTTGCCTGCGACGTAAAGGACTTTTTTTTGCCATCTGGTCACATCCCAGCTTTACAAGAGGAAAAGTTAATAACAATTAAATGAACAATCAGTCAATCAATGGTAATTTATTGGGCCAATTAGTTTGCCCTTTGTTGTGCGTAACAGTGTCTAGGTCCATGTGTTCCTTTTGGAAAGGGATAGGTTTAATTATTTGGGAACTTTGTTGCCAGTTAATTTTATTGATCAGATACAAGTTGTTTCACTACACGTGTCCCTTCAGTCTTTTGTTGGGGAAAGTAAGTATTAAAGGAACTGCCCTTCTCAGGGTGGGAAACTGAAAGAAGATAAAACAGCTCAATAAAAAAGGATGAGGGAATCTCTTTTTGTTCTTTGCCTGAGAGGAATGATCCTGTAATACGTAGTAAGAGAGCCAATGCTTTGTTCATGTCTCCCAGGTTGGAGGATAAAATAAATTATCACGTAAATAAGAACTTAACTTTCCACTTCACTTAAAAGGAACCCATTGTTTTTACAGATGGTGATTGGTTCAGGTTAGTAAATTTCCTCCGTCCTCCCCTTTGTCTCCATGGTTGCATGATGAAGATGTTTCACACTCAGTTTATCTTGGGGTTTATTTGTTTCAAGTTATCTCTTTGGTTGGACATTAAAATCATGTTGCTGATTATCAAACTACTCATTATAAGTGGTGCTCAGAGACTTCTCAAATCCAGGACTCGTGCTCGGAATATTAGATTACCAATCTGATAGGGAGCAAACGATCATGAATAATTAGATATATTTATGGCAAGATTTTTGCCTTATTTACGAAAATCTCAGCCATCTCCTTAAGATCAGTTCGCCACTGAAATAAATCTAGCACAAAGCTTGCAAGATCACCTTGTAGTTTAAGTGTATTCTGATCATACAATGCACATACTCTGTACTTTAGTAGGCTATTAATTCTTTGGACTATGTCAGAGACCTAACAAAACCTTCATTAAATGCATTCACTGCTCATTCATTGTATGCAGCGTGTATTTCTTTCGTAACCATTGCAATTGCTTCTTCATTCATCATCTAAATAAGTAAAATAGTACCAGAAATGCATTTTAACAAACAGAGATAACTATGTGGAACTAATTTGTTCCTTGGATGGAATGTCCTTGGATGGAACAGAATGTACCAATGATTTTAATACATATGTTATCCTTATTGTTTGCAGAATAAATGTTATAAAACCCAATTTATTTTTAACAAAATTGCAAATATCATGTTGATCACACTGCAAGTAATGCAATTAGATTCATTGATCGATGTCGGTATTCAGTAAGGTAACTCCTAATATCTGCAGATCATTCAGCCCACTTTCTTGGCCGACTCTGTCCTCGCAATTCCAAAGGAATGAATGACAGAGGGTGGATGCTAATTGGAATTTAGCCAGAGCCTACGAATTTGGTGAGATTAACATTGCCAATATTCTGCAGTATCAGATTATGGTCATTGTAACCATTAAGATTCACAAAGATACTGGGGTCCAATTTTGGGTGCTACTGATTTCCTTAAAGCTACCAGCTCCTTTTCACTTCCCATTCAGTGAAGTGAAAATAAGCTGGTGGATTTCAGGAATCAGTAGCACCCAATGAGCCTCTGGTACGCAAGGAAGTGTGGAAATAATGTTAGGGATTCAGAGTGCAGTCTGAAAGAGCAGAAGTAACAGTCTCTTCATAGCTCCATCTAGGAAGAAGGACTTTATCAATCATTGTCACCATTTGTTATCGTTCTATTTTATTGTCAAGTGTACCAAGATACAGTTTAAAAAAAAACTGATTTGCATGCTATCTGGCAGATCATACCAGACAAACATATTATACACAGGCACAACAGATTATGCAAAGTTATAACTACAGAGAAAGTATGGATTTAAAAAAAAGTGTAAGGGCCAAAGAAGATTGGTTCGGACATCGGGAATACATTATTTGCTACAATTGCTTAGAGGGCAAAGGGTGTACTTACAATGTTATCAGTGAGAGAGCTCCAGGGTGTTGGTCATGTGATGGTGATATATTTCTAGGTCAGGTTTGTGTGGGGCTTGGAGGGTAACTACAGGCCTTTTCCTTCTCTTTGGTCGAGGTCACAGATTTGGATGGTACTGTTTAAGGAATCTTAGTAAGCTGCTGCAGGTCTTCCTGTAGATGGTGCAAATGATTGAGCAAGTCACCTGATTAACTTTAACAATGACAGAGAGCGTTGCCTGAAAATGAATCTGACTAATTGGAAAGTGTCAGCTAATTAAATTTCTGAAAGAAACTGCAGCATCCCCATACATAATGATCGGTTAGATAGCCTTTCTGGCCATACCTTTTTCCTATTACAGCTCCCTCATGCAATCTGTCCCAGGAACAGCTAGATTCACCTCAATGAATTTTCATCCTTTTAACATTTCTCCATCCACAAATTAAAAACATTGTACTTTGCGTTGGATTATGGCATGTGTGAATTTATTGAAATGGTAAAACAAAAATTGAAGATGGTGGAAATACTCAGTAGGCTGTGCAGCAACTTTGGAAAGAGAAATGAACAAATTTTACATTGAAAATCCTTTGATGAACTCAGCCCGACAGGCTGAACATTTGATGTTTTTGATTCAGCTTCCCAGTTTTGGCGGTATTTTCATTCTCATTTACTGGATTAATGGCCTGGTTTCAGTTTCTCAAGAATAAAGGTTAAGTTCTGCCTATTGGACCCACCAATGGAGTCTCTACAAATCACATCCATATAGTTTTAAAATAAACAGGAGGGAGGGTTGAAAAGACAAGTTCCCATCAGAAAAATATCCTTTCTTAAATGACGGAAAGGCAGAAGAACAGCTGTACTTCACACCGTGAGTGGCACATCGGGATGATGCAGTCCAATCATCGAGACTAGGGGCGGCACGGTGGCGCAGCGGTAGAATTGCTGCCATATAATGCCAGAGACCTGGGTTTGATCTTGACTATGGATACTGTCTGTGTGCAGTTTGGACGTTCTTCTCGTGACCTGCGTGGGTTTTCTCCGGGTGCTCCGGCTTTCTCCCACACTCCAAAGATGTACAGTTTGTAGACCAATTGGCTTCGGTAAAATTGGAAATTGTTGCTCGTGTGTGTAGGATAGTGTTAGTGTGCGGGGGTCGCTGGTCGGTGCGGACTTGGTGGGCCAAAGGGTCTGTTTCGCGCTCTATCTCTAAACTAAACTAAAGGGTGGAATTTTAATTCTGGAAAAGATTCCATTTAGATGAACTTGATCAATATTATTTTAGACCCATGATATATAAAAATGCAGCTTTGGAGCCCTGAAGAGAAAGCATTTCAGCAGCAGTAAATTATCTTCAGGGGCACTTTGACAGCAATAGATAACCAACTCTTCCTTGACAGGCATTGTAATGGACTTTGGTCATTTTCTCTGCATAAACTAGCACAGCCCATTTCTTCAGTCTGCCTACTTAAAATGAAAAATAATGCACTCTACATGTTTTTCCAGGAGGCTTGCTATTCATTTTAGACGACTGACCTTATCTGGCTCTTCTTTTCAGTCTCCCTGGAACGTATTAGTTGTTTATGCAAGATCTTTCATAACATGATCCGAAATGCCTTTCCCTCACAGGGTGCACCTTGTTGTAATTTGACACAAGTCTTACATTTTTTGGCTTCTAATGTAGCAGTTCTCCATCCATTTGGGGAAAATTTGTTCTCTCCAACATCAGTGTGATGTAGTAACTATCATTCTGGTGACCCGCTATGGGGTTTTTTTGGTAGTAAATATGTATTCACTGGACTGCACTACATCCAGTGTAATCACAATAGTTGCATTAATTCAGACAAATTAATATGTCAACACAATAAACTAAAAGGATATTACTGAAAACCACACAAAGATTAAAGCATTGTTCTGAGAGTATTCCTTTTCGATAATTTGGGCTTACATAATTTGAGTGCTGGATCTTCACTGAGAAACAACTTTGTGTGGTTCTTCATGTTAAAACAAACTACTTTGATGACATGGATTTTACTTTGATACAGAGAAATCCGTCCCAAGCCAAACTAAATGGTGAAGATAACTTCTGTGAGGGAATGTCTGCTGGCCATTTTGGGCTCTGGAAACAGCATTTATTCAGACCATTCAGTGAGCAACAGTGAGAAGTCAATGATAAGGTAAATGCCAACCAATTCATTTCATGAATTCCAAGCAACTTGATCAGCATTGTGTATATCATTTTGATTTGTCTATGTTTAAAACTCCATATCCTTGATATGCTGGAGTAACTCAGCGGGTCAGGCAGCATCTCTGGAGAAAAGGTATAGGTGACGTTTCAGATCAAGACTATTCTTCAGACTTTGAAGAAGGATCTTGACCTGAAACGTCACCTATTCCTTCTCTCCAGAGGTGCACGTTGAGTTACTCCAGCATTTTGTGTCCATCTTAGTTGTAAACCAGCATCTGCAGTTCCTTCCTGCGCATCCTTGACATGGTGATAGGTACACTAAAAAAAACCTTCAAATTTTAATCAATCTGGCATATCATCAGTTTTGCAGTAAAATGTACTTTTCCATTGATGGTTTATACATAACCCAATCTGCACAGAACATGGCAAATATTAAAGAGATCACAAACCACAACATTAAAAAAAAAACCATCTGTGGTTCTTTGCATATGAAATGCAAATACATTGCTGTAACTTGAGCCACGCTTGCCCTGCGCAGACTTGACTAATTATTGACAATATACTCACCAGCTCAGTGCTAGTAAATTATCACCCAAAGACCTGTTTTTCCATTTATCTGTGTGTTTTACAACATTATCAATGGTACTAATTAAATTCCAGATCATTGCAAATGAATTCCTTCTAATAAAGATACAACGATGCACAAGAGGATGCTAATAATTGTGCCTTGAAATTTCAGGCAGCAGGTCTTAATTAAAGATTGTAATACAAGTGAGAGAAATGAGACAATGAACAGCTGCACAGTGAGGGATAAGCTTATTGGAGGTAACCCAGTTTCAAAGTTATCACAAATCATTTCCAGATTCTGTAACTGGTTGAATTTCCTTAACGTACATTAGAGCTTTGTGTTTTCCTCAAAATTGGTATCAGTTGGGGAATTGGAGGGAGAGACACTGTAATGCTTGATGCAGCCCTCTGGACTGGACAATATAAATATCTGTCTGAGACTACTGCTATTATAATGATATATTAAAAAATAATATTTATCAATCACATGCACCTATCATTGTTCAGTGAAAGGTAATACATGGACATGAGTTTATTATCAATATTTACATTCTCAGAATATTAAGAATTAAGTCGCCACTTGAATACTTTTCTTTATAGCATTGTACCATTGGCAAATGTGGTAACATGATTGCTTCTTTCTTTCTGAAACTGATGTAGTTGTCAAATATATTTCCACAAGCTATCAAATGCAGGAGTTAACGCAATTGAATATACCATTTAAATATATCGTCTGAATAAGGGTTTCGGCCCGAAACATTGCCTATTTCCTTCGCTCCATAGATGCTGCTGCACCCGCTGAGTTTCTCCAGCTTTTTTGTGTACATACCATTTAAATATCTTGCTTAACTCTCACAAATGGTTGTGTTATTTGATATACTTGTATCTTCTTCCAGACAGCATTGGAGGGAGCAAGGCTTCCACAAGATATTTGTCACATACAGGAACAAGTCATATGCTTCAAAAATATGTAAGTGGCTATAAAATTATTTGGGGTGTTCTAAGGGCTAAAAAGGTTTGTGTATGGATGCATGTCTTTCCTTTCTGGCATTAACTCCCCCACCCCCACACCCCACACCCCACCCTCCACCGCACAGTTACTGCCGCACATGCTGAGTATTTCCAGAATTTTGTGTTTTGTTTTCATTCCATTTCTTTTATTGCTTTTCAGAGCAGTTTAGTGCAAAATTCAACTTGAATTAGATCTATTGGAGAAGAACAACAGAACAGAGCTAGCCAGAGAAATGTTAAACAAATGCTGTTGCAAAAAGCATTAAGAAGATTTAATTCGATTTCCTACATTTACTTTAACTTGAAATTCAGTGCAAATAAATAACTATTTCCCAGGTTGTTTTTTTTTTTGCATGAGGTTGGGGGAGCAATTTGTAGAAAGGGGTTACTTTGGTGGGGGTTACTGGGAAGGTGTCTATATCTCATTAGATTTCACTATTGAGGATTGCTGACTTATTGCAGGATTTTACACTGTAATATTCACCAGTTTACAGCGTGGTATGAATATTATAATCATATTTCAAGACGCCTCATTAAACATGTCTTTTGGGATAAAATGTGCCTTTGCTCCACACATATTAAATTAGAAAGAAGTTTAAAAATTCAAGATTTTGTCATATATGCCGGGTATGAATCCAACATGATTTTATAGCCTTGAACCTTTGCTACTGACACATTATGTATGTTCTCAATGACAAAAAGGTGTAATTAAAATTGTTATTGCAATAATAAAAAATGACTACAATTGTAATCCATTATTAAATAAATACATATTTGAACAAGTACTCTTCCCTTATAAATATATACATTACTGGAATGCACGGTACCAGAAACCGCGTCAGGATCTGTGTCAGAACAGATGCAAATGAGCCTGCTTTTAACCCTCAGTCGTTGGTGTGTTAATTGTAGATGCAGTTTCTCTTTAGTAACAGGGGTATTAAACAAAAATGAATATTTAGATTTTCTTTCAATATTCCATGATGAATTATAAAAGCTGGCAAATTAAATTAATTTGTCTCCATAAAGAAAATGTCAAAAATATCAGTAGCTAGCAGATAATTACAGTTATCTATCAACTCTCTAGGTAAAAGTAACTCTGGGCCCAGGTATGACTTTTCCAGTGATCCACATCAGTGGCCCTTTGCCCTAATGCAGCTGGAAAGCTATGAGTGCCAGCAGAACTCCAGTCCCTTGCTAGTGTGTTGTGCTATGCAATACTGTCTCATCCATGCCTGAGTAGTTACATTCATTCCTTCAAAGTGCCTCTGCCCATCCATTACTGTGCCTGCAAATTATACATTTCAGAGAAATATAATGTTTGCAGCTCCTGGGCATTTGTACCTAGATCTTTCAGCCTGCAGAGGAGAGTAAATAAATTAAATAGGATTCATGAGTTCTAATCTTATTTGTGCCAATAATGTAAAATCCTATTTTACTCCCAAATTTATTTTCCATTATTTAATAAAAAACAAAACTTTACCAGATGGGAAGTATCAAGTAAGTAGTAAAGTAGCTGTAACCAACGTGAGAGAGATTGAGCAACAGTAATGTCTATTGGTGGTCTCTAACAAGAACACGTGGTCCTGACTCGAAACGTCACCCATCCATCAAAGGTATTTTATTAGAACAAGAAATATCAACAAACAACACTAGAACTGTCTGGAAAAAACTCCAGGAAATGACCAACTACAAAAAGACATCCACCCCCATCCCAGATAATGATCACCAACTCCCAGACAGATTGAACACTTTCTATGGCAGGTTTGAACAGTCTCCAGTCCCTCCACCATTGTCCCCCTCTCCTCTTCCTCCACCTCCATTCCGCATCCAGGAGGCCGAGGTGAGGAATACCTTCAGGAGACAGAAGAAAAATAAATCTGCAGGCCCAGACAACATCAGCCCAGCAGTGCTTCATCACTGTGCAGCAGAACTGGCCCTTGTATTCACCGGCATCTTCAACTCATCCCTCTGCCAATGTACAGTGCCCCAGTGCTTCAAACAATCCACCATCATCCCTGTGCCCAAGTCCAACACATCATCCTGCCTCAATGACTATAGACCGATTGCCCTTACATCTGTGGCCATGAAGTCATTCGAGCGCATTATTCTTGCTCACCTCAAAACCAGCACTTCTTCCAATTTGGACCCTCACCAATTCGCATACAGAGCCAATAGGTCAGTGGAAGACACAGTCAATCTGGCCATTCATCACACTCTGCAACACCTGGAAACCGCCAACACGTACGCCCGCATCCTGTTCATGGACTTCAGTTCGGCATTTAACTCCATCAACCCGGTTAAACTCTTCCATAAATTAACGGACATGAAGATCGACCCCTGCATCTGTCACTGGATCTACAGCTTCCTTTGGAACAGACAACAGAGGGTGAAGATACATAACACAATATCTCTCCCCCTGCACCTCAGCACAGGAGCCCCTCAGGGCTGCGTCTTGTCCCCCTGGTTATTCTCACTCTACACAAACCAACTCACATCCCAGCATAGTTCAGTTAAAATTTACAAATATGCAGATGACACAACCATCATAGGTCTCATCTCGAACAATAATGAAACAGAATACCGCACTCAAACACACAAAGCAGTCACTTGGTGCACAGACAATAACCTCTCACTTAACACATCAAAAACACACGAACTCATCGTTGATTTCAGACGTAAGGCACAACCCAAGACCCCCCTACTCATCTCAGGCGAACCCATATCCACCACTGACTCATACAAATTTCTAGGCACCCACATAAGCAATAACCTTAAATGGAAAATCAATTCTAATCACATCTACAAAAAAGCCAACCAGAGACTCTTCTTCCTCCGCCAGCTCAAGAAGTTTAGAGTAAGGAAACACCTCCTAATCAAATTCTACACAGCCATCATCCAAAGCATGCTCACTTCATCAATTACAGTCTGGTTCAGCAGTTTAGACACTCACTCCCGCAATAAATTACAACGCATAGTTAATAAAGCATCCAAAATCATCAGCACTCCCCTCCCATCAATAGAATCACTCCATCACAAACGGTCTGTGTCAAGGGTGAAGAAAATCATCTCTGATCCCTCCCACCCAGCACACCACATCTTCCACCTGCTCCCATCAGGAAGGCGCTACAGCTCACTGTCCGCCAAGACATCTCGATTTAAAAACAGTTTTTACCCACACGCAATCCGAATTCTGAACACACTATGATAACAGCACATATCCTCCCCATGCATGAACTGTATATTGTAAACTGTATATTGTAAGATGTTGTGTTTTATGTTATGTTTGACGGGAATCAGCCTACCTTGTAACATCCTGTACTGAACCTGAATTCCACCAGCTTGACTGTGTGGTCATTAAATAATCTAATCTAATCTAATCTAATCTTATTAGTCACATTCACATACGCCGAGGTGTAGTGAAGTGAAATGCTTTTTGCCATTTTGCAGCACACAAAAAAAGAATACAGACATAACACCAATGAGAGTCTTAAACACAAAGAACATCCCCCCACAATGGCTCCCACCATGAGGGAAGGCACAAAGTCCAGTCCCCAACCCCAGTTCACCCATAGTCGGGCCTATTGAGGCCTCCACAGTTGCCTCTACGGAGGCCCAATGTTCCTGGCCATTCTCGCCGGGTGATGTTACTCCGGCGTCGGGAGAGTCCTCACAGCGGCATGGGAACCCTGGAACGGCCGCCTCCGTACTGGAGGCCGCGGCTTCCGAAGCCGACAAGGCCGCGCCGGTTGGAGCTCCACCACTGGCGATCTCATCGAGAGATCCCAGGCTCCCGGTGTAAAGTTCGGCGCTGCCACCCGCAGCTGGTCGCTCCACAGTCCCGCAGCTCCGCGATGTTGTTCCCGGCGGTCTCAGCTCACCGGAGCCCCAGCGTGGCGACCCGGGCAAGGCATCGCCCGCTCCGCGATAGCGCTCCAGCGCTGTGCCGCCGCCGAAGCCGAGGTTCTGGACGGTCCCCGACAGGAAACGCCGCTCCAGGCCCGCTGGTAGGCCGCGAGGACGGGTCGGAGCTGCAGCCCGGAGAAAAGCTGCCTCTCCGACCAGATAGGGACCCTGAAAGGTAGTTTCCCCCTTCCCCACCCCCCACATAAAAAAGTCTAGACTTCCAACAAAACACTTTAACTAACTAAAAATAAAAATAAAACGGTGAAAAGACAGACAACTGCTGGCAGGGCTGCCGTGCACAGGACAGCGCCCCCATTTTCTCCAGAGTGCTGCCTGACCCGTTGAGTTGCTCCGGGACTCTATGTCTATCTTTGTTGATGAAAGAACAACGTTTCCTCATCAAGATGGTGAAAGGTATCAATCTGAAACCTAACTCTGTTTCTATTTCCACAGGTGCTGAATGACTTGCTTCTTAATTCCATGGGATTTTGAATTTAGAAAAAGACAATGTGAATGCTGCAATCACGAAATACAGAACAAGGCACTTAATGCCAGATTGTTAGGAAGTTACTTGTCCACCTTGCATACATACAACTTTGGACTGAGAAATATTATGGTGACAATCTTTTTTTTTTTTTTTTTTTAAAGGTATTTTATGTCATTTCATTATTGATCATGAATTATTTAGTGTGATATTTTCAGGTGAGTTTAAGTTTGCTTTTTTTTAAATGGCAAAATTAATATAACAAGATTTTTTTGGCGGAAATAATAAGAAGCATTCTATCAGGATGCATTACAGTTTGGTATAGGAACTGCTCTGTTCAAGACCTTAAGTGATTGTAGAGAGATATGAACACAGCCCAGTCTATCACACAAATCAACCTTCTCGACACTACATGCTGCCCTGGAAAAGCAGCTACCGTAATCAAGGACCATTCACTCCAGTCAGATGTACGAGGGAGGTACAAACACTTGATGGCATGTATCCATGGAACAGTTTCTTCCCTGCTATTATCAGATACTTGAACATGCTAGGGATGAATCCCCAATCTTTCAGTTTACCTCAATGCAACCCTTGCACATTTTATAGGCTCTTTGTCCGCAGCTCAGTTTCTTTTCTCTTTTAATAATAAATAATAATTTAATAATATATTTTATTGTCATTGCACATCAGTGCAACGAGATTTAGTATGCAGCTTCCAACCGATGTAAAGAAAAGTAAAATAAATAAATAAGCTGTGTGACGTGACCATCCGAGGGAGACAGTCCAGGGCGGGATGGGGGGCACTCAGCAGGGCCGGTTCAGAGCCGCTATAGCTCTGGGAATAAAGCTGTTTCTGAGTCTGGAGGTTCGGGCGTAGAAGGCCTTGTAACGTCTGCCAGAGGGAAGTAGTTCGAACAGTCCGTTACAAGGGTGTGAGGAGTCTTTATGGATGCTGACGGCCTTCCTGAGGCACCGTGTGTGGTAGATGCCCTTCAAGGCTGGTAGCTGTGTCCCAATAATCCTCTGCGCTCTGTGGACGACGCGCTGAAGAGCTCTCCTCTCCGCCTCCGTGTAGCTGAGATACCACACAGAGATGCCATACGTTAATATGCTCTCTGTGGTGCAGCGGTAGAACGTTGTCAGCAGCTGTTGGGGTAGACCAGTCTTTTTTAATGTCCTCAGGAAGAACAGTCATTGCTGTGCCTTCTTGACCAGCGCAGCGGTGTTGGTGGACCATGTGAGGTCCTCTGAAATGTGAGTGCCCAGAAACTTAAAACTTTTGCTCTACCTGGTGCACTCATGTATGGTATGATTTGCCTTGATGGCACATTGAACAAATTTTGCACTGCATCTCGCTACATATGACAATAATAAACCAATACCAATAATGTTAAAAAAGAAATTCTACTGATCTGACAAAAGCAAAACGCAGCAGAAATGAAATCCAATGCAATGAAATTGCTAAGATATCAGAGGCCAGGGTGTGCATAATGAGGATCTAATACAAGAGGGGGTCACCATATAAAGTCAAACAGTGGCCACAAAGTATTAATGTCCTATAATTTCCACTGTGTCATCAGGAGTGTCTTACTTGCATGGCAAAAATGTCCCTGTATAAAATGTTGTTATACAATATTACTGCTGAAAAAGCATCTAATTGAGTAATATCTAAAATGATAAAGGACAGATCGCTCCATTTGCCGTTATATATTGTAGAGTCTATCGGGCATCATTAGAAATGGATTCTTCATAAAGATTTAATCTTCCTTCTCTTGCCTTTTAATATTTCTTACTAGAGTAGATTTTTCAAAGGCATTTTTCCAGCATTTCCAAAAAGAACATCTTTTTTAAATGATGAATATATCCCTTCAGATAATGGGTACTTATAAAATGAAATATTTCTCTTTTTTTCTCTAAATTATTTCCTTCCATCTCTTTTCCTGCAATTATTTACTTCTTCACTTTAGGATGTTTGCACAAACGTTGAATACTCTCCAGAACATCATTCTCAAGAGGCTACTTTTAAATCTTCATGGCTAGTGCTAACACTCCAATTATGCAAGGCATTTCATATGAACTCAATTATGTGGTCCAATGACATCTACCTAGTCAATATATATTAATAAATGAGTAGGAAACTGTTGAAGATTTTACGTACATTTGTAGGATTTGCTATGACATCTCCTTCGCTTTTTCTAATTTAGAAAAAGCTTTTAATTAAGAAAAAAACATACTGAAGAAGTGTGTTTAAGAGTTTTGTGTCATGATTTTTGTGGCAGCCACCAGGAAGGGCATGCATGTTAATTTTGTTGCATCAACAGATTTGCAGATCAGTTCCAGCTGTCACACTAGTTTCCCAAACAATCTCTAATATGTATACGAAAAGTTTAAAAAAAAGGTTTATATCTATGATCAATGATGGTGGCTCATTCTAAAGGTCCTGCACATGGCATTTCCCCCTTTCATTCCACATTCAGTGAATTGGTGGACAAAGAGTAGGCCAAGTAGGAGGGTGATTGTTCCTCTACCTCCTTTATAATATGGAGATTCATAAAGATCCCCAGCCAAATATTACATGGCAAGATGTAGAGCACTGTACCAACAACATCCTTTAACCCCCTTCAGCAGTCACCCTAAAGTCTTTTTGGACTGAAATTACTTTTGCTTCTTCTTGCGCATAGCGTGCACAGCCTAAAGTTGTAGATCAAGTGGCATGAAAAACTACATCTATTTGTTTGTGCACGTCGGGTCGATTGCATTAGTCAAAGCAGGGTGGACCACGTGAAGGTTGCAATCTCCCACCCCACTTTTGCTTAATTATGACAATTTTACTATTGTGAACCAGTGAATAAGGATTGAAACGGCACCAACACACATATAAAGAAATGCAGCATGGAGATATACCATTTCTTTGGGCACCCGTTCTGAGAGGTGAAAGAAGTGCTTGAATTCAAATGTAGCTCTTGATCCGATGTATGTTGAAAGTTTCCATGTACATTTACATCGAACGTCTGAGAAATGGAGAGGAGTGTGTGGCTGGATGTGAAGTTAGGTTATCAAAGCAACAGCTAAAGAAGTTAGAAATTATCTTTACAATTTAAATGTGGGACATGGCTCCAAAATCATAATAGATATCTGAGCTAAATGCTATTTTCAGACTATTAAGTAACTGGCAGAAAAACTAAAATAATAAAGAAGAAAACTGGATTAGAATAAGATGCTCGTGGAAAGAATCTCTATTGACACAAATAATATGTTAGGTTGTTGCTGTGTTCTGTTCCATGACTATCATTTGCACAGGGTCACAACAAATGTGAACAATGTAAGATTTATAACTAGAGCAGTCCCTATATGCTTCTGTGCTCAATATCCCCAGTTGCTTTAGTTCACTAACTCAGCTGGGGATATAACACACATATAGCATTGACAAAATCAGAAACTGTACAAAAATTGTATGAGGGAGAATGATTTTACCCTCCAGTGATAGGAACACATTGGGGATGTAAATGTGTGTATCCCGAGAGAGCAGAGACCTTTTCTCTTTCTGCTCCTTGGCAATTAAGAAGGTAGTTTAAAAATGTTATTTGTGTCTGTGCTCTCTTTAGCCACAGTGAAGTAAAATGTTATTTTCCATTAGTTCTATTAAATTTTAACAAAGAATTGCATGTACAGTACTTTCAAGGTAGATATTAACCCATTTGCCTGGACTGATTAATATTTTTGTTAAGTCATTCCTGGATTGATTTATGAGCCTCAATTGTTTATGCTCAGTATTTTTGGTATCCAATAATGAAGACATTCATGGTTCAAAAAATGTATGTTTGGTTCACCTGTAAATACATTTATAATACTAGACCACGAGGAAAGAGAGTAAAAAGCTACAAGCAATTCACAGGAAGTAGATGGGATAACATGCAGATGTGTTCACGGACACATGGGAGCATTTCATCACAAATATTGATAGTCTTTAATCAAAATCTTTGCACCCTCCTTTGTCCTGAAAGAGTGAATAGGAAACATGTTAAGAAGGCGATGGATTAAGGAGAACACAATCAGCATTCCATAATGCTGGAGTATTAAAGCAGCCTCCACTGATTTGGATGGGATTCTTATTATTGTGCTCACACATGTAATTAAAGATTCCTCCGATGGTACCAATTATGGGCTCAGAGGGACCACAGCACACATTATCAAATGGCAGAACACAGTGATGCTGTAAACATACATTAGCCATTCCAGTTCTCATTAATTCTTCCACAACAACTCATTAGTGTCCTTTCAGTTGACAGGTAAACATGACTAATGTGATGCATCCATCAATAACCTCTTTGTACAGAGAGGCGCCAAGGATGAGATTTTTATGCAGAAACTAATTATGAGGTTAAATCTTTTGCTTCTATTGTACTTTGGGCATTAAACTTCTTACCTTTGCAAATTATGACGGAATTTCCCCCTGAATGACCGGCATTTATGCTACTTATTTGGAAGGGGTTGAGACGGGCTAGGGGTTGTTATGCAAAGTACCTGGAAGTTAATGACACAAACAAAAGCAAACTAATTGATCAAAATCTTACCTCGTAATTCTTGCACAGTTCAGCTGCAAAATCCAATTACTGGATCTTTTTGTATGACTATGATGCACTTTGTTTAAATAAATCTAGTTCATGATTTATACTTTGTATCAATATTGTATCATTCCTTTTTCCTTTCCAGTGATTCTTCCGCTTTCTTGCAGTTTTAATGCAGAAATAATAGCAAAACTGAAACTGTATGGAGTTTGGTGAGATAATTGTTGCAACACATTATTTGTGGAGTATAATGAACTCTTTAAAAAAAATACTGATAATACCTCATGAAACTAGAACAGCCTGGTTAGAACTACTGCTATAAGTTTTAACTATCCCCCTTGTAGCCAATATTATTTTATTATGGGCATTACTTTGTGAAGCCATTTTCCATGATGTAAATTAATTTGAATTATTAGTAAAATCTACTGCTGCAATAGCAGTGATGTTCATTGTGCTGTGTTTTCAATGAAGCAATTCAAGAATTACCAGCAACTTGTATTTATTTGGTAGGTTTTATCTGTTAAGAAAAATCCCAAGTTGCTACATGAACAGATTTAACACTATAATCACATTATGGAAGATAGGGCAGAAGAGATGCACGTTTTAAGGAGCATTTTAAAGAGGAGCAAGAGCTTAGGAGTTTGGGGACAGGGTTTAGGGAAAAAATTCAAGTATTTAGCACAGGAAGCTGAGACACACCACTAATAGTGCAATGTTGAAAATCAGAACAAGCTCCGGGTTAGAATTGGTATTGCCGAGATTATGTGATATTTGGCATCTCACAACATTCCTTTGTGTATGTGACAATGTACTCCTTTAAACTATTTATATTGATGAAATAATTATAATTGAACAAAATAAATAATGGTCCTACATTTGAATGATTGGTGATGCCTGCTTTTCCAAGAAGTGCATCACATCTCTAGGCATCTAAACAGCAACCGGTGCAAGAAGAGTGACGGGCTAAGCAGGGAGGGGGAGTTTGGCCAAGATGAGTAAATACTTCCATTCCAACAAGGTAGGGATGTTGCTGGATTCTCAGCAAAGGAAGATGAAATAGTGATAGATTTCAAAGGAAATAGGCATGATGGCGAAATGGGCTGACAAATGGCAAATTAAATTTAAGTTGCAAAATGTAAAATGTTTTACTTCTGAAGGAAGAATGACAGGCAATATACATGAGAGGACACAATTCTAAATGGAGTACAAGAACAGAGAAATCTGTGGGCATGTGTGTATAAGTCATTGAAAGTGGCAAGGTAGGTTGAAATATTGGTTTAAAAAGCACACAGGATTATGTGTATAAAGCATAAATGGAGCATAGAGAACAAGATTTAGAGAGTCATGGTGAACCTTTAGAAACCATGATTTAGGTGCTACTGGAGTACAGTCCAGTTCTCAACCACAGTTCGCGAAAGATGTGAAGACCTTGGAGAGAATGCAGAAGATCTTTACAACAATAACTTTAACGATTTAGATAGACCAGAGAAGCTGGAGATGTTTTCCTTAGCACAGAAACGTTTGAGAATATATCAGGAGAAACATTGGTAGAATGGTCAATAATGAAAGTACCTGTCAAAAGAACGCAAAGAAACAAGGAAAATATGTTTTTATGCGGCCGCTGCTTGGGATATGGAATACATTTACAGGGGGAGTAATGGAGGTAGATTTTTTTAATTCTAAAGTGAACCAAACATGTAGTTAAAGGGGGAAACATTGCAGAACTATGGCAATAAGGATGGGGGAGTGGTAGTAACTGAATAGATCTTGCATAGAACTAGTATAAAATCAATAGATTAAATGGTATGCATCCATTCAATAGATTAAATGGTATCATCTGTCTATGATTCTGGTTTTGTGATTCTCAGTCCCATTCTTGGCACATTGAAAATCATTAAATCAGACTTTATCCAGATGTAATAGTCTCTAAATGAATGAATTCAGAACAACTGAGATCACTGCCGTCAATTACTTCCCTGTAGGGTTTGCCAACACATAGGCATATATTTAAGAATGTTCTGAACATTTTGACTTTAATTGCATAACATGTTAATTAGTTTACCAAAGAAAGAGAGCATCTGTGTTAATTAGCTAAACACCAGATCTGACCAGCTAATCTCAAGTACACATAAATATGACCTGGAAATATGAAAATGCTACAAGGCACCATCTCAAGGGAACAACAATTTGTCAATAAAGGTCAGCCGAATAAGCTGCTCAGCAAGAAAAATAAAAGCAGGAATGAAGCGCATTCCTTCTGAAGTTCTACAAAGTGATGAACTTTCAAGTGCTCAACTAAATTCTGATGTTTGTATTGAGGATTGGACCTAGACCATACAGAAGGATTGATCATAAATGCATCTAGAGATAGAAGGAGCTGCAGATGCTGATTTACAATAAATATACAAAGTGCTGAAGTAACTCAGTAGGACAGGCAGTATCTCAGGAGGACAGGGATAGGTCATATTCCGAGTTGAAACATTTCTCCGGTGATGCTGCCTGACCTGTTGAGTTACTCCATCAATAAATCTATACTAAATTGGCCCCTATGTAACTTTCTAAAATATCTCACCATATTTTGGAATGAATGATTAGATCTTGAAAATTGTGAGTATAGTGAACAGTATAGTGAGTAGAGTATAGTCCACCTTTCAATATGTACAAATTGGGATTGAGAGCACTTCTTGCTTTCAAAATGCACCTTATCAATATTTGCAGGCGTTCTTTGCACAAATAGCTCTTTTAATGTCCCATAATGGAGAATACGCCCCAATCTCCATTTACAGGGAAAGTGTGGAGAGAGTGTCCAGCTTTAAGTTTCTGGGCACTCACATTTCAGAGGACCTCACATGGTCCACCAACACCGCTGCGCTGGTCAAGAAGGCACAGCAACGACTGTTCTTCCTGAGGACATTAAAAAAGACTGGTCTTCCCCAACAGCTGCTGACAATGTTCTACCGCTGCACCACAGAGAGCATATTAACGTATGGCATCTCTGTGTGGTATCTCAGCTGCACGGAGGCGGAGAGGAGAGCTCTTCAGCACGTCGTCCACAGAGCGCAGAGGATCATTCGGACACAGCTACCAGACTTGGAGGGCATCTACCAGACACGGTGCCTCAGGAAGGCCGTCAGCATCCATAAAGACTCATCACACCCCTGTAACGGACTGTTTGAACTACTTCCCTCCGGCAGACGTTACAAGGCCTTCTATGCCCGAACCTCCAGACTCAGAAACAGCTTTATCCCCAGAGCTATAGCGGCTCTGAACCGGCCCTGCTGAGTGCCCCCCACCCCCCCTGGACTGTCTCCCTCGAATGGTCACGTCACGCAGCTTATTTATTTATTTTACTTTTCTTTTACATCGGTTGGAACTGCATATTAAATCTCGTTGCACTGACGTGCAATGACAATAAAATATATTATTATTATTATCATTATTATTAAAACAAGATGAAAATAAATTAAAAGCAAGACCTCTCTCTGATGAACTATTCATGAATCAGTTCAGGATATTAATCAAACTATCCCGACGGGGTATTTTCTTTCTTCATTCTTTGGTTTATTGAAACTCTCTCTTAATTTCTCTTTGGTTAATCTTGTAGTTATGTGATGCAGTAATCAGTATCATCAACTTTCGTCTACAGCTATATTGACTTTGCTTTAAGTTAATCCTGATCCTAGAATCTGAACCGATCATGTCCCCTTGATTTTGGTGAAAAACAATGTCAACATCTACTTGCTTTAATATGTCAACTTTATCGCAGCAAAAACACACAAAAAAACTAATTAGAAGCTCCACCAAATCATACATTGTTAGGAGATAGTTGTGGATGTAGTGCAGTTGATTACACAAACCAGTCTCCACCATCACCAAGTCCCCACCACCATCAAGTGATGCACTTTAATCTAGGTTTGAACAAGAAACCATAAGAAGAACAGTGCACATTTATCAATGGATCATATGGCTGGAGGAAATTACAGGATGAGGGAGTGGGTGATGGCAGATGGATTTTCATTAAAATAACATTTTAAGAGCAAGATGTCAGTTAACTGGCAGCAAGTCTAGATCAGTAAGTGGAGAAATGAATGGTGAGCAGGACTTGCTTCATGACAGGAAACAGGCAGCAGAGTTTTGGACGAATCAAAATTACAGAGATTAGAATCAGGAGGAGGAAATAAGAGGTCTTAATAATGGCATAAATGTGTAATCAGCAGCTCAATTCAGAGTCAAATATGACATCCAATTTGTGAACAGTTTAGTTCATTTTCATATGGTTGTCAGGGAGAGAGAATAAATAGCTAGCAAAGTGAGTTTGGTCGAGTTTGGTTTCAATTTTACGGTATTTAGTCTGCTCCTCCTGTACCGGACTCATCAAACATTCTCTACTAACTTGTCCTTACTATACAATACAAGGTCGTGACGAAACATGGTTCACTTTCCACATCTCATGATCTACCTGCCACAAAGGTCAAAATCAAAGGTGAAATCCACCATCTCTTTCCGTGCACCAACTCCACCTTTGGCTTTTCTGAGGACGAGAATACTTGCAGTTCAAGACCTTAAATCCCACCCATGGTCTACCAGGCAGCAGTGAACATTCATACAAATAAAACATCTTGGAAACAGTCAACATATCAGGCAGCATCTGTAAAACGAGAGTCAATATTTTAAGATTCTGACCCTTCACCAGAATTTCGTCAGTGCAATGATCCTTGCCTTCTTGTATGTTTCTAACATATGGGCTGCCTACATCAAACAGCTCAAAAGGATATGCCGTCTCCAAACATTCTCTAGGTCTATGATCAGTAAGCAAACCGTTGTTGACATTCTCTGCCAGACCAGCAATGTGGCCTCAATTGTACTTGGTATGTTCCTTTGGGCAACGCACCATTTACAGTACATGCCAACACCAGGCTCCCAAATCAAACACTCTTTCCTGAACACCATCAAATCAAAAGACTACCAGCTGGACAGAGAATAAAATTAATAATGATAATAAAGCCTCCCTGAAGAAACCTATAATTCCCATTTAAAAAAAAAGACATTTCAACTTTCATCAGACCTCAAATTTGACCAAATTTTGTGTTGGCCTGATTGTTGAACCCAAGCCATGGCCATAACGTACGGATCCAGAAGCAACTTCATCTTAATATGGACCTCTGTCAAAGGTTCTAGGAATTTCTGGCCCATGACCTCTGAAAATGGAGTAGGAGGATCTGGATGGCAATGAATCCATTCATTGAGACCATATAGAAGTCTATTGTAAACATCCAAATTACCCACTCCTCTGCTGTGTTGACCACAGTCTGGTGATGAGCTGATAAGATCGATAGGTCCCATATTGGCCCCACCCGCTGCTTCAGAACCCAGTGTACTGAAGTGGAAGCAAGTCATCCTCAAACCAAAAGGATTATCTCTGAAGAAGTATAAAAATAAAAGCTTGGGACAACATCTCCACATTAGACAAAAGGGCCTGTCTGACTGTATGTGGTAATTCAAGAGTTCTCCCGCATTTTCCCCTGATTCAAACTCGGAGAATGTCCGTAGCGGGTGGGTACAAGTTCATGAATGTCTCGTAGCGGCTCGTACGAGTAAAAATAACATTTTTTTTCATCACGTATTTTTTACTCATGGACATTTTTCACAGTATTGAAAAAACGCCACGAGTTTACCAGATTTCCCGAGTACCTACTGTTACTCATACGAGCCGCTATGAGACATCCCCGAACTCCTACGGATCCGCTACGGACATTCTCCGAGATCGAATCAGGGGAAAACTCGGGAAAATTACCTTGTACAGTGGGACAGGCCCTTTATCCTGTTGTATAAATACATCTTGGGGCAGCTTAACCTGAGAGAGGGAAAATAAAAGGTTAATAGCCCAAACTACGCACACAGAAATTGAAGTAGGTTGAAACAATACTGGAAGAGATCAGCAGAACTGCTGAGGATAAGAAAAGGTAACCCTTGAGAGAACCACACTGCTATCCAGATGGGTAATAATGTTTACTATCATTATGTGCTGAATGTATTGTGGTTCAACATTCTGTCTGACTATACCTCTCCACACTCATGCTGAGATTGGCAACCCAAGATATACTGGGATAACTCGATAATCTGACTCCCGGCAACAACATTTGTATAACATCTAATATTTAGTAAAAGGATAAATTAAGATAATAATTTAGCATATGTAATATTAAATATGCAAAAGGTAGCTCAGAGTATTTCCTTGTTTATGACTGAGACTGTACATGAGTGTGGCAAATTCCAGTAATTCATAGCTATGTGCTTCTCCTTTCACCATCTTAAATGTTGAGTCAAATGGATGGGTGTAAGGAATTTTGATAATATGAAATGATATCTGGTAAAGATTTGAGTATCTCTACTTACTGCAATAAACCATCATAAGGGGCAGGCAGAAAGCTCATTTATTTCATCTATGGCTGTAAAACTATATGGGCTGTAAAACACATTTCATAATCCAAGTTTTCTTTCTCTGATTTTAGTTCAATGATTCAGAAATCTTGATTGTCTGCAGGATGGCAAAACTGTATAAGCAAATATGTCTGGGGAGCAATAACTGACATCTTCTTACAATATGCACCGAAAACTATTGAGGTAGAAGTGTCATTGTGGATTTTACAGGTGCAAATGTCAAGCCTTAAGTGCAACAATCAGTGGGTAGCTCTTGGCTTGTTGCAGTTGCTGACAAATGTAGTGGGTCAAGGTTTCCACTTGGAAACCTCTCTCAATGGAAATAAAAGCCATATGGTTTCTACAATTGGTGACTGTTCTGTAATCGGTTCTACACACTGGCAGTATGCGGCACCCATAGGGAATACATTCTCGATTCCATCGAACTATAGTGTGCCTTGTCAGCAATGAGAATGAGGAACGAATAATTTTATTTCAAATCTTCAAATGAATTTTATTTCAACTGGACAAGTGAGGGTATAAATATATCATTTCCTTGGACTTTGAAGATAAGATTACCTGATCAGGAACTACACAAATATTGAAGGCTGCCATTTGAAGATCCTACTTTAAAGGTTGGCCAAGAATAAAAGTGTTACTTCCTGTTGTAGGAAACCTTCCGTCCAATAAACAAAATTCCGTTTTTTGCTAACTTTGAAGATTTTCCCAGGAAGAAGTTTTACTTCAGTAAAATTTCAGGACATTTTTCTTTCAGTATTCCTTACTGTCACAGGTCAAAAAAAAAGTTTTAAAATGGAAATGAATGTCAAGGCACAGATAAAGATCATGCATATCTATAACCTAGCCGCTGAAGAAACCGTCATTGCCTCTTCAAGCACACATTTCTATTTAAGCATTTAATGACTCAAGGTCTCGGGGACATGTGAATAGAAGTATGGATGTATATCAGAAAGGCGGTTCCCACATATTTTTAATTGTAGGGCAGACATCACTTAACATGGTAAACAACTCTCCCAAGCATCTCAAATAATCTGTTATAATGAGCATGATATGCATAATGCTCTGAAATAACCTGAACTCCGTCAGTCCAAAGGTTCATATATGAATATGTTCACTGGCCTATTATAGTTCTTCATGAACACAAAGGAAAATTAGGCCTATTCTAGCTGCTTAAAGCTCTTAAACAGTGGTTCGTAACCTTATTGGCATACATATGCGCATACGCGAACAAAATACTGTATGTGGTATGTACCTTTATTAGGTTCCTAAAAATGGGCTCAACAACTGGATATGTTATTTATGTCCCCCGGTAAAGCACCAACTGACCCCCCCCCATGGGGGTCCTAAACCCCAGGTTAAGAACCACTGCTCTTAAAGATAGCGGAGTCAAGGGATATGGGGAGAAGGCAGGAAAGGGGTATTGATTGTGGATGATCAGCCATGATCACAGTGAATGGCGGTGCTGGCTCGATGAGTTGGAAGGCCTACTCCTTCACCTATTGTCTATTGTCTATTGTCTTATAGGTGAATACTTAGTGATGGTCGCATGGGGTGAAGGAGAGGTCAGAAATGCCAAATTATTATTTGGAAAAAATCATGCAAACAATTAGTTAAGAATTAGGAGAAACTTTGGAAAATTTGAGTGTTATCTGAAGCAGAAAAATAATTGCAAAGATTGTTTTCTCAACACTCAGAAGCAAATGGTAAAAAAACGTTAAAATTTCAATGCAAGTCATATCAAGATACATCTCTGTGAATTATAAGACAGTAATAGAAACTGGGTTCAGATAACATCATGAACCCTAACTCTCATTTAAATTTATATTTAAATATCTATTATTAATAAATACTTCCATCCAGCCCAGAAAAGACTGAAGTTCCCCTCTCAGTTTCTCCCACTAATCTACTTCCTCCTCCCACCCTGTCCTAGAATCATAGAAAGTAGGTGCGAGAGTAGACCACCAGGTCCGTCGAGCCCGCACCGCCATTCACTCATGGCTGAACACTAAACAGACACACTTACCCACAAACAGTAGACACAAGACACAGAACACAAGACACTACCCTCCCCTTTATACCGCTATCACCCCTCTCCACCCCAAGAACCGCGTGATCTCCTGGGGGAGGCAAAAAACCGGATAAAAACCCAGGTCCAATTCGGGAAAAAAATCCGGGAAATTCCTCTCCGACCCCAATCCAGGCGATCGACACTTGTCCAGGAGATCACTCAGGTCTACTATACTAACCATACCTAGGTCCATATCCCTGCCCTCTCCCCGTAGCCCCTTATCCCCTTGGCAGCTAAAAAACCATCTATTTTTGACTTAAATATATTTAACGTTTCTGCTTCCACTGCTCCCTGGGGCAGTGAATTCCACAAACTAACCACCCTCTGGGTGAAGAAGTTCTTCCTCATCTCAGTTTTAAAAGAGCCCCCCTCACTCTGCAACTATGTCCCCTAGTTCTAGCCTCCCCGATCATTGGGAACATCCTCGGTGCATCCACCCGATCAAGGCCCCTCACGATCTTATACGTTTCAATGAGATCGCCTCTCATTCTTCTAAACTCCAAAGAGTAGAGTCCCAGCTTACTTAACCTTTCCTCATATGTCAATCCCCTCATTGCAGGAATTAATCTTGTAAACCTTCGCTGCACTGCCTCCAGGGCTAGTACATCCTTTCTTAAGTATGGACCCCAGAACTGTACACAGTATTCCAAATGTGGTCTCACTAATACCGTGTACAGCTGCAGCAAGACCTCCGTGTTTTTATACTCAATCCCCCTAGCAATAAAGGCCAAAACTCCATTGGCCTTCCTGATTGCTTGCTGCACCTGCATACTGACTTTTAGTGATTCATGTACTAATACCCCTAGATCCCTTTGCGTTGCATTACAACGCAGCTCCTCCTCATTTAGAAAATAACTTGCCCTATCATTTTTTTCCCCAAAGTGAATGACTTCACATTTATTAGTATTAAATTTCATCTGCCAAGTTGTTGCCCACTCACCTAGCTTATCTATATCCTTTTGCAGACTCTTCCTATCCTCCTCATCCCCTACTTTCCCTCCCATTTTCGTATCGTCCGCAAATTTTGATATATTACACTTGGCTCCCTCCTCCAAATCATTTATATAAATTGTGAACAACTGTGGTCCCAGCACCGACCCTTGCGGAACCCCGCTAGTTACCGGTTGCCATCCCGAGTATGAACCATTTATCCCCACTCTCTGCTTCCTATTCGTTAGCCAATCCTCTACCCATGCTAACATATTACCCCCAATCCCACAATTTTTTATTTTTAGCAATAGTCTCTTATGTGGCACCTTGTCAAAAGCCTTTTGGAAGTCCAAGTATACCACATCCACCGGTTCCCCTTTATCCACTCGGCTTGTCACTTCCTCAAAGAATTCGAGCAGATTCGTTAAACACGACTTCCCCTTCACAAAACCATGCTGGTTCTGTCTGATGAAGTCATGTTTATCCAAGTGGCCCGTTAGTGAATCTTTAATAATTGTCTCCAACATTTTACCCACCACCGATGTTAGACTAACCGGTCTATAGTTACCCGCCTTCTGTTTACTTCCTTTTTTAAATATAGGTGTTACATTGGCCATTTTCCAATCCACTGGGACCGTTCCTGCCTCCAGGGAGTTTTGGAAAATTATCACCAATGCATCCACAATCCCCACTGCTATCTCCCTCAAGACCCTTGGATGTAATCCATCAGGTCCAGGGGATTTATCCTCCTTCAGTCCCATTAATTTCCCTAATACCACCTCCTTGGTGATCTTAATAGTATTTAGCTCCTCCATTCCTACCGCCTCCTGTTTATCCAGCGTTGGAATATTTTTTGTGTCTTCTATGGTGAAGACTGATACAAAATACTCGTTTAATGCCTTTGCCATTTCCATGTTCCCCACCAACAACTCTCCAGTCTCACCCTCCAATGGACCAACGTTCACCTTAACCACCCTTTTTCTTCTTATATAGCTATAAAAACTCTTACTATTAGTTTTTATGTTGTTCGCTAAATTCCTTTCATAGCCTATTTTCCCCGTCTTAATTAATCTCTTAGTTACTTTTTGCTGACCTTTAAATGCTTCCCAATCCTCTACCCTCCCACTACCTCTGGCTACCTTGTATGCCCTTGCCTTCAGCCGAATACTATCCTTTATAGCTTTACTGAGCCATGGCTGACTGTTCTTACCCTTACCCCTTTTTTTCTTCATAGGAATAAATTTATCTTGAAGGTTATACAGTAGACCTTTAAACGTACACCACTGCTCATGTACCGTCTGATTCTTGAGTCTGCTATCCCAGTCAACTTTGATCAGCTCAGTCCTCATACCTTCATAATCCCCCTTATTTAGACTAAGCACCCTAGCCTGAGTTTCAACCTGCTCCCCTTCTATCTGAATATGGAATTCGACCATATTGTGGTCACTTGTTCCCAACGAGTCCCTAACTATGACATTTTTAATTAATCCTGCTTCATTACACAGGACCAGATCTAAGATTGCCTCCCCCCTTGTCGGTTCCGTGACATACTGTTCTAGGAACCCGTCTCTAATACATTCTATAAACTCCTCCTCTAGTCTACCCTGCCCAGTTTGGTCTGCCCAATTAATATGAAAATTGAAGTCCCCCATGATTACAGCAGTTCCCTTTTTACATGCGTCAACTATTTGCAGATTTATGTTCTGACTAACAGCGTCACAGCTATTTGGAGGTCTATAAATTACACCCACTAGTGTTTTTTTTCCCTTTGTTATTCTCTATCTGTACCCAAGCTGTTTCACTATCCTGATCCTTCAACGCAATATCCTTCCTCTCCATTGCCGTTATTCCCTCCCTTATTAAAAGGGCCACCCCTCCTCCCTTTCTTTCCTGTCTATCTTTTCTAATTGTCGAGTACCCCTCTATATTTAACTCCCAGTCCTGATCCCCTTGCAGCCATGTCTCCGTAATGGCCACGATATCATAACTATATATACTTAATTGCACCGTTAATTCATTTATCTTATTTTGAATACTCCGCGCATTTAGATAAAGCACTTTCAGATGATTTTTACTACCCTTCCTTTCCGTTTTTGCCCCTTTTACATCTAGAGCTTTATCTTCACACATTCTGGATCCTCCTGTCACATTTTGATTTTCCGCTTCCCTAGCCCCCCTTAGCTCACCGTACCCTTACTAAATCACTGTACCTTTAACCAGAAAGCAGAAATGCTAACCTGAGGTTGCACCCAATCAGCTGCTTCCTCTAGTCTGCTCCCACCAATCAGCGGCTTCCCCAGAAACCCTCCCTATGGAGTGTGGAACGTTACGGGATTTGGTAAGCTCTGACCCTCCACCACTGTCTCCAACGGTCCTGGGTCTCTGTGAGAACAAGCCCCGTGCCCGATTCAAGCCCTCACCGCTCTGACCCTCCACCGCTGTCTCCAACGGTCCTGGGTCTCTGTGAGAACAAGCCCCGTGCCCGATTCAAGCCCTCACCGCTCTGACCCTCCACCGCTGTCTCCAACGGTCCTGGGTCTCTGTGAGAACAAGCCCCGTGCCCGATTCAAGCCCTCACCGCTCTGACCCTCCACCGCTGTCTCCAACGGTCCTGGGTCTCTGTGAGAACAAGCCCCGTGCCCGATTCAAGCCCTCACCGCTCTGACCCTCCACCGCTGTCTCCAACGGTCCTGGGTCTCTGTGAGAACAAGCCCCGTGCCCGATTCAAGCCCTCACCGCTCTGACCCTCCACCGCTGTCTCCAACGGTCCTGGGTCTCTGTGAGAACAAGCCCCGTGCCCGATTCAAGCCCTCACCGCTCTGACCCTCCACCGCTGTCTCCAACGGTCCTGGGTCTCTGTGAGAACAAGCCCCGTGCCCGATTCAAGCCCTCACCGCTCTGACCCTCCACCGCTGTCTCCAACGGTCCTGGGTCTCTGTGAGAACAAGCCCCGTGCCCGATTCAAGCCCTCACCGCTCTGACCCTCCACCGCTGTCTCCAACGGTCCTGGGTCTCTGTGAGAACAAGCCCCGTGCCCGATTCAAGCCCTCACCGCTCTGACCCTCCACCGCTGTCTCCAACGGTCCTGGGTCTCTGTGAGAACAAGCCCCGTGCCCGATTCAAGCCCTCACCGCTCTGACCCTCCACCGCTGTCTCCAACGGTCCTGGGTCTCTGTGAGAACAAGCCCCGTGCCCGATTCAAGCCCTCACCGCTCTGACCCTCCACCGCTGTCTCCAACGGTCCTGGGTCTCTGTGAGAACAAGCCCCGTGCCCGATTCAAGCCCTCACCGCTCTGACCCTCCACCGCTGTCTCCAACGGTCCTGGGTCTCTGTGAGAACAAGCCCCGTGCCCGATCCTCTAACAGATACATTCCTCCCACTGCCTTTACATTTCACTCCTTTGTCACCCCTCTTCTCTCCTTATCTGACACCCTTTGTCTTCTTGTCACCATTTGGTCCCCTTTTGTCACCCTTTTATCTCTTGCTTTTGACCACCCATCTGCCATTCAGCCCCCCTCACTGGTATCCACCTATCACTTGCCAGACTTTGTCCTATCCTCATGCCTTATCCAGCTTTCTCCCTCCAACTATAATCAGTCAGTCCCAACCTGAAGATCACCTATCCACGCCCTTCAGAGATGCTGCATGACCTGCTAAGTTACTCCAGCACTTTGTGTTGTACATATGATTCTAGCATCTGCAGTTCCTTGTGTCTCCACTCTCAGGCTTTGTTGAGTTAGTTGATCTCAAAGTGTTACATCAAAGCCATTGGAATTAGTGAGTTAAGGTTAAGAAATGATTGTGGACTTTGGAAGGGGTAGGATGGGAACCCACGGTCCCCTTTATATCAACGGGTTGATGGTGAAAAGGGTCAAGAGCTTCAAATTCCTGGGCCTGCATATCTCTGAAGATCTCTCCTGGTCCCAGAACACTGATGCAATTATAAAGAAAGCACATCAGTGCCTCGACTTCCTGAGAAGATTACGGAGAGTCGGTATGTCAAGGAGGACTCTCTCGAACTTCTACAGGTGCACAGTAGAGAGCATGCTGACCGGTTGTGGCTTGGTTCGGAAACTTGTGCGCCCAGGAGTGGAAAAGACTGCAAAAAGTTGTAAACGCTGCCCAGTCCATCATCGGCTCTGACCTTCCTTCCATCGAGGGGATCTATCGCAGTCACTGCCTCAAAAAGGCTGTCAGCATCATCAAGGACCCACACCATCCTGGCCACACACTCATTTCTCCGCTGCCTTCAGGTAGAAGGTACAGGAGCCTGAAATCTGCAACATCCAGGTTCAGGAACAGTTTCTTCCCCACAGCCATCAGACTATTAAACTCAACAAACAAAAATCTGAACTTTAATAGCCTATTGCACTTTATTTGTTTATTTATGTGTGTATGTATATATATATTCAATGGTATATGGACACACTGATCTGTTCTGTATTTATTTATGCATACAATATTCTGTTGTGCTGAAGCAAAGCAAGAATTTCATTGTCCTATCTGGGACACATGACAATAAACTCTCTTGAATCTCTTGAATCTTGAAGTGGAAAGATTAAACTAGGATTCTTGCCCTATACATTATCACTGGGACATCTCTGAATGTTGACCGGAAGTTGCACTCACTCAATGGCAGCAAAGTGGTGTGGTGGTAGTGTTGCTGCCGTCCAGTGTCAGAGACCCAGGTTCAATCCTGACTACAGCTGCTGTCTGTACGGAGTTTGCACGTTCTCCCTGTGACGGCATGGGTTTTCTCCGGGTGCTCCGGTTTCCTTCCACATTCCAAAGATATGCTGGTTTGTAGGTTGATTGACTTCTGTAAATTGTCCCCTGTGTGTGGGATAGAACTAGTGTATGGGTGATCATTGGTCAGCGCTGACTCGGTGGGCCGAAGGGCCTGCCTCCATGCTGTATCTCTTGACTAAAACTAAACGAAACAATGGCATACTAGAACATAGAACAATACAGCACAGGAACATACTTTTCAGCCCACAATGTCAGCACAGAACATGATGTCAAGTCAAATCTAGCACAATTAGAGGCTGCCCATGACATAAACATGGGCAAAAGAGGGGATTCATTTTAAAGAACCACCAATAACATGAAGGTAAAATTTCTCAGCCAACAATTTGTAAGAATTTGGAATGTCCCACCTGAAAGATTGGTGGATACAGATTTATAAGACGCATTAAAACATGAATTGAATATTTTGTTGTAAAAGAATGTTGGAGGCATAATGATGACATGACAGGGAATTAAGACTAGCTAGGTTTGGCTTTGTAAGAGCTCAGCCAAATGACCTCCTTCTGTATTATATTATTATTCTTAAGCACTGAGGACTCAAGAAACCCATAGGGGTGTAGAATTCAATGAAAGGCTGTGTGTGTGGTGCTTGGTGGTGGTAATGCTGTGTGTGGGCATGAAGAAAAAAACATATCAAAGGTTTTCTAACCTTCATGTAAACTAGAAAGGTCCAACATTTCAACTGGGATTGTGTGGTCAGTGGCTGATATCACCCAAGTCTGAATGTTCTGATAATGAGAAGTAACCCAACTTTCTTCAGAAGTTCCCCTTCTGCCTTGATGTTTGTGAATTTGTACAGCACCAGACTCATGAGCAAAAAGTATCCATCTGTTCTTAAGCACCAACAGCTATTTGCATAAATTGGCCCAGAGTTGTAATTCTCAAAATATTTAAGATCAACATTTAGAAATGTTCTGTGCCTATATCTCCTCCCTTGCCTCAATCCAGGGACCCCATCAGTCCTTCCAGGTGAGACCGAGATTCACTTGCACCTCCTCTAACCCATCTACTGCATCCAGTGTTCTGGATGTGTTCTCCTGTACATAGCGTAAACCCGGCAACTGTTTCGGTGAACACTAGTGCTCAGTCCGCCAAGGTCTACTGGATCTCCCGGCTGCTAACCATTTTAACTTCCTTACCCATTCCACTCTGACCTTTCGTTCCTGGGCCTCCTCCATTATCAGAGTGAAGCAACAGGCAAACTGGAGGAACAGCTACTCATATTCCGCTTGGGTAGTTTACAACCCAATGGTATTCTCCAATTTTAGGTAACTTCTAACTAACACCCCCCACCCCCCCTCCCCCCTTTCTCCTCTACACCTTACAACTTCCCTCCCCAGTGTCCCCCTTCGACTTACACTTATTTCTCCCCTCCACCCACCCCCGCTTCCTGGAGCAATAAATAAACTGCTGGTTGAATCTGCATCATCAAGCAGCATCTGTGGAAACAAAGATATGGTCGACAATTCAGGTCAAGGCTCTGAATCAGGATTAATATTGTAGAGGGAAGAAAGCCAGTGTATAGAAACAAGAGGGAGGGATGAGACAGACATTGATAGGTGAAAGCGAGAATCAATGAGGGGGGATGATGGGCAAATGGACCCAGGCAGGTGAGGGGATAGGGAAGGTGAATCAATGGAGAAGAAACCCAGCGAGATAGGTATATGGGTGATGGGCAGGTCGCAGGTGAACAAACGAAGAGATACAGTGGATGGACTGGGAAGAGTGGAAAGAAACACGGGTGAGAGGGTTATCTGAATGTGGAAAATTCAATGTTTATGCCATTGGGCTGTGAGCTACCCAAGTGGAATATGAGGTGATGTTTTCCCATCTGCAGTTGACTGCACCGTGGCAGTGGAGAAGGCTAAGGACAGATGGGTCAGTGCAGGGCCGGTGCTAGGAATTGCGGGGCCCAATTAGAAAATTGATGGCGGGGCCCCTACTCTAGAAAAGTAAAAATTTATGTATGTTTATATTTCGTGTAGTATGCTCGTCTTTAACCAAAAAAAACATTAAATGCTTGATATACTAAAATTTTGAAAAACTATATGAAAGTGTCACACATCTAATAAAATGAGCGGCACTTTGAAAGATTGAATGTGTGTGTGTGTGTGTGTGTGTGTGTGTGTGTGTGTTTATGAGTGTATGCGATTGTGTCTCTGTGTCTGTGTGACTGAGTGTGTGTGTTTGTGTGTATGCGTCTGTGTGTGTGCGTGCATGGCCGGCCTTAGGGGGTTTAAACGGTTTAGAGATGTTTAGAGGGCTTCAGATGGGTTCAGTTGTGTTTACAATTGTTTAGAGGGGAATAGAGGGAAATAGGGGGGCTAGAGGGGGTTTAGAGGTGTTCAGAGGGTCCCAGAGGGGTTTAGAGACGTTATAAGCCCCCCGTGAGAAATTGTATTTCTCTGAAATTGAAGATAGACATAAAGCTGGAGTAACTCAGCAGACAGGCAGCGCAGCGACTCTGGAGAGAAGACCCTTCTTAAGACCGAACTGAACTCGCGTCGGTGAGAGTACTTGTGATTGTCTGAAGAAGGGTCTCGACCAGAAACACAACCCTCTCCCCAGAGCCGCTGCCCGTCCCGCTGAGCCACCTTCAACTTCAGAGCCAAACAAAAAACACAGTGCTGGAGGAACTCAGCGGGCCAGGCGAATGCCTCACCAGCTGAGTTTCTCCAGCATTTTTGTCTACCGCTAAACATCAATGATTCCGGGAATGCTGAGGGGACAGGGTGATAGAGAGGGAGTAGGAGAGCTAGAGAGAGACGAGACGGGGAGCGGGAGAGAGAGCGCGAGAGAAAGAGGGAGGGAGGGAGTGAGCAAAAGACAGAGAGACACAACGTGGGTCGGTAGGTGAATGACTAACCTGCACACCAGGAAGAAGCCCCTTCTCGCGGTCCGGGGCCCTCACCCATGATGGTGAGTTAAATGAAATTCTCAACGTGTCATCGATCTACATTCCTCAGTAATGTAATTGTGTTTTAAACAAGTATTAATGACGCCGCGTGAATTTTATTCAAAGGAACACGGCGTCATTAAATGAGTCTGAAGAAGGGTTTCGGCCCGAAACGTCGCCTATTTCCTTCGCTCCATAGATGCTGCTGCACCCGCTGAGTTTCCCCAGCAATTTTGTGTACCTTCGATATTCCAGCATCTGCAGTTCCCTTTTGAACACGGCGTCATTAATACTTGTTCAAAACACTATAACATTTACTGAGGAATGTGGATAGATGCAGATTCATGACATCGCATAACAAGGTGTTAACTACTTACCGTTAAGAAGTGCTAACAGCACTAGTTAACAAATCGTTTGTGTATGATGGCCGTGCAGCGGTTGTTATGCATGTTCGTTTAAAAAAAATCCGGATGGCGAATTTAAAAAAATCTTTATTTAACAAAGAGAATTCGTATTTCCGTACGAAATACTGAACATTAGTGCGGGGCCCCCATTAGGCGCGGGGCCCAATTGGGAGCAATCGGTCAAATCGGCTTAACGCCGGCCCTGGGTCAGTGTGGGAATGGGAAGGGGAATTGGAATGACATGCAATTGGAAACTGAATGTAGCCATTGCTGGTGGAGCACAGATGCTCTGCAAAACACACGAGGAACAGCACAGGAACAGGCCCTTTGGCCCACGATGTCTATGCTGAACATAATGCCAATTAAACAATAAACTAGTCCTCGCTTAGAATCGCTAATGCAGAAGAAGCCGCATCATAACCACTGAATGCAAAAGAACAAGTTGGGGGAGGTGCACTTTGATTAGCAATTTTTCAGATATATTGATCAGCTCCACATCTCAAAATGAAATGACTTTCAGACACATTGAGCTGCATGCATCTGTACATTTCATCCCTCCTTGTATTCTGGAATATTAAACTGCAAAGCCCAGAAAACCATCGTGTGAACAAATGGTAATTTTAGATTATCTGCAACATTGGCATCTGTCTGTTCCCAGCAGGTGTTTTATTCCTTTGTATAGCTATTGTGAGCAGAAATGCTAGATGCCATTGCCTCTTTAATACTGCTTTCCAGCTGCACTGAGCAATTAGAAGTGCAATTTGATTTTATTAGTTGATTAGTAGTTACATTTAATTTTATTTTATTGTAGCTGCCTCATTTACCCACCTTCGTGCCAATAGCTCTGCATTGCAGTGGGACTCATTCCTGTGGAGACCAGAAGCATTTAAGAAGTGTTAAGAGAGCCCGTTGTGTGAACAATTTGCAGGAGGATTAGCAAAATCTGATATGAATGCAGATAACTGAAGCTGGAGAAAAGAGTGTGATTTCTGCAGGTGTTTTACGCAGCTCAAATGAGTCCCTAGAGATTTCCATACCGTACAGTACATAAAACAAGTGATACCTTCCAAGGATATTGTAACATCTTCCACATAAGTTAAACGAGTCACCTTCTCTCTTCTGAGGGGGAACGTTAAACATCCCAAGGTCCTAAGTATCTCGGTCGATATTTACCCCACATCCAACTGCATAAAAATGGAGTACAAGGTCATTTCCATTTTGTTGTTTGGGAAGGTGGACACAAAAAGCTGGAGTAAGTCAGTGGGTCAGACAGTATCTCTGGAGAAAAGGAATAGGTGAAGTTTTGGGTCGAGTCCCTTCTTCAGAAGGCAAATTTGCTGTGCATTATTTAGTTGCAACATTTCCTACATTTGCAGGAAAGTTATCTGGAGTGTTCTGGTGTTCTAAACAACAAATATAGTATAGACATTTGTCTGCACTGGTTTGTCAACTTTAACAAGATGTTCGCAACCACACTTATGCTGTTCTGAACAGCTCTATTAAATTACAAAACATGTTAGCAACCATTTGAAACACAGTGCTATCATGCTGCTTTATTTGACTCTACACTTTTTTTCCAAGAACAATGGAGATTATGAGTTAAACCTCTTACAGCTTTAACCTCAGCAAGCAACCTCAGAGTGTCACTTGAAGTGCTATAAAAGCAGCACTCTTCCAGCTACTGGAAACTGTTGGCAAGGAATGACAGTGTGCCCCAATGACTGGAGGGAGATAAATAAGGAATACCTTTAATGAGGACAGGCCAGTGTTACCATTGACTGTCAACAGTGTATGCCACAGACACTGTTTAAAAAGTTGTCTAATTGATAGATGAGTGAGAACAGTTAGAGAGGCAGAGAGAAAGCAAAGAAAGGACCATGTACAAAGTTTCAAAGCTGATACAGAGGACTGAAATCAAATAGGTACAGCAATCCCACCAACACTTTAGAGATATTCCATTGTCTTTACCCATAATAATTAATGTTCATAAGAGCAGAATTAGGTCATTCGGCCTTCGAGCCAGCACTGCCATTCAATATGATCATGGCCGATCATCCAAAATCTGTACCTCGTTCCGGCTTTTTCCCCATGTCCCTTGATTCCGTTAGCTCTTAGAGCTAAATCTAACTCTCTCTCTCTCTCCTGCCTTTTCCCCATAAGCTTTGACATCCTTACTAATCAATGGATCACGAACAATGACGAGACGGAGTACAAGAAGGAGATAGAAAACTTAGTAACATGGTGTTGTGACAATATCCTCTCCATCACTGTCAGCAAGACGATGGAGCTAGTTATCAACTTCAGGAAGCATGGTGTATATGCCCCTATCAGTATCAATGATGCCAAAGTGGAATGATTGCCAAGTTTTTTGGGATTAATATGATCAATAATCGATCACGGACCAACCACATTGAAGCAACAGCCAAAAAGGCACATCAACGCCTCTAATTCCTCAAGAGACTGAGGAAATTCAGCATGTCTCCAATGACTCTCACAAACGTCTACAAATGGAACACAGAAAGCATTTTCTCGCATTGCATCACATCTTGGTTTAGTAGGCATAGCTCGGCCCAAGACTGCAATAGGATTGCAGAGGATTGTCGATGTGGTCCATCACATAAACCAGACTCCATCTACACTTCCTGCTGCCTCTGAAAAGCAGCCAACATAATCAAAGAGCAATCACAGGGCCAGCCACTAGAATTACTGGCTGCTGCACTCCATAATAACAGTGAATGCTGGCAGCCTCCCCATCAAAATCCAGGACTGACAGGGTCTTAATCTCCACAAATCAGAGATATAATATAATGCTGACTAATGTTGCCATACGCTCTGAATTCTGTACCAAGTAAAATACATCTAAATCAAAATACTGACGGTATTGATTGGTGCCAAAGCACAAATATGTTAACGCTGATCAAAATTAATATTTAATGATCAGAATATTTTATAGCTTAACTGAAACATTTCAGTCAGCTATGAATGGCTATCAATAATCCTCTAAATCACTTTGAAGCTTTTCCTTTCTTTCTATTCAGCTCTGCAGAAAAGTGCATAATGTTCATGTTAACAAAAGGGTCTTTGAAACGCATTAGGAACTAATAGAGCGGCATGGTGGTGCAGCGGTAGAGTTGCTGCCTTACAGCACTTGCAGTCCCTGAAACCCGGGTTCGATGCCGACTGCAGGCGCTGTCTGTACGGAGTTTGTATGTTCTCCCCGTGACCGCGTGGGTTTTCTCCGAAATCTTCCGCGTGGGTTTCCTCCCACACTCCAAAGGCTTGTAGGTTAATTGGTAGAGTGTAAGAATTGTCCCTAGTGTGTGTAGTTAGGCACATCCCTAATAGGAATAGCACAATTGGTGATTTCCCTGTCTTCTAGAGGAAGGGTTTTAGTTCAGTTTAGTTTAGAGATACAGTGGCCCTTCAGCCCACCGGGTCTCCCCGCACATTAACACTATCCTACACATACTCGGAACCATTTACATTTATAGCAGGCCAATTAACCTAGAAACCTGGACGTCTTTGGAGTGTGGGATAAAACCGATGATTTTGGTGAAAATCCACACAAGTCATGAGGAGAACGTTCAAACTCTATACAGACAGCACCCATAATCGAGAGCTGTAAGGCAGCAACTCTAATAATAATAATAATAAATTTTATTTAATGGGCGCCTTTCAGACATCTCAAGGACACCTTACATAGTAATCGGAATAAAAACATATAATCGGAATAAAATAAGTAATAAAGACATCACAGAGACACAAATTAAAAACAGAATTCAATCCAAAAACAGAAAATCAAAAACACAGTGTGAAGAGAGAGCAGCGGCAGCCAAAGCGCGCCAGCGTCCACTCTCCCTTCACGGCAGCCATCTTGGACACAGACTTACAGGATTACACTTAGACAAAAAAATCATCCCCCCACAGTGGATAGCACTGTGGGGGAAGGCACAATGTCCAGTCCCCACCCCATGTTCACCCCAAAGTCAGGCCTATTGAGGCCACCGCAATTGCCTCTACGGAGGCCCGATGTCCCTGGCCGTTCTCACCGGGTGGTCTTGCCCCGGCGTAGGGAGAGTCCTTTCTGCGGCTGGGCCACCTGGAATGGCCGCTTCCTGGTTGGAGCCTGCTCTACCGCTCTACCACCAATTTCCTCCACAAATGCTGCCTGGCCTGTTACGTTCTTCCAGCAGTTTGATTTTTGCTCCCGATGCCAGAATCTCAAGGCCCCTGTGAAATGTCTGCAATTCCATAATAATACACTTATTGGAATAAGCGAGTTCGGTATCTCGCGCACGCAATGAATCATGGGATTTGTCAAAGGTCATTCGGGATAAACAAAGAACGTAGCTAGTGATTGTATATGCAGTGCTGTATAAACTGTGTGTACTTATTGGGCGGAACTCTGTGTAAAATTAACATTTTTCGTCTGATTTTTTGTCTTCTTTGTATCTTATTGGTTATCACTGATCCAAACGACGATGATATGATGCTGGATGATTTTCTGCGATGGAAAGTCGAAGCTTTAAAGCATTTTTTAGCGAACAGGTGGTTGAAAAAGACGGGATGAAAAGACGATCTTGCTGCTCTTGCTGACACTACATCGTACATGTTGAAGCCCGTGCTACCGACTGCCGGTGAAGAAAAATGCCGTCATGCTGACCAATACAAGGAACTCTTGAAATGTGGAGAAAAAATTATTCCCGATCCCATGAGGGAACTGAAAGATGGGTGGCTTGGAGAATCAAATGCAAACTGCTGGCCTTCAACATCCATCGTCGAGCTGTCAAATCATCTTGCCAGTAATGATGCCACTAACCAGCCAGCTATTTCACTGAAGTCTCGCCTGCTTAGTGACTACAAATAAGGCAAGGCCTATAACTATTTTGATGCTAAATGGCTGAATGAAGTCTTCTTTCATCCCATATCTGATGATTCGACAATGTGTTTTTTGAAAGCAGACTGTACACCTTCTGAAAGAGTATGGCCAACCCTCCATAAGCCATGGGTGTGCATCGAGAAGTCATCTGGGATTATGCACTCCCTTCAGTTGTCCTGAAGGATAAAGTGCAAAACTTACATTTTCATTCACTGGTGGTAGGGTCATATTATTTGTCGTAGCACATATACGTGTCTATTGACCACTAAATTCTCATATAAAATATTACAATTATCGACTCAACTCAGGTGTTAATAATAGCTAGTACTAGTACTTGTAATAGTCATTTGTGAAATGAGCAATATTTGTAATGTTTTCATTTCTCGAATACTTGTACATGTACTTTTCTAGTAGTGGTCATTTAGTCCGTTAATTGAAATGTGTCTGGTGACATGAATAATGGTTTACAAAGTTAAGCGTCTATCCAGATTATCCTTCTCAATGATGACGATCTAACTGGTATTATACACTCTGCTACAAAATTACTTCTGTCACAAACTGTCTTACAATGTATATTGATTTTGTATTTAAACCATGATGTTAGATTTCAGATCCTTTCCATATAATGTAATGTTTGATTGTTTTGAAGGCAGTGAATTAAGTGGACTCGTGCCATGTTGGGGTATTGTGTGCATCACATCTAACCATTTCCCTTTCAATTTTTCCAATATCTTTCAGCCTCAGTTCAATCATGTGGCTGCTATTCTCTTCAAACTTGATTATGCTTATCAAAGAGGTTGGACATCTAAAGTGTGTACCTCGCGACCATGTACGTGGAACCTTTTCCGGGGTGGAGCGACCGTGAATGAAATGCTAGAAGGAAAACGCATTTGTGACATGGACTGGCGGAAGCCTAACTACAGAACTACAGAAAAGGATGTACAGGCATATTGTCCATCATACTGTTTAAAAGATGAATGTTCTTTCAAAGGACTTATGAAAATGGTACAAATATTTGTTGAACTTTATAATGCTAATGATACCAGGTGGAGAAGTTGATATTTTGTTGTTTCATTCTTGTTTCATTACAATATACATTGAAAGAAAACCAAATATTCTGTTACTATTTCAGTCAACCACGATTCAGGACCGGGTCTCCGTCCACAAAGTGCTCAGAGCACACGCGGCTGTTGCCTTTGGGGTCAGGCTGCCAATTCTTGCCTTTCTCGTCCTTTCAGTTAACCAGTGTGTGGTCCAACATAACCGGGCTGCTCCATCCCTCTTTTCTGTCGGAAATGGGTAGAGTTAGAAGGGAGGTGGGCAGAAACGGTTTCCCGTTGAAAATGTATAGTTGTGGCTGTCACACGCATTCTGCATCCACCTATTCAGGCAATACGTGCTGTTCCCACAGCCCAAAATTGCACAAATACGCAAGGCTTTGCTCTGTAACACATAAAACAAAATAAATAACGAAGTCAATTATACGTTAATTCAAATAGGGTTCTGTAAGCTTGTCTATTGCATACAAGTTTCAATGCAAAAGAAAATTGTGCAAGTATATTGAACTAATTTATACAATCATAAGATTATAACAGAAAATTAGAATGTCAAATACTGATTAAAATTATCCAATGTAATGGGAATCAGAAGAGACATGA
This sequence comes from Amblyraja radiata, assembly GCF_010909765.2. Taxonomy (NCBI): domain Eukaryota; kingdom Metazoa; phylum Chordata; class Chondrichthyes; order Rajiformes; family Rajidae; genus Amblyraja; species Amblyraja radiata. The sequence continues at coordinate 17,669,214 of NC_045982.1, read as the reverse complement.
TTAGCCAGGAGACTTGTGACTAGGTTTTGTACTACACAACTTTACTTACACATGTACATGCAGTACTCATTCAGAAGTCAACAAATGTGCTTACAGCCCGTGGCCGTGGACTACTATAGTAAGAGGTGAAAACCCCACAAATACTTTTCATATTATCTCCTGGATCCCTCAGCTCTACAATACTACCCAGAGACCTGCCATTTATTGTGTAGGTCCTGCCCTTGTTCGATGTCCCAAAATGCAACCTCACAATTCTCTGTATTAAATTCTATCAACCATTCCTCCGCCCACCTGGCCAACCGATCCAGATCCTCCTGCATCCACTCAAGGCATCCACTATTATCTCTACAGTGGTCCGTGCAGGCCAGATGCTACAGTTAGCAGGGAGCTGGGCACTGAATTGCTGCTGTTAATCTTCATTGTGATCCTCACAACCATTTTAGAGATTTTAAATTGCACAATCTTTATGATACCAAGGAAGAGAAACAAAGGTCTTCCCGGAAAATCAACTACTGAATTGTACTGTAAACTGAAATTACTTTACAAGGGTCTTTTTTTAATGAATTTGAAAATTTACATTGCAACTAGAAAATGTTCTAGCTGTAAAACTTCAGGGACTAATTTCCACACCATCCATCTGGAAATGCAACTGGAATCTGGTTTACTTGGAAAATTGTCATTTTTTTAACAAAATACATTTGGACAGGTGCATGGGTAGTAAAGGTTCAGGGGCTAAAAGCAGACAGGTAGGTTGTGTAGATGGGGCATCTACATGGGAAAGTTGGGCCGAAAGGCATGTTCATGTGTTGGATGACTCTATGACATAAGCAACTCCCAAAAATGTTCTGGTCTTTACCATGTGTGAAGCCTTACGATAATGGACATTAATATTGTTTTCTCCATACCTTATGTTTGTTCTAACTCTATTTGCATTGGTACTTATGGTTATCAAATATTCCACATTTCCATTCATCACTTGTCACATTCCATGGAATATTTAAAGGTGTTTATTTTGAGTTCAGGTCAGGAATATTGGAATCTACCCTGCAAGGTGCAAAAGACTCAGAGGACTTAAACTGAAGGTTCTGCAGATTGCTGTGACATATTGTCCAGTTTTGTCTGTGTAATGTCTAGAACAGAGAATCCTTCTTAACTCCTGCCTGCTCAGCAGGTCAGCGAACCTGAAAAAGATAACACTGACTGCTGGGCTCAAACATGCTCCGTCCTGTCCAATGTTGGAGACACTGTGGTTTATCCACAGTTAGCTGGCACTATGCCAGCTTCATATACTTCTCTCAATAGTCCAATGAGACGTGGCAGTTGCAGTAAGTATTCCGTTCACTCTGCAGACTGCTGGCACTTTAACATGATTCTGAGGCATGTTGCCACGGTGGCGCAGCGGTAGAGTTGCTGCGTTACAGCGCCGGGGACCCGTGTTTGATCCTGACTGTGGGTGCTGTCTGTGTGGAGTTTGCATGTTCTCCCCTTAACGGCGTGGGTTTACTCCAGTTGCTCTGGTTTCCTCCCACACCAAAAACGTCCAGGTTTGTAGGTTAATTGGCTTCGGTAAAATTGTAAATTGTCCTTAGTGTGTAGGATAGTGTTAGTGTGCAGGGATCATTGGTCGGCACAGACCAAAAGGCCTGTTTCTGCACTGTATCTCTAAACTAAACTAAATTAAATGAGGGAGCATTAAACTTAAAACTCCCAGATTCCAGCAAAGGTCGCAGCCTAATGATCAGCATTTACTCAATACTTCAAAAATGGTGCATGTTTGGATACACTGAAGGAACATTTGACATCATTAGATTATTAAAAATCTCTGCTCAGATTATCACATAAGGCTTGTGACTCCATTCACTAGAAGTAACGTTCAAGTTATTAGATGTAGAATCATAATCATACAGCAAGTAAACAGGCCCTTTGGCCCAACCCTTATCCAGGCCAACCAAACTGTTCCATCTATGCTAGTCCAATTTGCCCGCTTTTGGCCCATGTCCCTCTTACGTTTCCAATCCATGTACCTGCCCAAGTGCCTTTTAAATGCTGTTATTGTGCCTTCCTCAATTACCTCCTCTGGGAGCTCGATATGAACAAACATTCTAATTTCTGGTATGACATACAAACACACCCACAGAATTAGGGATGCTCAGTTGCTGAAAATGCTGACTGATATTTAAACTTTTTTTTGTGTGTATCTGCAGCTATGTCAGTAATGTAGACACTCACTCTAGCAATTGAGTGTTCATGGGTCTGATAAGGAAGAATGTTCCCTCTATCTCAAGTCTCAGGCACAGCACCAACTTCAGAGTGGCTGTTAGTGCACTTCTGATAATTCATCATCGAGCATCTCCTCTCCTTTAATCCTCTGGAGCCAGAGCTCACTTTCGCACTATGGCTAATTGTCCATTATGCACTAGGTAGTAACTAGGATAGTGTGGTTCGATTGTAATCATGTATAGTCTTTCTGCTGACTGGTTAGCACACTACAAAAGCTTTTCACTGTACCTTGGTACACGTGACAATAAGCAAAGATAAACTAAACGCTGCTGTTCGTACCTCCAGTCAGCAATCTGCAATTAAATCTAGATTTCAGAAGCAAATGGGGGTTGTTCAAGTCCACTGCACTTCTAACTTCCCCTAATTATCCTCAGTGTGAATTTATACAGTTTCTGTGTGCAGTCCATTGCTTGATTATTTCACAGCTAGAATGCTAGAATAGTCTTCCTGTATTGCAGGTGCATTTATAATCAATACATACCAATTATCTCAGAGAATTTTATTATTATTAATGTCTCAGCTAAGAATATTAACTGTAATTTGGGCTATCCCTTCCTCGGGTTACGCAATGCACACAGAAATGATTTTCTTTCTCCCGAATTTGAAGTCATTTAAAATGGTAGCGTGGATTCATCTAATCACGAGCTATTGATCTGCCTTATCTTTCAACCCACTCCTTTCAAACATGGCGATGTCCTGCATTGTGGCTCTTTCTCGTCCAGGATTCTCAGTGACAGATTAATTGCTTGTTTCCAGATGCGATCGGCTGCATTAATATAATAAATGATAAATTATTTATAAATATTTGAAATTGGAACAAATGTGGAGCTTCATTTACAGGTGTGCCTGTACATCATTGAAAGTTAGTTTGCTGATGCTTAAAAATATAATAAATAGGAACAATATAAATGCAGCTATTTTTACATGCAACAACTGGACCAAATAAAATAATTGTGATTCCTTGTGCTTACAATAGGATTGTTTAGTTAAGAGATACAGTGCAGAAACAGGCCCTTCGGCCCACTGAGTCGGCGCCAACCAGAGATCCCCACACACTAACACTATCGTACATACACTAGGGATAATTTACTATTTTACCAAGCCAATTAGCCTACAAACCTGTACATCTTTGGAGTGTGGGAGGAAACCGGAGAACCCGGGGAAAACCCACGCAGATCACGAGGGCAACCTACAAACACCATACAGACAGCACCTGTAATCGGGATATAATGCATTATAATTCAGCAACTCTACCGCTGGGCCACCATGTCACTCCCATGCAGGTTACAGTAAAATACCTTTTCAGAAAGGGAATTATTGTAGTTTATCTAATTTATCCAAGATTTCGCACTTGTTTGGCAAAAAATTATGAATCAATGACATATTCCACAGACAATATTACTTGCTTTATTTGCAGTACAGAAATCTAGGCTCAAGGCCCAAGCTCACATTTTATGTTTCTCAATTTTTTATGAATGTACTTTCCCCATTTTTTGATGAGCTTGGACTTTTCTTTGGTAAAATTAGCTGAACAATACAGACTTCAACAACAGTTTGTATTAACATGGCAACAATTAAACAGAATAAAACACCTATAGTTTTTCATAGGAACATAACCAAAATTTGATATCAGGCTATACAGAAGCAATAGATTAGTGAAGGGAGCCATAATGAAATAAATAGTTTTTAAGGGACCTCTCAAAGGAGGAGAAAGAGGTAAAAAAGTTTACAGCAAGATTCTAGAGTAGGTTTGGCTAAAGACAAGGCCATCAATCATGTTATAGGAGCAGAATTAGGCCATTGGGCCCATCAAGTTTACTCTGCTAATCAATCATGGCCGACCTATCTTTCTCTCTCAAACCATTTCTCCTGCCTTCTTCCCATAACTCCTGATACCCTGACTAATCAAGGATCTGTCAATCTCCGCCTTAAAAATAGCCAATCACGGCTTCCACAGCCTTCTGTGGCAATGAATTCCACAGATTTACCACTATCTGTCCAAAGAAATTCCTCCTCATCTCATTTCTAAACGTACTTCTTTTTATTCTGAGGCTAAGGCCTTTGGTCCTGGCTGCCACTTGAGGAGTCATTCTCTCCCCATCCACTCTATCCAGGCTTTTCACTATGAGAGATGGCAAGAGGGTCAGATCATAAGGGTGCTTGAATACATGATGGGAACTTCATTAATTTAATACATTGCCACAGTAGGAAAGGTATAGGCGGCAATAGTATAGGGTTGATGGGTATATTGGTATTTCTGACAGTTAGTCCGAAGGCAGCTGGGAGTCAGCTGAGCTCGCATTTATGGGAGGTTCACTGTTTGAAGAGAAATCTCGTCCAGAGATAACAAAGGCATAGACGAGGGTTTCATGTGCTGTTGAAGTGATGGGAGGACCACGATGGCTAATGGCACAGAGGTGGAAGCAAGCAATCTCGATAATAGAGAAGAGATGGGACCTCATGCACATCAGCATCAATAGGATGTCAAGGTAGTGAAGTCTGATTCAGAAAGACACAACGCATAGGAAGGGAGTCAGACATCTAATCAAATGCTTTGAGGTATTGGCAAAAATCTCTGAAGGGTATATTTTTCTGTAGTTCACAGGTATCACATTTTTTTTAATTATCTTATATGATTTATCTGGGGATATGGATGGTTTTCAGTCACAATTAGAGCATTATTATCATTAGGAGACAGCAAATCAAATTAATGGAAGTGCCAAAATAAAAGAATTAAAGAGTCGATAACATGCAAAAAATAATACATTGCATAGGTTGAGGGAAATAGAGTTGGTGAATGAGGCTCTGTCATTCCTCTGTTTGAACCAGTATGGATCTTATAGGCAGAATCATCTCCTTCTGTGACGTAGGAAGTGAATAATTTAAGTTAAGCACATTGGTCAGTCTCTTAAATGGATATCTGATTCTAAAATGCCCATTATAATTACTGACAGAAAATGTCAAATGGTGCCTGGGCAAAGTTGTTGAAATTAACAGAGGTAGTCAAACAAGACATCTTTATCAAGGCTAAACTCATTAAAGAAGAACCATAATCTTGCCACTAGCAGAGAGGAAGCCCGAGTGCTTTGATTCTCCCCAGGGCCAATCATATTTTTAATTATGTAAAGCATTTTAAAGTGTAGCTACAAATTCCTTTTGAAAATTTGTGATTTGGGCTTTAAGCCCCATCTGACTTTGGAGCTGAACAAAGTAAAATCCCCATGAGAAGGGAATCTCGAGAGCTAATGTCAACACCAACATTAAGAGTCTATTTTCAAAATCAAATTTAATATCAGTATAATTTGGAAACCGCTTTGTGGCAACATTAAACATGCAATGTAAGCTCTCTCTTACTTGTAGCAGTCAGGTATGTTGGACACTAAGCTGACCAAATATCTCAGCTTTCCCCTGACTCTCTGTCTGAAGAAGTGGCCCCGACCCAAAACGTCACCCATTCCTTCTCTCCAAAGATGCTGCCTGTCCTGCTGAGTTACTCCAGCATTTTGTGTCTACCTTTGATTTAAACCAGCATCTGCAGTTCTTTACTACACAGGCAGATATCTTTTTTTCTTCATTCACCTCTGTACAGTCCAACTATTTTGAGCATGAATTGTGACATGTCGTTTGCCCATCTGGCAAATTACTGGCAGCTTCACGTTTTTGGAAAATCACGACATCGACCATTTTCTGTGACCTCGACCCCCTGTGGTGCAGGGATCACTTCTGCACAGTGAATGGGGTGGGTGACCCTGTGTGAGGTATCGTTACTTTGCCTATAGTAGAGGAAAAGATCTCCAGGCCAAGTTTCTGGCGACCAAACATTTCTGATTATAGATACTGATCTTTGTTAACATTGGTATGCAATTAAAGTCATTTTTAAATGCCATATTACGCTTTACAAATAAATAAATGCTGTGAAATTATTTAAAGCCTTTGGAAGTGTTACTCATTGAATTTGTTAACATGCATAAATATTCAATGAAGAGTCACATGCTTTCTGAAGTTCAGATTTTAAATGATGTGGGACTATAGATGCTCAGATTCAAGTTCTTTGCTGTGTGTAATTTAATTTGTAAATTCTGCTATTTCATATCACTTACATGCTGCTCAGACTTGCAGCCCCTGTCTTAGTTAAGCTGACTCATTGTCGCTGGGCTTTCTATCTGACTCTAACAAACCTCGGTGTTCGGTTTTGTTTTTGTGGATGTGGACCTACAGTGATCCGCTGGACAAGAGGGACAGGTGGTGTGTCTGCTTCCTAACAATGTAACAATGACTGAAACATTCAATCTGATGCAGTGGGACCACGAGTGGAATGACAGCAGACTCTCTTGAATACGGGTGTTGATTAACAACCAAAGCACTGACGTCCAAACTAATACTGTCACTGATGATGAAGATGCCCACCGCAATTCATGGATACTAAGCACGGCCACCCATCACATTAGCAAACCATGGAAACAGGCCAAATGTAATGGGGAAGGACTAGCTGAGACAACTCAAGATTGCTAAAATGTTTTCAGCAGTGACTCTTCAACATCACATCCTGACACATGATGGGTAGCAGTCGAGATATGTTTAAAGACAGCTGCACTGACATAACCCGGTACGAGGTGCACATTTGCATCAGACCTGATGAAATGCTGCTCTATTGCAATCCCAGCCCAGTTCTATGTGGTTCCAGTGCGTCAAGTTGGGAAGGAACCAGGCAGGCTGGAAGAAAACGGTATGTTTGTGCAAAATAACTAAAGTCCTGAGGCAAACAAAACTATGCAGCTGTATGGAATTAAATCAAGTTACAGACAACGAAGAATATTTGTTACCCACTTCACAAGACTTGTATGCAAAATTTGCAGGATCAAAGGCACATGCGGAATTGGAGATGTTCGATATCGATGCACAAAGCTGGACAGTGCTACTTGGCAACTAACAAGCACAAATGCAGATCTATCTCATTGAAGATAGACCCAAAATGCTGGGGTAACTCAGCGGGACAGGCAGCATCTCAGGAGAGAAGGAATGGGTGATGTTTTGGGTTGAGACCTTTCTTCAGACTGATCTATCTCACTGAGTTAGTCTACACTCGGGACTTTCCAAGCCACAATGGATATAATCACGCAAGGAGATTCTTGGTTGATTACAATGAGCATACAGAAGAAAATCTTCTGATTTGGGGGGCAAGTGCTCGGGAGACTTCAGGAGCACCGTGTGCAGTTGACGAAAATGCTTGTTTTGCAGTGAAAAACAGCAAACCTTGGTTGAAGGTTAATGCCTGTAAATATAACAGAATTATGCTTGTCCTTGGGGTGTTACTGTCATGTACTGTGCGTGATTCCTTCCAGCTCTTGTGTTGGAGCTCACACCAGTGCATGTAGAAAAAAGATGTAAAATAAATCTTGAACAAGGGGCACTTAAGCACACATTGTGAATATAAGAAACACTTAACAAATGGCCATTGTTCTGTGTTAATTGCAATATTACATGCTCGGTGAAATTGGTATGTGATATATTATATTGTGTTGTGGGCTGTAATGAAGTCATTTGGAATAGTTTTTAGAATCAGGAAAATACTACTCAGATTCTTTAACCTAGCAACATATAAGTGACTGCAAGTAATACTAGCATTACCTACCATGGCAGAATTGAGGGTACAAAGATCGGGCATTCTTTCTATCATAGTATGCCTTTATAATCAGGTCTAGAAGTTGCAAGCAGAATTTCTTTCCAAATGCTCAGCTGCATAGATATTGGTTTATTGTAAGGCAGCATGGAAACAGGCCCTTCGGCCTACTAAGTCCACGCTGACCACCGATCACCCATTCACACTAGTTCTATGTTATCCCACTACCTAGACATTGTGGACTATTTACAAACCCACACATCTTTGAGACGTCTCCAGAGCATCCAGAGGAAATTCACACATTCACAGGGAGAATGTGCAAACTCCACACAGGCAGCAAGGTCAATATCAAACCCAGGTTTCTACCAGCTGCGCATCTGTGCCACCTACCAAATCCTTATGGTGGAAGTGAAGAGATCCGTACATTAAATATGTCCATAAGAGCTTTCTGTTAACTGCATCTGAAATTACAGACAGGACACAGGAAATCAGTGCTTAAGTTGATCTGAAACCTTGTATTAAGAGAGTACAGTCAAGAAACTGAAGCCACAAGAAAACTGGCATTAAAGTGCAACTGTTAAAGTGGTTTTATTAAAGAGAACAGAAACTAAAAGTAATATTAGCTTGTTTTCAGAGTCTTGCTGAAAGACTGAATCAGTCCCACAATTATCACAAGGAGTTGCATTGTGAACAAGAGCGCATCAATTGCAGTCACTACTAATACCTACTAATTTGAGAGAATAGATTCTGGTTGCTCCGAAAGAAACATTACCAAAGCAATTGCCAGAATCTTTGTTTACTGGTCCTGTTTGGAGAGTGACCATGAATCATTAATAAGCAAGTACAATATTTGTCAAAGTTGTAGAGACAAGCAACAAAAACTGTTTTGGGGTTATGATCATGATCAAATAGATTCTTTCAAAGAGTACATACAGACTTCTGTGAATAGGGTTATGAAAATTTCACATCAGTGGGATTTAGGAACCATGAAAGAGAAATGCTGAACCTAAAAATATTGAGTTGAAATTGATGACAATTTCAGACATGGATGGGAACTTCTTTAATGGGAGATCGCAACGTTTAAGAAACAATTAGACAGGTACATAGATAGAACAGGTTTAGAGAGATATGGGCCAAATGCAGGCAGGTGGGACTAGCGTAGATCAGTGTGGGCAAGTTGGGCCGAAGGGCCTGTTTCCACGCTATAAGACTCTATGAGAAGGATAGTGCATCACTCAAATGCTGATGTGTAGTTTCCCAACATTGTGTCCAAAATCCAGTATCTACTTCAGTAAAAGAAATTCCGAATCCAGGGCAATTCTGGCAAGAAAATAAACTTTCTTCAAGCTCAAATCGAGACGTAAGAAGTCCCACAGTTGATTCAACTACCACACCTGTAAGGCACCCAGGAGGACTCAGAAAACTAGTTGATATTATGTTTAATCTTCTGTACATTTTAATTGTGCTTAAAACAAATAAGTTCCTATAAACTTTGTTCAATTAAAAGAGAAAGCCATTCCTGATTTTGAGTAATGTATTTATCGAAACATTACCTGCACCTCACATTTAAAAGCATAAAATATAGAAACAAATACATTTCTTTAAGTGACTATTGGATGTGGTGCATCTATCAGTGAACCTATGTATGGGAACATACTGTGGTCATGTTGGAGGGATGATACATTTGGTTGGCTTGCTTTATTTCATTGACCAGAGCATTCACTCTAATGCAAGAGTTTGAAGATTCAACCTGTAAACAGGTTACGTAAATATTCCACTTTGCAACTTTTAAACAGTTACTATGTGTTTTTGTGCATTTGCTAAAGACATTGCAGAAAAAGGTTCTGGAATTGGAATGTGCATCTTATTCAAATCCAAGGTACGATTTGCTATCATCCATATTCGTGAGCGGGTATTTGCAAAAGGGATCAAAACGAAATCTGTAAATCACTCATGTACACAGCAGAGCTTTATCATCCCTCATTATTGTTTAATAACATGCATTACAGTTAGCTGAATTACATCCTTTTTTTTCTAATTACAGTTAGTACTTTGTTATAGGTTTAGATTTATGGAGGATTACATTGTGAATATAATTTGGAGCCTCGCACTTCACATTATTTTCACACAAATTAACAAGACGGGTTACTTTTCAAAAGCAGGTGGGATACAGAGGAAGGCTGAATTGTGCTACAGAACTACAGGAAAATATTTTGCATTGTCCCATTTTTCAACACAAACCTTATTTGTTTTGAAATTATACAGAAGCTTGTGCTAAGGGAAATTGTCACGTGACTCAAAACTGTGTGGAGGTATGGGGCAACACTTACAAAAGCATCGGACATTCATTATGCATACTGCAAAAAAGGGACATAAGGATAGTTAATAATGTAGAATTTCGTGAACACGCCAACTCTGTTTTTAAAGGTAAATGCCATGAAGTTTATGGATCTAGTAGAATTTAATACAGCACAAATAATGTATAAAGCAAGAAATAATTTACTACCAGGCAATATCCCCCAAAATGTTCTTTAACAGGGAGGGTGGTTATAATTTGAGAGGAAAGTTTAATTTAAAGAAACTTTGTGTTCGTACAACTATGAAGGGTGTGTGTATTTCAATCTGTGGGGTGAAATTGTGGAATGATTGGATGTGGAACTCAAGCAAAGCGCAAACATTATTCAGTTTAAGAAGTGCAAAAAAATATATTTTCCAGAGGTATAAGAATGAGCATGGGCTGTGATGATGGTTAAGTTTTAGTTTATTGACACAGTGTGATATTCACATTGTACATAGAATTTGGATAATTGTTTATAAATTGTATATATATATGTTTGCGTGCGTGCATATGCATGTATATATGTTTGTATGTATGTGGATTATGTATGGATATATGTACGTATGTATGTATGTATATGTTTGTGTATGTGTATATATACATATATGTAGGTGAGATAAAGTTTGCGAATTAATTGATGAGTAGCGGAGAAGGGGTAGGAATAAATAAGTGTATACTTCCTCCTACTCTTCGAACATGTAAGATTTAAATTGTGATGCTTATGAGAAGTTATTCGATGAGTTGTGTATCGGTTTACTGTTCATTTCATTTTATTGTTATATTGCTTTGTTTTTAACTTTTTTTGTTTTATACATGTTCAAAATAAAATATATACTACTACTACTACCACTAAAAATATATATACTACTAACTATGTGCAAACTAATTTTTATTCCAAACTAATATTGCATTGTTTTGCAGTGCAGCAAATAAGGAGGTTAAGACTGTAAAATATTCATTATCCACACCCTAAGTGCAGAAACCCAAATTCAGATCAGCAGGAGAAAATAGAACTCTTTCCATTTGGTGGAAAAGAATCAATGAGGGACCAGTTAAACAGAATGACTTCATTTCCTCCTTCCATCACACTTACTCACCATCATCAAGAGCATTGGTTTTGGCATTAATGAGGCTCCCATCGGGATCAAAGGGAGCACCGTTATTAAATGCAAATCTCAGGAGTGCTCCACAGAAGGTAAGGCTGATGTAAAGTTTGTAAGGCCATCATCAACGTTTGAAAAGCGTTCCTTAGTGCAGCCAAATCTGTTCTTCCAGCCTCTGGGGAAAGGCAAGGAATCGATCCAGGTTCTGTTTTAAGCTGTGAGACTCGGAACACCCCAAATCAGGGATTTCCTTGCTTCCAACATCCTTCTTGGCCATGATACAAATTTCATCCTGCAGAATCTCATGACCCAACCCACTCCTCTCCTCCCTCCCCCCCTTATCCCAAGTCCACCAAGACATCTTCTCTCTGCTCACTCTCACCTCCACCTGCTCCCTCCCCATCTACTACTTGCTGCTTTGTTCCTGGAACAGGTAAGTCGACGACTGCAGGAATGCAAGCTCAAATCTAATCGGCATTGGATGAAGATCATCTAAAGATCATCTGCTCCCTGTTAAAGCCATGTTGGCGTCATTGCCCCATATGCAATGTTTCATGGACTAAGATAGGAAATTAGCATAATTTCATCTCCTTTACTTTCGGATGACTTAAATTACTAGATGTGTGATGTGTCATGTGGCTACTTAGCAAATAAAAAGCAAATATGATACGAGTAAAGGTAGACAAAAATGCTGGAGAAACTCAGCGGGTGAGGCAGCATCTATGGAGCGAAGGAAATAAGCAACGTTTCGGGTCGAAACCCTTCTTGAGTCTGAAGAAGGGTTTCGACCCGAAACGTTGCCTATTTCCTTCGCTCCATAGATGCTGCCTCACCCACTGAGTTTCTTTAGCATTTTTGTCTACCTTCGATTTTCCAGCTTCTGCAGTTCCTTCTTAGACATGATACGAGCAAATGTGTTAGAGGAAGGTTCCAAGACATGCGGGCTGGTAATTGCACTGATGCCCCACAGTGGTTCACTGGGACCGGACCAGTTTGGTTGCTATACAGCTGAGCATCATGGGTAACTGTGTCCAGTTTCTTGGAGGAAGCATTGTACTTAGGTTATGCATTATGTATTACACATTCTGCAAAAGGCCCTTCCATGTTGTCTAGAAAAGAATGTAGGTGGATTTCATCCAACTTACTGTATGTTCAGCAGACATGAATCACTAATTGAGGTAAACAGTGATGTCACAGAAAAGACCAAGTGGTATAGTTATCATAGAACTCCAGCACTGACAGTCCAAGAGGGAAGAGTCTTTCCAAAGATATTCAACTTTAGGAGTGCGTATTTGAGCACAGGTTACCATATGGACAAGAGAAAAGCTTCACAATAATCTCCATATTATATCTCTATATTATCTATACAATAGACTCTGCCACAGAAGGCAGTGGAGGTCAATTCACTGGATGTATTCAAGAAATAGTTAGATATAGCTCTCAGGGCAAATGAAATCAAAGGATGTGGTGAGAAAAGAAGAACGGGGTACTGATTTTTGATGATCAGCCATGATCATATTGAATGGTGGTGCTGGCTCGATGGGCCGAATGTCCTACACCTGCACCTATTTTCTCTGTTTCTATGTTTCTATCTCATGATGTGTTTATTTGTGATCAGTTGAGATGAAAAATCGCCTTTTGGCTTTATTAGTTCAATGTTGTTACTTAACACGTGGAGATGTGAGATGCCACGACGCTGCCCATCACTCACTTCTCTGTTGCTCACCTGTTATCAGGTCAGCAGCCCCCTCTCCATCATTTATCTCCCTCTCACAACCATTTCTTCATCATACACACACTCCTCCCCCAGCTGGGGTGGGCAGATGGTCTGTACACGGCACTTCTCCACAACTACTGCCTTTGATTGACCACCAGGATGTGCCACTCAAGTCTGGTAAACCAGACAATGTCAGATCCCCTGAGATGGTATTGTTCTCTGCACATTCATTCTGTGTTCTACAGCAGTGCAGCTGAGGCCTGGTGAGATTCACTCAGCCAAAGTTTGAGTGACAGGCTTGAATCGTCCCTTAAATCATTTCTACTCCTCATTCTAACTATAACAGCCAGAACATTACCTCGAAGACATGGTGAGAAACTGCGAATTGGTTATGCATGCCCTTAAGACACAAAATTTCAGCTTTCCCTGTGGCTTTTATAGCTTAAGAGAGCCCTCCAACAGGCTTTGCTAGTGGAGCCATATACTGACATGTCTGTGAACAGGCGCGTGCGTGTAAAGTTTCATGTTACTCGACAACAGTGTAAAGTTGACGTACAAGAGCCATTACATTTGAGTTTTACAAGTGGCCTCAATTTTGCAAAACAAAAATGACGTGTGAATTTGAATATAAACCTGCACACAACTGTTGTAAGCATACAAGATTTATCGCTAATGAGGCGATGATTTTAATGCAGGCCGCAGGTTTTATGTCAACAGTGGGTGAGTCAGGGAGATGGTAAATTTTCATTCTCTCCATGATTACCAGCCATGGCCTATGCATTCTTTGAAAAACCCAGTCCCATGTTAAACATGGACCTACTACATCTGAATAAGGATCAATATCTGGGTCTTTTGCTGTGTTTCCATTCATTTAGGTGGGGTATAAACCCATATGGATCTTGTCATTGACAAAATAAACGTAATCCAGGCAAACAACTGAGCTGATTTTATGCCTCCATTTTTGCACATTGCTAAGTAAAAACATGTTTCTTCGAAGCCCAGAGAGAAATATCTTGGTGTTAGAATGCACTCCAAACTATTTGGCAATGTTTGCAGAGAAGAGAAATGATAATAAACTTTTTCAAATGCCAGATTGTTACAAAGATGATTGCTTTAAAAGGCAAATGCAGGGAAGTTGTTTAAGAGGCCCCATCGCATTCCACATAGAGTTCAATTGTTATAATTCCATCAGAAACGTTTCCAGAAACACTGGAAGGCTTAACTCCCCTTAACCACATTACACACGTAGGTTAGCTCTCCGATAACAACCTGGAGAGAAATCTAGAGACTGCTTTGCTGGTTGTATTTTAAATTGCCATAAACCACAGGGCCAAACCATGGTCAAGAACTCTAGTCACAAAGTAATTCTAGCAGCCAGGCCTGGTAAGGAAACTCACTACCTGCCCCCTTCCACCTCTCTTTTAAGTGCTGCTCAACGCTGGGAGTTCCTGACTGTGAAAAGACCCCTTGCTGGTAAAGATTTCATGGAAGACTCCATGCTGTCCTTTGTACTACAGCCCTCAGCAGCCAAATAAAGAGAATGGTTCAGCGAAAAGGGTAATGTTTTGAAGGAGTCAAAGCGCATTAAATGAGCTCTTTTCTACTTATCAAACTAAATTCAATGGATTGAATTGTTGCAGATATAGAAGAAATTGGTGAGGCCACATTTAGAGTATTGTGTTCAGTTCTGGGCACCATGTTATAGGATAGATGTTGTCAAGCTGGATAGGGTGCAGAGAGGATTTTCCAGGATGTTGCCATCGGAGGCTCGGGGGTTCAGGGGCCTGAGCAATAGGGAGGAGTTAAGCAGGCGATGACTCTATTCCTTGGAGTGCAGGAAGATTATGGGTGATCTTAAAGAGCTGCACAAAATCATGAGAGGTATAGATCAGGTAAACACACAGAGACTCGTGCCCAGTGTAAGGAAGAAGAGCCCTGCTCAGGTCCCCTAATGTGGGGGTAACACGCAGATACACAGGCTACAGAGACCAATCAACGTTGAAAGTGCCAGTCTATTATTTTCTGGCTTCCTTATAACAAGATGATTTATTTGCTAGTTAATTTAGTGGAATCCTACCAATGATACTAATGAAACCATCCACCTATGGTAGTGACCTACCATAGATGGATGGTTTCCAGCAGTTGCATAGGGTGAGATCATTCACTAAGCACACCCAGTCGCCAGTGATTTGAGATGTATTTGGCAATTTGCAATGATGCTGCAAGATGCCAAATATCAGAAGGTCAGGCCATCCTTCATGCCTTGATGTTTGAGAAATGTCTGTCATTCAAACGTCATTGCTGGGAGAAGAATCTCACAAGGGTAAAAAATTAATTTATCTGTTTGAATCACATCATTGCACAGCTCCAGAAACGCATTTCTTTTGCACAGGTTTGCAGGAGTACAGAGACCTAACTGAGGTTGTCAAAGTATGATCTTGGATTTGTAATTGTTCACATTGTTAAGTGAAATAGGCAGCAGTGTTAGAGACTGTGTTAGGGGTGGCACGATGGCACAATGGCACAGCAACAGAGTTGCTGCCTTGCCGCGTTTACAGAGTTACAGTGCTTGCAGTACCGGAGACCCGGGTTCGATCCCGACTACGAGTGCTGCCTGCACGGAGTTTGTACGTTCTCCCCGTGACCGCATGTGTTTTCTCCGAGACCTTCAGGCTTCCTCCCTCACTCCAGAGACATACAAGTTTGAAGGTTAATTGGCTTGGATTTGTATTCTTGGTATAAGTGTAAATTGTCCCTAGTGTGTGCAGGCTTGTGTTAATGTACGGGGATCGCTGGTCGGCGCGGACTCGTTGGGCCAAAGGGCCTGTTTCCACGCTGTATCTCTAAACTCAAACTAAACTGGGCAGTAATTTCAATTAGACCATGAGCCTACACCTTGAACAAGTGGAACAATGGAAATGTGCAGTTAATGCCGGCATATTCTATTGAGGGTGGAGATTATTAGGTGTTTTTCAGACTTAATTTGAGAAGCATAGCTACTTTCTATTGTTTTAATTCTGAACATCCCTTAGAGCACTTGACTGCTGTTTGATGAGCTCCTGTGAAGTTTGTAAATTGAAAGAGCTGCTTGCCCTGATTCAGCATTCCACTGAGTTTAAGTGATGATGCAGCAAATATGATACATGAACAGTGAAGGCTGTGCCTTTTGAGAGTTGATTTTCATTCTGTACCACTGCTGGAAACCCTGGACCTCTGGCGGTGGTCCAGACCTCATCCATTTCCTCTTCTTCCAGATCCTCTTGGCCGTCCCACAGTTAGTTTTCACCCGACTCATCCTCTTTTTACTCCATCTCTCCTCCGAATGGACAAGCATATCCGATGGCAAAACCACACAGCACCGTATGGGAAGGTGACTGGTGAATGACGCAGAGCACTGCCAGAGTAATGCAGAAAGCAAAAACACGGATTCTACTGCTCCACTAAGGGGGCATGACTATTATGGTGGAATGGGGCAGCTGTTTGTTTGCAGCTTTGAGTGAAGTGAGCAGCCATTTGACTTCATTCTCCAGGTCTATCCCATGGGACCCTGTGGTCTTGATATAGGTGTGCGGCCATTGTGATGGCCAATGAATGATGGTTTAACACAAGTTCATGTTGAGAGGATGTATTCCATTCCTGCTAAGGGATATTTGTAGGTGGGGAATGGGAACTCTAGCGACCAGGTGAGATATGGCAAAGACAAGGGCAAGAGCAAGGACAAGAGCAAGGGTGAGGGTTCAATGTGTGTGGTGGGTCGAGGAAGCTGGTGCCCTGCACAGCAGCTGTCAGGCTAAGAAACAAATGAACAAGCTGCTGGAGGAACTCAGCAGGTCAAGTGGCATCTGAAGAAGAAAATGGACAGACAATGTTTCTTGACTTGGCTTCCACAACCATCCGTGGCCTCCTCAGCACCAGCACACCCCTCCTCAGATATGGGGCCCAAAAATCCTCACATTACTCCAAATGCAGTCTGACCAGTGCCTTATAAAGCCTCAGCATTACATCCTTGCTTTTATGTTTTAGTCCACTAGAAGTGAATGCTAACATTGCATTTGCCTTCCTTACTACCAATTCAACTAGCAACCAATCAACCTTATCCAGCTCCCCCCTCAGGCTTCGGTAGTTTCCTTTATTCAACAGACACATCTGATTTCACCTTCTCTCAAACTGCATGCTGTCATTCCTTGCTAAGGATTGAATTTTATTCCTTACCAGCAGAGCCAACCACCCCCTCTGCCCACCTAAGATAGACACAAAATTCTGGAGTAACTTGACAGGAGAGGCAGCATCTATCAGGAGGAGGAACCATCTTGGTGAACGGCTGCTAGCCAGCAGCCGTCCGTTTTAAATTCGTTTTTTTTATAGTTTTTAGTGAGTCCTGTTTTTTTGTTTGTAGGGGATATGGTCTTTTAATGTGGGGGGGTAGGTGTAACTTTATTTCTAGGTCCCTACCTGGTCGGTGTGGCAGCCTTTTCTCCGGGCTGCCCGTCGACCCGTCCTCGTGGCCTACCTGCGGGCTTGGAGCGCCGTTTCCTGGCGGGGACCGCCCAGCACCTCGGCCTCGGCGGCGGCATAGCGCTGGAGCGCCACAGCGGAGCGGAGTGGAGCGGGCGATGCCTTGCCTGGGCCGTCGCGCTGGAGCGACGCGCTGGAGCTCTGGCGAGCTGGACCGCCGAGAGCAACATCTCCGGGCTGCGGGTCTGCGGAGCGGAGAGGCGGCATGCGGAGAGGCGGCAGTGCGGAGAGGCGGCAGTGCGGAGAGGCGGCGCCGACTTTATCATCGGGAGCCTGGGAGCTCCAAACCGGCGCGGCCTTGTCGGCTTCGGCAGCCGCGGGCTCCAACCAGGAAGCGGCCGTTCCAGGTGGCCCAGCCACCGAAAGGACTCTCCCGATGCCGGGGCAACACCACCCAGTGAGAACGGCCAGGGACATCGGGCCTCCGTAGAGGCAATTGCGGTGGCCTCAATAGGCCTGACTTTGGGGTGAACATGGGGTGGGGACTGGACATTGTGCCTTCCTCCACAGTGCTATCCACTGTGGGGGGATGATTTTTTTTTGTCTAATTGTAGTCCTGTAGGTCTGTGTCCAAGATGGCTGCCGTGAAGAGAGAGTGGACGCTGGCGCGCTTTGGCTGCCGCTGCTCCCTCTTCACACTGTGTTTTTGATTTTCTGTTTTTGGATTGAATTCTGTTTTTAATTTGTGTCTCTGTGATGTCTTTTTTACTTGTTCTATTCCGATTATATGTTTTTATTCCGATTACTATGTAAGGTGTCCTTGAGATGTCTGAAAGGCGCCCATTAAATAAAATTTATTATTATTATTATTATCTCTGGAGAGAATAAATGGGTGTGTTTTGGTCGAGACTCTTCTTCAGACTGAGTCAGGGGAGAGGGAGACTAGAGATATGGAAGGGTAAGGTGTGAAAATGACTGATCAAAGCAGACGATGCTCAAGGACATGTAGAATGGTTCATTGTTGGCTGAGGGGTAGGTGACAATGATGCATACAATCAGTAAAATTTATCAGGAGTACAGTGAAGAAGGAGTCTTCAGTGTAAATCAGCATCTGCAGTTCCTCTCTACACATTCTCACTGCCCACCTTTGGGTATTTTCAATAGGGTATGTACCCTTGGACGTCTGTCCACAGATGCCGCCTCAGCTGATGAGTTCCTCCAGCAGTTTGATTTTTGCTCAAGATTCCAGCATAGGCAGTTTCTTGGGCTTGGTAATGAATGCTGGTTGATTGTGTTTGTGCCGAAAAATATTCCAGCTTCTAACCAATCAACATGAGTAAGATTTGGTTAGCCTGAGAGTGAACAATGACCAATGTGGTTGAAAATAATGTTAATAGTGAAGTTTGGCGATGTGCCGCTATTAACACATTTGGGTGAGTTCAATGCCAGCAAATCAGTGCCAGTGAACATAAAAATCTAATTGTAGAATGTTGACACCTCATTGGTGGTAAACACTAACACATTCATAAAAACGCACAAAATTATTCCATTCCACATTGACATCCTCTTCAAACAGATTAGCACCAATATTTTGGAGTTGTGTGAATGAATTTCTCACCTTCTTAACTTTGGATACTTTCCCAAACGGTAAGTTCCAACAGCTAAACATCACCAAATGGTTTGTATCTCAGTAGACAAAGTTCCCAGTTGGAAACAAACACAAATCCATTGGTTCAACCAACTGTTTCTTGTATATTGACATAAAATGCTGGAGTAACTCAACAGGTCAGGCAGCATTTCTGGAGAAAAGGAGCTGGTGATGTTATGTTTCTCCCCCCCCCCCCCCCCTCCACCTCCCCTCTCCACCTTTCCTTTCAGTCTGAAGAAGGGTTCCGACCCAAAGCGTCACCTACCCTTTTTTTCCAGAAATGCTGCCTGACCCACCGAGTTACTCCAGCATTTTGTATTTCCTTGCGGTTCCTTCCTACACATTTTTGTCTTTTTGTTATTTACCACTACTTCACTAAATATTTCATGTAATCTAATGGGTTTAACCTATAGATTAACTCATATTCCAAGATTTTCATTGTGTTTGGATTCACTGTCGATTTACCTCTGTCCCATTGGAGACTTTGGACCTTGTCTATAAAACTGGTGCACTACAATGCTGAGAACCATATTCTGTATTTTTCCCTTCCCTCGACCTATTGTACTTGAGTTTGGCCTGATTGTATTCATGCATAGTGTTATCTGATTTGATTTGGATAGCATGCAAAACTATGCTTTTTGCCGTACCTTGGTACACGTGACTTTAATAAACCTGAATGTAAACTTAAATATACACTTGATTATAAAACAGAAATGCAAGGACTCGAATGAAAGACCAGTAGTTTGTGTGAAACCTTGGCAAGGAAGAGTAGCACGGGGTAAATTTATATACAAGGAGATATAGCACGGAGTTGGCAAATGGTACTACTGGATTTTCTTAACTTGCCAACTTCCCTAATGTTTCCCATTTTCTTCCACATCTGTTTTGAGCAATTGTGTATAGTATGCTCAACATTCAGTGTAATTATTGCCTGCTGTCGATCGAGTTGCACAGATTTCGTCTGTGGTGATAACCTTGGAGAGCTAAACAAAAAAAATCCTTCCTGCAAAACATCTTATGCAGCAGCATCTTCTTTTCAGGCATCAAACACGAAGTTGGCTTTTGTGCTTTTCCTTCACTTTGTTTCTCCCCTCCATACTTGCCTTAAGTATTTTACCAGGCACATCTCTTGCCCATACCTCTTCGAAACGGCTTGAAGATATTATCTATTCACTGCTTTTATGGTTATCATGTTAAATATGATCTGCAGTCTACCAAAGATTGATTTATTGATTTTCCATTCTCCATTTTGGCAGCCTTCCACATCTAGGTCTGATCCAGCCCACAAGCTCACTCTGAATTATTAATGAGGTAAACCCCAGCAAGGCTGCAGATTGTATCAATTGGTAGCAATCTGCCGAAGAGCCGAACAGCTGAAGGACAAATGTCTTTGTGTGTAGTACGAGGAAAGCTGATCGATATTCTTCTGAGTCCAGGACAGCCCTTCCAATGAAGCAAAGCAAGCAAAAAAAAATCAGTGTCCTGTTAATAATACGTAAAAGTTTTAAGGCTTGTGTGTCACACTTCTGTGTAGTTTAACTTTTCAGTGGGGCAAAGATGGATTGAGAGATTTGATAAACATATACAGGGTGCTGAGAAAAAAACAAAGTGCGGAAGGAAAGCAGCAGACTCACTAGTTCAGTTTAGTTTATTATCACATGTACCGAGGTACAGTGAAAAGCTTTTGTTGCATGCTAACCAGTCAGTGAAAAGACAATACATGATTACAATCAAGCCATTTACAGTGTATAGATACATGGTAAGAAAACAATGTTTATTACAAGGTAAAGGCAGTAAAGTTCGATCAAAGATAGTCCGAGGGTCATCAATGAGGTAGATAGTAGCTCAGGACTAATCTCTAGTTGTGGTAGGATAATTCAGTTGCCTGATAACAGCTGGGAAGAAACTGTCCCTGAATCTGGAGGTGTGCATTTTCACATTTCTATACCTTTTTCCCGATGGGAGAGGGGAGAAGAGGGAGTGGCCAGTGTGATACTAGTCCTTGATTATGATGCTGGCCTTGCCGACGCAGTGTGAGGTATAAATGGAGTCAATGGAAGGGGGGGTTGGTTTGTGTGATGGCCTGGGCTGCGTTCACAATTCGCTGCAATTTCTTGCGGTCTTGGATGGAGCTGTTCCCAAAACAAGCTGTGATGCATCCTGATAAAATGAGGATGACTGCAGTCCTCAAAGTGTGCAAGATCCTGACTGATTTAGATGGAATAAATAATTCCCATTAGTGGATGGCTTAAGGCACAGTGGTTGCACAGAATTAGAATACGAGGCAAAAAATACAAGGAGGAAATTGAAAAGGAACGTCTTCCTGCAGAGACTACATGGAATATGATTCAGAATTCAGATGATGAAACTGAATCAACCAGAACTTTCAAATGAATTTGTGCGACTGAATAATGTGCATGGTAATGGGAAAGACTGGAGAACCGGAACAGGTGGGATTACTCTACCATTATCGCTCACATGCATTTAAGAAACATTTTGCCATCATTTCATGAATTATCATCAACGTTTAAGAAACATTTAGAGAGGTACATGGGCAGGGCAGGTTTAGAGGGAAATGGGTCAAATGCAGACAAGTGGGACAAGTGTCGATGGTACATATTGGTCGGTGTGGGCAAGTAGGGCCAAAGGGCCTGTTACAATGCTGTATTGCCTGTGACTATATTATGGCTCAATGGGCTGAATGGCCTCCTTCTGTGTCTCAACAATATTATGATATCATTTTGAATAAGGGATGGTGCTTGCATTTCATACATACACTCAGAATGCAGCACAATATATATCATAGGATGAAAGTGAACCTTTTCTGCATACCAAATAGGATAGATACATAGTTTTTAAGAAGGAACTGCAGATGCTGGAAAATTGAAGGTACACAAAAAAGCTGGAGAAACTCAGCGTGTGCAGCAGCATCTATGGAGTGAAGGAAATAGGCAACGTTTCGTCCCGAAACGTTGCCTATTTCCTTCGCTCCATAGATGCTGCTGCACCCTCTGGGTTTCTCCAGGATAGATATAGAGATGTGGTATACAGCATATGGTGGATATGAAGATATATTGTGAAATAAAGTGTAATGTGTTACATAGTTTGCATCACAGAATGAGATCAGTTGAAGTAACCCACAATACAACTCATTACAAAGACCAGTCAGATTGGACCCCAATTTGAGCTCATCTAAAACTGATGGCCACATCTTAATCTACACCATGTCCAATTGCCGGTGGTTCCTGTGCTTGAAGACTAACATTGGCTCCTAGTTATCCTAAACTGCAATTTTAATATCCTTGCACTGCTTTTCAAACTTTCTGTGATCTCATCGCCACTGAATTTTGCAGTCTTTTTCAATTCCACCTTCCTCTGAGAAACGCATACTCCTCCGACACTGGCCTCTCGGCCATCCCTGCGTTTAATTACTCCACCATTGGTGGCTATGTTTTACAGTTGTTTTTCAGTCCCCAAGCAATGGTTCTCTCTCCCTAAAGTTCTTGGTTCATTTTCCTCACTTTCCTCACTTTCTTCATTCAAGCAGGAGGGACATCCAGAGCTAAGGATAGCCAAAGCTTTCTCAAAGGAGAAGAATGTGTACATGTTTATGCCTCTGCTGACTGACTGACTCCTCTTCCCTCACCCTGATGGGGGAATGAGATAGGAAATTGCTGGAGCAAGCCTGCACTCACTTCTATTTCTTATGTTTCTACAGGGCTGCCAACTCTCACGCTTTGAGCGTGAGACTCACGCCCTCAAGCAAACTCTCACGCCCTCACGCTGATCAGAAATTTCTCACGCTCAGTGGTGAGAAATTTTGTGATCAACGAAAATTTCAAAACTCGGATAAACTGCATGGTCCGCGGGTGTTGGAGAGCAGGGGCTGCGGGAGGAATGGGAGCAGAACCTGCAGCGGGAACATATGCTGGGAGCCGGGACTGTCGAGTGTTTGCGGCGCTGATGAGTCGCTCGCTGCAGCTCTGGCCATGGAGCACTCCGGACAGTGCAAGTCGCAGGCCGTCGGAAGCGTCGGAAGCGTTGCGCCGCTGCCACGAGAGTCTCTGTGCCGAAGGGACAGACTCTCAAAGGGAGGTGGAGAGAGAGGGGGTAATGAGACAGGGAGACAAGGGGGGGGGAGAGAGGGGGGTGAGAGGAGAGAGAGGTAGGGGAGAGAGAAGGGGGGGTGAGGTGGGAGAGGGGGGGAAGAGAGAGAGGGGTGAGGGAAGAAAGAGGGAAGAGAGAGGGGTGGTAAAAGAGAGAGGGAGAGAGGGGGAAAGAGAGAGAGATGGGGGGCGAAGAGAAAGAGGAGATAGAGATAAAGAGAGAGGGGAGAGAGAGCCAGAGAGAGAGTGAGGTGGGAGGGAGAAATGGGGGAGAGAGGAAGAGAGAGATGAGAGAGAGAGGGGGGAAGAGAGAGAGGTGAGGGAGAGAGGGAGAGATAGAGAGGGAGGGAGAAAGAGAGAGAGAGGAGTAGGAGAGAGAGGGGTGAAGAGAGGGAGAGAGAGAGAAGAGGGGGAGAGAGAAGAAAGAGAGGGGGAGAGAGAAGAGAGAGAGGGGGAGAGAAGAAAGAGAGGGGAGAGAGGGGGGGGAGAGTTAGGGGAAGAGAGGGGAGAGAGAGTTAGGGGAAAGAGAGGGGAGAGAGAGTTAGAGGAAAGAGAGCGGAGAGAGAGTTAGGGGAAAGAGAAGGGAGAGAGAGGGAGAGAGGGGAGAGGGGGGGAGAGAGAGGGGAAGAGGGGGGGGAGAGAGAGGAGAGAGGGGACGAGAGAGAGGGGGAGAGTGAGGTGAGAGGGAGAGAGAGAAAGGGGGGAGAGAGAGGGGAAGAGAGAGCTAGGGGAAAGAGAGAGGAGAGAGAGTTAGGGGAAATAGAAGGGAGAGAGAGGGAGGGGGGAGAGGGGATGAGAGAGAGGGGGAGAGTGAGGTGGGAGGGAGAGAGGGGGAAGAGAGAGAGGGGGAGAGAGAAGGAGAGAGAGAGAGGGGAGAGAAGGGAAGAGAGGGAGAGAGAGCGGGGGAGAGAGAGAGGGAGAGGGGGAGAGAGCGGGGGAGAGAAGAGAGAGGGAAGGGGAGAGAGTGAGAGGGATGACAGGGGAGAGAGGAGAGAGAGAGGGGGAGGGGAGAGAGAGAGGGGGAGGAGAGAGAGGGAGGGAGAGATGGGGGTTGAGAGGAGAGAGAGCGGAAGAGAGGGGGGAGAGAGAGAGAGAGGGGAGAGAGAGAGGGATGAGAGTGAGGTGGGAGGGAGAGAGAGAGGGGAGAGAAAGAGAGGTGGAGAGAGAGGGGAGAGAGAGGAGAGAGAGAGAGGGGGAGGGAGAGGGGGGAGAGGGAGAGGGGGATAGAGAGGCAGGGCTGCCAACTCCCATGCATTGAGCGTGAGAATCATGCATTTCACCAAATTCTCACACTGGTCACAAATTTCTCTCGCTCTGTTGTGAGAAATTCTGTGATCAACGAAAATTTAAAAACTCATATCAACTGCATGGGCCGCGGGTGTTGAAAGCAGAAGCAGCGGCGGGGACAGATGCGGACGGGGAGCGGGGCTGGCGAGTGTTTGCCGGGCTGGCGAGTCGCTCACTGCAGCTCTGGCCATGGAGCAGCCTCAGTGCAAGAGTCCCGGGCCGTCGGAGGCGCCGAAGCGTTGCGCCGCTGCCGTGAGAGTCTCTGTGCCGAATTCGCCCAGGTGACCGGCATGGATCAGGCTGTGGCTCGGTGCATCCTGGAGGACAACCAGTGGCTGCTGGAAGTAAGTACCAAGCACTGGGTAGATACGGAGGAAGATAGTGGACTTCAAATGGGGGTGGTTGGTGAAAGCATCCTGCTTGCCTGCTAGATTTTCACTTACTGTAACTGCAGGAAAAATGTTCCCGATGTTGGGGGCGTTCAGAACCATGGGTCACAGTTTAAGAATAAAGGGGGGGCCAGTTAGGACTGAGATGAGAACAAACTTTCTTCATGCAGAGAGTTATGAATCTGTGGAATTCTCTGCCACAAGGCAGTGCAGGCCAATTGACACGTGTGGACCCTTTGTGTGGATAAAGTTACCCCTTAAAAAGTTACCTCTTAAAATACTTCATACAAAAAACATTGAAATCATACTTCTACAGTGCACTAAAACATGATTTTAATACATCAAATTTCAAAAAGTTCCTACCCTGGGAGGGGGGACACCCTTCTTCCACACCCTCTCCCCACTCGGTTGCTCCACTCCCTCACCGGGTACCCCCAAGGCCAGTGATCAGTGATTGCACAGCCTCCCCCCTTTCAAAAACGCTCCAATCCAATTTAAAGCATATATATTGCATTCAAGTGTAAGTTAAAAGACTCGCTACAGTATGCACCATATTGCACAATTTCAAGCTGAAAAATGTGAATGTTCCATACCAATGGGAGGGGGACACGGGGGGACACGGGGGGACACCCCCCCCCCCCCCCCCCCCCCCCCCCCCCGGCCGCTATGCTCCCTCGGGCTTGGTCTCTCGCAATTTCTCACTCCCAACTCTCACCCAATGTTGGCAGCCCTGTTTCTATATCTTATATTCTCTGTGGTCAACCATTTCAGATGACACAACTAAAGTCCTATACTTACATATATAATGAAGGAGGCCATAATTGTAGGCCGTTATCTGTCACCTGTCCAGAAGAATAGGCTGGACGGCTGCATGGGATGTTGATGAGCGTGCAGATTTTAAGTACCTGCCTGCCTGCCTGTTTCTCGTGCACATTGGGTTAAAATTGTCCCTTGTGGTTCATATAACACTCCATTAATGGTGTCACATTTAGGGAATTAATGGTAAGCAATGACAAAAACAAGGGAATCTACTACAGTGTAAAATATCATGCAAAACATCTGTTTATCCAAATAGCCGTGTCTAATTGCATGTTTATTACACAACTTATAATGGATGACAAATCAGGACTTTGGGGTTTTACGTGAGAGAAAATATGCAATTGCATGCCAGGTAGCTGTGGTGTGCTCTATATTAGAGCGTAATCTCACATGCCAGGTAGCTGTAGTGTGCTCTATATTAGAGCGTAATCTCACATGACATTTAGAAGTGACTGTTTGCACCAGAATAGGGGACTCTGCAGAAAGTATTGACTAAATTCAATTCCGACAGCTCAGAGGCAAAACCTGGGTAAATTGTGAGAGTGATAGTGCATTTTTTGTTATATCATTATTAATTCTCAGAGAAATATATTAGTGTGGAAACAGGAATTCAGCACTGAAAGTGTTAAGACCATCTTTGTAGTAAAACATGTAAAGGAGAAATTTCCCTGTCCTTGCCTTATTCAGTGGCTCCGATTAAGCTGACAACCCACCTTAGTGATGGCTAAATAATTGGTTGTTCAGCTCTGTCCTTGTCGGAGTCCTGACAGTTCCGCAGATGTCCTGCTCAGCTCTCCAAAGGTTACATTCAGTAGGGGCAAGCCTTCATTAATCATTCCTTCCTGACAGGGCTCTAAGCGCCCCACATCTGCCGCACCGTCCCTCCACACTGCCTGCTGCACATGGCTCACTCTATTTGGTAAGGCTCAAGCACCGAGGACTGGAACTGGGTGAAAGAAGTAGCCAGAAGACATTGGCAATCGTCTTAAAATAAACTACCAATGTTGCCTATAATTTAACCCTTTGTGGAAGTGATTAGTTGCAGCAGCTTGCAAAAATATCAATAGTAATCTGCATTACTTATATCCATTCTTTGTCACCACACATAAAAAATAAATCCATTAAATACACCTTGCTGTAACTTATTTTTGATTCCAGCAGTTTTACTTTTGTCAGTAAAACTTCTTTCTGTCAGTTAATGTTATTTTGACTGATCTAAGGTTAAGTCCTCTGAGTTTCTTGTTCCCATCCATAATGTCTAACCATGCATCACAAACCTACCCACTCCACCTCAAACCTAGGTGACGCAATGGGAAGTTAACATAGAAATTTCAACAAAGATCATCATTTGACATCTTCAATCATTAGTCTAGGCATCTGCCAACCTGCATTATTTTTGTCATGATATGGATTCAAACTCTGGACAGTGCCTGGAATATAATGTGGGAAAAGAAAATTACATTCTTAATGGAACTAATATAGAAATTAGGGCAGCACGGTGGCGCAGCGGTAGAGTCGCTGCCTTACAGCAGTTGCAACGCCGGAAACCTGCATTCGATCCCGACTATGGGCGCTGTTCTGTACGGAGTTTGTATGTTCTCCATGTGACCACGTGGGTTTCCTCTGAGATCTTCGTTTTCCTCTCACATTCCAAAGACGCAGGGGCGGAAAACCCGGGGGGGGGGGGGGCCAGGGGGGATACGTCCCCCCCATGTTTTGAGAGGTGGGGGACATCCCCCCAAGTTTTTGTCATCCAGATTTTTAAATCTCTGCTTTCCGCGAGACAGTGGAGGTGGGATTGGTGATCGAGGGCACCGATTGGATGAGAACAGAGCGCGATGATTGGAGGAGGGAGACGTGGCACAGACCTGCGCCTCATCCGCAGCCAGGATCGATCCCTGCCGGCTTTCCGGCAATGCCCCGTCCCCACCCGAGTGCCCCCCCCCCCCCCCACGGGTGGCCAGAGAGGTCGGGAGTCAGGCGCGAGCTGTATCCCCAGGCCCACAGCCAGCGTGTGTGTGTGAGTGTGTGCATGAGCGCGCGGCCGCAAAAAAATTGTGTCCCCCGGTCCCCTCCATATTTTGATAGTGAGTTCCATGCCTGCAAAGACATACAGGTTTGTAGGTTAATTGGTTTGGTGTAAATGTAAAATTGTCCCAAGTGTGTATAGGGTAGTGTGCCGGGTAGGGTAGTGTTAATGTGCGGGGATCATTGGTCGGTGCGGACTCGGTGGGCTGAAGGGCCTGTTTTCGCGCTGGATGTCTAAATTAAACTAAACTAATATTAAGAAATAAGAACAATATAACATGAAGAACCTTCCCCTAGCTTACCAAACAACCGGCTGTGATTGGATTTCAGCTATTCATTCCTTCTTCTCTGTCCAATATTTCCGTAAATAAATTTATTATGGGATATTAAAATGGTTGCAACTATGAGCCAAAAATGAAAGCCTGTCAAACAATGAACTCCGCGGAATAGTGTTTGAGAATCCGTGTCCTTTGTAGTGAGTGTCTGCCATTTAATCTAAAATATCTTCAAGAGGTTGCACCTGACTCCATTCAGTCATGAAGTGGAAAGGCAGGTGGTGAGAAAAAAAGTTAATTACCAAAAACTTGGACTCTTTGCACACAGAGAGCAGAACAAAGCAGCGTTTTTAAATAAAGTGATTTAATTCACAATGTGTGGTGGATAAATTGAAATAACAATGCAAGCAAGAATTTCATTGTCCTATTTGGGACATATGACAATAAAACACTCTTGACTCTAATGAGATACAATCAGATTCTAGAGAGGGTGGGTGAGTATATATTTTTGGCAGCATTCCTTTGAGAATTATCTATTTCAATAATAAAAATATTGGATTATGATTATAAAAAACCATTAGCTCACTGGGTATAGGAAGTGACCGCTGGTCGGCGCAGACTCAGCGGGCTGAAGGGCCTGTTTCCCTGCTGTATCTCTAAAATCTAAAGACAAAAAACTCTTGCACTGTGAACTTCGGTGTTTTTTAAAAGTAAAAGTCATTAACAAGTATTAGCCATTGGAATCTATCAAGCACAGCTTCCATCAAAACAGCAGCTGAAGGGAACCAGCTTTTTCTACTAATTTCCTGCAAAAGGATTAGATTAGAGAGATCAAATTGGGTTAATAACAAACACAAGCACAAATATTGGGAGTATCTCCAAGGAACTGAATGTTGGCAGCAGACACATTGCCACCCATTTAACCATGACAAATTTCACATCCCTATTCATTTTGCTTTATTTAAAATTGTTGTTTCCTTGGTACAGTGAATTTGGTTGTTTCCCCTCCAGCTGCTAAAAACACTATTCCCTAGAATGGAACTTATTTTCAGCTGTGAAAAGTGTAACTTTCTGTGCCATTCTGCATGCGCAGAAAGCCCCTGAAAACAGCAGTCCTGGGCACTGTCTCTTCTTTGCATCATCAATGGTAAATTAAATAATGCTGTGGTGATGAAGAGATGAACTCGGAGTCCCGCCAATAGATTTCTCCGGTCCCTCCGTCCCCATTGTTTAATTATTCTGTATTTTTGATTATTCTGTATCTTCTTTTATTATTTTTATTTCTATATGCACTACTACTACGGACTGACGCAAAACTGCATTTCGTTGTACCCATACTCAGTATTTGTGCAATGACATTAAAGTTGAATTGAATTGAATTGAATCTTTGATGAACAAATGTATCCATCAGCGTTAAACTGGTTAAAGCAGTTGTTACAGTAGAGAAAGTAATTTCATATCATCATGCTGATTATTATCAAACAGCCAAATCCGACCCGTAAGGGTTAAATCAAATAATGTTGAAATATCTTGATGGATTACTGGAAAAAAATGCTCATGAAGACAGACACATGAGGTCATCAGTTATGTCATCCAGCTCCACTCAATGTATATTTTAGTAATCACAGCTCACCATTGTCTATCTCCCCGTGAGCTTATGGTCCATTAACTCTTTGTGAAACATTTGGAGAGTGCCTTTCTGTGCTAACATGTGAAAGCCAATTACTATTAATTGCTTCCACCATTCTCAAAATTCTACCACAGGTTAAAATGATTGGAATTTTGAAAAGTGGATGATATGCCAAAAACGTTTGTTAAAGCAAAATCTTTTTTGAAATGTACACTGGATCAGTTTAGTTAGTTTAGTTTAGTTTAGTTTATTGTCACCTGTACCTAGGTACAGTGAAAAACTTTTGTTGCGTGCTAACCAGTCAGCAGAAAGACAATATATGATTACAATAGATCCATTTACAGAGTATAGATACATGATACATGGTAGATGATCTATTAACAGTAGATGCCAATGTTAATTTAGGGCAAGTTTTCTAAGAACAATTTGAAACTATTACCACAAACCTATCAATGGGCTTTACACATGGACAGGAGCAATTAATAAGAATTGTACATTTTGGAAGACAATTATTACTATACTACATGGAGAAAGTTTAATGGAGTATGACGCAAACATCTATTTATCCTTAAAGACCTAAAGTGGGCTAATTGTTGAGTGTATGAAGGGAAAATGCAATCTGTGAGCAAAGCTTGGGTAGTTTACACCCCAGCGGTATGAACATTGACTTCTCCAATTTCAGGTATCCTTGCTTTCTCCCTCCTTCCCCTCCCCTTCCCAACTCTCCCACAGCCTACTGTCTCTGCCTCTTCCTTTCTTTTTCCCGCTCCTCCCTCCCCCGACATCAATCTGAAGAAGGGTCTCGACCCAAAATGTTGCCTATTCCTTCGCTCCATAGATGCTTCCACACCCGCTGAGTTTCTCCAGCATTTTTGTCTACCTTCAAAGCTTTGTAAGAATACTATTTGATGTACATTTCCTTTTGCCTCTGGGATCCACGTATGACTTCCACCCGAACATAAGCTGAATATCTCCTTGCTGTCTCTAATGGCACTTCAGCAATCTGAATTTAGGCATGTACGTCACAAATGAAATTAGTTGACTGTGCAAAAATCTCTCCAGCTCGGCATCATTATCAACCTTTCAGTAACTGTGGCAGTGGTTAGTTGTGAAAAGGATGGAGAAACCCATTATCTGATGGCTGTATGAATTGAAGTCTACATTTTTGCTACGAAGGTTACAACCCATGAAATTACTTACCATGAGGTGACTTATCATGAAGAAGAAAAGTGAAGGGAGAAACTTGGAGGTTACAGGTGGTGGATGTCTAGAGGCAGATACAACAGTCGTGTTTAAGAGGCTTTTGGATAGGTACATGGATATGCAAGAAATGGAGGGGTATGGATCTGTGCAGGCAGAAGAGTATAGCTTAGCTTGGCAATCTGACTGGCATAAACAGTCCAGGCCAAAAGGCCAGTTTCTGTGCAGTACATTTCTATGTTCTATGTACTGTTATGCAGAGTAAATGATTTGAGTTTGTTCACAAATCTTCAACTCACCCTCTAACCACCAATCTTTGTGTTTTGAGCAAATGTGATAGTCAAGGCTCTTTAATGCCTACTGAGTAGGAATGACAATCTGATTGTGAATATAAATGGTATTTTAAGCACAGGCAACTGCAGCGTTTGATTGCTACCAGTGAATCTGGAGCACATATGGAGTACAGAAATTACAGAAAGGGAACTGGAATTTATTGCCATATCCTGGGGGCAATGACTCTTGGGGACAATGTTTCAGGAAGAGTAAGGCAGAGACTGTTTCCTTCGTAAATGGAAATAGGAGACTCAGACACAGTAACAAAATGGTCACTGCTCTTATGGCAGACATTTTATTCTGTGTGACATCATGCCATTGTTTTTTTCATTTCTGTCATGGTTCACGCAAATGAAAGGACAGATCTGTCACATCACAATGGCAGTACTCGGCATGGTGCAGCACGGAGGTGCATCCGTAGAGTTGCTGCCTTGCAGTGCCAGAGATCCATGTTCGATCCTGACTATGGATGGTGTCTGTATGGAGTTTGTACGTTCTCCCTGTGACCTGTGTGGGTTTTCTCCGGTTGCTCCAGTTACCTCCCACGCTCCAAAGACGTGCAGGTTTTTACGTTACTTGGCTTCGGTAAGAATTGTAAATTGTCCCCAGTGTATAGGATAGTGCTAGTATATAGAGTGATCACTGGTCCTCGCAGACTCAGTGGGCTGAAGGGCCTGTTTCCACGCTTAATCTCTAAACTAAACTAAACTAAACTAAACTAAACTAAAGGACAGCATAGTGGTGCAAAGGGAAGAGCTGCTGCCTCGCAATGCCAGATACCCGGTTCAATCCTGTCCTTGGATGCTCTCTATGTGGAGTTTACCAGGGCTGCCAACATTGGGTGAGAGTTAGGAGTGAGAAATTGTGAGAGACCAAGCCCGAGGGAACATATGGATCGAAGGGGGGGGGGGGGGGAGAGTGGTGTCCCTCCTCCCATTGGTATGGAGCTTTTGCATTTTTCAGCTTGAAATTGTGCAATCTGGTGCATACTGTAGCGAATCTTTTAACTTACACTTGAATGCAACATTTATGCTTTAAATTGAATTAGCTATGAATAAGGTTAGGCTAAATTACATTCCACAGTAGAGCCAGGCTCCGATCAACACGTTCAGTACATGAATGATCTTAGTGTATTCATGTATGGAAATCAGATTATAATCAAGTAATTGACCCATGTTGACCAACCTGGGTCTCACTGCACACCTGTTACTACTCCTGACCCTGAATCCAGCCTTACACCTTCCCCCCTAATCTACCCTGATCATAGCTGCTTACCTGCTTAGGTTCCCAGTGCTGAACACTCCCATTATCCCAGCTTTGACTGCACACCTAGTACTATTCCAGACCTTGACTCTGGATGCACACTTGGCCTTGCTCCTAGCCCCTCTGCACTGACAATATATCTGACCATCACATAAAGCCCCATATCTGATCCCCTGGACTTAACCTATTATGTTCAAGTCCACAGGTGCTTATCTAATGCGGTAACCTTTTATGGGGCACTTCACGGACCACATTTTGTATAACAAAATCTGCTACATCCATTGGCTCCCTTGTTATCTAACATGCTGGTTACTTTGTCAAAGAAGTCCTCAATTGGTTGAACACAATTTCTCATCCATAAAATTATACTCACTCAGCTGTATAAGTATTCTGTTGCCATTTCCTTCATTTTCCTAACAAACTGTCCTGAAGTCATTTTCACCACCAATATTTTCAGTATTTTGCTGTCTTCCTCTCAGCTGGGACTTTTCTGAAATGCTGTCCAATAACTATATATTTAAGTAATAATATTTTATTTAATGTGATTTTGAGAGTACATAATATTTTCTGTGGTATTCATAACACAACAATGATTAAAAAAAAAGATCTTTGTTTTGATTGCACATACCAACATGCATACTTTATTATATTACAGTTAATATGTACCAAGGGCAAATTTTTGTTACAATGCTCCCCATTCCCAATTACTTTTACATTGAAGTGATTGAAATCCATGTGAAGTTTAAATGATATCAGAAAAATAAAACCTCCGGAATGGATGATATTCATTACGTGGTTGGTTGGAGTCAGTATCAGCACAATTACTATATTAAACATTCAACCTTCAGATGTCCTGGTTCAAGCTAAAACTAAAGACAAATAATAATCTCCTCACACATTCCCCTGCAAGTATCTCTGTCACTCTTTTAAAATAAGCCCCTTCTTTGAACAAGCTCTTAAACATCACATCTGAATCAGTTTCCATCTGATTACACTCCTTGAGGATGTTCATCTACGTGTTCAATTAATAAAACAATGAAATTGGGGACATTTCTATTCAACCTGTCAAAGGAATTTGGCGGGGGGGGGGGTTAGAAATAGTCAGTGAAGTAAGCAAACATAATAGTTGAGTGGCAAATGACAATAGTGCTACCTTAATACCTTCCCAATATTTAACTGAAGGAAATACTGGGTTATCGGGGCTGTATGGTGTGACAGACAGCCTGACACCTTGCATGTCATTTTAATATTACACTTATCCCATCTGCCTGGATATTCCCGATTAATAAATTAAGGTTTGGTCAATTAATTACAAATCAGGCTAATTACAAATCAATAACATTAGCCAACTCCGAAACATGAAGCGCTGATCGTTGGGATCCAGACTTCATGGACAACTGGCCTCAGTTCTCAACGCACATCTGGTAGTGCTCTCCGTCTGAACCAGGGACTGCGGAACATTTTTGAATGTGGGGGGGGCTGAGTAATCACTGATGACTGGCCTTGGGGGTCCCCGGCAAGGGAGTGGAGCGACTGAGTGGGGGAGGGTGTGGGAGGTAGGGACTTTTTGAAATTTTATGTATTAAAATCATGTTTTAGTGCATTGTAGAAGTATGATTTCAATGTTTTTTGTTTCAAGTATTTTTAAGAGGTAACCATTTAAGGGGTAACTTTTTCCACACAAAGGGTGGTGGGTGTATGGAACAAGCTGCCAGTGGAGGTAGTTGAGGCAGGGACTATCCCAACATTTAAGAAACAGTTGGACTGATACATGGATAGGACAGGTTTGGACGGATATGGACCAAAAGCAGATAGTGTAGCTGGGACATGTTGGCGGACATGGGCAAGTTGGGCCAAAGGGCCTGTTTTCACACTGTATCATTCTATGACTACATTATACCTCCACCATGCATGAATGCTTCAAAATCAAGTGGTTGAGTTTTATTGCCATATACCCAAGCATAGAAACATAGAAAATAGGTGCAGGGATAAGCCATTCGGCCCTCCGAGCCAGCACTGCCATTTAATATGATCATGGCTGTTCATCTAAAATCAGTACCTCTTTCCTGTTTTTTCCCCATATCCGTTGATTTCGCTAGCCCTAAGAGCTAAATGTAACTCTCTCCTGAAAACATCCAGTCAATTGGCCTCCACAACCTTCTGTGGCAGAGAATTCCAGATTCACAACTCTCTGGGTGAAGAATGTTTGTCCTCATCTCAATCCTAAATGGCCAACCCCTTATTCTTAAGCTGTGTGATCCCTGGTTCTGAACTCCCCCAACATCGGGAAAGTTTTTCCTGCAGTTACAGTAAGTGAAAATCTAGCAGGCAAGCAGGATGCTTTCTCCATCCACCCTCATTTGAAGGCCACTATCTTCCACCGTTTCTACCCAGTGCTTGGTACCTACTTCCAGCAGCCACTGGTTGTCCTACAGGATGCACCGAACCGCAGCCTGGTCCATGCCGGTCACCAGGACGAATTCGGCACTGAGACTCTCACGGCAGTGGTGCAACGCTTCCGACACCTCCAACGGCCCGGGACTCTTGCACTGAGGCTGCTCCTTGGCCGGAGCTACAGCGAGCGACTCGCCAGCCCGGCAAACCCTCCGGCTCCCCGTCCTCATCTGTCCCCGCCGCTGCTTCAGCTTCCATCCCTCCCTCCGCCCCGGCTCTCCAACACCCGCGGCCCATGCAGTTGATATTAGTTTTGAAATTCTTGTTGATCACAGAATTTCTCACGACAGAGCGTGAGAAATTCTGTGATCAGCGTGAGAGCGTGAGAATTTGGCGAAATGCGTGATTCTCACGCTCAATGCGCGAGAGTTGGCAGCTCTGAGTTTACACATTCTCCCTGTGATCACGTGGGTTTCCTGCGGGTGCTTTGTTTTCCTCCAACATCCTGGAGTTTGTAGGTTAATTGGCTTCTGTAACTTTACCCATTGTATATAGGGAATGGATGGGAAAGTGGGATGACATAGTGTGAGTGAGTGACTCGGTGGATCGAAGAGCCTGTTTCTATGCTGTATCTCGAAACTAAACTTTATCTTGCCAAGTATTCAAGGGAGGGTCTTGGGTATTCAACTCATACTTAGACAAGTAGTTTATTTACTTTATATTAGAGTGGCAGTTCATTTTGAGATTAAGGACATGTGTAGTGTCAGATTTTCATATCTTTCGGGAAATTAACTCTCTAGTCGTTAAAAGGCTGCGCATGGATAAGGGGAATATCTTCAATACGCATACGAGCTGGCTCACAGAGGCCTTCGGATCTTCTTCACAGATATGGCTTAAAAACAGTCTTTTGATGAATAAATGCTTTACTGGTGATAGAAAACAGTAAGGTACATCCAAAATTCTTCCGACTCGTTACTACAATCTTCATCGAACTCCAGCTTATTGCTTTAAACATTAGATTAGATTAGGTTAGTCTCCATAACACTGGCATGATCTCCTTTAGAACTCACATGATCTCGCATGTGGCCCGCATGGCCCGCATGATCTCGCATGGCTAGCATGTTCGAAGGGTTAACCTTCTCCCTGGCTCGCTCCAAACTTCACTAAAAACTAAACTGCGTAAGCATCTTAGCTCCAAACACTCCCAAAAACACGTTATAAATCCCACCCACAATATAACGGGCAGTCTAAAATTTAAAGGCACATGTCATCATCAATGACATGTAAAACTACAACATGTATTTAAATATTGTATTTCTCACCTTTTTAAAAAATATTTATATCCTGTTTTGTTAAAATTAAGCAGTTTGACAAAAGCCACTGCAGAAAGACCTGAGGGCAGTCATCAACAAAATCCCTCCTAAAATGTATGAACAAGGACTCATTCCGTTTACTATAGGAGTTATGACTCCTGATTTTTTTATTATTGGAAGGGAACTAATTAACTTGGTAACTACTGTAAATCTGCAGTGCATCACATATATTTAGTGTTTAATAAATTTCGTTGATAGTGTGTAAGTCATGGTCTCAGTGAAATGTCTATGCTATCACCTGAGATGAGAAAAATCTCATGAGGTCCTGCAAAATGACTAGGTAATCACAAAATCACTACAGCAGGACCTACCACCTAATCTCTTGGCTCACAGTAATTTACCTGGATACTGGAGGGATAAAAACACTTTCGCGGTAATGAGATGTGAAGATTCACCTGACAGGAGAGTAAAAACCCCAAAATATGGCAGTAGACCCCAAAATATAGAATGTGAAAACAGACCGATAAACCTGCAGAGGTTGGCTACATTTAATGACCAGTTATCTTGATCATCTTTGTCACGTCTTTGGAACAAAGTGAGGTAATCTCACCGGTACATATAAATCTGAAAGGGTTTGACAGGTGAGTAAGGATGTTGGCCCTGGTTAGGGACCAGGATCATGGGACACTGTTTCAGAATAAGTGATAGACCCTTTCTTTCATTGTTTATTATATTATTT
The DNA here is from genome assembly GCF_010909765.2 of Amblyraja radiata. NCBI lineage: Eukaryota > Metazoa > Chordata > Chondrichthyes > Rajiformes > Rajidae > Amblyraja > Amblyraja radiata. The sequence goes on along the minus strand of NC_045982.1, from coordinate 17,632,277 downwards.
ACAGAGTATGATGTTTACGTATTCTGTTGTACTGCAACAAGTAAGAATTTTATTTTTCTATTTGGGACTTTTGACAATAAAACACTCTTGACTCTTGACTGTTAGGGCTGAGGTGTCTTCTCTGACAGGGTGATGAACTGGAATTCTCAGCCATCGAGGGTAGTAAAGAATACATTTATAATGGAGATTGGTAGATTTTTGGAGATTAAGGAAGCCAAGTAACGAGAGGATAGTGGTGATGTAGAAGACTAGCCATGTTCTTGATGAAATGGCAGAGCAAACTCAAAAAGCCAATGGTCATCCCTGCAATCATTTCTTATGGTCTTGTCTTACAGTCCGAGTATTATTGTGTGAGTATTATTGTTACTGTTGCAGTTATGGCAAAAGCTCAGAAGGAATGTCTTAAAAATCTAGAGCAGAGCCAGCAAAAGAGCCATTGTGAATTAATGCTTTCCAAAACAATTAATATAATCTTGCTATCTCTTGAAGATGAGAAAAATATTGTTCTATAAAAAGACTGAGGTCCCCAAGAATATAAACCATTGAAAATATTTATCGTGCTGTTGATTGAAATGAAATGCATTGGTGCAAGGAGGAAAATAGCCATGTATCTACATACATATTGAGAGCATCATATTGCTTACTTTAAAATATTATAATTACATTTTCTTAAATTTTTTAATCAAATATTAAAATGTGAACATTCTATATCAAAGAGTAATTTTTCCTGTGCATTTTGGAACTCCTGACATTAGTTACTGAAGAACCATTGGAGTCAACTGTGTACTTTAATTTCACTTTATAAATACCAAGAAAAAAGACTGAAACAAATCAATTGACATCCATCTAAACGTCAGTTTTCAGTTGACTGCAGAATCCTACCACACATGACAAGGCTTGCACTGATTCATGCCAGATTTACAGAGTGGACAACTCAAATGAATAAACTGCTTATTCCCAGTGTAGCAAATGCCCTCCTGCACACATTGTGCATTCTAAAAGAAACTGCAGAATCCGCACTTCCCATTTTAACCGATATTAAAAGATTAAACGCTGAAACTGGGCTTATGAACAGGAGGATTGAAAGAGCTGCAATATCACAGCCTCTTTTGAAGAGAAGTTGGCCCGTTTTCAACCTGCAGTGTTAGGTACATGATTGATTGCTGCACTCAACAAGCTTCATTCAACAATCGATCAGGCAGTCCCCTCCCATTCACTCAAAACACTCTACCTTTTCTTGGTTTGTGATCGTAATGGTCAAAGATTATTTTACTTTATTTTATTGCCACAGCTGTATAATGTTTAATGAATAAAAATATATGACAATAAGAGAATTGTTTTTCATCTAAGCTTCACTGATATATTGCAACAGCATCCCTTGTTCACCCCAATATTTCAATTAAAAATCCCAGTGTAGATGTTCAACAGTTTTGAGTAGGTTGGCAGAGCACCCGAAAGCCTGACAATCTAAAAAACATGGCCCTAATTATCAATCAATGAAACATGGTGAGCCATAGATCTACCTAACATTTCTTCCACTGCATCAGAGAAAGGAAAGCACATGAAGCTTGGTGTCCAAATACTGAGCACACTAAACCCTTGAAATTTCAGGAGACACTTTTGTCTTCAGAAAGGTGGGATTATTACAATAAAGTGAGGCAAGTTTTACTAAATTTCTAAAGTGTAGTAAGGTTTTTATATTCTGATCCCTGCACTATTTTTACAATGTCATTATGGTTTTGTCAATCATCTGTGAAAATGTGGTGATTATCACAATAAATTCTTAAGAACTTAAGAAAATAGGAGCAGGAATGAGACAGCCAGTTTAGAAGAATGAGGGGGGACCTCATTGAAACATACAGAATAGTGAAAGGCTTGGATAGAGTGGATGTGGAGTGGATGGTTCCACTAGTGGGAGAGTCTAGGTCTAGAGGTCATAGCCTTAGAATTAAAGGATGTTCTTTTAGGAAGGAGATGAGGAGAAACTTCTTTAGTCAGAGGGTGGTGAATCTGTGGAATTCTTTGCCACAGAAGGCTGTGGAGGCCAAGTCAGTGGATATTTTTAAGGCAGAGATAGATACATTCTTGATTAGTACATGTGTCAGAGGTTATGGGGATGCAGGAGAATGGGGTTAGGAGAGAGAGATAGATCAGCCATGATTGAATGGCGGAGTAGACTTGATACTCCTATCCCTTATGATCTTATGACCCACTCGGCCCCTCAAGTTGTGCTGTGATTCATAGTGATCATGGCCTCGTTTTCTTTTCTGTGAATGTTGCCTAGGTCTTGTTACACACAACCACTTCTTTTTCAGAGCTATGTGGATAGAATATTTGCACTTCTGATCTTGTGGGAGACTACTTTACTGTAGTCCTGGTATAATGCTGCACGCTGCTGTTGTAGTTATAACTCCTCTACAGCTGTCATAGTTTAATGCTCTCCCTGGCTGTTTCAGTTGTTTCCATGTAAAAATAAATATGGACACTTTGGGAGGAAGGAGAAATATTTAGAAAAGGACAAAAACATAAACACACAATGGTTGGGGAAAGCAGAGGCACGATCCTTCCATATTTAAAAGAACTGTGCATTCACATCAAATGATCACATGCACAGTATTCGTATTACATTTGAATGAAATATAATAAGTGAAAGCAAGCAACATTTAACTCGAAAAGCAAAAGTAAACTGCAGATGCCAGAAATCCGAATTAAGAATAGGAAATGACCAAAATACAAAGCAGATCAGGCAGTATTTGTGAAAAGCAAACAGAGTTAATGTTGCAGGTTGACGCAAAAAGCTGGAGTAACTCAGCGGGTCAGACAGTATCTCTGGAGAAAAGGAATAGGTGACGTTTTGGGTCAAGACGCTTCCTCAGACTGAGAGATATAGACGATATAGAGAGATATAGAACAAATGAATGGAAGATATGCAAACCTGTAATGTTGCTGGTTAATGGCTCTCGTTGGCTGCGGGAAAGGAGTTTCAAAAGTACAAATAATATCATCTGGAGAGAAATGTTCCCTCAACAATAAATGGTTTCTGATCACGGGATTTGCTTAAAGTTAATGTATCTGTGATTGACCACACAACAGCTCTGTGCTGTTCATGAAACACATCGGACAAATGTATTCTAACCATATCATAGTAGCAGGATAATACTTTCATTGTAGGACTTATTTTTCTGCCGCTTTAATGAGTGCATCCACTATCAGGCATATGCAATGCCACAGGCGATCTGCTGATATTAAATGTTTGATACAGTTAGTGCCAGCAGGTTGGCAGTACACAGGCCATCACCACTTCTCCCAAGTGTCTCTTCTTCAATTAAAGTAGAATTTCTAAATAACTAAATATAAGATTTATTATTACTTAATAACTCGAGAATGGAATATAATGCATCTGATTAATTTATCATGATTAGGCTTAATATTGAATAATAAAGCATTGGAAAAATAGTTTTTTTTTCAGAAAGTGTCATCGTTCCATTATTTATTATTGAGTTATAGTCGTACAGTGTGGCAACAGGCCCTTTGACCCAACTTGCCCACACTGAATAACAAGTCCCATCTATACTAGTCCCACTTCCCTGCATTTGGCCCATATCCCTCTAAACTTGCCCTATCCATGTACCTGTCTAAATGTTTCTTAAACATTGAGATACTGCCTTTCTCAACTACCTCCTCCAACAGTTCGTTCCATACACCCACCACCCTGTGTGAAAAGGTTATCCCTCAGGTTCCTTCACATCTTTGTTATTTTTCATTAACTTCATTCCATCAGCAATGTAATCTGTGATATTGCCCAAAGATGGGCACGTTACTATAGAAACATAGAAAATAGGTGCAGGAGTAGGCCATTCAGCCATTCAAGCCAGCACTGCCATTCAATATGATCATGGCTGATCATCCAAAATCAGTACCCTGTTCCTGCTTTCTCCCCATATCCCTTGATTCCATTTGCCTTAAGAGATATATCTAACTCTTGAATACATCAAGATAGTTACCAAAATATCTGTGCACAGGAGAATATTAGTTGTATATTCTTGGTTCATCCGTGATTGCCGTTGAGACCACTGGAGAAAGCATGGCCCTGCAATCTCCAGCAACATGGCCATTAGAGAGCGGCAGGAATTATTTTAATCTACCACTTTATGTTGAATTCTGACAACCTCTATGAAAAAAATTGCAATGTCAATCATTAGGATATCAGCACTGCTCAAACTGTCACAAAGTCAGAATTTAACAACATAATATAAGCTGGATCTGTGATTGAAGAGTGAATCCAGAGTTCACTTAAAGTGCAGGTGTGGATAAATCTACATATTGACTTAAACTGGAAATACATTGAGATCCACAACAAAGAGACAGGCCATTCAATCCATGTTCCTCATGCTCTGTGTATGTGTCTTCCGCCCTACCTTGCCTAACCCAGTCAGAATGTTTTGAAGAGAGTCCATGTTGCAGAGGAGGAGATGGTGGAGGTCTTAAAACAAATAAATATAGTTAAACCCCAGGGATTGCAACCTTGTCGTGGTCGGGGAGATTGTGTGTCTCAGTGACCCCTAGAGCTACGCCAGCGTGAGATTCATCTCCTGTTAGGGTCTCCCATGCTCAACAGGTCGAAGGGAAGAGGCGAGACGAAGAGCGATCCACTGGTCCTCTAGGTTGGAGGTTGAGCACAGGGCTAACAACCCTGTCTCATAAAAGAAATATGTTACGGAAACAGCAACTGAAGGAATCAACACTACTGGACCTGACCTGGGGTAGTGTCCAGAAGCTAGCCCAGAACAGACAGGAGTGGAGGATCTTCATTGCTGCCTATTATGCCAGGAGGCATAATAGGCAGTAAGTAAGTAAGTAAGTAAGTAAGTAAGTAATCCCAGGGACCCGAATAAGGGTATCCTAGCATATTGTGGGAAAGTGTGGAAGAAATATATATCATGTATTTTATGAGGATGTTGCCAGGACTAGAGGGTGTGAGCTATGAGAGGTTGAGTAGGCTGGGTCTCTATTCCATGGAGCGCAGGAGGATGAGGGGGGATCGTATAGAGGTGTACAAAATCATGAGAGGAATAGATCGGGTAGATGCACAGTCTCTTGCCCAGAGTAGAGGAATCGAGGACCAGAGGACATAGGATCAAGGTGAAGGGGAAAAGATTCAATAGGAATCCGAGGGGTAACTTTTTCACACAAAGGGTGGTGGGTGTATGGAACGAGCTGCCAGAGGAGGTAGTTGAGGCTGGGACTATCCCATTGGTTAAGAAACAGTTGGACAGGGACGTGGATAGGACAGGTTTGGAGGGATATGGGCCAAGTGCAGGCAAGAGGGACTAGTGCAGCTGGGACATTGTTGGCTGGTGTTGGCAAGTTGGGACGAAGGGCCTGTTTCCACACTGTGTCACTGTATGACTCTATCATCGCTAGCCGTGGTAGAGGTGCTGAATGTCTAGGGGGTGGCTAAATGTTTTCATCTTCATAAGAAAGCTTGCAAGGAACAGCCTGGGAACTACAGGCTGATGAGCCTAACATCAGTGGTGGATAAGATAAAAGAGAGGATCTGAGTGAGTTCTACTCTCATTTGGAACAGCAAGGTTTGAATAGGGATAGATAGATAGATAGACATACAATGTTGGAATAACTCAGCGGGACAGGCAGCATCTTCGGACTAGTATGAAGAAGGGTCTCGGCCCAAAACATCACCCATTCCTTCTCCCCAGAGATGCAATCTGTCCCGCTGAGTTACTTCAGCTTTTTGTGTCTATCTTCGGTTTAAACCAGCATCTGCAGTTCTTTCCTACTGATTAGGGAGAGTCAGCTTGGTTTTGTGCATGGGAAATCATGACTCCCAAATCTGATTGAGTTTTTCGAAGAAGTGACCAAGAAGGTTGATGAGGGCAATGCACTCAGTGCTGTCCACATGCATATGTCATGTTCTGGTGGTCACAAAGCTGAAAGTATATTGTCCAATAATAGCCACCTAGAGTAATTAAAAAGGCCTCTAAACATTTCTGAGAGAAATGTAATTTGTTCAAATGAGAAACTCCATAAAGGTCCAGTAAATGCAGCAAATCACTAATGCACGCACACATATTCTCCATGTGTCAACCTGAGATGGTAGGATTTTGTCAAGAAATGCATCATGTTCATGCTCAACCAGGACCTACATGTGTCAGTAATATGGTGTGCAAATGTATGCTGTCAAATGTTACGGTAGCCTAGGGATAAAACAGGGCAAAATCATTTTTAATGAAATGATGTTCAAATAACTGTGAGGATAATTCATTCAAACTGTCTTTTTGTTTGATGGGGTGAGGATAAGACAGTTCAGATTGGTAGAAAATATAGTGATGATGTTGTAATGGTGATGTAATGTCATGCAAGCCAAAGGTTATGCAAAAAGGGCATAGCATTCAGTGATTGTCAGACCAAACCAATGTGGAAACACAGTAGGCATAAGGTAAAGTAAAGGAAAGAGACTGTTCCACATCTGACACCGATGGGAGTATCATTATGGTGTTCCAACAAGAAAAGTCTTCTTTAGTGGGATAATATTTGGAAATAATATTCCTTTCGTCAATATTTAGTTTTGGATTTTGAATGAAAATGATGGAACAGGCTTGACAAGCAATTGAGTGGCCACACTAACACATTTTATATTCATATAAAGTATGTTTAAAAAATGTTCCAACAAATTTAGATACGACCCGAAACGTTGCCTATTTCCTTCGCTCCATAGATGCTGCCTCACCCGCTGAGTTTCTCCAGCATATTTGTCTACCTTAGAAACATGAATAGATCAGGTAGATGCACAGAGTGGGGGAATCGAGAACCAGAGGTCATAGGTTTGAGGTGAAGGGGAAAGATTTTATAGGAACCTGAGGAATCACTTTTTCATGCAAAGGGTGGTGGGTGTATGGAACGAGCTGCCGGAGGAAGTAGTTGAAGCCGAGACTATCACAAACATTTAAGAATTAGACAGTTCCATGCAGCTTGGACTTTGGAAATGGTGGCAACATTTGGCAACTCTTGTATCTGGTCTCAGTGGACAATTTCTATACACTTTGTATTTAATCTGCAATTGTGCTTATGCAGAGTAATAATTTACTGAACTATATGCAAAAAAAAGAATTTCACTGCACATGTGATAATAAAGAACCATTGAACCATTGAACCATTGAATTACTTTTCAACATATTGGAGAAAAAACAAAAGGGTAGCAGCTTTTTTTTTGGAAAACTAGCTCAAAAAAGCATGGAGTATGTGATTTAATATATTAGTATCCAACTAATATAACTTTCTATAACTCTCCCCGACGGAAGCTCACAATACCACCAAATTTCACCTTTGGTAGCTAAATTGCTACACAAAGTAAAGTTATGCCCCTGTCCCACTTAGGAGACCTAAACAGCAACCTCTGGTGACCTTGCTCGCCACCCAAGGTTTCCATGAGGTCACCGGAGGTTTTGGTCACTCTCCCTAATGGTCGAAAGTGGTTTCCGCGTGGTCGAGGCTTCATCTAGGTTCCTGCTATTTTTTCATCATGTTTAAAACCGGCCTCGACTAAAAATAGGTTGCAAATCGATAATTGTTTTGTCGCAGGTCTAGTCAAAGCCCGTTTTCTTCATAGTCGAGGAAGGTTTTCAACATATGCGTGGGAGGTGGTAGGAGGTTGCAGGTCACCTCGACCTTGATTTTTTTTTGGGTGGCGGGCAAGGTCACCAAAGGTTGCTGTTTAGGTCATCTACGGCGAACCCCAGTTCTCATTTGTAAATTTATGATCCCACTAGCTCGTTTGGTCTCCCCTAAAATGTTATATTACAGTAAATTTGGAAAATATCCTGCTACTTTGAAATTAGAAAACCACAGGTAGAGAGAAAATACATACCAAATTTCCAGCTCCACTGCCATTAAAACCAATAAGAGCTTACTAACCACTTGAATGGCAATGCTCTTTTAAATATAGAAAAAATATAAATATCTGAATAAATTAAGTCATTCACTTTTCATTCACCCCTCTAGTTTCATTCAGCCCAAAGTAATTTAATTCGCCCTTGGGTGAACCATTCACCAGTTTAAGAAGCACTGCCCTAAAGGGGCTGTCCCACTGCGGCGACCTAATCTGTGAGTTTAGACGAGTTTGCCCTCGACTCAAACTCGCAGCATGATCGACTCGTGGTCCTAGGAGGTCCTATGAGGTCACTTGAACTCTCCTTCATGCTCGAGGGAAGTTCCCGCATACTCGCGGCCTCAGCTGGGTCGTGGAAAATTTTTCAGCATGTTGAAAATTTTTCCGCGAGTAAAATCTGGTCGGCATGGTTCTTTTTAACCCGTAGTGCAGTGGAGTGCGGTCGCTATTTAGTTACAGGCAGTCAAGGGCAGCCGTAGGCAATCTACTTCACTGACCGGGCATTTTAATTGGCTCATTGGAGTTTTCAGGACCAAGGAAAACCGACCGGTAGGTTAAATGCCCGCTAAACTTTATTATATTTCTTAAAAGTGTCTCCACTCCTTCTCCCCCCTTATCTCCCCTTGTCTCTCCTTCTCTCCCCCTCTCCCCTTCTCTCCCTCCCGCGCTCTCTAAAGGACTTACCGTGCACTGTGCAGTCGTCTTTCCTTCCTCTTCATCGTGGGTGTGAATTTCAGACAGCGCTCCCCCGCTTTCCCTGGCCCCCGCCTTTGCGACGTGTTTGTGTGTGCGTGTGTGTGCAGAATGTCGATCCAGCTCACGGTTTCAACACTGACGGTCGATCCAGCTCGAGGTTTTCCAGGCGAGTGCCCTCGAGCTTGAAGGTCGAAGACAATCTTCATAACTCGCGGACTAGGTCGCTGCAGTGGGACAGCCCCTTAACTGATGATCATACCCAGTGATTAAGCGCAAATTGGAGGAATAGCATCTCATATTTCGTTTGGGCAGCTTACAGCCCAGTGGTATGAATATTGATTTCTCTCAATTCAGGCATTCCCTCTCTCTCCATTCCGCCCCCAGCCGTCGCACCAGCTTCTCATTTCCACTCTACAAACAGCTAACAATGGCCTGTTTCCTTTATCATCGTTACTTTTTTGCATATCTTTCATTCATTGTTCTTTATCTCTCCACATCACAGTCTATATCTCTCGTTTCTCTTAACCCTAACCAGTCTCAAGAAGGGTCTCAACCCAAAACATCACCCATTCCTTCTCTCCAGAGATACTGCCTATTCCCCCGCTGAGTTACTCCAGCTTTGTGTGTCCAACACACCCAGTGAACTTTGTTAATCAGCCCTTGGCAACCATCTTCTACTCTCATCCCTTAAAGGCCAGATCTTGCCAAGTCCTTTCTCTCCCTTGATACCATAAAGCAGATCCTGTCGTTGAACATCTTATTTCCTTTGAACACTTAACACCTAAGAATGGCCCTTTGATTCTGCCTATTGACCGCGCATGCCGATGAATTGCCAAGTGTGTCAGTTCATGTTCTTGGCCTCAGTGAGCCATTATTTAACACAGACACAGGCAAGTGCAGATGCTGGAATATTAAACAAAGCACAAAGTGTTGGAGTAACTCAGTGGGTCAGGCAGCATCTGTGGAGGGTCTGAAGAAATGCCTCGACCCATAACGTCACCTATCCATTCCCTTCACTGATGCTACCTGACCCACTGAATTACTCCAACACTTTGTGTTTTGCTCATTATTTAATGCACCCTTGGTGGTCTATTCTCATTTGAGTACTATCTGCAAATTTTTCTATCAAATCTTGTAAATCAACCAGTCCTTTTATAAATTGCATGATTGTGAAAATATAACACAGTTCATTTACACCCTTTTAATTTGAGCAGTTGTTAAATAACAAGCTGTTTCTCAACATTTTGCCTACGGCATCTATTGTCCTCCATAGATAACTAATTATAATTGTCGGATTTTACAAAGTACTCCAATTGCTCCCTTCGAGACATATCTTTCCAACCCCCACTTGCTCTCCTGTATCTTTTGTTTCAAGACTGCTTGGTCACAATTTTCTTCTGACTTCAATACTTTTAAAAATTAATGTACTTGGCCTGCATGGTGTCAACTCATTTATTGCCTTTATTAATTTTTAATCAAAAATAATACATGTTAGGATAAGCCTAATTAAAATAATATTACATTTGGTCCTTTCAGCTAATTGGATCACCTAATGTTATCAAAGTCGACTGCTTTCAAAATAAAAGATTGCTGAACAAGATAAAAACTCATCACACTTTGGTTAATGAAGGAAATGCAGATTCTGCCATCACATAACTGATAGATGTTCATATTGGGGCAGTGAAATAAATGTACACAGCTCAAAGTGTAAGAAGGTGACAGATATTAACCCTCAATTGTAGCTCAGGTTAAAACCAGACCGACATTATTAAAAAATCCACAACAATATTGAATATTAGAGAACGGAAAATGTCATTTCAATTTGCTCCATTCAGTGACAAATTTGCAGCAATATGTCACTAGCACAGGGGCAGGCCCTTCGGCCCACAATGTCTGTGCCGAACATGATGCCCTGACAAAACTTTTATTTGCCTGCACGTAATTCATATCCCTCCATTCCCTGCATATCTATTTGACAATATAAAATCCCCTTAAACACTACCAATCCTGGCAGTGCATTCCAGGCACTACACCACCCTCTGTATAAACAACTTCCCCTGCACATCTTATTTTAACTTTGGTCCTCTCACCTTAACTACATGCCCTCTATTATTTGTTATTTCCATCCCGGGAAAAATGTTCTGAATGTCTACCCTATCTATATTTCATAATTTTATATAAGCTTTAGGGATTGCCAGTCACCCCCTCCCCAACCCCCCCGGACACTCCTTCCCTCAGAAAAAAAAATTGCACTACGACAACTGTATGTAGGTATATATATTTATTGCTCATATTCTATGTTCGCTCTTCTGGGGAGATGCTAACTGCATTTAGTTGTCTCTGTACTGTACACTGCACAATGACAATAAAGTTTGAATCTGAATCTGAATCTGAATACAGCGTGGAAACTGTCTCTCTGGCCCACCGCGTCCACGCCGACCAGCGATCGCCCATTACACTAGCACTATGCTACATGCTAGGGACATTTTACAATTTACAGAAGCCAATTATCCTGCAAATCTGTACATTTTTGGAGTGTGGGAGGAAACCGGAGCACCCAGAGAAATCCCATGTGGTCACAGGAAGAACGTATAAACTCCATATAGACAGCACCCGTAGTCAGGATCGAACCCGGGTCTCTGGCGATGTAAGGCAGCAACTCTACCCCTGCGCCACTGTGCTGCCCTATTCAGGTCAATGTCAACATATGTAAACACCAGGACAGACAGATTGGCAGCACAGTGGCATAGTGGTAAAACTGCTGTCTCACAGTGCCAGAGACCTGGGTTTAATCCTGACTCTGTAAGGCGGCAGCTTTATTGCTGCAACACAGACTACGGTATATTTTTCAATCCTCCTAGCGTATAGGCATGATGCTGATCAATTGAAGACTGAAAATAAACTATACATAAAAAAAGGTTGCGCAAAGGGGCGGCACAGTGGTAGAGTTGATGCCTTACAGCTCGAGACCTGGATGTATTCTGAGCGTGAGTGCTGTCTATACGGTGTTTGTACGTTCTCCCTGTGACCATGTGGGTTTTCTCCGGGTGCACCTGTTTCCTCCCACATTTCAAAGACTTGCGGGCTTGTAGATTAATTGACTTCTGTAAGTTGCCCCTGGTGTGTAGGATAGAACTAGTGTACTGATGATAGTTGGTCGGCGCAGACTTGGGCCGAAGGGTCTAATTCCTTCCTGTATCTCCAAGCTAAACTAAACTAAAGACCAAGAAATCCAAACCACAGATATAGGCAGGTTGTTGGAAAAATTCCGTAGGATCATACCCTGGAAAAGTATCAGTTAGTCGTGAGGAATTAGGAGTGTTTTTTTATGGACAAAAATACGTTGTTGCTCGTATTGTTCCTTGGTGTTGGTGTCTATAAAGAATAATAATCCTGTATGCTGCTTAAGTTGTTTAAGTGCCTTGACTGCCTAATTTAATGTTTAATTTAATTTAAAATACATTTAATTTTTTTAACTTTAGTAATCTTTTTGTAAAAATTTAAAAACATTTAAAATTTTGTAACATTTAAAAAAAAAATGTTTTAGGTTTCTGACAGACCTTTGAGGTAGTAACAGGGATAGTTATTGAAGGCAGTGTTTTTGATGCAGTCCACATGGAGTTTAGCACAGCATTTGTCAAGGTCACAAACGGCAACTGATCAGAAAAATCAAAGCCTCTGGGATCCAATGTAAGGTTACAGGTTGGATCCAAAATGAGTTCAGTGGCAGGAGGCAAAGATTAATGGCCGATGAGTCAGTGAGTCCTTGAGTGACTGGAAAGCTGTCCGCAGTGTTGTTCTCCAGGGCACAGTGGTTGTTTTTTTGTCATACATATCAATAAGTTCAAGTTAGAATAGGAAACTTTACAATTGATATGAAAGTTGGCGATATTGTGATTGGGAGGAAGGTGTCAATTGCAGGAATGTGTCACAGTGGCACAGCAGTAGATTTGCTTCCTGACAGTGCCAGTGAACCGAGTTCGATCCTGACGACGGGTGCTTGCATGTACGGAGTTTGTACGTTCTCGATGTGACTGCGTGGGTGCTCACTGCGTGCTCCGGTTTCCTCCCACATTCCAAAAACTTGCAGGTTAGTATGTAGCCAATTGGCTTCCATAAGTTGTCCCTAGTGTGCAGGATAGAACTAGTGTACGGGTGATCACTGGTCGGCGTGGACTTAATGAGCCGGAGGTTCAACAACCCAAGGATCAACATAGGTTCAATGAGTCCAGAGACTGAGCAGAGGTCAGGTGCACAAGTATCTGGCATCCAGTGCATTGTGCACTGCACCGTGGAAATGCTGAAGTCTAGAATGCACTGCTGTGTGCACTGCAGCCACCAATTGTTTTCTTGGAACTGCTGGCAAGTTGCCAAGGAGTTCCAGCCCAATAACTCATTCAGATTTAAATATATTCAGGATCCAGGCCAATTGCTAGGGCTGGGTCCCCAGGGAAGTTCAATGTATTGTATTTGGAAAGTCCATAGAGCTACGTGCAACAGCTATACCAACTTCCCAATGGATTCCCAGGTCAAAATATTACAATGCTTGCCTTGGGAATATCTTCCTCTGACTACATTCATCTGAAGTAGGTAACATCATTTGCAGCAGGTGGAGTTTCCCACAGACATGGCCAAAATACACAAAGAACCTACATTTTGTTACTCTGATTAAAAAATAAAAATACAGGAATAACTCAGCAGGGCAACAACTATGAAGAGAAAATATAGTTAACTATTCAAACAATGACCAGTTCAGTTCAGTTTTATTAGTCATATGTAGGTTAACACAGGGTCAACGGTACAATGAAATGTGTTTGACAAGACAACGGGTCACCTCAGCAATGATATATATTACAAGGATAAAATTACTGTAAAAAAAGATAAGATAAAAGTGACATTGGTAGGTAAAAGACAATAATAAATAAAATAATCAACATATATGATGTGTTTATGAGTTCAGAAGCCTGATGGCATGATGATAAAAACTGTTCTTAAGTCTGGTGGTACGTGCAGCCATGCTCCTGTATCGTCTGCCTGACGGTAACAAGGAGAACAGTCTGCGTGTCGGGTGGCTGTGGTCCTTGATGATGCTGTGTGCCTTCCGCAGGCACTAAATGAGCCGCAACATCAATGCATTTAAGGCCTCGGCCACCACCTCCTCACAAGGCGCCTGCAGCAACACATCATCTATATAGTGCGACATGGAAACGGTGGAGTCTAAGGGGCGTGTTTGTTCAACTGATCGAAATCAATTGTCATTCTCCATGTGCCATCCGCTTTCCGTACCGGCCAGACCGGACTGTTATAGGGAGAAGTGGCCGGTCTGATTCAAGGCCTCGACTGTATCACTAATCTCCATAGTGCCGCCAGGTGTGCGATACTGTGAATCACCCGTGTGGGAGGCGGGACGACCAAAGGTTCTCACTTGGCCTGTCCCACTGGTACAGTGACTCGGGCCACGCCAAATGGGAACGCCCCCTGCTGGTTTGTGAGGACCGGCCTCGCAATACATTCATACCCAATATGCACTAGGGGGAGGGGGTAATGAGGACCGAAGTAGTCACAGCAAAGAGGGGGACTTTCTCACGGTCGCTGCAGTGGTGTGCTACCATAGACCATGCTCCGCTCTTCTATCCGAGTGGTATATATGGGGGCGGGGAAATTACTGGACCTTGACCGTCAATTCCTGTTGGTCATCCTCATTATACTATATGTCCCCCTCCCACATGTCCAGACCCTCTGCCCTTTTTACCAAGGCACAGACCTTGACTGGGTCTGGAATTCAATTGGACCTCCGGGCCGCATCTTCTTGTCTCACTTGTAATAATTTACATGCCATATCAATGTTTTTGTCCTCCATTTCCTGGGCTCGGATTTGTGCCAAGTAAACAAAGTCAGCCATGGTTAAACAACATTGATTCAGTTGCCCTAAATTTTGCTTTAATTCAATAATTCTCTGCTCTTTCATCCCCAAGGCCTCATGTTGGTTCCTAATTATGGTGGCTTGGAACCAAAAAGATGGTGGCCCAATGTAACATTTTGGGGATCGGTCTTGTCTGACCAGTTGATCGGCATCCCATGAGCCACCAGGAGATTAGCCAAAGCCCCAAATCCCTCGGTATTGTCAGTCCACCCCGAAATGCGGTACTCCTCTGGACTGTTTGATTTCTTTTTACAAAACATTTCTCTAATCTATCGTCAAATCCTGCCAACGACGCCAAATGGTACAAGAGAACAGGTTCAAGGATCTGACTAGTAGAACAGAAAAAAGGCGCACTCGTTCGTGGTCACAAATCAGTTTTATTGGCACGAGAGAGAACATAAACAATACTTATATCGGTATGCGCAGGGGCCCTGTCTTACAACAGCACACCTTACTCCCTCTCTCTCTCTCGGCCTCTGTCCGCGGCACTGATCGCAACCCAGCCCATTGGTGAACCTCTCTTGTCAATAACTAACTTATGACTTACCGGCGCCTGCCTTTATGCAGGTAGAAATCAGTCGTGGAAATAACTGCTGGTTAGTTCAGGCCAATAACGCTGCTCCCAAATTTAAACTGCGCCCAATGGCAGGGGACTGCATCCGAACTAGCCCCCCCCCCCTTGGGAACAATGTGCTATCAGTTGCAGACTGGCTCATAAAGCAATACACACAGCAACACAGACTTGGGGTAAAGCCAATACACACAGTGCTATAGACTTGGCTCACAAAGCAATACAATAGACAAAAGACAATAGGTGCAGGAGTAGGCCTTTCGGCCCTTCGAGCCAGCACTGTCATTCAATGTGATCATGGCCTACCATCCACAATCAGTACCCTGTTCCTGCCTTCTCCCCATATCCCCTGACTCCGCTATCTTTAAGAGCCTAGATAGCTGCACACAGCAATACAGACTCCGGGTAAAGGTAATACACAGAGCGCTGCCATTTTGGCGCACAAAGGTTTAAACAGAGCACTGTCGGCTGCACGCCATGGGGTTTAAACTTAGCACCACCGGCCACAGCACTATGGGTCACAGACTGTTCGGTCAAAATTGTTGTATAACACCATCTCATCTCAATCCACTGCCAGATGTAATTTCAGTTACAATAAGTGCAGTACCATAAGCAAAATCACTATCTGAATCCATGCAAAAGGACTGGAGAAACTCAGCAGGTCAGGCAGCATCTCTGGAGACCATGGTTAGGTGACATGTTAGGTCGAGACCCTTCTTCAAACCAAACACTTTTGTATATTAACCAGCATCTGCAGTTCTTTATTTTTACATCTGAATCCATGCATTTGGACGTTTGTAATAATTATTTTTAACAGAATGCAGAATCTGCTTCAACTCTGAAAAGCTGTGTCCTTCCCATTACTGGATTTCATTTTAATAATTGTGACTTTTGAAGCAATTTTCCATGCAATATCTCCCCTCCTGTTTTGATGAATAAATTGTTCAGTATAATGGGACTGGCCATGTTTTTTGTCGTAAATAATGCAATATCTGAAAAAAGGATGCTACTATTGAATACAACAATCTAATAAACGTATTGTTTCATTAACCAAATATCAAAGTGTAATCATTGATCTACAAAAATATTCAGGAATAGAATCACATTCATTTAAAAAAGTAATGATTTTGTGCATATTATCAAACAACAAATAATACCAAGAAAATCTATAAAATGTGGCACATATTATTTTACTTGCTGACTGTGAGTGAAATTTGTGGAGATTACGAGCGATTTGTGTTCCTCTCTCAGATACCATGAGTCTGAAGAAGGGTCTCAACCCGAAACATCACCCATTTGTTCTATGGATGCTGCTTGTCCCGCTGAGTTACTTCAACATTTTGTGTCTACCATGGCGACCAACTGATTATCAAAAGGCTGCACACAAAATGAACATTCCCTTCCTTCCCTACCATCTGCCTCTGGGGACATCCTCTGTTTGTTTAGCGTAGTTATAAAATGCCCGGGCTGTGTTTACTGTGCTGTTCCACCTCTGAATTGGTTGCTTTGCAAGACAGAACGACTTTGGGTTAAGCCATCCAAAAATGAAACACTTCTTTCATCATTTTGTTTCTGCACCTGATTTGACATGATGATCAGCCATGTTACTTCCTTCATGACAACTCCTTCTCAGACTGTTATCAGTAATGTTCATGTTTTACAATGTTCAGCAAATTAGAAACATTTCATAACAAGAGGAGTTATTTCATAACAAGAGGAGTTGAGCATAGGAGCAAAGAGGTCCTTCTGTGTTATACAGGGCCCTCGTGAGACCACACCTGGAGTATTGTGTATAGTTTTTGTCTCCAAATTTGAGGAAGGTCATTCTTGCTATTGA